>NC_054377.1:12515633-13166633 GCF_017654675.1 Xenopus laevis | reverse complement strand
CAGTGAGCAGCCTGAGCCAACATATATTAATGGCAGCCACACTTATAATAGCCAGCCATTGGAAAAAAAAATCTCACTGTCTCTAGCAAGCCTGAAAACAAAAATACTACATATAGCAACCAATGAAAACTTTTCTCAGTTCAGTTTGTTTCATATAGTTCACCAGAAATAAAGACTTTTTCCAATTGCTTTTTATTTGCGATTGTTTTTTTAATTTTGAAGTGTAAAGTGTCATTCTAAAGCAGCTCTGGGAGGCGGGGTCGCTGACCCTCTATACTGTTCTAAACAGATACATTTAGGGTAGAACTCCATGAGCGTCTTTCGTCCTACCGACAAAGTAGAGTCGCACGCGTGAAGCTATAATTGGACTGAATGAAAAGTCCGAGGTAACAACAATAGCAAAGGGTATCGGTGCGCTTTAAAGTCTTAATACATGCCTATAGGGAGAGAGTAATGCTGATAGTGTGTTATCTTTATTTACACAAACCGGTTGAATAAGTAAATTACTTTATTATAAAATTATATTAAAGTAATTAACTTATTCAAAACTGGAACCGCTCAATATTAAGATCCACAAGGAAGGAACGCCACTCGGGAAGGTAACATCACGCAATGTTCCAACCACAACCTGCGGAGAAAAACCGGAACACAAGTGACATGCGATCGTGAATCTTCTATTGTGTAAGTACAACTGAAGTGCGGGTATTATACGGTTGTAACAGTACTTCACTGTATGAAGTTTTCACTCGACAGGCACCGGCTTGAGGAAGGATCCGTCTTAACGTATATTTAAAGCGCCAACTGTTTCAGCCAAATGTGAGTAGCTCTAATGTTATCGCATTGGTTTGTGTAAATAAAGATAACAAACTATCAGCATTAATCTCTCCCTATAGGCATGTATAAAGACTTTGAAGCACACCGCTACCCTTTGCTACATTTTGACTTTTTGATAAGTGGATCCCATAACACGAGTAGGTGCTGCAGCAAAGCAACTCCCTGCACTAAGCGCAGAGTTCATCTTACATCGTATTCAGAGGTAACCCTACATTACATCTACTACTATCACATCTACGCGACACAACTGTCGGATGTGGATGCAGAAAGCAGCATCTTCATCCGACAGTCGGACCGTGAAGTTGTTAACTCAGACTTTTCATTCAGTCCAATTATATCTTCACGCATACGACTCCATCTGACTTTTCGCGTGCATTTTGATGGTGGACGTCGATCCAACGAAAAATGCTTGTGGAGGTCTACCCTTAGTTGATACATTTCTTATCTTTGTCCCTGCTGAGCAGAATCCCTGAGTTTCATTAAAGGCAGCTGTTAGAATTGATACAATAGTTACTAACACTCCAGAGATGCTGCTGAGAAATGTATCAACTCAATGTTGCAAAATTGTAACAGTTCAGAGTCTGCACCTGAATTACTGAGCTGCCAGACTCAAACAACAGAGACACGAACATTAAACTTTAAACTTAGATTTTGGAAAAAAACATAAAAAATAAAAAATGGAAAGTAATTGAAAAGAGTCTTTATTTCTGGAGAACAATCTGAAAACAACTCAACTGAAAAAGTGTTTGGAAGGTGAACAACCCCTTTAAAGAAGATACCTACGTTAAAATTTGACTACCCTGGTTGGCTCACGAAAATGACCCTCAACTTTTCTCAGCATTACTCTTATGAAATAAGCTTAGGTGGAAGGGTGATCTCTGTCCCTCCCAAAAACGTCAGAAGTTAGGGTAGGACTCCACGAGTGATTTTGTCGCGATCCTACGCGCTGCGACAAAACGCATAATAAGGTAAGAGATAGAATTGTCGCATGGTGTCTCAGTCATGTCTCGTTCGATCAACGATGCGACAATTCTATCTCTTACCTTATTTTTTTTGTCGCATGTGACAAGTTGCATGCGTTTTGTCGCAGCACGTTGGATTGCGACAAAATTGCTCGTGGAGTCCTACCCTAACTTCTGACGTTTTTGGCAGGGACAGAGATCACCCTTCCACCTAAGCTTATTTCATATGTGTAATGCTAAAGTATAGGTAAAACCCAAGCTGGCCCCCTACATCAATTAGTAAATGAAGTATCCCAGTCGTCCCAAACAAGCCGATCTTTCGCCGATATGTCACTAACGGGCATGGCTATATCGGGGGTAATCTGAACATTCGGCCCTATGGCCGAACGATCGGATTACGATGAGAGTGCAATGGGCTCCGGCGGGACGGTCGGGACAAAATTAAACCTGTCCAATTGACCAAATGACCGATCTCCGCCGGACGAAAACTGTCGGGACTCTCCACACACTGTCCGAATCCTCGATTCGTACGATAGGGTCTTTGCGTCTATGGCCAGCTTTAGAAAATAAAAAGCATAATATTTGACTCCTAGCTCTAATGTTTGTCTTCTGATTTTTCAACCCTCTTTATTTTTCGCACCCCCCTTCTTCCCCCTAAAATCTCCCCCTAATCTCTTCATACCCTATATAATGTGGTGTACTGTATACTGTTATGTAAGATTAAAAGCTTAATACAACTTCAGTTTAAAAACAAAACAAATGTATTGTTATTGCTACTTTTTTACTCATCTTTCTATTCAGGCCTCTTCTATTCATATTCCAGTCTCTTGTTCAAATCAATGTATGGTTGCTATGGTCATTTGGACCCCAGCAACCAGATGGCTGAAATTGCACTGAACTGGAGAGCTGCTGAATAAAAAGTGAAATAACGGGAAAAAACCCAAATAATAAAAACCAATTGCAAATGGTCTCAGAATATCGCTCTCTTCAACATAATAAATGTTCATTTACAGGCGAACAACCCCTTTGATAGTATAGGGCCCTTGTTTCCTGATGACTGCCCTTTCCCTAATCATCACTACCTAAATCTGAGGTAATTATGGGTTTATTTTATGCTTTTTCAATTGGCACCTCTAACCCTCAGCTCTGGGATGTTGCAGGACATACCTATTTGCACAACTAATCGAACACTTATTTAATAAAACATATTTAGGCTTTTAATGCCTGAGTCCAGCGCACTTGGACCGAAAACAAACCCTAAACCAACCCCATTGCATTTTACTCCAGCTGCAGTAATAACAAGCTCCCACGTGACTGGTTAATGACTGCCTATTGACTGGCGCAACTCCCATGTAACCTCCGCGGGATTGGCCCTTTAGTCCTCCTATAGTGTCATTTCCGGCTGAATCAGACGGTGGCGCTGTTTAGAATCTTCACATTCTGCTCCTAGCGCCGCAGTCCCTGTGATTTTTCCTGCCGCCATTTTGTCAGGCAGTGCTGCAGGCGGCTGCTCTCTTTAGACAGACGGGAGGAGTGTGCGGTACAGCGGGAGAGAACAGGGAGCAGCACCGTGGATTCCCTCTCTAGTAGTGAGAAGATGATGGCGTCTGGAGAAGTCCCAGCTGAGCAAGTAAGTGACTGGTGTGTGTTTCTGAGGGAGGGAGGGAGGCCTCACACACCAAGGGCATGAGGGAGTGGGAACGGGAGATTGTTCTGTGATAGAGATTCCAGGGATGTCCATGTACAGGAGGTGTTATTCATGGCCTGTACCACAAGTTCTTATTGAACCACAACTCACAGCAGTCAGGCATGAACTACAGCTCTCAGCAGTCAGGCTTGAACTACAGCTCTCAGCAGTCAGGCATGAACTACAGCTCTCAGCAGTCAGGCTTGAACTACAACTCTCAGCAGTAAGGCTTGAACTACAACTCTCAGCTTCCAAAGCTGTATTTCGCAACGTGTGTGGGCAGTAGTACAGCTATTGTATGAATTGTAAGTGGCAGCAGCTTTCCTTCCTACACACCCAGTCCCATAGTCCCAACCCCTTTCCTGACACATCCTCCTTGGTTTCTGCTCAATGTACCACAGTCATGGCTCCAGTCCTGCACAGTCTCCTGCTACTTGTTAATAAGGATTATAAGGAGACTGTGCAAGGCTGCACCGAGTCCAGGATTTGGTTCGGGATTCGGCCTTTTCCAGCAGGATTTGGATTCAGCCGAATCCTTGTGTGTGGTCGAACTGGATCCTAATTTGCATATGTAAGTTAGGTGTGGGAAGGGAAATCATGTGACTTCGTCTCAAAACAAGGAAGTAAAACATACTTTTTTACCCCCCCATCTCTAATTTGTATATGCAAATTAGAATTCGCGTTCGGTATTCGGCCTAATATTTCATGAAGGATTTGGCCGAATCCCAAATAGTGGTATTGGCAATACAATGCCAATTCGTTTTCCGAAATCACCCGAAGTTGCCTCACGAGGAAACTTCGGGCGACTTCGGAAAACGAATCGCCGCGTGTGATTAGCGCAGGCGATTTTTCATTTTAGCGAGGCGCAGAGCGAGGGGAGGCATTCGGGGAGAAAAGTCGCGGCGATTAGTCGCCAGGCGACTAAAACTCCCCAAATCGCCCAGTGTGTCCCTACCCTAAAGGGGTTGTTCAGCTTCAAAAAACTAGTTGTTTCCTGATCACCAGAAATAACGACTTTTTACAATTCCTTTCTATTTTTCTAATATTGAAGTGTAAAGTGTCATTTTTCACCTTCTAAAGCAGCTCTGGGTGGTGGGGTCGCCGACCTTGTAAACTAATCTAAATTGATACATTTAGTTGATACATTTCTTATCTTTGTCCCTGCTGAGCAGAATCTCTGGGTTTCATTCATTACAGGCAGCTGTTAGAATTGATACAATAGTTGCTAATACTCCAGAGATGCTGCTGAGAAATGGATCAACTGAATGGTAAAGGCAAAGGAACAGGGTTTTTTTTTGCTTCCCTACTTCTTATATTTCTTATACTTGTTATATTTCTACATTTTCCCTCTCATACCCCCTAGCCTTCCTATATGTACTATGATTTCTGCTATACAAAGTCACCCAAACTTGAGATCAGGGCAGACACCTCTATTTAGCCACCTCAGAGCATGTTTTATGTATTTGGGCCTCTCTGCTTTTAAAGGAGAAGGAAAGGTTAAAACTAAGTAAGCCTTATCAGAAAGGTCCATCTAAATATACCAGTATACCCCCAAAGTAATGTTGCTCTGAGTCCCCTGTCAAAAGAAACACTGCATTTCTTTCCTTCTATTGTGTACTCATGGGCTTCTGTATCAGACTTCCTGCCTTCAGCTTAGACCTCATTGCCCTGGGCAAGAGCATGCTCAGTTTGCTCCTCTTCCCCCTCCCCCCTCCCTTCTCTACTGTAATCTGAGCCCAGAGCAGCTAGAGACTCAGGCAGGAAGTGATGTCACACCATGTGAATACTGCAGCTCCTATTCTAAACAAACAAGAGTTTCTAGAGCTTTTTACACAGGTATAGTAAAACATTCTGCAGAATAAATATAGCATTCTAGCTTGCAGCTAATCTATTGGCAATACAATGCCTCCGTAGCTTTCCTTCTCCTTTAAACTAAAATGACCTTCATGTTGCACCAAAACCAGATTAGTCTGCAGCAGCCTTCTAAATGGATTTATTAACCAGCCTTGGGGTGTGTAGGTGAGATGTCAGCTCTTGTGCGGACCTGTTAGGGAGGGAGGGTGTTGCATACGATGCACGGTAAGGCACACAACAAAGAATTGTCATTATGTGCAGTTGGAGATGGCTGTAAGTAGTTGCTGTTGCTATGGCGGCGAACAAGTGGTTTTAGGCTGAACAAAGATGAAGTAGTACTTAAGATGGCCATACACGTGCCGATAAAAGCTGCCGACAGACCGAGTCGGCAGCTTATTGGCCCGTGTATGGGGGCCCCCGATGGGCTTCCCCGATCGAGATCTGGCCGAAAGTCGGCCAGATCTCGATCAGATGGGACTAAAAATCCCGTCAGATCGTGGCCACATCTGTTCGTTGATGCGGTCCCGCGATCCGACCGCCCGTTCGCTAGGATATCAGCCCGATATTGCCCACCTCAAGGTGGACATATCAGAGAGAGATCCGCTCGTTTGGCGACATTGCCAAACGAGCGGATCTCTCAGTGTATGGCCACCTTTAGTCTCCACTCCACGACTTTAGCAGCCATGCCATTTCAGCTTAAGGGTAAGGGCACATTGGGAGATTCGGGGAGATTTAGTCGCCTGGCGACTAATTGCCTCTTCTTCTGGGTGAAAATCTTAAGTTTAAAGTTTAATGTTGAGTGTCTCTTGTGTTTGTGTCTGGCAGCTCAGTAATTCAGATGGAGGTTCTGAACTGTTACAATTTTGCAACATTGAGTTGATACATTTCTCAGCAGCATCTCTGGAGTATCAGCAACTATTGTATCAATTCTAACAGCTGCCTTTAATGAAACCCAGAGATTCTGCTCAGCAGGGACAAAGATAAGAAATGTATCAACTAAATGTATCAATTTAGAACAGTTTACAGGGTCGGTAACCCCTATCCCAAAGCTGCTTTAGTACGTTAAAATTATACTTTAAACTTCAATATGAGTTGTACAGGAAACTTGAGTATCACTCGTATTATAAGGGATAATGTACCCCCTACTGTAAATGATAAGGATATTAGAAGTCACTGAGGGGTTGTTCTGTGACCATATAAAGGCACAAGGCTGCAGGCTGAGTTATACAGGGAACATTGAGTATCACTCATGTATTATAAGGGATAATGTACCCCCTACTGTAAATGATAAGGATATTAGAAGTCACTGTGGGAGTTTTGTGACCATATAAAGGCACAAGGCTGCAGGCTGAGTTATACAGGGAACTCGGAGTATCACTCATGTATTATAAGGGATAATGTACCCCCTACTGTAAATGATAAGGATATTAGAAGTCACTGCGGGGTTGTTCTGTGACCATATAAAGGCACAAGGCTGCAGGCTGAGTTATACAGGGAACTCTGAGTATCACTCATGTATTATAAGGGATAATGTACCCCCTACTGTAAATAAGGATATTAGAAGTCACTGAGGGGTTGTTCTGTGACCATATAAAGGCACAAGGCTGCAGGCTGAGTTATACAGGGAACTCTGAGTATCACTAATGTATTATAAGGGATAATGTACCCCCTACTGTAAATGATAAGGAAATTAGAAATCACTGAGGGGTTCTGTGAATATCTAAAGTTACTAGGCTGCAGTCTGTGAACTCTGGGTATCACACTATTTACAGTAGCAGGTACATTATGCCTTATAATGATTAACTAAGGATATTAGAAATCACAAGGTGTTCCATGACCATATAAGGGTGCAAGGCTGAAAGCTGAGTGCTTATATACAGGTCATGGAACTCTGAGGTGACTCCTCACATCCTCATTTTTTACAATGTGTTACTTAATTATAATACACAAGTTTCAGGTGAGTCCTGTGACATTAATTCTATCCCTTATCACTGCTTATAACGGATAATATCATTTAGTACTGTTTCTGAGTTAATAGGATATTCATGGCTTGTAATGCGATTATACCCAGCTGCTTCACAAAGGTATGCTGTTATATAGAGGTGTTTTTGTACTTTATATTGCTGTCCATTGGAGGTGGCAGTTGTGGATATTGTAAAGGCACACATATCTATTGAAATTGGTCCCGACAAACCTACTAAGTGCTTGTAAATTGCCTCTGCTGTACATTCATTATTACCTGTGTAACAGCAACATTTATTGTTGATGTAAATGTTATGTTTGAGCATCTGATCAAAATACCCTTTGTTATTAGTTACTTCGATAATGAGGTTTACACTACATTATGGAAAATGTTTTGTCACCACCGGTGGCCAGTCGCAGGAGAGCTTTCAGGAACAGAGAATTGGCCCTTGTTTGTCTTTAGCTAAAAAGCAATCCTTCCTGATGTGTTCTGTAACTTTACTCTGAAACCCAATATAAATGAGAAGTCACAAGGTTATTGTTGCCTTAAGGGTAGGGACACACTGGGCGATTTGGGGAGTTTTAGTCGCCTGGCGACTAATCGCCGCGACTTTTCTCCCCGAATGCCTCCCCTCGCTCTGCGCCTGGCTAAAATGAAAAATCGCCTGCGCTAATCACACGCGGCGATTCGTTTTCCGAAATCGCCCGAAGTTGCCTCACGAGGAAACTTCGGGCGACTTCGGAAAACGAATCGCCGCGTGTGATTAGCGCAGGCGATTTTTCATTTTAGCGAGGCGCAGAGCGAGGGGAGGCATTCGGGGAGAAAAGTCGCGGCGATTAGTCGCCAGGCGACTAAAACTCCCCAAATCGCCCAGTGTGTCCCTACCCTAAAGGGGTTGTTCAGCTTCAAAAAACTAGTTGTTTCCTGATCACCAGAAATAACGACTTTTTACAATTCCTTTCTATTTTTCTAATATTGAAGTGTAAAGTGTCATTTTTCACCTTCTAAAGCAGCTCTGGGTGGTGGGGTCGCCGACCTTGTAAACTAATCTAAATTGATACATTTAGTTGATACATTTCTTATCTTTGTCCCTGCTGAGCAGAATCTCTGGGTTTCATTCATTACAGGCAGCTGTTAGAATTGATACAATAGTTGCTAATACTCCAGAGATGCTGCTGAGAAATGGATCAACTGAATGGTAAAGGCAAAGGAACAGGGTTTTTTTTTGTTAACCCTGTGCAAAATAATGGTTATGGGTGATAATAGTTTTCCCTTTGAATAGCATTGTAATCGATGTATCCCTCGTGGTGCGCTGGCTTTTGTTTGGTACTCAGGATCTGTCTCTATACTTCCCCCACAAGCACCCCTGACACCAGGGAATTCTATACATTCCTCCTAGGTGCAAATCCAAGGTTGGGTGGACACTTCACATTCTATTTAACATAACTGGTTTGGGATCCATTATCCTGAGACCCGTTATCCAGGAAGTTCAGAATTACGGAATGAACATCTCCCATAGACTTCATTATAATCAAATAATCCATATTTTAAAAAACTTTTCCTTTTTCTCTGTAGTAATAAAACAGTAGCTTGTACTTGATCCCAACTAAGATACAGTATAATTAATCATTTTTGGACACAAAACCAGTCTATTGGCTTTATTTAAGTTTTGCATGATTTTCTTGTAGACTTAGGGTATGAAGATGCAAATATCTGGAAAACCCAGGTCCTGAGCATTCTGGATTACAGGTCCCATACCTGTATATTGTATTGATTCTTGTGTATGGGCTGCCTGCTCTAACACCCTTTGATGCCTGTTGAATGTTGGAACATTTTTGATGCTTTTGAAATTCTCCTGGGTAGAAGTGCAAGAGCACTTAATGGCACAAGAGTGCTCCCCCTAGTGTTCATTCCGCTAACCGTCTACCTGGTGGGAACGACTGCATGATCTGCTCTTCCCCAGGGATAAAATGATAGCTGTAAAGTACATGGATCAGCATTAGGGGGCGCATGTCTTCTCTGTCCTTGGCTCCCAGTTGTGACCTTTGGGGACAGGAGGGGGCAATGCCTACCCCAGCCCACCCTTCTTGAATAGAGTGCTGCTAAACACAGGGGGTAGCACAGAGACTTGGGACTATTATGCAATAGCAAAAGGCAGTGTGCAACTTTACATGCTACCACTGAGTTTGCAAATGACCCCTTTAGTAGGTTTGTGCCAGATGCAGCATACTTATTTCTGGCCTTGTTGCTATGGTAGCAGGCTTTCTGCCTTTGAATCTCATTTAATTTCTGCTGAATTTGCTGTCTGTGTTTCTTTTTTGTTTGTCATTGTGCTTGCCTACATTGTATGCAATGAAATCCCAGGCTCAAATTGCATTGTACATCTCAGGTCTGCAGAAAGGTTTTTCGTCTCTGTAAAATCATTAGTTAAAGGAGAAGGAAAGCTACCGGAGCAGTTTATTGCCAATTGATTAGCCACAGCAGCAAGCTATATTTATTCTGCAGAATGCTTTACCATTCCTGAGTAAAAAGCTCTAGAAAGCTCTCTTTTTGTTTAGGATAGCAGCTGCCATATTAGCTTGGTATGACATCACTTCCTGCCTGAGTCTCTCCCTGCTCACTCATAGCTCTGGGCTCAGATTACAGCAGGGCGGGCAGGAGGGAAAAGGGAGGGGGAGAGAGGAGCATGCTCAAGCCCGAGCCCTGGAATTTAAGCTGAAAACAGGAAGTCTGATACAGTAGCCCATGAGTACACAATAGAAGGAAAGAAATGTGGTGTTTCTTTTGACAGGTATTTATATAGAACTTTCTGATAAAGCTTTCTTAATTTTAGCCTTTCCTTCTCCTTTAAATGGTTATAGTGTATCAACAGCACATTGGCCAGAATGCTCTTATGCACAGATTTGAAATATTTGCTCTATGAATGTAATGTATACTCATTCTATTGGGTATTCTTCAACATAAGCCCGATTCCCAGAGCACACATGACTTTGGGCAGCTGGGAAATTGACAATATGTCTAGTCCCATGTCAGATTTCAAAATTGAATATAAAAAAATCTGTTTGCTCTTTTGAGAAATGGATCTCAGTGCAGAATTCTGCTGGAGTAGCACTATTAACTGATTCATTTTTGAAAAAAAAATTTTTTTCCCCCATGACAGTATCCCTTTAAGTTTATGGTCACTGTAAATATTCTAGAAGCTGTGATTCATTGTGATACTGCAATTCCTTCCCAGTCGGACCAGAGGCAGTTCTGTCATACTAATCGCACCTTTCCTTCCCAGAACTTCAGTGGGTGAAACTGCAGTCCCTGTTGCAAATGAGGTCACATTTGCATCAAAACTGGCCAATGGGTAGTTTGCACAGCACTCACTGAATGATGTGGCTGCTAGTGGCCTTTTATGGACTATATTTGTCTCCCAGTTTATCATGTGCTTAGACTGATTTATTTTTCTCTAAAACTTTCTAATATTACATGTTTGCTTGTCAGATATATATTTATTTACAAGTTTTGCTTGCTCTGTTTTAGTTTGACCTCTGTCTTTTAAATGGCTAATGTAGTAAAATATTGTTTGTTTCTGAAAAGAATGTGCAGTATTAAGTGTTTCTGGTAGACGCAAGGCTTACTTCTTCATTCCTGAAATTGTTCATGTTGCATACATGAAATTCTAGTGTTCTTTAATTTTATTAAGGCATTGATTATGTCTCCTTTAGGGTCTGACCATATGAGCAGAGTCGTGGAGATTAGTTGCCCCAGCGACAAATCTCCTCTTGTTTGGGGTGACAATTTTCCCCAACTGCCTTCCCCCTGCCCTCCGCGGGCTAAAATGGAAATCACCTGGTGGAAGGCACACGCGTTGCTTCGTTTTCCGATGTCGCCCAAAGCTGACTCACGAGGAAACTTCAGGCGACTTTGGAAGACAAAGCTGGAGCGACTAATCTTCTTGAATCTGCTAGTGTGGTCAAATGCGGCGCTTCGATTTCCAAAGTTGCCCCAAGTTTTCAAACTTCGGGCGACTTTGGAAACCGAAGCGATGCGAGTGCATTGACGCAGGCGTTTTTTCATTGAAGCAGGCAGAAGACACGGGGAAGCAGTTCGAGGAGATTAGTCGCCCCAAAGAGGTGATTCGGCGCTGGGCGACTAAATCTCCCCAAATCTCCAGATGTGCCCTTACCCTAAGGGTCAGTCCACATCTGCAGATTCGGGTAGATTAGTCGCCCTAGCGACAAATTGCATCTTTTTCGGTGTGACAATCTCCCCAAACTCGTGGCGACTTCGGAAAATGAAATGAAAAATAATTTTAGCCGACGGAGGGCAGGGGGAAGGCGGTTCGGGGAGATTGTTGCCCTGAAGAAGAGGAGATTTGTCGCTGGAACGACTAATCTCCCCGAATCTGCTTGTGTGGCCTGACCCTAAGTGCAGCACAGAGATCTCATAATACACAATGCTCTCCTTTCAGCCATGTAGCAGGTTGGATTTTGGCTTTGTTTTCCCCCCCTATCTTTATCGCATGATTTTATCAGAACAATTGCTGTTGTTGACAAGAAAGGGTTTTGCAAATTTACGAGCAGAGTGGCAGTCTGGCCACTCACTTACAGATCTGGCAGTCTGGTTTGCAAATGGGGTCTCTAGTAAATTGAAGTCCAGAATGGCTGTTATAAGGTCTCTGTGTAGCCCATCTGGCAGATTCTAATTAGAATGTTTGTATGTTTTGGGACCACACTTGTCAGACTCGCTGCAATGATTTTTGTCTAAACTGCCTACAGATTAACAGTTTAGTCGTGTGTATGGGGCCCTCCAATGGGCTTCCCCGATTGATTTACACCAAAAATTTGTGTTTTAAAATAATGAAAATATTATGTAGCGTTGCCCTTCACTGGTAAAACTGATGTGTTTGCTTCAGAAACACTACTATAATTCATATAAACAAGCTGCTGAGTAGCCATGGGGGAAATTGAAAAAAGGCTAAATGGCACAGGATAAATAGTGGATAACACCATTATGTTCTACAGAGCTTATCTGCTGTGTACCATGAACCTTTTCTCCTTTGAATGGCTGCGCCCATTGCTACACAGTAGCTTATTTATATAAACAAAAGTGGGATTTCTGAAGCAAATACACCAGTTTTACCAGTGCAGGGCAGCAATGATAACTGCACTAAACAATAGATGGTACTCGCGCTTCATGCACAGGTGGGGGTGTGGTTGTATTTGAGAAGCACTACAAATTACTGTTCAGTGAACCCAAAGTTGTACTTTTATTCCTAACTAAATGTCAGGCTGGTGAATGAGGGTGAAATAATCATGTTTAATTTCACTATCCCTCTCTCAGCACCTGTTTTTGTTCATTCTGTCTTCATGCAGCAGTTGGGTGTTAGTTGAATGATTCCTTTCCTAGCAGATGTATTAGACCTCTACTCAAATAACTGATTCCAGTACAAACACAATCCAACAAAATAACTGCCTTAAGCACAAATTCTGCATGTAGAGAGACGTGGCCTCTAATACTTCTAGGCAAAAGAAGCCCCCCTTATAAAATATATTAGATCATTCATCTGACACTCAACTCCTGATTGAAGACAGAATGAAGAGAAACAGATGTTTAGAGAGGAATAGTGAAGATAAACTTGATTATTTCAGACACAATGCAGAATTTTTAATTGACTATTTAGAAAGTTTATTTTTTCAGTATTATGAAGCTAAAATTAAATTTTCATTTTTGCGATAGTTCCCCTTTAATATTTATGGCCACCGTTATGCATTCAGAAAGTATGTCATGTTGTCATGGAATGTGATTTCTCTTTAACTTGATACACAAGTCAACTAAACCATAATTCTTTTTTGCTTGCGGGGTATAAATGAATCCGTGAAGGCTACCCACAGATAGAAAAAAAAAAAAAACCCTCATATAAAATCTAATTTTGCTGAACGCAAATGTTACTGCCATCACAACTGTGTCAGACACCCGCATTCATGTTCATAATCCTGTTGTCTGTTTTCTTCCCACAAGGCTGCTGAATATGTTCCGGAAAAGGTGAAGAAAGCGGAAAAGAAATTGGAAGACAATCCGTATGACCTTGATGCATGGAGCATTCTCATTCGCGAGGCACAGGTTTAGTGACATAGGATTACATTATGTATTCTCTTGAGTACCAATAGTGGCTGCATTCAGGAGATTCTAACAATGTTTCCACAAAGTCATAATATTGTAAATGCTGTTTATTCAAATTTTAGAATCAGCCTATAGACAAAGCACGGAAGACGTATGAGCGACTTGTTGCCCAGTTCCCGAGTTCTGGCAGATTCTGGAAACTTTACATTGAAGCAGAGGTTAATATTTTAAATTTTTTTTTTCTTACTAATGGGTATTCTTTATATTACAAATACGTTCTAGGTCTGAGTGAGAAATAATTGGTAGGACAATATATTAACGTTCCTTACCTTGTAATCTGGGGCTGGAATTACAAGCGCTGACTTTTAAGGTGTTTAACCACAGTGATGATTGTTGCATAGTGTTTTTGCAACAACATTAAAACATTTTAATGGTATGGAGTGCTTTAGACTTTTATTTATTTGTCACGTGTCAATTTATTGCCTCCTGTGTCATTTATTTAGAATTGGTAATTCATTTCCTCTATATTTACCACATCCGACTAATTTGAATGGTATCCTAAGTATATTAGCTTTAATAATAAAATGGCATAATGTTGAAATGTTTTTGGGTGGGCTTTATTTTAACATGCTTTTAATATCCCTAATGTTTTAGCCTATAGAACATGCACTCGCTAACCGACAATAAGAAAAGAAATGTGTTATCTGCATAATCTGTTATTATTTGCAGCAATCATTATTGGAACAGGACAAATGTGTGGGTTATGGTGCATATGATTAAACTGCAAATGTAGACAATTGAAAATGATTGCATGCACTATAGTGAAAACAAACATGTTCGTATACTTAGCTTGATCAATGCGTTTAACTATATGACTTGTAATAAAAACTACAGGCAGAAAATCTCGGCATTTGGTGTGCATCCTATGTTCTTCTGTAGCTACTGCTGCTTAAGGTGTCTGGTTAAGCCTTTGTAGCTTAAAGGACAAGGAAAGTTAAACTAAAGCAATAGCTAGAAATTTTTGGGCTTCTGTACCAGCCCAAGGCAACCACAGCCCTTTAGCAGTAAAGATCTGTGTCTCCAAAGATGCCCCAGTAGCTCCCCATCTTCTTTTCTGCTGATTCACTGCACACTGTCAGTTACTGAGCTTAGGGACTGTCACAGTATAAAGCTGATTAGTAATTAATACAGATAATTACTACATGGCAGCACAGAAACCAGTGCAATTGGCATCAGAATTTAATAATCAGCAAACCTGTTGCATCAGCTTATATTACAGGGGAAGCTCATTTTCTGCTGGATAATTAGTGACGAGCCCTAAGCTTCTCAACAGCTGCTCAGAGCCCACTGAGCATGTGAGTGTCACAGACACTTTCCAAGATGGTGACCCCCTGTGACAAGTTTGAAGTCCTGGATCATTGCTGCTATTGACAAGCTGAAACTTTGGGCTGGTGCAATAAGTTCAGTATATGAAACAAGGCATTTTAAGCCCTATTTGTTTTTAGGGGTTAGTTCTCCTTTTAAGATTTCCTTGTTCATAACTTTTAGGCACACTTAGTATCTTTGAAACCATTTGGTTCTCGTAATAAACCTTTCAACTCCACCCATATGAATTGTATTTTCTTTTTTTTCCCAATAATATAAGAAATGATGATTGTAGGTTTTGTAGGCTATACCCTTCTTGCATACACAATTTATAGGTACTGTATTTTCTTTACATAAATACCATTAAAGTCTAGTATTTGTATGTGTCCCTTACTCTTTTACATAGTGATTAGTTTAATCAGTTCTCACATCTTTTTTCTTTTGGTTATAAAATGTACACTCGACTAGGGCATAAAATTATACTGACAACTCTACATTCCCTGTTTTTGTTTGTCAGGCTTTTCACTATCTCTAGGCCTTGCTTAGCTGTGGCGGGCAGATATCATTGCTTAAGGTGGCCATAGATGTTACAATTACGATCTTTCCAGGAAAGCTTGTTCATTTCAATACACACGTATAGAGCTGAATCGCCAAATATGCAGATAGAAACAATAGAATTCTACAAGTATCTGACGATTCAGCACTAACAATGGCTGATGTTCGGGTGCCTTCAAAGGCGCCTGATCAAAATTTGCCGGGCCGTTTGATAAGCCAACCAATATTCAAGTCTTCTACCAATATTTATTTATTTTATTTTTTTTAAATAATGAAAAGACATGTTTTATGAAAGTGTGATGCTGTTTATTTTATACATTTCTATTCCTACAGAATTTGTCAACAACTAGGGATGCACCGAATCCAGGATTTGGCCTTTTTCAGCAGGATTCGGTTTTGGCTGACTCCTTCTGCCTGGCAGAACCGCGTATGCAAATTCGGGGGCTGGGAGGGAAGTTGTGTGACTTTTTGTCACAAAACAAGAAAGTAAAAATATTTTTCCCTTCCCACTCCTAATTTGCATATGCAAATTCAATTCGGGGGTTCGGCTGAATCCTAAATAGTGGATTCGGTGCATCCCTATCAACAACATCCATTAAAAACAACTGCATTGATAAAATGCCTCTTTACTATAGCGCTGCAAAGTTGAATATAAGGCATACATATTATTATTTGCTTTTTTACTTTAATTCTTAACGAACAATTGAAGATTCCCATTAAAAGAAATCTCTGCTCTAAACTAAAGCATTAAAGCACTGTTTCTTTGTCTTGTGAATATAAGTATTACCAGTTACATGGTAGCATCATTGATATAAGCATTTCCACAAACTATGGTCGATGCTCATTTTTTTTTTTTTTCTCCAAACAAATTTTCCAATCATTTGTTAGACAAATAGGAAAATAAAGTGACCAAGGAATTCTGTAGCCAGGCTGCTGTTTTGAGTGCTTTTATACAAATATGGAACTCCAAGGTGACTCCTATTCATATTTTATACAGGGTACATTTACTTTTTCACTACTAGTTTTAGTGAGTTATATGACACAAGTTATATCACTAAGCACCAATTATAATTATGAAATATTGCTTTAGTTGGATTTAAAATCTGGATACCAGCGCTGCAAGGCAAACTAAAGGAGAACTAAAGGGTCATTATATACATTTTGCTAGTTGGTTTTACACCTGGGATGGCCAAGCAG
Organism: Xenopus laevis; assembly: GCF_017654675.1. Classification (NCBI taxonomy): domain Eukaryota; kingdom Metazoa; phylum Chordata; class Amphibia; order Anura; family Pipidae; genus Xenopus; species Xenopus laevis. The sequence goes on along the minus strand of NC_054377.1, from coordinate 13,150,105 downwards.
TATGAAATTTTATACTCTGTATCATCTCTATCGGCTTACATTGCCAAAGGTCTCCTTTTCACTTCTGATTCTTACACACTGGACTTGCAGACAGCATGTGCGTGACACAAGGCGTGGATTAAGTCACAAAGTGCAAAAGGAAAGGTAAGTGTTGCACTCTTTGCACTGTAGCAGACCTATCCACTGTCATATACTGCAGCCTTAGGACAGGAGTAAAACTACTGACAAAAGTTATGCTGACCATTTTTTAGTTCTCCTTAATGTCTGCTGGCAAGTAAGTTGAGTGTGAAGCAATATTAAAGGGGTGGTCACCTTTAAATTAACTTTTAGTATTATGTAGAGAATGATATTCTGAGTTTGACTTAGCTTTTTATTCAGCAGCTCTCCAGTTTGCCATTTCAGCAATCTGGTTGCTAGCGTCCAAATTGCCCTAGCGACTGCATTGATTTAAATAAGAGACTGGAATATGAGTAGGAGAGGCCTGCATAGAAATATGAGTAATCAAAAGTAGCAATAACAATACATTTGTAGCCTTACAGAGCATTTGTTTTTTAGATGAGATCGGTGACCCCCATTTGAAAGCTGGAAAGAGTCAGAAGAAGTGAAATAATTCAAAAACTATATATATAAAAAATAATAATAATGACCAGTTGATTAGAATAAGGCATTGTATAACGTACTAAAAGTTAAAACAATACCTTTAAAGGGCATGTAAAGGCAAAAAAAAAATCCCATTTTTACTTTCTTTAATGAAAAGAAACCTATCTCAATATACTTTAATTAAAAAATGTGCACCGTTTTTATAAAGTTCTTCCATCATTTACTCCCGTGGATAGTAATTGTCAGACGGCCCCTAACTGCTCTGCAGAGAAACAATCATACTTGTCAACAGCAGGGGGAGCCCCCGCTTTACTTCCCAGCCATGCAGAACTCAAGCAGCTTTGTTTGTTTTCGTGTTTTGATAATTTATGATCCCTAAGCAGCCCAGACCACACTGAGCATGTGCGTAGTCTTGGTCTTGCAAAGATGTTTAACTAAGTTGCAAGATGGTGACCCCCTGTGGCCAACTTTGAAAGCATAAATCATTTGTTTGATTAGGCTTGTGGTGCAAGCAATAGAACATGTTTGTGTTTATACAAAATACAGCATTTCTAGCCTTATTATATTTTATACTTTACTTTCCATTTAAATACCCTTATTGAAACAGTATGGAAAATAAAAGGATATGCTTGCTCTTGTATGCTCCGGTGAAGAACTGCTAACTAAGATCTAGCAGTGAGATCCTGGAGATGGCATATTTCCCCACAAACATCTAAGCTTAAATCACTATGGAACGCTAGAAATAGGGGTGCTGTACCCCCTGTGTAAGGGTAGAGCAGCTGATCACTAAAACTCACCTAAAGGAGTCTGTTCAGAATATTTTAAGCACAGAAAAATAATTGATAATCCTAGGATATTAGGGGGTGGAATATCCAAATATTCAAAATTGTGTTATGGATTTTCCTACAAGCACGGCTGCTATAGTTTTTTCAAAATAAAGCTTTACAAAGGCCTTTTTGGCTTTGTGCTTTTCATATCAATAACATTGAGAGAAATAGCTGTAGTGTACTTTTTCAGTCTTTTCCTTGGAGGCTGTCGTGCAACTATTCACACCAGTAAACCTCTCGGAATTGTTTAATCGGCAGTACAAAGCTTTAACGCTAGCGTTCACAATTAATGTGTTCTATACTTGATACCTCCTCATAAAATAAAGATACCGTGAGAGTCAAATATAATCAGATTTTCACACACAAATAAGCACAATTTCTCTATCCTTAAGACTGATACATTCAGAAATAGGGCAATGTATGGGACAGTTTATAAGACCAATTATTCTTTAGTAAAATAGTAGGCAGAACTTTTTTTTCAGAGCAAAATCTGGTTAGTTCTTTGTTCTCATTATTGGTGTATACTGCAAGTGAATTAGGCACTAATTTTAATGGCTACGTTTGAGCCGCTGCTTCTTTAAGTAACCTCATGCTGTGTTTTTTTTGTTTGCTGCCACTGTTTTTACCAAGGAATCTCCGTGCTGCTTATTTAGATAAGGGGAATATTGGGAAAAATAGTTGCCAATAATAATGGTAATGTTGCACTCTGCAGAATAAAACCAGGGCTGGTGCACTCATTTAAAAAATGCCCAGGGTTTGTTTTTTGGGACTTTCCCATTTTGACACTTCTTTCTATTATGCCAGGTTAACAATTGGAACCACTATAGAGTACTGTTAAGTGATTTTAGCTTTCTTCTGTCCATCATGTTAAAACTACTGTGTGCATATACTTAGGGGCAAATTTACTTAAGGTCGAATATCGATATTTGACTTTCGAAGTTAAATCCTTTGACTTCGAATATCAAAGTCGAAGGATTTGGCGCTATTCGTTTGTTCGAACGATTAAATCCTTTGAATTGTTTGATTCAAAGGATTTTAATCCATCGATCGAACGATTTTTGTTTGACCAAAAACAGCTAGCAAAGCCTATGGGGACCTTCCCCATAGGCTAACATTGACTTCGGTAGCTTTTAGGTGGCGAACTAGGGGGTCGAAGTTTTTTCTTAAAGAGACAGTACTTCGACTATCGAATAGTCGAACGATTTTCGAAGGTCGAAGTAGCCAAAAAAAACATTCGAAATTCAAAGTTTTTTTTCCCCCTCTTCCTTCACTTGAGCTAAGTAAATGGGCCCCTTAAAGTGTGTATTGACAATATTGCAGAGCAATAATTCTGCTTGTATTGTTGCAGTTTACAGTGTTTATGGTCACCTTTAATGTGAAATTTCATCTTGCAATAGAAAGTAGTAAGTAAACATTCTATATATAACTGGTTCTTAAATAATGTTTGGATTGGACTACAGCTTACTTTGGTTGCACTTAGAGAAAAAGCTGTAGAAATTGTCTTATAGTAATGTTTTTATAACATAAAGGGTTTTTTTTTTTGTAAAAAGTTCCCCCTCCCCACATATTAGCCGATTCAGTCCATGAACTTTTTTGCCTTTAAACTACAGTATATAGTGCTTTTTTTAAATAAACAACTGCTACAACCTAAATAAAAAGCAATACTATTACCTTAACAGATTACTGTCCTTTTTGTATGGGTTAGATATTTTCAGCTAAAAATGCAAGTCTAGTCATCAACCCTTCCTTTGAAAGAGGAAGGAACACCACTTTTTCCCCCCCCCGCTTTCACCACAGATACAAAATGCCAATTCATCAAAAGATACATACATGTTTCAGGGTTATCATCCTAAAGGAACGACATCAGTCAGTGGGCTGTATAGTAATCCTGGGGCTACTGTGGGGTGCAGTTGAGTAGCATAATAACCGAATTATTATGTCGGTTGTGCACCACTTCCTGCAATCTTTGAGTGATCAAATGAAAATTGTCCAGGGTTCGGTTCGGTATTCGGCCACGATTCAGCCTTTTTCAACAGGAATCCTCGTGCCTGGCTGAACTGAATTAGAATCCTTAAAATCGTGTGACTTTTCTTGACAAAACAAGGAAGTTAAAAAAAAAAAAAGTCCTTCCCCCCCCCTCTCCGATTTGCATATGCAAGTTATGATTCGGTTTGTTATTCTGCCAAATCTTTCACAAAGGATTTGGGGGTTTGGCCGAATCCATAATTAATGTATTTGGTGCATCTGTGTCTGTTTTTTCACTGATCCATCTTAATCATTTTCATTATTCTATCAAAAGGCTTAAACTTTCTACGTTTCTAAGACTTTATTTTTGCTTTCATAAATCAGCTTTATGGTAGAAAAAAGATCTGGCATCCAACTTGCCAGTGTTACTGACAGGGTCATAGTGTTTATCTAACCTGAATGCCACCTTTTTGTTGGTTTTTATTGTTTATGATGTATCCATTATACCTGGAGGTGTAGAGGAACATATTTTTGGAAATCAACTCTACACAACGAGCTTTAAGGTAGATCTAAGATCCGGACAGCACTATCTTGTCAAGAAAAATGGAATTTGAAGATCCTATTATTTTTGTCTTCAAAAGAATAGGAAATGTAGGATGTGAATGGATAATTTGTGAAAAAATGCTCTCTCAAGCCTATTACTCTTACCATGGGAATAAATCCCTTCAGTGGATATCAAGAGCTACTGTTAAGAAGATAAGATTCAACTGGATCTGATGTGTTTCACAAGGAACATTCACACCTTTTGCTGGGGGCCACTAAAAGGATATATGCCTTACTTTCTGGCTAAAATAATTTGATATGTCCAAATCAGCCAGCAACTCTGACAGTTACATGTACTAAAATGGAGGCAGTGTTCCAACCAAAGTTTGGGCAATTGAGCTTGAGGAAGTTTTTACTTGGGTATCAATAGGTCTGTTTTAAAGAGTAGAAATATGACTTGCTTTATCATCCAAGAAGAATATTTATGAAGATGTCTGGACCCCCTTGAGGAAGTTTTACATGGGTATCAATAGTTTTAAAGAATAAAAAACAAACTGTGGACTTTTGGATTCTGCAATGGAAGACACTAGTGTATTCTCTGAACGGAGTAACAGCTGAACTGTGGATTTATGGGCTCCATGATTACATCCAGGTTAAAACGTTTGATCCCCACTCAACTTTTTTTCATGGATACAGAGAGGCCTTAAAAGAAATGGTCTATTTTATCTGTTTCACAGCCTATACTGCAAGAGGCTCAAATACAGAAGACTGTATTCTCCATCTACACATATACACTTTCCTGAACCAAAATGCTGAGCTCATATGTATGTCACATGAACTTCTTAGGAGAGATCTTTGTGCTGTTGATGTGCCCTACACAGCTATACTTTAAAGGCTATTAAACAGTAATTTAGCTGACTGGTTGAGTAAGCCAAAACAAGCCCATACATAACTTGAATGGCATCTATTGAGCTGATTCTTTTTATTAGCACATTCATCTTTGTAGAAATGCATGTTTTCTAAAATAAACTGTCCGAATATAAGTTAGAAATTTATATCTGCCCGTGTATGGCCATATTTTAGGTGATCTGATCGTTGAGCCCTAGAATTGCAGCGCGATCACTGATTTTCGGCCAGAGATCTATCGCGGAATCCCTTTGGAGGGCTCCATATACTGGCCATAATCTCAGCCTATGTATGGCCTGTAAGGTGGCCATAGACATTAAAATTATGATCTTTCCTGGAAAAGATCTCGGTTAGAGCTGAATGGTCAGATATACAGATAGAAATAATAGAATTCTACCTATATTTGATGATTAAGCGCTAACAATGGCCAATGTGTGGATGCCTTCAAAGGCGCCTGATCAAAATTTTCTGTTCGACCCGATCAATGAGCTGAGCAATATCCAAGTCTTCTGCTGATATCGATCGGCTTGTCTGCCACCATACACACACTGAATATCATACGAACATTTTTGTGTGATATCAGTGAGTCTATGGCCACCTTTAGACCCAAATAAGCCAACCGTCTTACCTGACTTCCTCCGTGTATGACCACCTTCATTCTTACACTTACGCCATTTCCTCTTAACCATATGATATCTCAGCTTCTGTATACATTCTATTTTCCACTTGGAAGCCACATGTTCGGTGAAGGAAGGCTCACAATTTTGCACTTCCAATCAGATTTTGTAAGCTGAAACCTGTTTGCATTGTCCCATTGGTGCATGTGGAAGTTGAAAGAGAAAAACTTGAGGGTGATTTTCTTCTCAAATGCATCCACATAAGAATCCTTTTTTTTTATTTTTTATATTGCATATCTTTTCTATCAATCTTGGTATTTTCAAATTGATTTTCCAAAAAAAGTCACTGTGAAAAAAAACCCATTGACATCACTATTTACCATTAAAGTTTCAGATTTTTTACCAAATTATACACAGGGTAGATATTAAAGTGAATCCATCTTAATCAATAGAGGCCATGAGCACTGGATGTTCATGACACTGCTATTCACCAAACATGTACCCACTGTTACTTGCAAGCGCTAGACGTGTCGTATCTCTCTTCTTCCTTTTACTATCTTCTCTCTAATATCTCGGCCATCTCTTGTCCTAATATCGCTACCTCTGTCTACTACAGCACACTCACCACTGCCCTTAATGAGCTTGCTCCTGCAAAAACTAAATGTGCTAGACCCAAACCACTTCACCCTTGGCATACTGCTCATACAAAAGTACTCCAAATACACTCACGTGCACTTGAGCATCGTTGGTGCAAATCCCGCTTAGAATCAGACTTTTGGAGCTTCAAATCTGCCCTACACTCCTATAACACCAGCCTTTCCCAAGCCAAACATACTTTACTTCACTCATTAACTCACTTTCGAAAAAACCGGCACAACTTTTCTCCACCTTTAACACTCTTCTTTCCCCTTCTCCACCCCATCCATGCCCATCTGTCTCTGCTCAAAGTGAACTTATACTACTCAAAGTGAAGTTATACTACTCAACCCCCCCCCCTGGACTACCAACACCCTCCCTCCACACTCCCCATTCATTCCTGTGCTCCTTCCCCCCTGTCACTGATGAGGAAGTCTCAAAACTGTTTGCCTCTTCTCACCTTACCACCTGCCGCTTGATCCTATTCCTTCAAAATTTCTCCACAATGCTAATCCCTGTCAAATCAAAGCCTTAACACCTCTATTTAATCTCTTGCTCTCAATGGGAATCTTTCCTTCTCAACTAAAACATGCTCTTGCCACCCTCATTCTGAAAAAAAACCCTCTCTTGATCCCTCAAATCTTGATAACCTCCGGCCTATGTCTCGGCTACCTTTCATCTCTAAACTACTTGAGCGCCTAGTCTACAACCGACTAACCTCATTCCTCTCTGACAATAACCTGCTGGACCCCCTACGATCTGGTTTTAAGCAACAACACTCCACTGAAACTGCCCTAACCCGACTAACTAATGACCTTTTAACAGCTAAAGGCAACAAACACTTCTCACTACTAATACTACTTGATCTCTCCTCTGCATTTGACACTGTGGACCATCCTCTTCTTCTCCAGTCCATCAATTCACTTTGCCTTCGTGTCATTGCCCTGTCCTGGTTCTCTTCTTACCTCCCTAATCGTTCCTTCAGTGTCTCCTACAATGGAGTAGCATCTTTTCCTCTTTCTGTTGGGGTTCCTCAAGCCTCTGTCCTGGACCGCTTATTAGTCTCCCTCTATACTTCCTTACTCGGCAAACTAATCAACTCGTATGGTTTCTACTACCACCTCTATGCTGATGACTCTCGGATCTATCTCTCCTCTCCTGATCTCAACCCACAACTCCTAACTCGGGTCTCCTCCTGCCTGTCCGCTATCTCTACTTTGATGTCGCAACACTACCTTAAATTAAACCTCTCTAAAACGGAAATGGTTCTCTTTCCTCTAACCAACACTATTAACATACCGGAAGTATCCATCATAGCTAACAATTCCACTATCACCCCATCTCCCCAGGCCCGGTGCCTTGGGGTTATTTTAGATTTTGTCCTGTCCTTCACTCCTCATATCCAGTCACTTATTAAATCATATCACTTCCACCTAAAGAACATATCCAAAATATGATCATTTATCACCCAAGATGCTGCCAAAATTCATATTCACTCTCTCTTCATGTCACGACTAGACTACTGCAACTCTTTTAATTGGCCTTCCCCTCCAGAGACTGTCACCTCCCCAGTCCATAATGAACACTGCCGCGAGGCTCATAAACCTCAGCAACCGCTCCTGTTCTGCCATGCCACTCTGCCAATCCCTACACTGGCTTCCACTACCTTTCAGAATAAAATTCAAATGAATGACCTTGACATGCAAAGCACTTCATAACTCTGCCCCACCCTACAGCTCTGATCTCATCTCTATATACTCACCCAACCGCATGCTACGCTTCTCTACTGACCTGCTACTCAATTTTTCTCTCATTACCCCCTCACATGCTCCCATTCAAGACTTTGCAAGGGCTGCACCCCTCCTCTACCATGGTCTGTCCGACTTTCTCCCAACCTTTCTGCTTTCAAAAGATCTCTTAAATTGCACTTCTTTAGAGAAGCCTACCCTCACTCTGCTTAACTACCAAATGCAATACCACATCTCTCACCCACTCAATTCTGATGTTGCCCACTCGCACACCTTGTGTCTTATTCCTTTCCCTTTAGATTGTAAACTCCCTTGCACAGGGCCTTCCTCACCTTTTGTACCGGTATTGGTTGTGATGTATGTAACTCCATATGTTCTATGTATGTAATTCATGTGATTTAGTTGTATAAACACATTTACTTTACAGCAATGCGAAATATGCTGGAGCTATATAAATAAATGTTGATGATAATAATAATAATAATATTACTGGGCAAACACTTCTAATGGGAATAGTTTTCATTACTACGTTTGCTCATTAACATACCTTCAAATTAAAATACCATGTTATTGGGAAATAGTCGGGTATATATGTGGCTTGATATTTGTGTATTCTAGCCGATTGTGGAAAATTGTGTTGAGTGATTGGTTTCTGATCAAAACACATCATAGGCAGGGGCGTATCAATAGGTACAGTCAAGTCAGCAGCTACTATAGCACGCATAATTATAAAGGGCACAATGAAGGCATCATAGATGCTCCATTTTAACTCTTCCCAAGATATAGGAGGTACCATGACCTCTGTTGAGAGCTATACAGGGTTAAAGCCCAAACAGCCAGTTTGCCTTTGGAACATTGATTGCTATTCATGTAATGTTATGATATTAGTGTCTCTTAACACATTAGGAAAGTTAGTATAATGCGTTTTAGAAGCATATTTTCAACTTCTAATTGTTTCCAATTTGTCCAATTTTTAAATTGTGTACATTCCTATTAGAGGTGCATCAAATTGTGGATTAAGCAAATCCAAACCCATTAAATCATGTGACTATGAAAACTGCTGATCCCCCCCCCCATTGATTTTGCATATTTGGAATTGGTTTGGTATTCCGTTAAATCCTTTGTGGAAATTGTCCAATCAGGAAAAAGGGTATTTTATTGCATCCCTAATTCCTATTTCGTTTCTCTAGCTTGCAACTTGATGGGGGTTATTTATTAAAGTCCGAACGCCAAAACCCCAAATTTTTTTTTCGTGATTTATTATACCCCGAGGCTGCTGAAGGTCTGAATCTGAAAATACTCCATATCCAAGCTGTTGGGGTCCTGTAGAAGTCAATGGCAAAGGTCCCATTTCAAAATTGACAATATCATGGTCTGCGCTGAGTTTTGGCCAAAAATCCAAAGAATTCAGTGGTTTCAAGTGAATTCACGAAAAATTCTAGAGTTTCGACCATAAAACCTGAAAAATTCAGTTATTTTTTTTCCGAACCGAATTTATCAAGTTTCTTCAATGATAAATAAGGTCAAATCGTGGTTTCTAGTTTGGGCGGACTTTTTTTTTATTTCATTTATTTTTTTACTTAAATGATAAAAAAATCGGATTTTGATAACCCCCAAAGTATTAGGCAGGGTCACTGAAAACATCAACTGCAACAGATTGGTTGTCTGTGAAGCTCCAATTTTATTATTTTTATTTGTTGTTACTTTACTTTCTTGTAAGAACCCGTCTTATACATTTTTCATTCTGGTTTCCTAAAAGCCTTCTGTATTGTTAGCCTTAGCAACCAGGTACACGTTTAAAGTCCCTGCCTGATAGCTGCAAAAAATAAAAATAAAAGGCTAAATAGTACAATATACACAAAATATTAAAGGGGTTGTGCACCTTCAGTTATCTTTTAGTTTGATGTAGAGAGTGAGACCCTGAGACAATTTGCAATTGGATTTAATTTTTTATTATTTTTTTGTTATTTATCTTTTTATTCAGCAGCTTTCCAGTTTCATTAATCTGTTGGCTAGTATTCAGGTTATCCTAGCAACCATGCCTTGATTTGAATAAGAAACAGGAATAGGAATAGTAGAGGGGCCTGGATAGAAAGACGAGTAATAAAAAGCAGCAATAACAATAAATTTGTAGCCTTACAGAGCATTTGTTTTTTTAGATGGGGTCAGTTCAAGTTAACTTAAAGATGAAACATCCCTTTAAGGAGTTCTATTGCATATATAAGCTTCATCTCATAGAAATAAGAAACTTTCTAGGTAACCAATAAATATTCTGTATCATTTCTAAAATAAAGTTGCCCTTCACTATCCCTCTTGACAATTTGTCTCTATATGACAGAAACCCTCCCGAAACGGATCAGGTCAAGTACATCACTGGTCAGTGTTCCCTTTGCATTGGCTATGTATTAAAGCTAAATTTATAATTATTTAAAATAACTAACTCTGGCTAAGGCCTTTAGCTGCAGAAAGAAATACAGTTAAATGAAGCCGTTCACTACATGGAAATGAAGCTGTAGAGAAAATAAAAGCATATCTCTGTGTTTTCCATGAAGACTGGCATTAAGAAAAAAATGAAAAAATTGTTTGTGAACCAACAATCTTAAAACATCTTTTGAGCTTTAATAAAGATATTACTGGACTGATTTTTTTTTATTAACACAATAAAAATTAGATTTGAAAATGGTTCATTTAAATTGTATATTACAATCCTTTTACTTCTTGGAACAAAAGGGAGTGGGGTCATGACCCCAGGTTCTGATTCACATCTTGTAGAAAAAAATTATACAAAATAGGCAAAGAAATAATAATTATTTTTTTAGTGAAAGTGAATCAGTGGTTCCTTATCAGACCTGCTAAACTGAATATTGTGGTGAATAATTAGGTTGCTTCTTTAGCTTTTATGAAAACAGCAGCAACTTGAAGCTAATGACCTAAAGTTCCAGGTTGTACCTCCTGGGCAGAACCGTGTAGGCTGTGCAGTTTTAACAGCCGTGGAACATTTGTTTGCATCCCCTAGATCCTAGTTTTCCACGGATATTTGAGTTTTCGAGTTGTATTTTTTTGGTCAAAACTCACATTTCAGGTTAAAAAAAACCCCCTCAGATATTCGAGATTTATTACACCCGACCCTGGAAATAGCTTGAATCAGATAATAAAACCTGTCAAGGTAACGTAGGAGTCAATGGCAGAGGTCCCTTGAACCATTTGAAGATGTAAATAGCCTTCATGATGTATGAGTTTTTTTTCCAGAAGGTTTTGCCTGAAAACTGGAATGATCCAAGTTTTTTTTGCAGAAAAAACCCAAATCAAGTTTTCGGGACTTGAACTTGCAGAATCGGGTTTTTGCCATTCAAGCTTTTTCGGAAATAAGATACCATTCGCGTTTTGCATTCATTTTAGGCATTAAAAACCCTTAACACTCAACCTTTGATAAATAACCCTTTAAAGGGATACTGTCATGGGAAAAAATTTTTTTTTTCAAAATGAATCCGTTAATAGTGTTGCTCCAGTAGAATTCTGCACTGAAATCTATTTCTCAAAAGAGCAAACAGATTTTTTTATATTCAATTTTGAAATCTGACATGGGGCTAGACATTGTCAATTTCCCAGCTGCCCTATGCCATGTGACTTGTGCCTGCACTTTAGGAGAGAAATGCTTTCTGGCAGGCTGCTGTTTTTCCTTCTCAATGTAACTGAATGTGTCTGTGTGACATGAGTTTTTACTATTGAGTGCTGTTCTTCGATCTACCAGACTGCTGTTATCTTTTGTTAGGGAGCTGTTATCTGGTTACCTTCCCATTGTTCTTTTGTTTGGCTGCTGGGGGGAGAAGGGAGGGGGGGGTGATATCACTCCAACTTGCAGTACAGCAGTAAAGAGTGATTGAAGTTTATCAGAGCACAAGTCACATGACTTGGGGCAGCTGGGAAATTGACAATATGTCTAGCCCCATGTCAAATTTCAAAATTAAATATAAAAAAATCTGTTTGCTCTTTTGAGAAATGGATTTCAGTGCAGAATTCTGCTGGAGCAGCACTATTAAGTGATTCATTTTGAAAAAAAAATGTTTTCACATGACAGTATCCCTTTAAATGTCCTCTGTTCTTTGCACTGCTGTTTTGTCTACATGTATTATCAAAGCAGTTGGCTATCCTCGATCCTTATGTGGAGGACTATTTATCAAAGGTCCGATTTTAGTGGTTTTAGAGGTTATTGAAACCACAACCAAACTCACAAGCTCTAAAACTACTATGTCATGACATTTATTAAAAGATCAAATAAAAAAAATACGAATGGAAAATAATGCAATAAAACAAATACCTCTAAAACCTTTAAGAATTTGTTTATATTTGCAAATTCCTAGTGAAAAAACAATCCTAAAATCTCTTAAAGTTCGAATTGATTGATTTTTTTTGTATTCGTGGGTTTCGTGGCGTTTACACTTCATAAATCTCGAATTTTTAGAGCTTTAACAAAAAACAAATTTTTAGAGGTTTGTGGAAAAAAATAAATTTGATTGTTAGTAAATGGGCCACCTAGTTTCCCACATAGCCTTGCAGTTCTCCGTTCTGTTAAACACTGAACATTGTGGAAATCTCGAGTGGAGCAGGGCTCACTATTGTTGTGTCGTGATACATGGAGTAATATCTATCAATAAGGGACAGATGGTTACTGTTTTTAAAAAATATATTTACTAATCAAAATCAAACTTATTTTTTTATTGATGCAGATTGAATGTTGCTTACAATTACATTATATATGAAAGAAAATTATTTATCATCCAGAATATAACAAAAGCCCCATGGGTTCATGACAATGTTCCCTCTAAGCCATGCGCTTGTGTGTGAGGCCAACGCATACAACAAATGGTGGTGCGCATAAAGAATTTTGTGTGAAAACACAAAAATTTGCATACACTCTGAACTTGGCACACAATTTTTTAAGAATGCCATGCAACTTTAAAATGTGCATACAAAATAATTTTTTTTTTTGTGCATATAGCCGAGAAGGAACATTGGTTGATGGACTATGCCAGCCTTTCCGAAAAGGTTTAAGAAGTTTAATGGACCAGCCAGACTTGGTATCTCATAAAGTACCTGCTTTCAATTTATAGACAAACGGGCGGATTTATCACAGTGTGAGATTAGAACTCCCCACAATAAAACTCACCCATTCATTCCTACAGGACTTGGATTATTTTTGATAAATCTGCCCCATTAAATTAATTTAATTTTACCATCAAACATGCTATGAGGCTTAGGCCTTGTGGAGGCTCCGGCATGAACAGCCTTGGCTGATTTCGGCAAAGAAATGCGAGACTCTGTCATTGACTTATGACCTTGACAGTTTTGATGACCTTGACAGTTTTGAGATGCCTGGTTTTCGAACTCGGAGGTTTTCCCCCCACGAAAAATTTTATTTTTTGCTTTGAAAATTGAAATGTAGTAAATAACCCTCAAAGAGTATGTTTAGATTTAGATAAGTGATGGCTTAGGGTGTAATGGACAATTAGGTGAAAATACATCCCCATGTATAGATCATGGATCCTACTGAATGCTCCAGATCAAGGTTTTATTGATAGGGATTTTCTGTGGAACACAATTTGTTGTTAGGTTTTCATTTTGACCTGGTGTCCTCCTCTTATTTTTCTATTGCTCTTACTGGCAGATATTCATTGTTATAATGGAAACAATTCCATGGGGTTCCCTCCCAGCTTTTGTCTCTTTTGGAAGAGTTAAGCTGGATATACACTTTAAGATCCCAAACAAATGGATCTTAACTAGGGATGCACCGAATCCAGGATTTACCCAGGATTCCGCCTTTTTCAGCAGGATTCGGCTGAATCCTAAAAACCATTTGACTTTTGTCACACAACAAGGGATTCAATTTTTTTTTACCTGCACACTGTTCTCTTTCAACTCATACCGCCCTAATTTGCATATGCAAATTAAGTTTTGGCCCAGTATCCTGACAAAATCTTTCGTGAAGGATTTTGGATTCGGCTGGATCCTAAAAGTACTTTTGATTCATCCCTAATCTTAACCCAGTTTGGCTACCAACATGCTAGGCCAGATCTGAATTATTTGTTCCCTTGGCCAACAATTGGATCATAATGGGATCCTTTGGAAAGTTGGCTAATGAAATTTCCAAGCAGGTTGGAAAGGCATTTGGAAGGTTCCCTGGTTCAGTCTGAAGTCGGCAGCTTTTATTGCCCAGTGAATGGCCAGCATGAGCAAGTTTATCAAAGGTTGATTCTTTCTCCAATGCTAATTTGAGTAAAATTCTCTTTATCTAAGGATAAATATGTACTCCATTCATGACAGTCCAGTTGAGTGAGAATAATTATTTTCTTGTTGATTTGCAGACATGCCAGTTTTATGTATTGGCCAATACTGACGTTCACCTAAATACATTTTACAATATAAAGTAAAACTGGTTCAGCAAATAATATAATACGCATTTGAACTAAAGCTTTGTGTGCCAAAAAATGCATTGTTTTCTGCCATTTAAAAAACAAAAAACAAAAACAACTTTTTGACAAATCCATTTCCAGGAACATGCCAACTTCTGTGAGTACAGTGATTTCTGTGGGATACCATTCAAATTACGTCTGTTGTGGTAAATATAAATAGGTACCGATGTGTTTACAAAATAAATTTGGGAATATTTTGTCCTTAATTTCCATAATAAACTTCAAAAAACATGAAATTGACTCCATTTTTATTGCCTTTGCCTGTCTTTAATCAAGTGTATTGGTTCCATGCAGATATATTTATTAACAGGTGCCTCATCATAAACATATAATGAACTTCCATATCCATTCATGAGCAAATTGATGCTGCTTCATTTTCCAGTAGTCCTTCTGTAAAGTTACCCTTTACAGTTAAACTTTAGTATGTTGTAGATAGGGATTCAGTTCGGGATTCAGCCAGGATTTTTAGCAGAATTCGGATTTGGCTGAATCCTTGTGCCTGGCCAAAGCCAAATCCTAATTTTCATATGCAAATTAGGGGAGTGAAGGGAAATCGTAACCTTTTGTCGCAAAACAAGGAAGTAAAAAAAAGTTTTTGCCCCTTTTCCCTTCCCGTCACTAATTTGCATATGCAAATTAGGGTTCGGTATTCGGCTGAATCTTTCATGAAGGATTCGGTTCATCCCTAGCTGTAGATCACTGGATACCGAGCAGCTTTGAAGTTGGTCTTCGTTTCTTACGTATTTGTCTTTCTGTTTGGCCTTTCACTACCACCAAATCTAAAATGTGGCTTCTATGATGGGTGATCCCAGAAACTCAGATTTATTGTTATTTCTTTTTCTTCCTCTTTTTGTTTAAAGGGGTGGTTCACCTTTAAAGGACAAGTAGCAGCAAAAATTGTCTAAAAAAAAAATTAGTATGCTATGAAAAAAAGACGCCAACACATATTAAACTTCGTTTTCCGGAATCACCTGAAGTTTCCTTGTGAGGCAACTTCAGGCGACTTCGGAAAACGAAGCGCTCAGAGTGCCATCCCAACGTTGATTTTCAATCTAGCTGGCGGGGAGGCAGTTCGGGGAGATTAGTCGTCCTGAAGAAGAGGAGATATGTCAGGCGACTAATCTCCCCGAATTGCAGCGTGTGTCTCTTCCCTAAAGGGAAGACAGGGAAGTGTAGCGTTGGTCAAAACACCACGTGTTGTATCAGCCTAGGATTTGAAGTTCTGTTTTCAATCACTTACTTTGTTTATCAAATGCACAATTACTGTCTGGATTCACAATTGTGGAGTAAAGTAGGATTATTGAAACCATAATTTTTCCAGGTTTAAATGGATACCAAATTTTCCACAAAAGATTTGGCCCAGTACAGAATCAAATCAGAACCCTTATTTGCATGTTTATGTGTTTCCATCATTGAGCCACAGCTTTAAAAACAAAAAAACCCCATAAATTTAAGGGTTCAGATTTGGTTCTGCTGAACACCAAGGGGGTTATTTACTAATATCCGAATGTAGCTCATATTTTATTAAAAAATAAAACGACCAAACTCCCATTGCCGGTTTTTAGCTTATTTATTAATAGAAAAAAATTGATTTAATAGAATCGTGGAAAAACCTTCGAGTTGTTCAGGCTTTTTCTCCCAAATTGCTCAATTTTTTTGGGCATTTTCTCCCAAATTGCTAAAAAAAAAATTTAAGTTTTTGCCTGAAAAAGTCAGCTTTTGGGCTAAACCCTGTGCAGACCACAGAAATGGCAAATTGAGATAGGTGCATCTCCCATTGATTTATACAAGACCTAGAAAGGTCTAAGATAGATTTTCGGATTTAGGCTTTTTGCAGCATCAGGGTATAATACGTTTTGAAAATTTCTAAATTTTATTTTTTCAAGATTTTAAAATTCGGATTTTAATAAATAACCCACCTAAGGATTAAGTTGCTCCGAAGCTTTCGAATTCAGCTGAATCCCAAAACTTATCCTGGATTCAGTGGATCTCTAGAAAAAAAAAACAATTTTTTTTAAAATCTAAAAGCATGTTGAAATTGGCCTTTTGTTGAAGCAGGGCATCCTTAACCGATTTTCTGTTCAATTTCACTACAGGTAAAAGCAAAAAATTATGACAAAGTTGAAAAGGTGAGTGTTCACAAAAACTACTGCCTCATACCTACAGTTATATAATTAAACAGCCTGGCAAATAAAACTGTCCATAAACGTGTCTTTTATTTGGTTGTATCTGTGCAGTATGGCCTTTCCTGTGCATGGGCAGATATTATAGTATTTTGTCAGATATCTTAAAGCATATATATACATATATATAATACACAATATTTTCATAGAGACCATACATGTGACAAATTATTTCACATTAGTATGTTTACCTCCGTATTTCACATTAGTATGTTTACCTGGTATTTTTATTGAAAGAAAATGTACATTCATTTTGGCTGTTAAATCCATAATGTTTTATTGAAATATATTTAGATTTAAATGTTATTCAAAGGAAACGAAACATCCATATATTTGTCAACTGGGGACTGTATGGTTTCTATCAAAGGGATTTTTGGTGGTGTTCTCTTTTTAAGTTGTAATATTGGTGTGTAGGCTCCATCTCAGGTCATTTTGCCTGGTCATGAGCTTTCCGAAAGAGCCAGCACTTCATGATGGAACTGCTTTCAGACAGGCTGTTGTTTCTCCAACAGTGTAACTGAAGGAGTCGCAGTGGGACTTGGATTTTTACTACGGAGTACTGTTCTCACATCTACAAGCCACATGGCTGAGGGCACCTGGGAAAAAAACAATATGTCTAGCCCGATATGAAGTTTCAAAAGTATTTAACAGCTATTCTACAGCTATATGCCAGGTTCAATTAATATATATATATATATATATGTATGTGTGTGTATATATATATATATATATATATATATATATATATGTGTGTGTGTGTGTGTGTTATTTTATGTTTTACAATTTTTGGTTTATGTCGTTTAACTGATTTTGGTTTAGAATTATATTTATATATTATATTATTATATTTTTGAGCTTTGGCAGTGATAAAATGCCTCGTATGTTGTTGTATTTAACTTCTTTCAATCAACATGGAAAATACATTAGCATATTAAAGGAACATTAATACCAACAAAATTAAATTGTTTTAAAGTACTTAACATGGAGGGGGGTTATTTACTAAAATCCGAATTTATCTCATAATTACAATTAAAAAAAAAACTCGGCCAAACTCCCATCCCTGATTTTGTCTTATTTATTAATAAAGTAACTCGAATAAATTAGATTGGGAAAAAATTAAATTTTTTTTTTTTTTGAGTTCTTGCCGAACACCATCGGATTATCGGGCGAAACCCAGTGCAAACCACAATATCTTCAAACAGGGATATGCACATCTCCCATTGATTTATACTAGGGATGCACCGAATCTAGGATTCGGTTCGGCCTTTTTCAGCAGTAGTCGGATTCGGCCGAATCCTTCTGCCTGGCTGAACCGAATCCTAATTGCCATATGCAAGTTTTATCAGTGCAGAGCAACGGTACATAATGTTTTAATTATTATGATACACGTTCAGTTTTTGGTTTTACTGTTCCTTTAAAAACAGAGAAGTCGGAGGAACCATAAACTGAGGAGTAGAAGGATTTATGTAGCGACACCACAGCCCTGGGGGAGACTGTGTCGCTCCAAATGGTGATGTTTTAGCTGCAATGTAATAATCACGTGCTTACAACCGAGATTCCAAATAACCACTGCTTCTCTAACTTAACAAACACACACAAAATTCCAAGGGTCTTAAGTTTTCTCCTTGAATTCTGTCCACAGCTGTTTCAGAGGTGCCTCATGAAAGTCTTGCACATAGATCTGTGGAAATGCTACGTGTCCTATGTGCGAGAAACCAAAGGGAAACTGCCAAGCTACAAGTAAGTAATGAATAGGCTGCCAAAATAACTATAGTTGAAGGCTTTACTTTCCTACTGCCATTGCCGTAAGATTGGGCAAATCTACTTGTGGTCCAGTTTTCCACCATTCTTACTTTAGTCATCGTCACTAAGTAGGGATGCACCGAATCCAGGATTCGGTTTGGGATTCGGCCTTTTTCAGCAGGATTCCTTCTGCCTGGCCGATCCGAATCTTAATTTGCATATGCAAATTAGGGGCGGGGAGGGAAATTGTGTGACTTTTTGTCACAAAACAAGGAAATAATATATTCCCCTTTTCCCTCACCTAATTTACATATGCAAATTAGGGTTCCGATTCGTCAGAATCTTTCGCAAAGGATTCGGGGGTTCGGCCGAATCCAAAATAGTGGATTCGGTGCATCGCTATCACTAAGCAAATCACAACATTCAGGGGCAGATTTATCAATAGTCGCATGGTGAATTAGAATTTCCAAGTGTCAAAATTAACACATTCGAATTAATCCCCCATTGAATGTGAGATTTATCACACCTCAACCATTGAAACAGTCCTACTTCAAATATTCGCCACCTAAAACCCGACAAGTTCATGTACAAGTCAATGGCAGAGGTCTGTTGAGCCATTTGGAGATGTTAATAGCCTTCCTGACATTTCGGGAGAAAAACTCAATTCGTATGAATCGAATATGATTTGAATTTTCGTGGTCGAAATCATTCGATCGAATATTAGACATTCAAATTTTTCTTTAAATAACCTCCCAATCGAATTGTGAGTATATTCGAATGAAACCTTTTTTTTTTTTTTACATGTTTTCGAAATTCGACCTTTGATAAATGGTCCTGAGTTGCAATCTCCCAACCTACCACTAACCATTCCGATGAAATAAAGGACAGGTATGGGATCCGTTATTTGGAACCCCGTTATCCAGAAAGCTCCGAATTACGGAAAGGCCATCTACCATAGACTCCATTTTATCCAAATAATCCAAATTTTAATAAATGATTTCCGTTGTCTCTGTTATAATAAAACAGTAGCTTGTACTTGATCCCAACTAAGATATAATTAATCCTTATTGGAGGCAAAACCAGCCTACTGGGTTTCTTTAATGTTTGCATGACTTTTTTGTATACTTAAGGTATGAAGTTTCAAATTACAGAAAGATCAGTTATCCGGAACCACAGGTCCCGAGCATTTTGGATAACAGGTCCCATACCTGTAGTAAAAAGAAGAAGTCAGGCGATGTTCTGGCTATTACTTCACAGCAATCGTACGAAAGTTATATCTGACAAATAGAAGTGACAGTCGCCCATTGATATTGTCAATATCAATAGATATTGATGCAGGCAATAGAAGCAGAGATCGTATCGATAGCCGACAGAAATCTTCTGTCCCATCGACTGCGATTACCATGGCAAGAAAACTGTTGGGATGATCCACACACAATCCGAAAATCGCACGAAACAAAGATTTGCAAGGGCTCCGTTATCCGGGAAGCTGTTATTCAGAAAGCTCCAAATACAGAATGCCCGTCTCCCATAGACTCCATTTTATCCAAATAATCCTTTTTTTTCCTGTAATAATAAAACAGTAGCTTGTACTTGATCCCAACTAAGATATAATTAATCCTTATTGGAAGCAAAACCAGCCTATTGGGTTTATTTATTGTTTACATGATTTTCTAGTAAACTTAAGGTATAAAGATCTAAATTATGGAGAGATCCTTATCTGGAAACCCCCAGTTCCCGAGCATTCTGGATAACAGGTCCCATACCTGTATCAGATTTATTATATTCAGAACCATATTCAAAAGAGCAAGGGGGTTATTTATCAAAGTCCAAATGTATCCAATATTTTCTGAAAAAACTCAGACCAAATCCGCACAGATTTTTTCGGCTTATTTATTAATACACTTTCCCGAAAATTTTGTTTGTGGGAAAAAAACGTGAAAAATCTTGATTTTTTTCATTAGATTTTCACGATTTTTTCGGATTTTTCACCCGAAAACTCTGATTTCTTATGTTTTTTGCCCGAAAACTTCAGGGTATTGCACGAAACCCAGCGCACATCAAATAATCATTGGGACTTCTCCCATTGACTTATATACAACCTCGACCGGTCTGAGATGCCAGATTTTCTGATTCGGACGTTTCCATCCTACGGGTTTAAGAAATTCTCAAAAAATTTGTGATTTTTTTTAAAAGTCCGATTTTATATTGAAAAAAAAAATCACGACTTTTTCGTGATTTTTGCACTCTTGAGTGTTTATACCACATTAGCAAGTAGCTGCCTTAAGTGCAGAGAAAGAAGGTTAACAATGATAAAAAATCTCTTTCTTTCTTTCTTTCTTTCTTTCGTAGGCAGCCAGAGAACAAGTTTTTGGAATGAAGGGCAAATGAGCCACCTGAAAGCAAATACATTCCCTTCTTTTTTTGTCCCTATCAGAACAAAAAGTAAAACACCATATTCTAGCTCGCTTGCCTAGATCTTTACACTTGTGTCTATTCACATTCTCAATAGTTAGATTGCAGTGGATGCATATTGATTAGATGGGAAAAATCTGCTCAGCAACTAGTTCAAGTATAGGATCCATTATTCGAAACCTTTGAGAAAGCCGTCTCCCATAGAATCCATTTTAATCAAATAATTCTAAATTTTAAAAAATATGACTTTCAACTGCAAGGCCTTCCTTGCTTAAAGGAGAACTAACCCCCCCCCCCATGATGATAAGTCCCCACTGCCCCCACTCCCGGCCTCTCCCCTGCACAGTTTTACCCCTAAATTCTGTCCCGTTTGGAAATAGCGACCAGACATGCAGAGTAAGCAGCAAAGCTTATGGGCACAATCTTCTTCTCTTCCGTAGTTCTCCTTTAAGAACACATTCCTAACTGCTCCAAAAGGTATGCCCCAAGCCTGTGGCCCACCACCACCCATGAATCTCTGTGGTCACCTCCTATTTACATGATACCTCATACAGCAACACATTTTGGCCAGACTCTTCATAACCACCTTCTTTCTACCCACAACAGCCAGTAAAGAGGGGAGAGGTCCCTCTTTGTTATCTCTCCATCTTTTGGTCATTCTCTTCCTGGGACAGCCATTAAAGAGGGGGAGAAGTCCCTCTATGTTATCTCTCCATCTTTTGGTCTAACTGTTAATGACCACCTTTTTTATACCCAGGGCATCCATAAAAGATGAGGAGAGGTCCCTATATTATCTCTCCATCTTTGGCCAAACTCTTAATGATCGCCTTCTTTCTTCCCAGGACAGCCATTAAAGATGGGGAGAGGTCCCTCTTTGTTATCTCTCCATCTTTTAGCCACCATCTTCATGATAACCTTCTTTCTACCCAGGGCAGCCATCAAAGATGGGGAGATGTCCCTCTATGTTATCTCTCCATCTTTTGGCCAGAATCTTCATGATAACCTTCTTTCTACCCAGGACAGCCATCAAAGATGGGGAGAGGTCTCTATATTATCTCTCCATCTTTTGGACAGACTCTTCATGATCACCTTCTTTCAACCTAAAACAGCCATTAAAGAGAGGGAGAGGTCCCTATATGTTCTGCCAGAACTTTGTGCCTGTCCTTTCTATAACAAGGCTAAGAATATATTCTGTTATTTTCTTCCAGAGAGAAGATGGCACAGGCGTATGACTTTGCTCTTGATAAAATTGGCATGGAAATCATGTCCTATCAGGTAACTCTCTGTTCTTTCACAAAGTAATTGTATCTCAGCTAAGGCTGTACCACTATACTAAAGTTGCTCTCCTTCTCTC
The DNA here is from genome assembly GCF_017654675.1 of Xenopus laevis. NCBI lineage: Eukaryota > Metazoa > Chordata > Amphibia > Anura > Pipidae > Xenopus > Xenopus laevis. The sequence continues at coordinate 13,128,098 of NC_054377.1, read as the reverse complement.
TGCAGATATGGGTCGACTACATCAATTTCCTGAAAGGAGTGTAAGTGAAAAGGGTGGGCTCGCTATGTAAAAATTACAGAGCAAGTAAAAAAAGAAACTGGTTGGTTAAAAACAAACACTAAGCTTTCCTGTTTGTCTAATTCTCTTAAAGAGACCTATCATGTAAAAAATAAGAATGTACCAGTGCATTAAACTCTTTTAGTTATAGAAGGAATTTGCTTTAAAAAGTAGATTACACTGGCTCATATTGGTTTGTAACAAAATAAGAGTTCGATCTCCTACCAAAACAGGCTCTAAAATGCCTCTTTATTTGTATGTCTTGTGTTCATTTTAAGGCCAAGAAAAACCAACACAAAAAGTGTCGTATATCTATTATTACATGTTGATGGGTTATTGCACATACGGCATTCGATGGCTTCTGCCGAATAGCAGCAATTCATTGTTGTTGTTTAGTGTCTGAAAAGCAACAAGTGCAAGCTCTTCTGCTCCTGTCGTTTGAAATTGAGCAGCCGTGATAACAATGCCTTATCCCACAGATGAAATAATACAACTGCCGATGATAAACTTATTACAACGTGTGTGATTTTCTGCTTCCAGCACCTTTTTTGAGCAAGTCTCCAGCTTGGAGACTTAGAAACAGTGTGTCTAGTTGTGACATTCGTTCTATAACAGTGTATGTTATTCAGTGGCCAATTCTTAGCAACTTTCCAGTTGGCCCTCATTTTTTTATAGTTGGAAAAAAAAAACGATTTGCCTTCCTCTCCTGACCCTAGCAGCCCATAAACTATCGAGGCTGCAATATTATTCCTATCATTATTATTATTTTTATTACTTATCTTTTTGTTCAGACCCTCTCCCATTCATAATCCAGTCTCTCATGGAAACCACTGCCTTGTTGCTTGGACCCTAGCAACCAGATAGCTGCTGAAACTGGAGAGTTGCTGAACAAAAAGCTAAATAATTACAAAAACACAAATAATAGGGGGTGGGCATAGTCTCAGTCACCTGGATCTCCTTGATGTGAAAAATGCCAGACTAAGTACAGAGCTACAAATTTTGGTTTTCTATGTTAAATAATCTACCACAGTTATGGGATCCATTATCCAGAAAGCTCTGAATTAGAGAAAAGTCATCTCCCATAGACTACATAATAATAAAATAATCCAACTTTTTAAAAATGATTTCCTTTTTCTCCATAATAATAAAACAGTAGCTTGTACTTGATCCCAACTAAAATATAATTAATCCTTATTGGACCCAAAACCAGCCTATTGGGTTTATTTAATGTTTACATGATTTTCTAGTAGACTTAAAAGTATGACAATACAATTTACGGAAAAATCTGTTATCTGGAAAACCCCAGGTCCCCAGCATTTTGGATAACAGGTCCCATACCTGTGTGTGTGTATATATATATATATATATATATATATATATATATATATATATATATATATATATATATATATATATATATATATATATATATATATATATATATATATATATACATATACATATATACATATACATATATATATATATATATATATATATATATATATATATATAATTGATAAGAGGGTCTTTGTTGAATTCTTACTACCACTATATAATGTAGTCTAAATACACATCTGCTAGCTCCATGCCTATAAAATCCATCTGCTTGATTCTTCTTATCTTTAGAGAAGCGGTGGGATCATATGCCGAGAACCAAAGAATTACAGCTGTGCGCAGAGTCTACCAGCGAGGCTGCGTCAACCCCATGATTAACATCGAACAGCTGTGGAGGGATTACAACAAGTATGAAGAGGTAAATCACCCGTGAATATACTGTTTGCCTTTTTAACTACTTTTAATATTTTTTGCATTAAACGGCAAAATATGAAATTGAACGTGAAGTTGCAATTGTACTAGTATAGTCAAAACAAATCAGCAGTCGATTGAAACGCCTTTATATAATGAGGTGCTTCTAATCTCACATCCTAACTGGCTGCAGCTGGGGAAAGGGAGGTGTTTGTTTCTACAGAGGGATTCTCAATGGCCTGGTGATTTGTCTTGCCCTTCTTCATAGGGATAGAAAGTAGAATGTGACTTTGCTTTAAATTTCAGTTTTTGCTGTGTTTACTGCATGAAATAACAGGGCGTCTGTTGGGTGAAATGTTATCCCCAACCAAAGGTGCAGGCTAGTAGAGCCCGCATTCCGGTTGGGGATAACAGTAGTTTTTTTTTAAAAAAAATGCCCCTCGTCAGCGATACACTACCTGCACTGGAAGGGAGCTCCCGGTGCGAGCAGCCATGTCCGCTCACTCACATGCGCATAATGAAAATATGCCCCGATCTGCTCGTTCTATGTCACATGCGCGTTATGCGCATACAAGTGACACAACATGGCTGCTCGTACCAGAAGCTCCCTCCCAGTGCAGGTAGCGTAGCGCTGATGGGGCATTTTTTTTTTAAAAAAAACTACTGTTATCCCCAAACGGAATGTGGACTCAGCCCGCACCTTTGGTAAAACAATGGGTCAAAGGAAGTTCTGTTGCACTAATGTATGAAATGGAATATACTGCCTCTTTAAGGCATTAAAAAGGGAATGGAAATAACGCTATACATGTTTTTCTGGTTCTTCAGGGCATCAATATCCATCTGGCAAAGAAAATGATTGAAGACAGAAGCAGAGATTACATGAATGCTAGAAGAGTTGCAAAGGTAGTCACAGATCGTTTTTTTTTATTTTGTGGATGGGTGGTTATTTTTGTTTCACGCTGAGCAACTTGTAGAATTACTGGAAATTACTGAGCTTTGTGCCCTGCTCACTTTATTCTGTACAGGGTTTTACGAGCTTAGACAAGGCTTGGTATGCGGCATTATATATATTATATATATTGCCAGTAGCACTGCTGTAGGTGCCTTTCAGTTCCTTCTCAATACCATTACTGCTAGCTAGTGATAAACAGTTGTTTAAGTTTTATTGCAGCTTAAAGATACACAAATACTACACAGTACCCTAGCAGTTGCTTCAGTGTCTCTCTTGTTTGTGCACTGGAATCCGTCAAGCTGTACTGAACTGTATACAGATGGTACTGGGAACTTTTAGGCAGTTTTGCTTGGGGTCATGTTGAAGCTGATGATTGTCTATTGTGCTTCTTGTCCCATATGGGCTACTTATGATGTATTCTCTTTACAAGATACTCTTAGGGGGCTATTTATCAAAGTTAAACCTTTAAAATAAGTGAATGTAAAATCTATGAGGGTGCTAATCTAAGAATTTTTGCAATGTATATTCATTACTTATTATTTTTTCATTCCAAGATATTAAGGGATACATGTACTGTTAATATGAATGAATTTTGTTACAACAGCGCCACCTGCTGGTTAGTTTCCCACCAGTCTGACCACCAAGTAGTCAAGGAAGTTGTCAGGAGAAAGAAAGAGGCTGCTCTGATGTTCTTCTGCTTAGGAAAAATTTTGAGAAAGGTTTCTATTTTTTTACTTACTAGAAGAACTTCAAAGCAGCCTCTTTCTTTCTCCTGACAACTTTCTTGACTACTTAGTGGTCAAACTGCTCAGAAAATTACTGTTGTAACACAATTCATTCATGTTAATAGTACATATTTCCCTTAAAATCTTGGAATAATAAATAATGAATGTAAATGACAAAAGTGCTTAGAATAGCAGCCTCATTAATTTTACACTGACTTATCTTAAAGGTTTAATTGTCTTTTAATAGCATTCATGCTGTTCGAGTTTTTTTCAGTGGGTTTCGAACAAAAACTCGATTAAATCAAGCAATTCGAGTTTTTCCCCCCACAAATAAACAGGCTAATTCGACCAATTCAAGTTTTTTCCATGGAAAACTCTATTAATTTGAGTTTCCGTGTTGTTCAACCTGAATTCACTCAGAGTTATTATTTGAGGTTTTTTTTTAAATTAGGAAAAAATTTAGTTTATGAGCTCATTTGATGATTTCACGAAACTCTAAAATCCGACCTATGATAAATAACCCTCTTAATGTGTACGTGGCATTACTTGTTGTTTTTCTTTTTTCCTTTAAACAAACATTAATATTTTGCTTAAGGAATACGAAACAGTGATGAAAGGTCTAGATCGCAATGCTCCTTCCGTGCCCCCTCAAAACACACCCCAGGAAGCACAGCAGGTAGAAATGTGGAAGAAATACATACAGTGGGAGAAGAGTAACCCTCTGCGAACAGAGGACCAGACCCTAATAACAAAAAGAGGTAAAAATTCTTTGTACTTAAAGGGATCCTGTCATCAGAAAATTTTTTTTTTTCAAAACGCATCAGTTAATAGTGCTACTCCAGCAGAATTTTGCACTGAAATTCACTGCAATTTTTTTTTTTTAATATTCAATTTTGAAATCTGACATGGGGCTAGACATTTTGTCAATTTCCCAGCTGTCCCAGGTCATGTGACTTGTGCCTGCACTTTAGGAGAGAAATGCTTTCTGGCAGGCTGCTATTTTTCCTTCTCAATGTAACTGAATGTGTCTCAGTGGGACATGGGTTTTTACTATTGAGTGTTGTTCTTAGATCTACCAGGCAGCTGTTATCTTGTGTTAGGGATCTGTTATCTGGTTACCTTCCCATTGTTCTTTTGTTTGGCTGCTGGGGGGGGGGGAGGGAGGGAGGTGATATCACTCCAACTTGCAGTACAGCAGTAAAGAGTGATTGAAGTTTATCATAGTACAAGTCACGTGACTTGGGGCAGCTCAGAAATTGACAATATGTCTAGCCCCATGTCAGATTTCAAAATTGAATATAAAAAAAATCTGTTTGCTCTTTTGAGAAATGGATTTTAGTGCAGAATTCTGCTGGAGCAGCACTATTAACTGATTCATTTTGAAAAAAATGTTTTTTTCCCATGACAGTATCCCTTTAACTGCAGAGACTGCTTTGTAGAGCTGTTCTGCCCACCTGCCAGTTTATAGCATCATTTTACATGAGCTGTGTGTGTGTTTTGCAGTTATGTTTGCTTATGAGCAGTGTTTGTTGGTGCTGGGACATCATCCGGACATCTGGTATGAAGCTGCACAATACCTTGAACAATCTAGCAAGCTGCTTGCTGAAAAAGGGGTACGTGATTGGCTATCGTCTTATTAAACATTGTATTAAACAACTGAATTAGTTACATAGTATGTTAGGCTGAAAAAAGACACGTCTATCAAGTTGCATACCTGTAAAAACTGATACAGGTATGGGACCTATTATCCAGAATTTCCTGATGGCTCCAGATTTCAGTTTTCACATTCCTTCCTATCACAGGACATGAACAACGCTAAACTTTTCAGCGACGAAGCTGCCAATATCTATGAGCGAGCGATCAGTACACTTCTAAAGAAAAACATGTTGCTGTATTTTGCCTACGCAGACTACGAAGAGGTTAGTGTCCATATTCTAGTGTAATATGAGATATTCTATTTTTTTTTTTTTATTATGAAATGTTTTTATTTTTCTTTGACAGCAAAAGTTCAAGAATAAGTTAACATCGAAAGAATTACATGTCTATAACCATTGAATATGTTCATACAGTACATCATATAGTTTAGTTATAGGAGTCTGGCTACTTCCATTGGAGGCTTTTTCTATCTTTCGTCTGCTGTGCCTTTATGTAATAGTGAGGGGACATACGGGGAAAAGGGGGTGAAAGCTATGAGGCGGTAGAAAGGAATAGTGAGGGGGTAGAATCCTTCTGCTCGGCCGAACCGAATCCTAATTTGCATATGCTAATTGGGGACGAGGAGGGAAATCACATGACTTTTTGTCACAAAACAAGGAAGTAAAAAATGTTTTCCCCTTCCCACCCCTAATTTGCATATGCAAATTATGATTCGGTTCAGTATTCGGCTGAATCTTTCAGTATTCGGCTGAATCTTTCACGAAGGATTCGGGTTCAGCCGAATCCAAAATAATGGATTGCACCGAATCCACTATTTGGGAATCGGCCGAATACCGAATTCGGATCCTTATTGCATATGCCAATTAGGGGCAGGAAAGGAAAAAGTGGGAAAAGTGCTTCTTTTGTCATGAAAAAAATCACACGATTTCCCTACCTGTCCCTTATTTACATATGCAAATAAAGATTCAGATTTGTTAGGCTAGGCTAAAGGATTCGCTAAATCCTGCTGAAAATCCCGAACCGAATCCTGGATTCGGTGCATCCCTATTTGTCACTCAAATTTTTTTGAGAAAAATGATTTTTAAATCAGTTCAATTCGTGGAAGGGAGTTAGGTTGACTTAGTTTTTGTAAAAAAAAACTAGATCCATTCTTGTTTTAGTAAATCAGCCCCTAAGTGAAGACTGATCGATTAGCTAGCTTTAGTCTTATACTCAAACGTTCTCTTTTGTCTACAGAGCCGAATGAAGTATGAAAAAACACACAGTATATACAACAGGTTACTCTCCATAGAAGATATTGATCCCACCTTGGTAAGATTTTTTTTTTTTTTTCAAATCCTGTTTGATGTTACTGCAGCAGTGTTTGCAACACAATAGGTAGTTGTTTTTAGAGATTTTTACAGTTGTTTATTTTGTCGTTCAGGTTTATATCCAGTACATGAAATTTGCCAGGAGAGCAGAGGGCATCAAATCTGGGAGACTGATTTTCAAAAAAGCCAGGGAAGACCCTAGGACCCGACATCACGTTTACGTCACTGCCGCCTTAATGGAGTATTACTGTAGCAAGGTGAGAATAAATATATATTATTTAAAGGGGTGGTTCACCTTAAAATTAACTTTTAGTATGATGTAGAGAGTGATATTCTGAGACAATTTGCTTTTTTTTCATCAGCTCTCCAGTTTGCAGTTTCGCTGGTCTGGTTGCTAGGGTCCAAATTACCCTAGCAACCATGCATTGATTTGAATAAGACTGGAATATGAATAGGAAAGGGGCTGAGTAGAAAGATGAGTGATAAAAGTAGCAATAACTATAAATAGATGGGGTCAGTGACCCCATTTGAAAACTGGAAAGAGTTGGAATATGGCAAATAATTCAAAAACTATAAAAAATAAATATCGACGACCAATTGAAAAGTAGGTTAGAATTGGCCATTCTATAACATACTTAACTTAAAGGTGAACCACCCCTTTAATGGTCTGTTAGATCAGCGGTTCAATACTTGCAGTCATGGGAATTGATGTATCAGCCAGGAGGCAGGGTCTAGGCCAGGGCAGCCATCAGGGGCGGACGGGGGAGAGTTATAGGAGGCCCGAGGGTAAGGGGGGCCCTGGCCACGCCACAATTACTAGATTTGCCGTGCCCCCCATCTTTCTGAGAGCTGCTGACTTCGGGAAGGCATGGACGTTTAAGGGGCCCTGGCCACCAATTTTCTTATAATGTGTGTGTGGGGGGGGGGGGGGGCTGTGGAAATTTTTTTTTCTCATGTGGGGTCCTAGCCACCAATATTTTTTAATGGGGGGGGCCCTGGCCACAAATGTTTTTTTATGGGGGGCCCTGACCACCAATATCTTTTTATTTTTTATTAACATGTGGGAACCCTAGCCACCAATATTTTTTTTTGTTTTTTACTGTGTGGTGGGGAGGGTGGACCTGTAGGTGGGGCTTGCAGTGGGCGCAGCCCAGGGGGCCCAGGAAATTTTGTCGTATGGGGCCCTGCGATTTCTGATGGCGGTCCTGGTCTAGGCTCACCTGCTGTATGTAAGTGCTATGCATCCTGTACAGTTTTATGCATCTTGGGCTGTTTTTTTGGTTTATGGCAAACAGGAATTTGTGGACAGCCAATGAGAATCATGTTTGGCACCCTTGAATACAGGTATGAGACCTGTTATCCAGAATGGTAGGGACCTGGGATTTTCTGAGTAAGGGTTTTTTCTGTAATTTGCATCACCAAATGTCTCCTACAAAACGAATTTAAACATTAATAAACCCAATAGAATTGTTTTGCCTCCATTATGGAGTCATGCAGCTTAGTAACGTTCAAGTACAAGCTACTGTGTTATTATTTCAGAGAAAAGGGAAATCATTTTTAAAAATTAGACTTATTTGATTGTAATTGGGTCTATAGGAGATGGCCTTTCCATCATTCAGAGCTTTCAGGATGACGAGTTTCCTGTTAATGGATCCCACACCTATACAAGAATTTGGGGGATATGTAATAAAAGGCACTAAATTTGCCAAGGAGCTATAACCCATAGCAACTAAAAGAATTTTTACTTTTAAACAGATGACCAGTAAATGCTTCTTTATGATTGGTTGCTATGGGTTACTGCTCATGGGCAAATTTAGTGCCTTTTATTACATAAGCTTTATGTAACCTTTTTTTTAAATGAAAGCAGAGCCAATCCACTGATTTCTTTACAATCAAATATCTTCCGATGATCTTTCCAAAGTTTTACTTGAAAAAAAAAAAAATGTTCTCTTGCAGGATACATCCGTGGCCTTCAAGATTTTCGAGTTAGGGCTAAAGAAATATGGTGACATCCCTGAATATGTTCTTGCCTATATAGACTATTTGTCTCACCTTAATGGTAAGTTCAGTGAAAAAGGTTTTATGTTTTTTCATATTGTAAACGCTGAATTCTGTGTTTGTTTATATCTCAGCAAGATGCTTACCATTTTCTAATTTATTCTTCACTATTTATCACGTCCCTGGTCGGACTAACGCACTTGCCCTTTAAGTTTAATTAATTTAATAATTTTATAACACTTATGCACTTTGGGCAGTGGATCAATTGTAAAGGAGTGATTTAATGGCAGAATTGAATTGATTTGGCCTGCCTTCTGTAAGAAGCGAATGAATTAGCACGGAAGAAGCATTTAAAATGAATTAGTATTAATTTTAACTAATTGAATTACTCACTATTTATATTTTTAAGATCCTACAGTTATAGAATTCATTTAAAATATTTAGTAAGTGGATGAATTTTGATTTTTTAAAAATTAGAAGTGAACCAATGAATTACTAGTCAGAAGAGGGGTTTTTCTTTTCGTTTTTCTTTTTTCGTTATCTACTATTGCACCGATTGAATCAGACCTCTCTACCGACTGAAGCAATAAATTAGTATTAAGAGTGTCTTCTCTTGCAATCATTTTCTATTGTGATCACATTAAACACAGACCTTTTTTGAAAAACTCGAATCTAATTTGAATAACTCCCCAGTCAAAATTGTCCGTTTTGACCATAAAAAATGCTCAAAAAATCTAATTTTCAATTCGACCCTTGATTAATCTGCCCCCGAGTGTATTAAGATGGTTGTAGATATAACTTACCTAAATGTCCGTGGTCTTAGATAACTTTAAGTATGATGTAGAGTGATATTCTGAGATAATTTGCAATTTGTTTTCATTTTTTATTATTGAAGTTTTTTTTAGTTATTTATCTTTTTATTCAGCAGCTCTTCAATTCGCATTTTAAGCAATCTGGTAACTAGGGCCCAAATTACCTTAGCGACCATGCATTTATTTGAATAAGAAACTGGAATATGAATAGGAGAGGGTCTGAATAGAAGGATCAGCATTAAAAAATAGCAATAACAATACATTTGCAGCCTTACAGAGCATTTGTTTTTTTAGAAGGGGACTTCGAGGCCCATTTGAAAGCTGCAAAGAATCAGAAGAAAAAGACAAATAACTATAAAACGATAAAAAATAAATAATGAAAAGTTGCTTAGAATTGGAGTTCTATAACATACTAAAAGTTACTTTAAAAGTGAACCACCCCTTTAATGCTCTTCATGGTTTAGATATTGTTTTGAATGCGGCAAGTCACATTTACTAGCTACAAATCTCCAAGTGCCCCATACTTAATAATGCAGCAGTGGATTTATATGTAGAATAATATAAACCAAATCCTAAATATCTTTTTATATATTATATATATATATATTATATATATTTTTGTTTGTTTGTTTTTGCAGAGGACAATAACACAAGAGTATTATTTGAACGAGTTTTAACGTCTGGGAGTTTGCCTCCTGAAAAATCAGGGTGAGTCCAAGTTCAACAAAATCTAAAAAGAAATGCAGCACATAGAAACTTCCAACAACAGGGATTTGCTAGTATAAATGTCAACTCCCAGACCTCTATGGTGCAATGTATGAGTGAGCATTGACCTTAAAGGAACAGTAACACCAAAAACTGAAAGTGTATTAAAGTAATTAAAATATAATGAACTGTTGCTCTGCACTGATAAAAGCTGTGTGTTTTTCTCAAGAAAGACCAGTATAGTTTATATAAACAAGCTGCTGTGTAGCCATGGGGTCAGCCATTCAAGCACAGGATACACAGTAGATGACAGATAAGTACTACTATAGTTTATATAAAAAAGCTGCTGTGTAGCCATGGGGGCAGCCATTCAAGCACAGGATACACAGTAGATAACAGATAAGTACTACTATAGTTTATATAAACAAGCTGCTGTGTATCCACAGGGGCAGCCATTCAAGCACAGGATACACAGTAGATAACAGATACGTACTACTATAGTTTATATAAACAAGTTGCTGTGTAGCCATGGGGTGCAGCCATTCAAGCACAGGATATACAGTAGATAACAGATAAGTACTACTATAGGTTATGTAAACAAGCTGCTGTGTGAAGAAAATGCACACGTTACATAGCACATAACAGATAAGCCCTGTCCAATACAATAGTGTTTTATCTGTTATATATCACGTGCCTTTTTTCCAGCTTGAATGGCTGCCTCCGTGGCTACACAGCAGCTTGTTTATATTAACTAGAGTAGAGTATCTGAAACAAACACACCAGTTGTACCAGTGCAGAGCAACAGTTTATTATATATTACACTTTAATTTTTTGGTGTTACTGTTCCTTTAAGACACCTATTGTGTCTTCCTGGTAATACCTGTTATGATACAGCCAGGTCTGCAATGAGAGATGCCTTTCACACGTTATGGACTTTCCCCTGCACAGCCTTAAGCCTTTTACTCAACACAGACTGCAGGGTTCATTTTATAATCTGTTTTTCCAGTGCAGCATAAGAGCTTTTACACAGTGGAGCACTAAGTAGGCCTGTAGCCTCACTATAGAATGGGACACCATCATATATTTATCGGGCACAATTCCTGAACTGAATCTCTCTTGATTTTAATGTTTTTACAGTGAGATTTGGGCACGCTTCCTGGCCTTCGAAAGTAATATTGGAGATTTAGCGAGTATACTGAAAGTGGAGAAAAGGAGATACACGGCATTCAAGGAGGAGTATGAAGGGAAGGAGACAGCGCTGCTTGTGGATAGATACAAGTTTATGGATTTGTACCCCTGCTCCACAAGTGAACTGAAAGCTTTGGGATACAAGGTGTGTTGCAATCAGGGTTTGTACCTGTATACACCCATCCAACATTTTCTCCATTATGGGAACGATCCCTGCAAAAAATATATTTGCATTCTGTTTCTCTGTCTCCACTACGTCTTTCTCATCGCTTTTCACAAGTACAGGTATTGGACCTGTTATCCAGAATGCTTGACCTGGAGCATTCCGGATAATGGATCTTTCCGTAATTTGGATCTCCATTCCTAAAGTCTGCTTAAAAAAAAATTAAACATTAAATGAACCCAATAGGCTGGTTTTGCTTCCAATAAGGATTAATTATATCTAAGTTGGGATCAATTACAAGCGACTGTTTTATGAAAATTATTTCCTTTTTCTGTGTAATAATAAATCAAAATTATCTGATTAAAATGGAGTCTATGGAGTCATAATTCTGAGCTTTCTGGAAAACGGTTTCCAGATAACAGATCCCATACCTGTACCACAGACACAATTATTTCTTCCACTCCCTTTATGTTTGCTTTTCTTTTTCATCATTCTCGGGCACTAGCAAAGTGGGTGTTTGATTAAAGGGGTGGTTCACCTTTAAGTTAACTTTTAGTTTGTTATAGATAAGCTCATTCTAAGCAACTTTTCAATTGGCCTTCATTTTTTCTTTTTTTATAGTTTTTAAATTCTCTTTCTCACTTTTTCCAACTTTTAAACAGGGGCCATTGACCCCATCTAAAAAAAACAATGCCCTGTAAGGCTACAAATGTATCGTTATTGCGACTTTTTATTACTCACATTTCTATTCATTTCCTTTCCTATTCATGTTCCAGTCTCTTATTCAAATCAATGTGTGGTTGCTAGGGTAATTTGGACCCTAGCAACCAGAGTGCTGAAATTGCAAACTGGAGAGCTGCTGAATAAGAAGCTAAATAACTCAAAAACCACAAATCATAAAAAAAGAAAAGAAAAGCAAAATCACATCATACTAAAAGTACATTTAAAGGTGAACACCCCCTTTAAATAATGAGGAACTTACATGGGTCATTGCTGTGGATGACTTGCAATATTTGAAATTATCACAGGAAAATGTGCCTTTGCCTCACCCTTAATTTATTGATAGTAATATCTTATTCTTATTCCTAGGATGTATCAAGAGCCAAACTGGCATCCCTAATCCCAGACCCGGTGGTAGCTCCATCTATAGCTCCTTCACTGAAGGACGATGTTGACCGAAAACCAGAGTACCCCAAACCTGACACAAGTCAGATGATCCCCTTCCAGCCGCGACATTTAGCCCGTAAGCATTTTTAAAGCAGTCTGATTCACATTGTGTTGTAATTTCTTCTGTTACATAGTCATAAACATCTTGAGAGTCATCCACTTATTAGTAAAATCTTGTGAACACTTTAATTTGGTGATTGATTAGTTGCATTTTTGCTTGTTAATCCATTTCTGTGGGCTGACATAGCTCAATACACACCATGTGATCTGAGTGGGAGCGCAGTACTTTGGTCCAGTACCATTGGTTGCTTAAAGGAGAAGGAAAGGCTAAAATTAAGTAAGCTTTATCAGAAAGGTCTATATATATGTACCAGTAAACCCTCAAAGTAATGCTGATCTGAGTCCTCATTCTTTCCTTCTATTGTGTACTCATGGGCTTCTGTATTAGACTTCCTGTTTTCAGCTTAAACCTCCAGGGCTTGGGCTTGAGCATGCTCAGTTTGTTCCTTTCTCCTTCTTCCCCTCCCTCTTCCCCTCCCTGCTGTAATCTGAGCTCTGAGCTATGAGTGAGCAGAGAGAAACTCAGGCAGGAAGTGATGTCACAGCAAGCTAATATGGCAGCTGCTATCTGAAACAAACAGAGACAGTGTCTAGAGCTGTTTACTCAGGTATGGTAAAGCATTCTGCAGAATAAATATAGTGTTATAGCTTGCACTGTTGTGGCTAATCTATTGGCAATAAACTGCTTCGGTAGCTTTCCTTCTCCTTTAAGGAATCCATTCCCATTTCATTGTTATGGGCTGCACAGAAATGACCATGCAGTTAACTGTCTGTGATGCAGGGTTATATTTTTTGCATTGGGGAATATCCTATTTCAACTATTTCAAAATAGTTTTTTGTTCAATGTGCATGAAAACCGACGGCAACTGCTTCGTTATAAGACCTGATCTATTTGGAGTGCAGAACAGCCAGGTTTACTAACGTCTAAAAATGATGTTTTTCTATTTCTCAGCACCTGGACTCCATCCTGTTCCTGGTGGTGTATTCCCAGTCCCTCCAGCTGCAGTCGTCTTAATGAAGCTGCTTCCTCCCCCAATTTGTTTCCAGGTTAGTATTTTGTTTTGTTCCCGTTTGGCATGATGCCTTTGTTACCCTTGTTTCTTAAGGGGCAGCAGAAGTGCTGCTTCCCATAACCAGCAGTGATGCCATTGCAAGCAGACATTGACTTTCATGCTTCAACAGTTTGAGCCAACACCTCCTCCACTGGGCTTAGTGAATGTCCAGTGTGCTGCCACTTTGTGCGGGAGACACTTAAAGGGATTATGTCATGATTTTTATGACACTGTTTACACTGCAAATAATTCACTCTACAGTATAAAATGTCATTCCTGAACCAGCAAGTGTATTTTTTAGTTGTAATATTGGTGTGTAGGTGCATCTCAGGTCATTTTGCTTGGTCATGTGCTTTCAGAAAGAGCCAGCACTTTAGGATGGAACTGCTTTCTGGCAGGCCGTTGTTGCTCCTACTCAATGTAACTTAATGTGTCGCAGTGGCACCTGGATTTTAATATTGAGTGCTGTTCTTAAGGTGGCCATACACGGAGAGATCCGCTCGTTTGGCGATGTCGCCAAACGAGCGGATCTCTCCCCGATATGCGCACCTTGAGGTGGACAATATCGGGCTGATCCGATCGTGGGCCCTAGGGCCCAACGATCGGATCCTAACGAATAGTAATGGCAAGTCAAATGACTGGGGGCTTCTGGGAACTTGACAATATGTCTAGCCCCATGTCAGATTTCAAAACTAAATTAAAAAAAAATCTGTTTGCCCCCCCCCCAATTATTATCCCATTGGTCACTTGTGAAAATAGAAAGAACAGTGGAAACATGGATACACCCCTAAAACACCCCAGTCAAGCCATTATACTGAACCCTTTCCTGTATTCCACCCAAACACAATCCACTCTCTTGCAAACATGACACTTCCATGAATCACCCTTTTAAGTTCCCTGAAGGCAATACCCCTGAGTGGGACCCTGAAAACGATTAGGTATCATTATATTATAGGGAACCCCAAATGTTGTGCTTGTTCTGTAAGGATGTACCAAATCCACTATTTTGGATTCAGCCGAACCCTCAAATCCTTCGGGAAAGATTCGACCGAATCCTAATTTGCATATGCAAATTAGGGGTGGGAAGGGGTAAAACATATTTTACTTCCTTGTTTTGTGACAAAAAGTCACGCGATTTCCCCCGCCCCTAATTTGCATATGCAAATTAGGATTCGGTTCGACCTGGCAGAAGGAAACGGCCGAATCCTGCTGAAAATGGCCGAATCCCGAACCGAATCCTGGATTCGGTGCATCCCTATTGTTCTGGGCCCTAGATTAAAAACCGTTCCTGATGGCAGCACCATGGAACGTGTCCCAGAATAAGCCATCTTCTCTCAACCTTAATTAAAATGTGATAAAAAAAAAAAAAGACGTCTATGTCTTTATAAATTCCATTCTTTTTCTCCTCACAGGGCCCGTTTGTGCAGGTTGATGAGATCTTGGAAGTCTTGCGGAGGTGCAAGCTGCCAGACAGTAAGTGTTTTGCGGGAGAACCTATAAACTATAAAATGGAATTTACTGCTGCTGGGCGGGAGTTGGAGTTGTAGGGCTGCAATGGGAATTGTAGTTGAACCACACCTGGGTGACTGCAGACTGGACTGAATGAGCCTCTTTTAAAGGGGTTGTTCAAGTTTGAGTTAACTTTTAGGGGGTTATTTAACAAAGGTTGAATTTCAGAGTAATGTGATTTTTTTTAAACCCTAATAAATTTGATTTTATTCAGAATTCAAATGTTGTATTGTTTATGTATCTAAAATTCGATCGAATAGTCCCATGAAAACTCAAATCGAATTCGAATCAAGTTTTCCTATGAAAAAAAAAAAGCAAAAAAATGTTTTTGACGCCAAAAATTTTTTTTCTCCCATTGGTGTCTATGGGGCATTGTTTTCGAAGCAAACATTTGGCTCATCACTACTATTAACATCTTCGAATAGTTGAAGGGACCTCTGCCATTGATTTCTGCATGAACTCAGCAGGTTTTAGCTGGAGAATGGTCTAATTAGAACTGTTTCCAGGATTGAGCTGTGATAAATCTCATATTCTAATTGCTGATTTTTAAATGGGGGTGATCTTTAGATGGGGTCAGTGACCCCCCCCCCCCTATTTGAAAGCTGGAAAGAGTCAAAAACTATATATATATAAAACAGATAATGAAAACCAATTGAAAAGTTGCTTGGAGTTAGCCATTCTTACATAACATACTGAAAGTTAACGTAAAGGTGGACCACCCCTTTCAAGGATGAGGAAAGTTAAACTAAAGAAGTAGGTAGAAATGTTGTACATGATGTTTTGTGCTTCTGTATCAGCCCAAGGCAACCACAGCCCTTTAGCAGTAAAGATCTGTGTCTCCAATGATGCCCCAGTAGCTCCCCATCTTCTATTCTGCTGATTCACTGCACATGCTCTGTGCTGCTGTCACTTACTGAGCTTAGGGACCCACTCACAATATACAGTACACATAGAATAGAATTGTCACAATATAAGGCTGATTAGTAATTAATACAGATAATTACTACATGGCAGCACAGAAACCAGTGCAATTAGTATCAGAATTTAATAATCAGCAAACCTGTAGCATCAGCTTATATTACAGCCAGGGAAGCTCATTTTCTGCTGGATAATTAGTGACGAGCCCTAAGCTTAGCTTCTCAACAGCCAATCAGAGCCCACTGAGCATGTGAGTGTCACAGACACTTTCCAAGATGGTGACCCCCTGTGACAAGTTTGAAGTCCTGGATCATTGCTGATATTGACAAGCTGAAACTTTAGCCTTGTGCAATAAGTTCACTATATAAAATATGGCATTTTTAGCCCTATTCGTTTTTAGGGTTTAGTTCTCCTTTAATGTGCATGTATCTGTTTTTGCAGCAGTGGATGAAGCAGTGAGGATCATTACCGGGGGCCAGGTGGAGATGAACTTAGAGGGGAACGGACCAGTCGAAGTCAACGCGATACTAAATAAATCCGTGAAAAGACCCAACGAGGACTCGGATGATGACGAAGAGAAGGGCTCAGTGGTCCCTCCCGTCCATGACATATACAGAACCCGGCAGCAGAAGAGAATCCGGTGAAGATTCTTCCTTCGGAAACTTCAGAGAAAAAAAAAAAAAATTCCACATGAGAAACTTTTTACTGAACATTTACTCCATGAAACCTTGCGCTATGAGAACCTCCCTCCCGTTACGAGCGTCTATCAGACTAATCCGTGTTCTCGCGGTGCGTCCGAAGGTTTCTGGAGTCACAACTTTCCCCCTGATGAGGGAGAGACAAATCTACTTCCTTTTTCCTGATCTGTATTTTTTCGTGCAGCCGGAAAAGCTTCCTCGGTTTTATTTCAAAAACTGAACAGCTTCGGAATCGTAATTTTTTTTATTTTTTTATAATTCACTTATTTCTTCAGTTCCAGTTGTCGGCCAAGTTGTTGGTCAGTTTGTCCAGCCTTTCTCCTGCCTCTGTTATTTTATTGCTGATTATACTAAAGAGCTCCGTGGATTTTTAATTCTCCACTTTCCATCGAATAAAGGGGAGCCGCCACGGCTGTGCCTACGTCACCTTTGATTTTATTCCTGCACCAATTGCTGCTATTTTTTAAACGACGCCGTGTATCGCCCAATCAGCTGTCGGCTCCTCCCACACTAGAGCGTAGTGTTGCTCATCCAGCCGCTTTTCAGACTCAAGCAGTGTTGCCTTTTTTTTTTTTTAATGAAGTTGCAGAAAATGGTTCGTAATGAAACCCTTTCTTTACTGACTGCAAAGGGTTAAAACGAGGAGAATTTGGTAGAACTTCAGGAAAGGTGAGGATTCGCTAGATATCATTTGAGGTGGGGAAAAGTTCTACCCGGTAACCCGTCATGGTTTTCGATTTTCAAGGAAACATTCTTATTTTGATGCAAAATAAAAATAATTAACTTTACGATTGTGTTTTTTATTATGGTCTTTACTCTACCAGTATGGGCAGCTTAAAGGGGTGGTTCACCTTTAAATTAACTTTTAGTATGTTATAGAATGACTAATTCTAAGCAACTTTTCAATCTGCCTTCATGTTTTTTTAATTATTTGCTTTTTTCTCGAGATGCACCGAATCCACTATTTTGGATTCGGCCGAACCCCTGAATCCTTTGCGAAAGATTTGGCTGAATACTGAACTGAATCCGAATCCTAATTAGGAATTTTTACTTCCTTGTTTTGTGACAAAAAGTCACGCGATTTCCCTCCCAGCCCCTTATTTGCATATGCAAATTAGGATTCTGATTCGGTTCAGCCTAATCCTGCTGAAAAAGGCCCTACTTTTTCCTTCTGGCTCTTTCCAGCTTTCAAATAGGGGGTCACTGACCTCATCTAAAAACCAAATGTTCTGTTAGGCTACAAATGTATTGTTATTGTTACTTTTTATTACTCATCTTTCTATTCAGGCCTCTCCTATTCATATTCCAGTCTCTTATTCAAATTAGTGCATTGTTACTAAGGTAATGTGGACCCTAGCAACCAGATGGCTGAAATTGCAAACTGGAGAGCTGCTGAATAAAAAGCTAAATAACTCAAAAACCACAAATAATAAAAAATTAAAACCAATTGCAAAGTGTCTCAGAATATCACTCTCTACATCATACTAAATGTTAATTTAAAGGTGACCAACCCTCCCTCACCAAACCGTGAGCAGCTACATAACTTCGCATTATGGAAGTGCGGTTGTGACGTCACAATCTCACGAGATGAGACTTCAGAGACGACTTCTCATTTTTGTGTTCTGCTTCTTGTAGCACCATTATTGCGCTCGCACACTAAAGTCACTCGGTGTCCCCCTAGCTGTTCTGTGGAATGTTCGTGGTGGTGGTGGGCGGGTTTGCTGGCAACCAGGGATGCACCGAATCCAGGATTTGGTTCGGAATTCGGGCAGGATTCGGCCTTTTTCAGCTGGATTCGGATTCGGCCGAATCCAAATCCTAATTTGCATATGCAAATTAGGGGTGGGGAGGGAAATTGCTTGTCTCTTTGTCACAAAACAAGGAAGTAAAAAACTTTTTCCCCTTCCCACCCCTAATTTGCATATACATAGTCTAAAAAATAAATTAATATATGTGAATGTACGCCTTTTTCAAATTTTCACTGTTTCACATATTTTTCACCCATCACCAGGGGATAACTACAGAGGGGAGCCCAGGAGGTATAGGGGCCCCATAAGACCCTAATTTAGATACAATTTCAATAAATATTGGTAAAACAGGTCAATCTCTAGACATTTTGGAGACCAGCAGAGTTTTGCCCCAAAATTGTCTGAAACTGAGGAAAGTCACTGGAAAATGCGAGAATGCTTAAGAGTGACGGAAGACTGGGGTACAGAGCCCAAAATCCTGACTTCTGCACAAGTCAGACCCATTGCATTCTGGGTATTGCAGTCTTACATTAAACTTAGCAGTGGGCAAATTGTTAAACAAAAACTACATTACCCAACATGCATTGGGAGACGCAGGTTTGGCACATTAGGGCAAGAAAACGTACAAACCAGCCAAAGGCCCAAAAAGTAGCCCAAATCCATAACGTGGCTAGTTTGTACTTTCAAAACACACCTGGGCTTTAAAGGAGAACCTAACCCTAAAAATGAATATGGCTAAAAATGTCATATTTTATGAACTGCACTTATTACACCAGCCTTAAGTTTCAGCTTGTCAATAGCAGCAATGATCCAGGACTTCAAACTTGTCACAGGGGGTCACCATCTTGGAAAGTGTCTGTGACACTCACATGCTCAGTGGGCTCTGATTGGCTGTTGAGAAGCTAAGCTTAGGGGTCGTCACTAATTATCCAGCAGAAAATGAGCTTCACTGGCTGTAATATAAGCTGATGCTACAGGTTTGCTGATTATTAAATTCTGATGCTAATTGCACTGGTTTCTGTGCTGCCATGTAGTAATTATCTGTATTAATTACTAATCAGCCTTATATTGTGACATTTCTATTCTATGTGTACTGTATATTGTGAGTGGGTCCCTAAGCTCAGTAAGTGACAGCAGCACAGAGCATGTGCAGTGAATCAGCAGAAAAGAAGATGAGGAGCTACTGGGGCATCTTTGGAGACACAGATCTTTACTGCTAAAGGGCTGTGGTTGCTTTGGGCTGGTACAGAAGCACAAAACATCATGTACAACAGTGATCCCCAACCAGTAGCTCGTGAGTAACATGTTGCTCTCCAACCCCTTGGATGTTGCTCCGAGTGACCTCAAAGCAGGAGCTTCTTTTTGAATTCCAGGCTTGGAGGCAAGTTTTGGTTGTATAAAAACAGACTACCAAACAGAGTCTCCTTTTGGCTGCCAGTTTACACAGGGGCTACTAAATGGCCAATCACAACCCAGGAACATCTTTCATGCTTGTGGTGCTCCCCAACTTTTTATACATCTGAATGTTGCTCATGGGGGAAAAAGGTTGGGGACATGTGATGTACAACATTTCTAGCTACTTCCAGGGGCGTTTCGCCAATGAGGCAAGTTTAGGCTGTAGCCTCAGGCGGCAGCGCCCCACTATGTACCAGGGGCGGCATAAATGCCCCTCCTGGTAATTTAATAGCTGAAATTTCCGGTTTTCGAACCTGAAATTCTGGTCTTCTAGCACAGAGAGCGCAGTTAGGATCTCTGCGCTAGCGTACTGGCCCTCTCTGCCACCCTCGTGGACCCCCTCAGGCGCAAAAAGGTAAGTGCACAGGGGGAGGAGGGGGCGGCAGCAACTGCTGCTGCTTCAGGCGTAGGGGCCAGGATCCCCTGGGCCAGAACTAGGAGTAGGCAGAGTAGGCACGTGCCGGCTTGGTCAAGACCTGCCCTTAGCCACCCTCAGACCCCCCCATTTCATTAAATGGGGTTTTCATTGATACAGGAAAAGTGGGTTGGTCACAGTACACATACTATAATATATGAGTTTATCATGCAGAATTAGAAAATGTTTTCATCGTTTTGATCTTTTCACCCACTTTAAAGGCATCCAAACTACACTGAACACAGGCAATAAAAAAGCCTAATTCATTGCACTCACTGCGTTACATCTCACACACATTATCTGCAGTGAGACAGAAGAACAGGAGAGGGCAGTCGAGTTCTAGTTAGGTTAAAGGGGAAATACTACCTAGTTTTGATGATATATATATTGTATACAAGGCCTCCATCAATTTGATGCATGTGATACTGCTATGAGGGGTCCTATGAAGGGGTGCAGCTTATGGGGGAATGGGCAAGTTTTGGGCATAATGGGACATGGCCAGGCAGATCAAGTGCATGGTCATACATATGCATATACATTTTTCATTGTAAAGTAAAAAGACAATATGCCTTACAGATATTGTCATGCCCCGATGTGCCCTAAAATGCACACATTAAGCCCACCCAGCCCCCATGATGCCACCTTCATGACCCCAGGATTGTGCATTTGTATCTCTTGGGTCACCCCTCTTGCCATGACTGAAGTACCCCTTGTAATGCCCATGATGCCACTCTGCCTAGATATACAATTCAGCTTGTGAGGCCTCTTCACTAGCACAATAAACATGGACATAACCCCCAGCTGTCACTTTTCCTGACACTGCTAGCTGTGCCCATCTTCGACTCCTTTCGTGACTTCGGGTCATTCGCGGCTTTGGGACTTCAACTTCGACTCCTTTTGTGACTTCAGCTCTTTCCGCCGCTTCAGGACTTTAACTTCGGCTCATTCCGTGGCTTTGGCTCCTTTTGCCGCTTCAGGACTTAAACTTCGGCTCCTTCCGTAGCTTTGGGTCTTTTCGCTGCTTCAGGACTTCAATTTCGACTCCCTTTGTGTCTTCCGGTCATTCGCGGCTTCATGAGTTCAACTTCGACTCCTTTCGTGGCTTTGGCTCTTTTTGCGCTTCAGGACTTAAACTTCGGCTCCATCCGTAGCTTTGGGTCTTTTTGCCGCTTCAGGACTTTAACTTTGACTCATTTCGTAGCTTTGGGTCTTCTTGCCACATCAGGACTTCAACTTTGACTCCTTTCGTGACTTTGGCTCTTTTTGCCACTTCAGGACTTCAATTTTGACTCCTTTCATGGGTTCGGCTCCTTTTGTGGCTTTAGGACTTCAACTTCGGCTCATTTCGTAGCTTTGGGTCTTTGCGCCACTTCAGGACTTCAACTTCGACTCCTCTTGTTTCTTCAGGTCATTCGGGACTTCAACTTCGACTCCTTTCACTACTTTGGCTCTTTTTGCCGCTTCAGGACTTCAATTTCGACTCCTTTCGTGGGTCCATCTCCTTTTGTGGCTTCAGGACTTCAACTTCGGCTAATTTCGTAGCTTTGGGTCTTTTTGCAACTTCAGGACTTCAACTTCGACTCCTTTCGTGACTTTGGGTCTTTTTGCAGCTTCAGGACTAAAACTTCGGCTCCATTCGTGGCGTTGGGTCTTTTGGCGGCTTCAGGACTTTGGCTTTTCCGGACTTCGGCAGGTGAGGAACAGTTTAATCGCTGTCTAGGGGGGCCCTGCTATTTCGAAAAGTGCAGCACAACCCCTTTTAGGCCCGGGCCCGGTACAAGAGTACCCCCTGTGCCCTCCTGATGGTGTACCTGTCTAGATCTCTGACTTTACTCTCCTCCTCCCAAGAGCTGACACTCCCTCTAGGTGTTTTATCAACAGCCCCCCAATCAGTAACATATTGCACAGTTAGGGGTTAAAAAGACCTGGGCCTGTTATTTTAAAACTACAAATCTCACATCATATGCTCTGTGCACTGACAATTATATATGCAGTGAGGAGAATTATAGGTTATCCAGAATGCTCAGGACCTGGGGTTTTCTGGATAACAGATCTTTCTGTAATTTGGATCTCCATACCTTAAGTCTACTAGAAAATCATGTAAACATTAAATAAACCCAATAGGCTGGTTTTGCTTCCAATAAGGATTAATTATATCTTAGTTGGGATCAAGTACAAGCTATGGATCTATTATTACAGAGAAAAAGGAAATCATTTTTAAAACATTTGGATGAAATGGAGTCTATGGAAGATGGCCTTTCCATAATTCGGAGCTTTCTGGATAACAGGTTTCTGGATACCGGATCCCATGCTTATACTTTGCGTTCCAGGGCCGGTAACACTACTGTGCTTTCCTATGCACTTGCACGTTGCGGCCAGTAGGTGCCCCCCTTCCCCAGACGTTCAGTGTCCTCACATTTTTCTGCCTGCGACGTGATCGCTTTCTCAATGAAAAGACGTCTCTAGGCTGCAATGACAGTTTCATCCCCAAAGCAACAGCAAACGACGAGTGAGCTCACCTCCAGCTGCCCGAGCCAGACCTACCTGTGCCAACCTGTGCTCATCTGAGCCCCTGCCAGACCAGCACTATGTGCCCCTGACTCTGCAGCAGAGAATCGCCCGAGGGACCTGCAGCCAATGACTCACAACGTTCCGGATCTGTGACCCGGAGGAGGGGTTGGATCCCCTGGGGCAGATGTTTGGACCCCCCCATTGATGGCTCCGGCGGGGAAGTGGACTGTGGGAGATGAGGGGTCGGGGTTCAGCCCAGCAGCTGCAATGCCATGGGCAAGATGGGCATCTCTCATCCTCTTTGTGGCTGTGATTGCAGCTCTGCAGACTCCAGTGCGAGCCTTGGGAGGTAAGAATTGCACTAATGGGGCCCCTAATAGTATCCCCCCATCTGTCTGGCACTAATGGGGCCCCTAATATGCCTGTGTCATATAAAAGTATCCCCCCATCTGTCTGGCACTAATGGGGCCCCTAATATACCTGTGTCATATAAAAGTATCCCCCCATCTGTCTGGCACTAATGGGGCCCCTAATATACCTGTGTCATATTGCAGTATTCCCCCATCTGCCTGATACACAGGGACATCCCCCTCACTGCTGCTTTATTCCCCCAGAGCCAGGCTGCTGCTTCTGTACCCTCATTTATTTGGGGGGCACAAGGCATTACAGGTATATGGTGGCAGAAATAAAAGCCCCCTTGATGTTTCGGTTCTGTCTCTTTATCCTCAATGGTGTGCCCCCCTCCAGCTGTTGGACTGCAGCTCCCATCATAGGTTGATGTTGGATGCTGGGAAATGTAGTAGAACAGTAGCTGATAATAAGCTACAGATTGGACAGATGTGAGTTGAATGGTGCAGGCACCACTGGGGTTTTTCCTTTCCAGTAGAAATGTCATTGCATTGGCTTTGTAATCACTTTAGGCAGCAGCATGGATGGGGTTAATGGTCATGGTGCATGCATAGGGTTAAATGAGCCTATATATTGTGTGTGTGTGTGTGTGTGTGTCTTGGCATAACAGAATTGTCTTTTATATTCGATGAACGACTGTCCTTATTCTGTATATATATATATATATATATATATATATATATATATATATATATATATATATATATATATATATATATATGGGGGCTATTCATATTGTAAAATATAAGGATATTATAAGAAGGGATGTTCCGAATCCACACATTCGGCCGAATCCTTCTGCCCGACCGAACCGAATCTGAATCCTAATTTACATAAGCAAATTAGGGGCGGAGAGGGAAATCACATGTCTTTGTCACAAAACAAGAGAGTAAAAAATGTTTTCTCCTTCCCACCACTAATTTGCATATGCAAATTTGGATTTAGTTCGGTATTCGGCCAAATCTTTCACAAACGATTCAGGGGTTTCGGCCGAATCCAAAATAGTGGATTCGGTGCATCCCTAATTATAAGTCACGGAGGAGTTCCATAATCACAATATAAAAGCACGAGGCCGAAGGTCATGGAAATCCGAGGTTACTTCTAATATCCTCCTTAGTGAGGGGCAAATAAATTTGGCAGGCGCAAATTCGCAGCGAATTCCGCTAAACAGTGTATGGATGCGCATTGGAAAACTCTATTCGGAGGCCCATTGACTTTAACGGCGGCAACAAAATTGACGCAATCGTCGATTTTCAAGTTTCATGATTTTTTCAGTTTTGCTAATTTCACGGGAAATTCATGAATTTTTTTGCGAAGCGAAAAACATCATTAGTCCTCATATTTTCCAACAAGGTGTACTATATCTGTTATAATACACAAGTTATTATATTTTATATATATATATATGCCATTTAGTGACATGTGTCATGTGGTTGGATTTGGAACAAGATGGAAATGATTCCTTTTTTGGTTTATTAGACACTTTTGGTTTTAATTCAGTTGCACTTTCTGTTGTACTCGACTCTGTTAACGTTTGTGTTCCGGCAATTCCAGTGCTGTGATTGGCCAGGGGTTGGTTCTGTACCACTTTGGGGTTTACAGAGAAATGATAACATGTACGGTTACTAGATCTCTTGTAAAATCAGGGACACTTCTAAGAAATGTAGGGTACAAGGCTACATTGAACATAAGATCTGTAGCAATCGTCCTTAAGTAAAACAGCGCCCCCTAGCGGTCATAAAAAATTGCAAAGCAGTCCTGATACAACCTATGGAGAATATTAATTTAGACCAACTGCCCTTGGGTGCCTGTATAGAAAATACAGGCCTGGCTGTAGAGGACTTGCTTGAAGGTCACTTAAGGTGAGATTTGGGCAGAATGCCTCGTTCCTCTTCTAGATACTTCTGGAAGCCCATATTAAGGGTCAGTTGAGGCATGAACTGAGAAGAAGACTTACTTGCTTGCTACTAGATACTTCTAGATACTTCTGGAAGCCTATATTAAGGGTCAGTTGAGGCATTAACTGAGAAGAAGACTTACTTGCTGCCCTACATAGTCTGGGAATTATGGTGGTACAGATGTTTTCATTCTGAAAGGGGACCTGGCCATATCTTGGACCTCAAAGGTGGGCAGAAGGGAGCAAACCACTGACCTATACTGTAGGGTGGGCCAAGAAAGAGCTTCTTCAATTTGTAGGCATAGGCCTACTATACAAGGACTTCTGTGGTTAAGTCAGATCTAAGGAATATATGGTATGTGGGTGGGGATGTTGACCTTGAGTCGTTTGTAGGTTCTTGACTCTAATCACAAGACAATATCTCTTTCTGCAAATAGAAACGTTCAACTTGAATGGGCGGTTGTGTGTGCAAATAGTGGCTGGAGCTCTGTCCTACAAACAAGGTTGTGCTACACACACAGGCTATCTCATATACAGTCAGTGGATTGGTGTGAGGGCCATTGGTTTCCATCACTCGGAGTAAAGGTGGCCATACACGGGCCGATAAAAGCTGCCGACAGACCGTGTATGGGGCCCCCCGACGGGCTTCACCGATCGAGATCTGGCCGAAAGTCGGCCAGATCTCGATCGGATGGGACAAAAAATCCCGTCGGATCGCGGCCGATCTATTCGTTGATGCGGTCCCGTGATCCGACCGCCCGTTAGGCATCGTTAGGATCCGATCGTTGGGCCCTAGGGCCCACGATAGGATCAGCCCGATATTGCCCACCTCAAGGTGGGCATATCGGAGGGAGATCCGCTCGTTTGGCGACATCGCCAAACGAGCAGATCTCTCCATGTATGGCCACCTTAAGTGCAGGAAGTATCTGCTAGAAATTGCCAGATTTTGGTTGGCTGGTTCTTACATGGAGTTGGATCCCTACCATGAAGGGGCCTGCCACAATCTTACCCCGCTCCCAGGTGTCTCCTGCGTGAGTTCTGTATTGCACCTGCACCAAGTTTGAACCTGCACATGGGTCACCTAGGTGCAGGGGGGCATGATGGACATAGTCCGCTCAGCATTAGGACCTCCTATGGGTGCCCCCTCTATGAAATGGAAGTTTCCTTCTCCTTTAAATGAGGGGAGAGGTCCTAGCTATTCCCTTATGGCTACACATTGGCATTTCGGAGGAGCATGCGCTGAGTAGGTGAGACCCATATACATGAATGTATTTTTAGCTGCCAGGTTGCCAGTCATTAAATTTTTAGGAGAGGTTGCCAAGGGGCATGAATCGGTTTATTTAAAACCACTGAAAGGGAAAAGAGAGTCTGCGGGAAATCTTATACCCAGGACACTCTCAGTACAAGTCATGCTGCTATGGTACTGCTGGTGGCATTATAATGGGAATTTAACCCCTAGAACACGTCTGAGGCCTCCAGCCAATCAGGCTTCACTTCCTGTTTCCACAGCCCCCGACTCCTTAGTGCGTCAAGCCACAAACTGCGGGTGAATGTTTGCAAAATGAATGTTAGTCTCAGTGTCCCTTTAAAATGATACAGCCAGGGGCAACAAAGGCAACACCCCACACTGTCTTTTTGTTATCAGCAACTCGCTTTATGGCAGTTCTCTCCTTGCAGTCCTGTTACTTATATAAGTCACAAACTGAACCTTGAGTCCAGCGGTGTAGCTAGATACTACTGGGGCACATGGGCCTCTTCTTTGGGGCGACTAATCTCCCCGAACTGCTTCCCCGTGTCTTCCGGCTGCTTCAATGAAAAAACGACTGCAGCAATGCACTTGCGGCGATTCGATTTCCGAAGTCGCCCGAAGTTTCCTCGTGAGGCAACTTTGGAAATCGAATCACTGCAAGTGCCATTGCGCTGGCATTTTCCCATTATAGCAGACAGAAGACAAGGGGAAGCAGTTCGGGGAGATTATCGCCCCGCGGAAGAGGCGATTAGTTGCCAGGCGACTAAATCTCCCCGAAAGTCCAGGTGTGCCCTTACCCTAAACTGGAGAATTGCTGAACAAAAAGCTAAATAACTGAAAAACCATAAAAAAACGAAGACCAGTTGCAAGTTGTCTTAGAATATCAATGTCTATATCTTACTCAACATTAATTTAAAGGGGAACAACCGCTTTGTAATTGATCTACCGCCTTAAGAAAAATCAGTCTGGTTGCAGCCATATTGTAGAGCAGCTATGGGGAAGGTAAAACCTTTTCTCCTCTGCTATCATTAAATGTCCCCTGCAGATAAACTATATTTACCTTGTATATAACCTTCTTTTGTATATAAAGGTTTCATTTTCCATTATCTGGATTTGAGAATGGGGATGTGAGCAATACATGCAACTCGATACTGTATCTACTTCCACAGCATTTAACTTCCCCTTGTATTGCTTTTAGACAGAAAAGAGACATTTTTTATTTATGGCAAGCGGCTTTGTGTATTGATGTGATACAACTGCCAGGGAAGTGGCACTTAAATCCCCAGGAACTGCCTGCATTGCCCTTATAATGATCTGCCCTACAGAAAAGGGTGATTCACCTTTAAGTTAAATTTTAGTATGTTATAGAATGGCTAATTTTGAGCAACTTTTCAATTTCTCTTTTTTTTTTAGTTTATGAATTATTTGCCTTAATTTTCTGACTCTTTCCAGTGTTCAGAAGGAGGTCACTGACCCCATCTAAAAAAATACTCTGTAAGGCTACACATTTATTGTTATTGCTATTTTTTATTACTCATTTTTCTATTCAGGCCCCTCTCCTATTCATATGCCAGTCTCTTATTCAAATCAATGCATGGTTGCTAGGGTCATTTGGACCCTAGCAACCAGATGGCTGAAATTGCAAACTGGAGAGCTGCTGAATAAAAAGCTAAATAACTCAAAAACCACAAATAATAAAAAATAAAAACCAATTGCAAATTGTCTCAGAATATCACACTCTACATCATACTAAAAGTAAATTTAAAGGTGAACAACCCCCTTTAAGATCAAGAGAGAGATCAGTTTGCGAGAGGTAAGACTCCCTGGTCAGTAGGCAATGTACTAACCAACTACAGGAATGTACAGCGCTCACTAAATAGCCTGATTTATAGCAAGAGATAACACTGAGCACCCAAATTACTAACAGCGTCAGGGTAAGGTGACTGTCACTGCTGGTTGCCATGGCTCCTTGTTAGGAAACACTGTTGCTAGGAGACCATAAAGTTGTGGGTAATTTACTAAAGCCCTTTAGTATATAATGCTCCTGTGTGTCTTAGCTTCTTATTACTTTTCCTGTGGGGATATACAGTATATATATATATATATATATATATATATATATATATATATATATATATATATATATATATATATATATATATATATATATATATATATATATATATACACATACAAGAGCAGCAACTGCTCCTGCCTAAATATGTAAAAATGGGTGTAGTTTAGGGTCAGGGCTCACGCTCAATTCGGGGAGATTAGTCGCCCGGTGACAAAACTCTTCTTTGGGACGACTAATCGCCAGCTAGAATGTAAATTGCCGGCGGGATGACACTCGGAGCACTTTGTTTTTTGAAGTCGTCCTAAGTTGCCTCATGAAGAATCTTCGGGCGACTAATCTCCCCGAATCTGAGCGTGTGCCCTGACCCTAAAGAGGAGGCAGAATCCTGCAAAGGATTAGGGGCCCAAGGAGGTACAGGTATAGGAAACCTGTTATCCAGAAACCTCCGAATTATGGGAAGGCCATCTCCTGTAGACTCCATTTTAATCAAATAATCCAAATTTTAAAACATTATTTCCTTTTTCTCTGTAATAATAAAACAGTAGCTTGTACTTGATATAATTGATATAAATTGATATAATAACAATAGTAAATCCAAAATGTCTGAGTATTTATCTCAGAGTGGCAGGGAGCGTTTATGTGGTATGGTCAAACACCTTTCAGATATTTAAGTGCATAATGCTACTAAATTGACAGATGCTGATGTGCAGGTGGGCCTCAACCTGCCTGACCCGTGGGTAAAACCAATTGCCCCCAGAGGTTTGTGAGTTAGTGATGTCCCCTATTTCCCACCAGCCCAGCTGATCCCTGAGTCTGCACTGACCCATGCCCAAACTGCCCCACTAGTCAGAGAATGGGCTGATGTGTTCTTGTCAGCTAATGAACATGTGCCCAGGGCCACCTTCTAGTGATGTGCGGGCCGGCCCGATAACCGCGGGCGACCTCACACCCCCCTCTCTGGGTGCGAGTTGAGCTCTTGTGACTACTCTCCCCGTCTACGACCTTACATATGCCAGCTTCCGACTTCTGGGTTGAACTTTTATAGACTCGCGCCTGTGCGCCCCCCCAATGGAAAAAATCCCGTCCCGCACATCACCACCGCCTTCATTAATCATAGGGCCCCATTCTCCTCCTCAGGGGGCTCCAGTTATTATCCCACTAGTTTATGGGGCTCTGCCAACAAGTAAAATGCAGCCAGCTGGAAAAAATTGCCCCTGAAGTCAACAGCGACCCCCCTTGATTCACCCAGCCATGTTAAAATGTCACCCACAATGCACCCAAACCAGGGGCATAATTACCGTACAGCAGACCCTGGCACCACGACTGCTTGCTCAGTCATTTGTGGCGAGCAGCAATCGATCAAGTGGGTGAGTGGAAAGTGTTAGGGGTTGGGCTTCTGGAGATCTTTTGTGGGGGTGCCTGATCCCTTTAAGGCAGCTATCCTCAACCTTTTGAACCCATGAGCAACATTCAGAAGTAAATGGTTTTGGGGAGCAACACATGCATGAAAAATGTTCGTGGGGTGCCAAATAAGTGCTGTGATTAGCCATTTGGTAGCCACTATGTGGATTGTCAACCTACACTGAGGCTCTGTTTGGTGGTGCACCTGGTTTTTATACAACCAAACAGGACCGCCATCAGAAATCGCAGGGCCCCATACGACAAAATTTCCTGGGCCCCCTGGGCTGCGCCCACTGCAAGCAGCACCTACAGGTCCGCCTTCCCCACCACACAGTAAAAAAAACAAAAAAATATTGGTGGCTAGGTTTCCCACATGTTAATAAAAAATAAAAAGATATTGGTGGTCAGGGCATCCCATAAAAAATATTGGTGGCTAGGACCCCACATGAGAAAAAAAATTGGTGGCCAAAATTGGTGGTCAGGCCCCCCCCTCACATTATAAGAAAATTGGTGGCCAGGGCCCCTTAAACGTCCATGCCTTCCCAAAGTCAGCAGCTCTCAGAAAGACGAGGGGCCCGGCTAATCAAGTAAGTGTGGCGTGGCCGGGGGCCGGGGCCCCCCTTACCCTCGGGCCCCCTACAACTCTCCCCCCTGATGGCTGCGCTGCAACCAAAACTTGCCTCCAAGTCAGGAATTCAAAAATAATCTGCTTTGAGGCCACTGGGAGCGACATCCAAGGGGTTGGAGAGCAACATGTTGGGGATCACTGCTTTAAGGTATACCACCCAAATTTCACCCACTCGCCATAAGCCCTGTCCTTCTGCAACCCTTGAATCACAGCTTTCCAACAGGACCCCCTCTAAATCCTGATGGCACTCCTGTGGCACATGTTGCATAACCCTTATGTTGGCCATACAGGGGCCAATAAAAACTGCTGACAGACGAGGTTGGCAGCTTATTAACCAGTGTATGGGGCCATTCCCTGATCAGGCAGGATTAAAAATGGCATCAGATCAAGGACTGCATCAGTCCATTGATCCGGTCCTTGCACAGTTCGCCTGCATTCCTGGCTTGTGATCAGATTGTTGGTCCCTAGGGCCCATGATCGGATCAACTCGATATCTCCCACTTGAGGTCGGCATATTGGGGCAAGATCTGTTCGTTTGCCTCTCCAAACAAGTGGATCTGCACATGTATGGCCACCTTTTATATAATCTTCCATTTGCCTGACACTGTTGTGTATTAGAGCGTGCCTGTATAAAAACTATAAACAACGTTTCTCCTGAGCCCGCTCTGTAAGTACATAGAATAAGGCTCCTATTAACATATGCCTTTTGTGCCCCTCGGTCCCAGCTTATAGAATTACATACGCTCCGTGTAATTAGAACATACGATACTTATCTCACCGGGAAAACAGATCTTTCCGAGCTCGCAGGATTGTATAAATGGCTTCTTTGTCCTCATCAGCCCAAATCAAATACTTTTCGGAGGATTTTTAATTTCCTATTGAAATGGAACCGTTCCCTGATAAATAAGCACTTGCAGTTTGCTTAATGCTCTGTAATTAGCAGAATGTGTTTAGTAATAAAGATCTGATACATGTGCCCAGTGCACAGAGATTGTGTATCTCTGTTGTTCAACTCTTCCACTAAACCCATAGCTTAAAGGAGTACTTCACCTTTAAGTTATCATTTAATATGACATGGACACTTTACAATTGGTCTGCATTTTTTTATGGTTTTTGAATGCTTTTGCTTTTAGTTCAGCACTGCAGCTGGGAACTTCAGCAGCTAGGATGTTGCTAGGGTCCAGTCTACCTTAGCAACCAGGAAGCTGCTTAAATGAGAGACTGGGAGATGAATTGGAGGGGGGTATGAACAGAAAGAGACGTATTAAAAAAGATTGTAGCAACTCAGACCAATAGTTTTTTGGCTGATGGGGTCAGTGAAAGCAAGTAGAACGACAATAATTTAAAAACTATGAGAAAAGGAAGACCAAATGAAAAGCTGCTAAGAATAGGGCATTATGTGAAGCGTTAACTTAAAGGTGAGCTACTCTTTTAACTATAGAGCCGTACTAAGGGACCCACCATAATGTCCCTGCTTCTATAAAATGTGCAGAGGGGGGTTGGTTTCTGCCAAGTTTCCCCTCTTGAATTTCGTGTTCCTGGCGATTGCTGACCTGGAGCATATTGGAACCAGAGACCCTGGCACAAGTCAATCAGCCAGACATGACAGCTGCCAAAAGCTCTGCCTATTCATATGGGGTGCAGGGCTGTTCCGGGGGGTCTCTGATGCAGTACAAAGGTGATGTGCAGGTGCCTATTGGTTTTTTCTCTTGAAGGCATTCATACAGAATAGAGAAATGCTTTGAATATCCAAAAGCTCTGTATGGCACAGAATAGGACCTGTATTTTAGCTTTAGTTTGCCTTTATTTAATGGGCATATTGATTCCAGGGGAAAGATTAATTTCCTGCACAAGCTGAAAGCATTACTGTGCCCCTTCCCTGGTTACTGCAGCTCAATGAGAAGCTTGGCCTCTGGTTGGTCAGTGTCAGCTCCTCTGAGACATGGGGAATAGAATACACATTGAAAGGCTGCTTCATAGGGAGGGTTGTATCCCCCCAAATAGATGAGAGCAATATGGCTGCCGGCAGATAATACTGAACAACATTAGAGACAGCCGTTCTGCCATACAGTATAAAGACATTCATTCACTTGCCAAAGGCAATAAGCTATTCCTTCTAGCTTGTCTGCTGAGAAATAAAATATTGCCTAATCAAAGAAGCAAAAGCCAGCTCCCCTTCAGCCAAGACTCCATTTTCCATAGTGCCGAACACTGGTTCTGTTACTCGCCTGGATTCTTTGTTTCAGCCTTCAGTCAGTATTTGGTGCTTGTATGATGTAGAGAGTGATATTCTTACACAGTTTGCAATTGGTTTTCATTTTTTATTATTTGGGGTTTTTGAGTTATTTAGCTTTTTATTCAGCAGCTCTCCAGTTTGCAATTTCAGAAATCTGGTTGCTAGGGTCCAAATTACCCTAGCTACCATGCACTAATTGGAATATGAATAGGAGAGGCCTGAATAGAAAGAGGAGTGATGAAAAGTAGCAATAACGATACATTTGTAGCCTTACAGAGCATTTGTTTTTTAGATGGGGTCAGTGACCCCCACGTTTTAAAAGCTGGAAAGAGTCAGAAGAAGGAGGCAATTAATTCAAAAGCTATAAAAAATTAGGGATGCACTGAATTCCACTATTTTGGATTCGGCCGAACCCCCGAATCCTTTGTGAAAGATTTGGGTCGAATACCGAACCGAATCCGAATCCTAATTTTCATATGCAAATTAGGGGTGGGAAGGGGAAATCATTTTTTACTTCCTTGCTTTGTGATTTCCCTCCCGCCCCTAATATGCATATGCAAATTAGGATTCGGGCTCGGTTCGGCAGGGCAGAAGAATTTGGCCGAATCCTGCTGAAAAAGGCAGAATTCCGATCTGAATCCTGGATTCAGTGCATCCCTATAAAAAATTAAGACCAATGGAAAAGTTGCTTAAATGTAGCCAGTGAATTTAAAAAAAATATAAATATGTCCGTCATATTTTCACTTGACAGAGATCCCATGCGAGTGTATCTGTACCATTATCTGCCTTGTGATAACTCCTACCTACATTCAATTAATAGGCAGCCCAATCAGTGTCGGACTGGCCCCCTGGGCGATCAGGAAAAATCCCGGTGGCCCAGGTGTCAGTGGGCCCTCATGCTGCTAAACATTTGGCCTGTTTCATGGCCATTCCCTTTTTTTATGAGAACACTGAGGCTAAATAATTGGAAAAATAGATTATAGTATGTAAAGAAAAGAGACTAGGAGAATAGGGGTTGAGTGAGGAGAGGAAGAAAAATAGTACTGAGAGCAGGCCCCTGGTCTAAGATTAATTGGTGGGCCCCTGGTCAAAGGTTTTTGGGTGGGCCCCTGGTGTCCTAGCAGTGGCGTAACTAGATGTTACTGGGCCCCACAGCAAAATAATTTTAGGGCTCCCAAAATATCCAGTGGTTGCCCTGTATTAACAATATATATTAAAATTCCTAATTAATTAGAGCCTTATGGGGCCCCCTATGCCTCTTGGACCCCCCTGCAGCCGCAGGGTCTGCTTCCTCTGTAGTTACGCCCCTGTGTCCCAGTCCAACACTGGCCCAATCTCCCGTAAACTATGGCGACACCTCTGTAAAGGGCTGGTTGTCGGAACACTGAATCTATTGCTCTGACAT
This sequence comes from Xenopus laevis, assembly GCF_017654675.1. NCBI lineage: Eukaryota > Metazoa > Chordata > Amphibia > Anura > Pipidae > Xenopus > Xenopus laevis. Next base: position 13,093,949 of record NC_054377.1, on the reverse strand, counting down.
TTCAGTTAAACAGATAAAAAAAACAGGGCACCGTTATAGGAGTGTGGATAAATTCCCTGGGAGCGAGGCAATCAGCGCTGCTTGTGTTAATGTGATAGGTGGGCGAATATCTCAGCAGCAATGCTGTTATTCAGGTTGCAATGGGTGCAGGCTTGGACTGGCAATCTGTGGATTCTGGCAAATGCCAGAGGGGCTGCTGTACGATGCCATAGAGTTTAGACAGTCACAATTTATTGGGCTGGTGGAGGGGCTGTTTGGGCTTCTGTAATTGAAATGCCAGGGCCTATTTTTAATCCCAATCCAATCCTGAATGGGATCTTATATCATACTCAGCTATCAGTCTGGCCCATAGAAATGATGGAGAACAAATGATTTAATTTAAAATGCTATTGGGTTTCTAGGGTCAGTGACCCAGGAGGCAACCCCAATCAGATTAACTGCAAATCTAGATTGTTTACTGTACGCTCACTCATTGTAAACACTGATTGCTTGGGTCAGTTACCACAGCAACCAGGTAGCATTTCAACCAGGAAGTAGCACCAGGAACAGGAAGTAGTAACAACAACGGCACATTTGCAGTCTTCTCTATTTTACTGACAGGGTGTTTGGTTTGGGGTTGATCACCTTTATTTAACTTTTACTATGATGTAGACTAGAGAATGATATTTTCAGACAATTTGGTTTTAATTTTTTTCTTATTTGTGGTTTTTGAGTTATTTAGCTTTTTATTCAGCAGCTCTCCAGATAACTATATTACCAGAGTCCAAATAACTATATTAACCATGCACTGATTTCAATAAGAGACTGGAATATGAATAGGAGAGGCCTGAATAGAAAGAGGAGGAATAAAAAGTAGTAATAACAATGCATTTGTAGCCTTACACAGCATTTGTTTTTAGCTGGGGTCAGCGACCCCTATTTGAAAGCTGGAAAGAGTCAGAAGAAGAAGGCAAATGATTGAAAAACTCTAAATAATGAAGGCCAATTGAAAAGTTGCTTAGTATTAGCCATTCTATAACATACTAAAAGTGAACTTAAAGGTGAGCCACCCTTTTAAAAGGAAAACAAAAGCCATAGATAAATGGTAGTAGCACTGTCCAAAACCGCACCAGCATGCCCCCCCAATACTGCTAGGGTTGCCACCTGGCCGGTAAAAATGATGCTTGATACCAATGTTATTAATAGGAAAAAAACGAAAGAATACAGGAAGGCCGGTATTTTTTTCCAGAAAGGGTGGCAAACCCCAATTACTGCCACGTTTTTGTTTCCTGTTGAGAAGAAGCCGTGCAGACCCAAATAACTGGGCCCCATCCCGGACCCCTGCCCCTATCATTACCTTTTGACTTCAGTCCCAGATGCAGTATAATTAGATGATAACAAACAGTACATTTAATTAGTCAATGTGATAATATAATGCTTGTTTTCTCTCTGCACAACCCTATTTATCTGCATAAACTGTTTTCTGTGGTTTTGGATTTAATTCTATAGAAAAAGCAGCACTTCTCACCAGGAGAAAACCATGATGTAGCTCTCCAAATTAAAGGGCATCATTTGGCCAAACACAATTTCCCTCCACCAAAGGTGCGTGTGCCCCAACATGGATGCTCGAACAGGGTGCTCCCTCCCGGTGTGGGTGTCCTAGAGCTGGCGGAGGGGCAAATAAAAAAAAAAAACTACTGTTACCCTCAACCGAAGTGCTGGCTCTATTAGTCCAAACCTTTGGTGGTGGAAAATACTTTCAGAAAACAGGTGCCCTTTAAGGGCATCTAAACCCCAATACAAAAGCGATAAAGTGTTTTACACAACGTTCCAATATACATTCAATAGACATTTTCATTTAAAAGTTTATATGCATGCATATCTAAAAGCTGGTTAAAATTACATATATTTCAAGTCAAGTCAAGTCAAGTGGATTTATTCACTATTTTACTATTTTAGTCATTTCAGCCATATACAGTAATACAGTACAACGAAATAATGTTTCTCCAGAACCCATTTTTTTTTTGTTCTTGAGGTGAACAATACACGGTCCTGCTGGGTGAGGTAGACATACATTTGTGAGGTTTTTTATGCAGTTATTGGGGTTTACATTCCCTTTTATTACAGAGGCAGCGGGATTGCCCAGGAGTATGACAGTTAGGGTTGCCACTTTTACCTTCTTCGGAAACCAAACAAGAGGTGGGTGAATGATGTTTAGTGGTGATGAAGTTTGGGCCACTGTGATGACATGGGGGTTAGATAATGATGCAGAAGGCAGGGATTGCTGTATTTTGAAGAGTTTTGTTAGGGTTTTAGATAACGTCGGACTGGGGTGTCCAGAGCCCCAGCCACAACCCTCCTCCACAACTTGTTGCAGCTGCGATTGGTGCTGGGTTGGAGATAAAGGTGCAGCACCCTGGGCACAGAGCAGGTCTGGGTCGGCAGGACCTACAGAATTTTTATATGGTCTCATCCCAGCCCAGTCCTGGATTTAGAGCTCTGAAACTTGGACAGGTGGCAACCTTGATGTTAATCACCTTGGTCTGCGTTCACAGATCAGGAGCATGGCGCCCAAATATATTTCTAGCAAGGCAACACGTGTTTCTCGTAGACTATAATGGAACCATTGATAGCCAGCATTGATGATTTTGCTTTCGATGGAATGTTAGAGGTTAAACCACCCTTTGTGTTTGGGAATTTTATGGTAACACCTGAGTCTCATTCCAACAGCTCAGCATCAATTTAAGGGGAAATATACCTATGATATACCTATAATTACGCGTGGTCACACACGAAACACGTTAGGTGTCTATTACTTTATGTGAAATTTTTACCACCTTTGAGAAGTCTGTGGCGTGCGCGTCCATGACGGAATAAAGGGGAAAAATACCTCCTTTTACATTTGTCCAGATGGGTGGGCATTGTTTTTGCCAGTAGGCTAACAATGCCCAGTTTGCCCATTAAAGTTTTCAGCCCAGTTCTTAACCTGCCAGTACAATTGTGAGGTCACATCTACCTAAGATGAATCTTCTCTTTCTCATGGGGAAGGTGATATAAGAATAATCTTAGTCCGGAGCTGACGTTTTTTTATAGATATGCAGCGTTACCGTGGCAACTGAAAGGCGGTGACCCAAGTGTGTTCACCAAGCAGAGCGATTTGTTTTCTTGTAAAAAGCCTCGCAAAGCCACATTGATTTGCACACTCGGCCAGCCTTTCCTCCATCAGAGTATTCCATATGCAACATTGTGCTTTTATACTGCGTCCTATTAATGAGGCCTCACAGGCAAATACTCATGAGACATGGGCATATTTTTAGGCCAGCCGTCTCTTTAAAACGCTGTATAGTAAATTGAAAGTGACACATTGCTTGGCCCTGGGAGTTCACACGTTCGATGGTGGGGAACTATAGGTCAGAGACAGCGGGAGAAACATTTGCATGCATTCTCAGCTTGAGGGTAACACTTTCCCTTTAAATGTGAGAAAAGACATGGAAAATGCATTCCCACTTCTCATTCGCCCACCAGTTTGTGCAGAGCAGGTTAAATAGTAGGTTCCATGTGTTCATAAGGGCCTTGGCACATAAGCAGAGGTTAAAGAAGAAGGAATGGCCCAAGGGGGGAGCCATAGATAGAACTCAACAATTGTTGCCTGTTTATTTTTTCTGCTTATGCAGCATACCTCCCAACAGTCCTGATTTCGACAGCTCAACCCGCAGTCCCAGATTGTAACTGAAATATCCCGACTTTCTCATTGATCTCCTGCACTGAACAGCCAGAGACATTTCTAAAACTTAATTGGCTTTTGACAGACAGCCCAGAATATGTGGCAGGTGCAATTAGATACTTTTGTAACAATTTAAGATAAGCAGGTCTCTTGGGGAAACTGTGACTTGCAGCTAAAGGGCAAGTCACCTGTATGAGCAACGCTGTAATAAAAGCACAGAAATGTATTCAAACTTTCATAACCTGCCAAATTTTGTAAAATGAACATGGTAATTAGGGGGTGCGGCCACAAAAATTAGCGTGTTTTCCAAAATGTTGGGAGGTATGTATGCAGGAATGGGAGCTGCCATAATGCTTGCTTCAGCCCTTTTAGAAAATAGAAAAAAAATCGAGTGTACCATATACACTATTAATGTCTATATATACATATAGCTATACATGAATATTATCCTAGTAAACTATCCCCTTATCTGGCAAATGAAATATACGGCAGCTTCCTCCAATGTCTATACAAATATACAGAGAGACGTATTCACAATGTCGCCATGTTGCGAAACGAGAGGATCTCTCCATGATATGCCCACATTGAGGTGGGCGATATCGGGCTGATCCGATCGTGGGCCCTAGGGCCCAATGATCGGATCAAAATGGAGGCTATATGGGTTTTCTCGAAAAAATCGTGCAATTGGAACGATTTCATGAAAAAATCGTACAATTGGAACGTTTTCACTAAAAAAATCGTGCAATTGGAACGTTTTCACGAAAAAATAGAGCAATTCGAACGTTTTCATGGAAAAATCGTGAAAATCGGAAATTGACGCAGGCGAATTGTAACTGGTGAATTTTTGCAAGAGATTCGCAAATTTATTCACTGGCGTTTTGATACAGTCCTTGCCCAGTGGGTCCCTGTAGGCCAACGATTAGCCAAGAATTGAGTGCCCAAATCCGGATTCACTTGTTTAACGGAGTGAAAAAGGAGGAGCTTGGAATGAAACCAAAATCCAATGGAGAGAGAGTTTAAGCAATCTGATTGCTAGGGTCCAAATTTCCCTAGCAACCATACATTCATTTGAATAAGAGACTATAATATGAGAGATCAGAATATGAATAGGAGACGGGGTGCATAGAAAGATGAGCAATAAAAAGCAGCAATAACAATACATTTGTAGAGTGTTTGTTTTTTTGATGGGATCAGTGACCCCCATTTGAAAGCTGAAAGGGGTCAGAAGAAAAAGGCAAATAGTTATAAAACTATAGCAAATAAATAAGAAGTGCTGATCAGGACTGGCCATTCTATTACATACTAAGAGTTAACTTAAAGGGGAACCACCCCTTTAACCATTTGGCTAAAAATGCTGCACATGTTTTGAGTTTCTCATAATATATTCTATACATTCAATACTAAAATAAATTTAAAAAAAAATTAGCCCTATAGCATCCACATCTGAGTGAGGAGTTCTGACGACCCCTAACCTTAGCTTCTCAACAGCAGCCCAGAGCATACTGAGCATGTGCAGTGCCACTGACACACAAAAGATGCCTAACAAGATCCAAGCTTCTTTGTACAACGTTGAAGGCCTGGATTATTACTGTTATAGGGCTGCCAAACCTCTGGGCTGGTACAGTAAGTTCAGTATATAAAATGAAGCATTTTTAGCCCTATTCATTCTTAGGCTTTAGTTCTCCTTTAAACATTCTCTCTAAAATTCCACAACACATACTGAGCAAAATGAGTTTTAGAACAAATTAGAAGCCATGTGAAACAATAAAAGTTCAGGTATAGGATCTGTTATCCGGAAACCCGTTACCCAAAAAGCTCTGAATTATGGAATGCCCATCTCCCATAGACTCCATTGTATCCAAATAATCCAATTTTTTAAAAAGGATTTTTCTTTTTCACTGTAATAATAAAACAGTCGCTTGTACTTGATCCCAACTAATATATAATTAATTCTTAATGGAAGCAAATCTATTGGGTTTAATTGATGTTTAAATGATTTTCTAGGGGATCCAAATTATGGAAAGATCTGTTATCTGGAAACCCCAGGTCCCAAGCATTCTGGATAACAGGTCCCATACCTGTACTACAATACAGCTACTACTGGATTTTATATAAATAATAAGCATCTGGTTTAATCAGATGTATATAGATTTATGTTAAGCAGCGTTTATAGAGTTAAGACCTCGGAAGAACCTTTAATAATGAAAAATGTTTTTATTTTTTTGCCTTTTTGTGATCTCAGGCTTGTGTCAGCGATCGGTCTGTAAAAAAAAAAAAAAATCAATGTCCTGCAATTTTCTGAAATGTCTTTGGGAAAGAAATATTCACATGCGTGAGACTAGAAAGTGCGCAGTTATTTAACCCTTTGTAATCGCTCATCTCTTCCATTCAACAAAGGGATATTCTGAGACAATTTACAATTGGTTCCATTTTTTTTTTTTATTCTTTGTGGTTTTTGAGTTATTTAGATTTTTATTCAGCAGCTCTCCCGTTTGCAATTTCAACAAACTGGTTGCTAGGGTCCATATGACCCTAGCAACCATGCATTGATTTGGATAAGAGACTGGAATATGAATAGGAGAGGCCGGGATAGAAAGAAGAATAATAAAAAAAAGTAGCAATAACAATAAATGTGTAGCCTTAAAGAGCATTTGTTTTTTAGATGGGGGTCAGTGACCCCCATTTGAAAGCTTTAAAGATTTATTAAAAACTATAAGGAAAAAAATAAGGCCAATTGAAAAGTTGCTTAGAATTAGACATTCTATAACATACTAAAAGTTAGCTTGATGGTGAACCACCGCTTTAACACATTTTCCACATTTCCATTGCCTCGCCTATGGACTGATACATTACAGTTCGGGAGATTAAAGGGCACAATTAATTCATTACAGGCTAATGCTAGATTTTTTTTTGCTTTGGATATTTCCATTTAATATTATCACCTCTTACCAGCCCATGTAGACCTGTCAACCTTATGTGATCACCTGTATTTATAATTCTGGTAGTGGTGCAGCAGCATAGGTGGAGGTGGAACAGGGGATTGTTGAGCTGTAATTGGGACATAAACATCGGCATGGCCAAATATCACCTGGATTTGGCTCCTGGGAAGCTGACAAAAAAATCCAAGTAAGGTGATACCCATTTCCAAGTAAAGCAGTAGCTCTGGTTTTCTTTCAGTTAAAAGGCTTTATTAGGACATTCATAGGCCTAACGCATTTTGTGCCTGTGTGCCTGGGAAGCTGACACCTCTAAAAGCTTAAGCTGCCCGATCCAATGGTTTGGTTCAGCTTCTCCAATGGCAGAAAACAGGGGGCTCCAGGCACTCTAGAAATGCCACAAGGGCTACTGAAACGCAGTATAAAAATATCACTTATTGTAGATTAATGTATCAGCATCTCCATTGGCCCTACACATTTTATAGCCCATGACTACAGCCCTAGAGGGGCTTGAAACACGTAGGGGCCAATGGAGATGTAGATGTTTTTTTTAAATTAGTGATACTTTTTATACCACTTTTTGGTGGCCCTTGTGGATTTTCTTGAGTGCCTGGATGCCCCCTGTTTTTCTGCCATTGGTTTATCCGCTCCCTAAGCTGAGGGTCTGGCACCTGGACCACCTGATCTACAAGGTAAGGGCCCTTACACACGGGCAGTTTTTCCTGCGCTGCGCTGCCCTGCGTTACGCTTTCTTCCGTTCAGCCGCAGGCAGTAACGCAACTAGAGGGGGGCGGGCCCTGGCGCGGGACGTACAGCCGGGCCCCCTGCCCCCCTCCGTATGCCCGGAATCGCCTGGAAATGGTTGCGTGCTACCTGCCGGGGGCCCCCGAGGGGGGTGCGGGTCCTGGCCCAATCGCTCCCCCTGCTACTCTGGTAGTTACACCACTGGCTGCAGGAGAGCACAGGAGTAGACGCACTCAATTATTGTCAAGGGGGCTGTACTCACACAGACGCATGTAAGTCCAAACGCAGGTGAAATGCAACATGCTGCGTCCCACCTGCGTTTGGTGCTTACATGCGTCTGTGTGAGTACAGCCCCCTTGACAATAATTAAGTGCGTCTACTCCCGCGCTCCCCTGCGGCTGAACAAAAGAGAGTGCAATGCAGGGGAGCGCAGGAAAAACCGCCCGTGTGTAAGAGCCCTTAGACATTGAATTCCGTGCTCCTATTTGTTGTTTCATAGTGTTCAGCTGCTTCTCCACCAACTAAAAAGAAAAGAAGCACTGGTATGGAAGGATTATATCCCCTTTAATGTTGGTGGGGGACTTTGTTTGCTTGAGGTTTAATGAACAGTAATACTGAGTGGGCTGGAGCCCTGCGAATCCAACAAGTTTTGAAATAACTAATGTATCAGAACATCAAAGACTGATCTCATGCATTTTAAATGCCGTCTGTACATAAGTAAGTTAGTGCATCAGTATTAAGGCTTTAATTTATCAATCATTTTCATGTTGTAGTTGTAGAGCCCAGCCCTGTGGTCAAAGGGGCCCTAAGTTGAAGCCCAAGTCTTCCCCCCTTTAATCAAAGACTCTTCTTCATATGTTACAGGTGTGGGATCCGCTATCTGGAGACCCATTATCCATAAAGCTCCGAATTACGGAAGGGCTGTCTCCCATAGACTCGATTTTATCCAAATAATCCAAATGTTTAAAATCATTTCCTTTTTCTCTGTAGTAATAATTTAATGTTTACATGATTTTCTAGTAGATTTAAGGAATGGAGATCCAAATTACAGAAAGATCCATTATCCGGAAAACCCCAGGTACCAAGCATTCTGGATAACAGGTCCCATACCTGTATACTTTACGTTGCAAAATATTGAGCATTATTACATCATACAGGTATGGGATCCGTTATTTGGAAACCAGAAAGCTCCGAATTACGGGAAGGCCATCTCTCATAGACTCTGTTTTAATCAAATAATTCTAAACTTTAAAAATGATTTTCTTTTTCTCTGTAATAATAAAACAGTAGCTTGTACTTGATCCCAACTAAGATATAATTAATCCTTATTGGAAGCCAAACCAGCCTATTGGGTTTATTTAATGTTTACATGCTTTTCTAGTAGACTTAAGGAATGGAGAGCCAAATTACAGAAAGATCCATTATTCGGAAAAACTCAGGTCCCAAGCATTCTGGATAACAGCTCCCATACTTGTATACTTTACATTGCAAAGTATTGAGCATTGGGTACAGGTATAGGAAGAATCAGTTTTCTGAAAACCTGTTATCCAGAAAGCTCCAAATTACAGAAAGAGTGTCTCCCATAGACTCAATTTTAATAAAATCATCCAAATTTTTAAAAGGGATTTCCTTTTTCCCAGTAATAATAAAACAGTACTTGATCCCAACTAAAGATATAATTAATCCTTATTGGAAACAAACCCAGCCTAAGGTATTGAGATCCAAACTATGGAAAAAAACCCCAGGAATATCTCAGGTCCCGAGCATTCTGGATAACAGGTCTCATACTTGTATAAACTGGTTACAATTCAGATATCATGATATCATAGGGAAAGAAGAGCCTCATGTTGAAGATGCAGAATTAAAGGGCAACTGCCACATACAAATGGTTTCCCCCAGGGAAAGGGTCTGTAATAAAGCACAGAATCTGCCTATGGGTTACATGTATCATTGATTTGTCTTGTATCTCCTGATCTCAGCAAAAAGCAGAATTCTCAGCCGTTGCTCACAATCCAATAACTGTCACATATTTTACCCTGGTGACTGGCAATCCATATGGATAGCGTTTTTCATTTTCTAACTCAGATGCTGTTTCTAGTGATTTACTCTGATGGTATCATCATGCAGGGCTCATCCGTGTGCAGGGAACATGTTATGTATCAGCTTAAATGCTCACCCATGTGGGACTGGAGCCCTCCTGCCTTTAGCAATATGTCTGTGAGGCACACACAGGAGTAAGCCTAGAAGGTGACATTAACCATAACATGGTCATAAAGGCTTTGTTTACCTTTAGATTAACTTTTAGTATGATGTAGAGAGGGATATTCTGATTCAAATTTCAATTGGTTTTCATTTTTTATTATTTGTGGTTTTTGAGCTATTTAGCTTTTTATTCAGCAGCTCTCCAGTTTGCAATTTCAGCGATCCGGTTGCCAGGGTCCAAATTATCCTAGCAACCATGCATTGATTTGAATAAGATTCTGGAATATGAATAGGAGAGGATCTGAATAGGAAGATGAGTAATAAAAAGCAGCAATAACAATACTAGGGATGCACCAAATCCAGGATTCGGTTCGGGATTCGGGCAGGATTTAGCATTTTTTCAGCAGGATTTGGATTCGGCCGAATCCTTCTACCCGGCCAAACCGAATCCTAATTTGCATATGCAATAAGGATTAATTGTATCTTAGTTGGGATCAAGTATAAGGTACTACAAATTTGCATATGCAAATTAGGAGCGGTAAGGGAAATCGTGTGACTTATTGTCACAAAACAAAGAAGTAAAAAATGTTTTCCCCTTCCCACCCCTAATTGACATATGCAAATTAGGACCCGGATTCGGTATTCGGACAAATCTTTTGCAAAGGATTCTGGGGTATGGCCGAATCCAAATTAACAATAATACATTTGTAGCCTTACAGGAGCATTTGTTTTCTAGATGGGGTCAGCGACCCCCCCCCAGTTAAAAGCTGGAAGAGTCAGAAGAAGAAGGCAAAACATTCAAAAACGATAAAAAATAAAGGCCAATTGAAAAGTTGCTAAGAATTGGCCATTCTATAACATACTAAACGTTAACTGAATAGTGGAATACCCCTGTAAGGAGCCCTGATATGGATACAGATACCCCCTCCTGCCTCTATGAGCTCAGTTCCTTCTCTGCGTCACTCACACACATAGAGAGAGGAATATCTGCAAGATCAATAGAACTATGAAGAGATCAAGCAGGAGCAGAGGAAAGAAATACACAGACAGCTGCTGGGAGGCCATTCATCATTTGTGGCAGAGAAGGAAACACATGGGGTCTAAGCAGCTGATTGTGCAGCAATATCATTATATCAGGGTCTGTATACGTGGGAAATAAACATGGCTGCAGGTATTGTTATGAAGGGAGAGAGAGACTGAGATAAAACAGCAGAAAAACTGAAATATTATTATTATAAATAACAAATATTTATTTATTTATCAAGGCTGTTAACCCAATGAGGAGACCAGAAAAGGCTACCTGCCGATGGCTTGATATAAGTCATCAGATCAGATCAAAATGTACAACTTCCCCTTTAAAACAAATGAAAATGAGTTGCGGGTTTATGTTTTAGGCAGAGCTCCATTTAAGGGGTTGTTCACCTTTAAATTAACTTTTAGTATGACGTAGAGAATGATGTTCTGAGACAACTTGCAATTGGTTGTCATTTTTTATTACTCATGGTTTTTACGTTATTTAGTTTTTTATCCAGCAGCTCTCTAGTTTGCAATTTCAGCAATCTGGTTGCTAGGGTCCAAATTACTCTAGCAACCATACAATTAGAGACTAGAATATGAACAGGAGAGGCCCAAACCGAAAGATAAGTAATAAAAAGTAGCAATAACAATAAACGTGTAGCAATACAGAGCATCTGTTTTTTAGGTGGGGTCAGTGACCCCCGTTTGAAAGCTGGAGTCCTAAAAAGAAGGCAAATAATTCAAAAACTATAAAAACTTTAAAGAAAAATTGAAAGCCAGTTGAAACCTAGCTTAGAAATAGCCATTTTATAACATACTAAAAGTTAAAGCGGTATGGCCAGTTCTAAGCAACTTTTCAATTGGTCTTCATTATTTATATTGTATATGATTTTATGTATTTGCCGCCTTCTTCTGACTTTTTCCAGCTTTCAAATAGAAGTCACTGACCCCAGCTAAAAACAAATGCTCTGTGAGACTACAAATGTATTTTTATTGCTAGGGATGCACCGAATAATATACTTCTTTGTTTTGTGGCAAAAAGTCACGCGATTTCCCTTCCTATACAAATTAGGATTTGGATTCGGTTCGGCAAGGGCAGAAGGATTCGGCCGAATCCGAATCCTGCTGAAAAAGGCCGAATTCCGAACCCAATCCTTGATTTGGTGCATCCCTAGCAATAACAATATATATTTATATATATATATAATGCATATGCAAATTAGGATTTGGATTCTGTTCAGTATTCAGCCGAATCGTTTGTGAAGGATTCGGGGTTTGGCCGAATCCAAAATAGTGGATTTGGTGCATCCCTAGTTATTGCTACTTTTTATTACTCATCTTTCTAATCAGGCCTCTCCTATTCATATTTCAGTCTCTTATTCAAATGAATGCATGGTTGCTGGGGTAAATTGGACCCTAGCAACCAGATTGTTGAACTTACAAACTGAGAGCTGCTAAATAAAAAGCTAAATAACTCTAAAAACCACGAATAATAAAAAATGAAAATCAATTGCAAATTGTCTCAGAATATCACTCTCTACATCATATTAAAAGTTCATTTAAAGGTAAACAACCCCTTTAAGCTCATTTAAAGGTAAACAACCCCTTAAAGGTGAACCACACCTTCAAGCTTGTACATTCGTTTTTTTCTATAACCTGCTTCGACCATATGTTCCTAGCAACTTTCTAGCAGACATTCATTATACATTTACAATTGTTTTCAATTGATTTGTAAAGGTAAACTGCTATTGAAAGCGTCGTCCGTCTCTCCGCCTTCTGTTCTCTGCCCTAGCGGTTCTGACCTTTGAAACAATGTAGCCGATTAACAGACCTGGGAGGAAGCCTGCAAGGCTGACCTCTGCTACATTTTTTCAAGAGACAGAACCAACAGTGCAGAAAGGGATGGTAAAACAGTGCTTTAGTTTACAAATGCAATTGAAGAATTAAAATGCGAATGTGTACTGGGAAGCTGCTTAGAATTACTAAGAACTTGAATTTTTTGGTTTTATATCCCCTTTAAATATCTCACATATTGGGCGCAGTTGAAGAGATACAACAAAATAGCGGAGCGATGGAAATGGAAGTGTGAAATGGCCTTCAAGGGCAATAAAATATAAGGGATAAAATAACGCAGCAATAAAGCACATGGGATACGAGAAGGCAATGGTGGGTAGAACAAGTCAAGGATAAAATAGAATGAGAAGGTTTAAAGGCGCAGTTAGTGCTTAGAAATGACTCATATTGATGTTACAGTCACTGTTTCAGTACCTTCCAGGGATTTTAATTCTGTAATTTAGAGCTTCCCCTTTCTCACCATTAAGGTCACCAGTTTTAATTGAAAGTACGAAGCTCCGGATTCTCTCTCTGCATAATAAGAGCCTGCATTAAAACCCAGGCAATCGCTTGCACTTGATAGGGTATTCATACGCATCTTATAACAGCAACAGCCAATCAATAGCCAGTCAGCAACAGCCAATCAGTAGGGATAATGAAAACAAAGATGTGATTTGCTGCCTGGGGTTACAGCGTTAGGCCAGTCATTGAAAAGGTCTGGGTTTATCCCTCTTTGATTTATACCTCCCTTGCTATAGATTTTTAACACAAATTTAAAGGGGGAGTTCCCTTTTAAGTTAACGTTTAGCATGTTATAGAATGGACCAGTAGCGTAACTAGAGTGCACCGGCCCCTGTGCAAAAAAAATCTTCAGAGGGGCCCAGCACACTCCGATCCTCATCTTCCTGCCCGCTTCCTGTCCCTCCTCCACCCCGCCCATTCCACACCCAACTCCGCCCACTCCCGCCTGACTTGTGTCCCCCTTCCTCGCTGCAGGTAAGAGAGCGGCTGGGGAAGAGGGTTTTTTTTATTAGCAATAGAGGAAGCAGACCCCACAGTCTAGGCCACCCTGAGAGGTCTACTTCCTCTATAGTTATGCCACTGGAAAGGCATCTTGTTTCTAGGGTCCAAATTCCCCTAGCAACCATGATGCATTGATTGAAATAAGAGACTGGAACATGAATAGGATAGGGTCTGAATTGAAAGATGAGTAATAAAAAGTAACAATAAGAATACATTTGTAACCTTATAGAGAATTTGTTTTTTAGATGGGGTCAGTGACCCCTATTTGAAAGCTGGAAAGAGTCAAAGGTGAAGACACATAATTAAAAAACTATAGAAAATAAATAATGAAGACCAATTGAAAAGTTGATTAGAATTGGCCATTCTGTAAAAGTTTACTTAAAGGGGAACCCCTCCTTTAAATGTGTTCAATAAAAGGTCACTGGATATTGCCTGCAAGTTTATTTTATTTATGAGCAGACCCAGGCAGCCTTCCCTCTGGTTCCTGTATAGCAAAGGTATAAAAAACGGCAAATAGTTCCATTGATGCCGACAGACAGCAGACAGACTGCCGGTGGCTCATTACATTAATGAGACATGTGGCACAATGAGAGTGCTGCTGTAGATGGGTTTCTATCAGTTTAGGGCTGCTGAACTATGTATTGCAGATCAGGTATCTAAATGCAACTGTCAATTCCGCTCTCCATCTGGCCGCACCAGGCCGCACTTGTGCTCCCGCAGACTTGTTACTTGTTATTCGTGTTATTTGTCTGGAAAAGCCACGGACACTTGGCAGAGAGCGTCTGCTTCTCACAATGACACAATTCTCTATTTACTCCCAGCCAAATCCAATATGTTATGGTGATTTTATTGTTGGGATAACATATGTATTGTAAGTTTCATTCTTTATTATTATTATGGGTGACACAATGAGAGAACCGATCCTCCCGTTGGTGCTACATTATTCACATAATCTGCTCTGAGTAGCTTAGTGCCCTACTGAGATGTTCTTAAGGAAACATTTCTGGAACCAGCCCAGTACTAAGCCATTGGGGTCGTTGGTGCAGAAGAGAATGAAATATTATGTTATTGAAGAACCACTGGAGCCCACAAATACATTTCTAGCATGTTCACTTTGCAATCCATCTTCTCTATCCAAAACACCAATGAGAGCAGTGGTCCTCAAACCTTCATAGATACCTAGCAGGGTGCAGGCCACAGGTTCAAGAGATTTCTTCCCCCACTACACTGGGCCCCCTCTTGAAATGTAGAGTTATGCAGAAGGGCTAGCGGCTGCCATTTTTGTCCAGGTCACTTTCATGTCTGCCAGCCCAGGGTGTTGGCCGACCATGAGCACATTGGCTTCAAGTCTTCAAACCTTCATAGGTACCTACCACGGTGTAGGCCACAGTGTCACAGCTTCTCAATGTATTTCATTTGGTTCAAGAGATCTCTTCCCCCACTACACTGGCCCCTTCTTGAAATGTACAGTTATTCAGAAGGGCTAGCGGCTGCCATTTTTGTCCAGGTCAGTTTCAGTGTCTGCCACTCCAGTGTGTTGGCCGGCCAGGACCACATTGGCTTCCAGTTCACAAATGTCAACTTGGCGACAACTGTCAGGAAGACACTGGATGAGACATGAACAAACATGGATCCTGCCCACCCTGCTAAGAAACTGCATGGGGCCCCTATACCTGTATGTATGGGGGTAGACCTGGAGCCTCATTTATTAATGCCTCGGATGCAAGTATGAGAGCACTAAGGGGGACTGCAAGTTTTTTGAGCAAATTGCATTGTTTTTTTACCCATAATGCCCACCCCAATGGCATCTGTTGGGCCAAAATATTGTCAGTTAAAGCGGCACTACCATGTGATTCTTTTGTCAACGTGGTGACAACTGTCAGGAAGACACTGGATGAGACATGAACAAACATGGATCCTGCCCACCCTGCTAAGAAACTGCATGGGGCCCCTATTGCTGCTGCACTTATTGACATCATTTGCTTTGGGTACCCTGGAATTACTGGCACATTCAGGGTGGTGGAACCTCCAGGGTGCCTCAGTGTCAATAGTCACATTTGAGCACAGTTCAGCAGAAGAGTAAGGGTGGAAGTGCAAGGGGCATGTGTAGATACAAATACCAGTGGGCTCTGACCCTCGTCTGCCCCACGACCCCTACTCACTCCAGCCTAAGCCCTTGGTGTTGCCTCCTGATCTTCCTCCAGCCTTGATCGTGGCCACAAAAAGAGAGACCAAAGTATGGGCTGGGGGAGAGGGGGGGGTTGCGGCACCAGGTGGACCTCACGGCTGGGTTGTAGGCCCGGGAGTGTGTTTGGGAGCCTGGGACAACCCAGTCCAACGCTGCATTACTCTACATTTATATAGAGAGCTGTGCTCTGACACTACAGGTAAAAAGCCACGTGAGATAAAGATTCTTATCTTGCCTTGTGGCAGAAGTACCCTTGGTTACTCCTAAATCTTGACTGATTGAGGCCTAATCACAGCATGGAGCCGGTTTAATTTGATGAGATAAATTTGTCTCTTAATCCAAATAGTTTGAGTTTTTTTTAGATAAACCACAGGGAAAGTTATAAATTGCATTTGCATTCGGCCCATTATTTGGTACATTTCTTTTAACATATCCGGGTCAACTTCTTTAATCATACCAGCTGTTCATAGTTACTGAGACTGATAATATATAATGAATATAATAAATCTACCTGAATCTTAGAGTTGAACTCCTCTCCAGGGGTAATTTGTAAGTACAGGTATGGAACCTGTTCTCCAGAATTCTTGAGACCTGGGCTTTTCTGGAGAACAGATCTTTCCATAATTTGGATCTTCATACCTTAAAGGGATCGGAAAACATGTTTTTTTTCAAAACGCATCAGTTATTAGCAGCAGAATTCTGCACCATTTCTCAAAAGAGTGAACAGATTTTTTTATATTCAATTTTGAAATCTGACATGGGGGTAGACATTTTGTCAATTTCCCAGCTGCCCCTGGTCATGTGACTTGTGCCTGCACTTTAGGAGAGAAATGCTTTCTGGCAGGCTGCTGTTTTTCCTTCTCAATGTAACTGAATGTGTCTCAGTGGGACATGGGTTTTTACTATTCAGTGTTGTTCTTAGATCTACCAGGCAGCTGTTATCTTGTGTTAGGGAGCTGTTATCTGGTTACCTTCCCATTGTTCTTTTGTTTGGCTGCTGGGGGCAAAAGGGAGGGGGTTGATGTCACTCCAACTTGCAGTACAGCAGTAAAGAGTGATTGAAGTTTATCAGAGCACAAGTCACATGACTTGGGGCAGCTGGGAAATTGACAAAATGTCTAGCCCCATGTCAGATTTCAAAATTGAATATAAAAAAATCTGTTTGGTCTTTTGAGAAAAGGATTTCAGTGCAGAATTCTGCTGGAGCAGCACTATTAACTGATTCATTTTGAAAATTTAATGAAAATTTAAGTCTACTAGAAAATCACATAAACATTAAATAAACCCAACAGGCTGATTTTGCTTCCAATAAGGATTAATTATATCTTAGTTGGGATTAAGAACAAGCGACTGTTTTATTATTACAGAGAAAAAGGAAATCATTTTTAGAAATTTGGATTATTTGGGTAAAATAGAGTATATGGGAGATGGTCTTTCCGTAATTCGGAGCTTTCTGGATACTTGTATCTTAATTTATTGATAGTTACGATTTTCCAACCAAGAAATTCACTGTATTGTCCACAGCGTGACAAGGAGGTGACATATTGAAGTTATTACTTGTGTGCACTTGAGAATGACTAAGCAGGTAACTGGTTTTCAGGACTTGATAAAAGGAAGGGGGTTGTAAAGCCAACACATATCTTTAACTTTATATCTGGCCTAGCCAGAAAAATGTAGACTTAATGCTCAGTGTAGGAAGGATTGGCACATGAGAACTTGTCTCTGCATTTACTGCATCTCTTCACCATACTCTGTAGCCTTACGAAGGACTCCATTTATATTTCTGGTTGACCTCAGAATGGCTGTAGATGGGATTTAATGATGGGTCTGTGTGTTTTCTGCCTTTGTATACAATTAAGAAAAAGTGTATACAAATATTTATATATTTATTTTTTTTTAATTATAGATTTGACACAGCCACCAGACCAAAGTATGGCTCCGACGGAATCGCCCCCATGGACTTTACAAGGAACGAAGTCTTCCTTCACAGACAGTGGTGTTCTTGACACCATAGGAAAAGTGCTGGAGAATACCACCCTGTACAATATATTTTTATCGCTATCCAGCAAGAATACAAAGAACAATATCACCCCAGCCTCAGCTGTGCCGAAGAATGTGTCTATGCTAACGGGGGAATATAATTCTTCTATTGAACTGTCGACAATATCTTCATCTCAGTTTTCTGCTCAAGAAGACACTAACTCAGGTCAAAATAATACCAGCATATTAACCTATTTGTTCCCATCTTATTCATTGAGTCACACCCAGTCTTCTGTCTCATCCCACTCAATAGCACCTACTGTTTCAAAGGAAAATCCTGGTTCCAGTAATTTGGGTGATTTTTCTTCCTCATCGTTGTCATATTCATTGGCATCATTGTCAACTTCATTGTCATCATTTCCAGCTTCCAGTGGAGGCTTTTCTGATGATACAATATCTACCACTACTGTGCCTTATACACCAAACAGAGTAACTTTGGGAAGCACTACCAAAATGACCAACCCTAGGTCTTCTGCAACTAACAACCTTCTTCTTATGCAAAACACCAGCACTTTGGAGGCATTTGGAGGACATCTACTGTCTTCTGAAGAAACCACAACAGCACAGACTCCTTTATTAGTTGCTTCTGAAGGACTGCTCAAAGGAATCACAACCATATTCACGCAAGGAAATAGCAATATTCCAACTGGACCTTCCGGTGTCACCACTAATGTCTTACAAAGTTCCAGTGCAACTAAAATGCCAAACTCAGAGGTCTTGTCTTTATCTGCCGAAACTTCTTCTAACCAGCATTTTACGGTATCGGAAAGTTTGTCATCTACAATAAAAGACCAGGACACTAGACCAAATGAGAAGCCATTTGCTTTAACGACAACGGATGTTTCCTTGAATGCTAAAGATGATATCTTGTTGAAGTCCGTATCTACTGTTTCACAAAACACCAGTCATCTTGAATATGAACAGCCACCAACCTCTTCTTTAATTCTTCCTGGTTCAACGGTGCCTACTAATGACTTATTATCAAAGGGAACCAATGTAGCACATTATACAGAGGCGACCTTAACATTTTCTAAGGCGACAACAGAAATGAATATGAATAGGCCTTACACTGATTTATCACTCTCCTCTTGGTCTTCAACAACAAAAACCCATGTTTTATCTTCTAGCGATCATACTCCTACAGTGATTAATTCTCCAGATGAAAGCGCTCACATGGAATCTCCATCAACTGCTGTTTTTAGTAGTAACGCATTCACAACGATCAATAAAAATAACAACCCTGATTCCTCTAATGCAGTTTCTGATCCTCCAGCTTCCACCGGGTCTCACGAGACAAGTAGCCTGCATTCTCAGCAAACAGAGAAGGAGAGTAGGTCTACAACAAGCAATAAAACAGAACTTTCCACAGAATTTAAAATGGTATCTGATTCTGCACCTTCGACCAAAGGGGATAGAACAGAACAGTCGGCTAGCTTCTTAAATTCTTTCACCCCAGGAATAAGCCAAGCTTTGACAAGTCTTACTCATAACTCAGTATCATATCCATATTTAACTACTCTGGAAGTTATAAAAACATCTAAAACTGCATGGTCTTCTGCAGCCAGTCCATACATAAACTTGTCAGAAGAACAAAGTTCAACCTTAATATCAACTCAGACAGAACCAGCTAGAACATCAGACCTTCTAAACTTGACAGTTCCAACTTCTGGTATAACAGGTGGTTCAGAAGCACCATCAAAAGCTAGCTCAGATACATCACCACCTGCATTGCACTCATCTTCATCACTGACTTCTCAACAGTCTGCTTCAGATGCTTCACACATATCCGCAACCACAAGAGCCACTGTATCTTATGGTACACAAACTGTGATACAAACATATGACACACAAACCGACAACGTACAGAGTAGTCCTACAGATATCAGTTTTTACAGCAGTACTACAGTTCCCCATGGGAGTGAGGGGATTACATTGTCAAGATCAACACATAGTGATCAAACAACTACCTCAAACCTCCAACGGTCAGACAACACAACACCATATTTGGGTGACCTTAGTACCCCTGGTAACATAAGTACACATTCTAGCACAAGTGAAGTAACTTTTCAACATTCAACAAGCACTTTCCCAAACACGATCACCTCCAGTACAGTTATTGCTATAAAGACAGATATGTCAGATATTACACAATCTGCTGTATCTGAGATTTCTACTTTGTTATTTACATCTAGGGGAAATGGCGATAAAGATTCACATACCACCACAATCACACCTTATAGCAGTGAAGATAGTACAGCTTTCCAATCAACTCTTAAAGAGCAACTGCACACCTCCTCCACTATTTTACCGCTTAGTGAATTAACACCCCCCTTTAACCATACTACATATTTAGGTACATTGAAATCAGATATTCCTGAAGTTACCACAACAATACAAACAGCCAGTGCATCTCCTTTATGGGATGTGTCTACAGAGGTGGTTTCTTCTACCCATAGTACTTATACTGACATACAATCAGGAAGGTCTATGGTGTATCCTACTACAAAGAACTTGGAAACAAGTAATATCACAGTTCAGAGTCCAACGTCTATGGCTGACATGGAAAGTGACTCCATTACAACTATTATTACTGAAATATCAAGCCAATCCAATCACGTGCCAAGTAGTACTACCAGCAACCCATTATCCACATTGACCTCTGATTTGGCAAACATTACTGTGAATGCGAGTTCTACTGCCTCCGTTACTTCAGAATTTACAGGAAGCAAAGCTTTGATTTCTTCCACATCGGGTCAGTTTACTGATCATCCAAGTCCATCAACACCAACAAGCGTAAAAACCAGTGAGACAAGCAGTCCAAGTCCAACGAGCACTTACGACCTAGCTACAGAAAGCTCTCCCACCACTTCATCATTTTTTCAGACGATCACTCATCGAACAGAAGTTCCTTCTAAACAACCTACACCAACTGAAATGTCTTCTGCTTTAACATCCATTGGCACTCTTACACCTCAAGAGCATTCAAAATCTACTGCAATAGAGCATTCAGAGGTCTCTACAGTCTCACCAACACATGTTAGTACTTCTCCTGAGATTACTTTAGAAACAGGTCGTTCTACTGGAAGTTCCACTAATGGTGAAGCCTCTGTGACCACTTTTCACATCACAAACCATTTATCATCCAGCTCCATACGTTCAACCCACTCACCCCCCATACCATATACTCCTACAGTATTTCCAACAAACATTTCCAATTCTGTTTTTACAGTCCTCTCTACGGGATCTACTGGTGAATCATCAGCAGTTTCATTAACAGAAAATGTAACAAGGAGCTCAAGTTCTACATCAACCATTTCAACCACGCCAATGTCTTCAGTGCCCAAAACTCACAAGGTCTCCACAAGTAATATGTTCATCTCAACAACTCTGCAATCCACTGTACGCTCAGAGCCAAATACAACCACACTCACTACAACTGCGTTTCCTGAAACATCCTCAACCGCACAAAAAAGCATACATACTCCAACCTCTGTTTTAATTCCGACCAAGATATTAAATACAACAACGACGCCCCTCATCGCTACAACACATACGTCTGATACTGTGAAGACTGTGTCTCCAGCTTCTAATGCCACCAGTGTGACTATAACCAAACCAGCAACTGTACCAACCATTAAATCAGAATTAACATCTGCACCAACAACAACACAGTCAATGACTCCCAGTCCATCACTTACAAGTACAACATTTGAACCCAGCACTATTCCAACAACTCCTTTAGCTTTGGAGTGCAAATTGTCTCCTCGATCCATGCTAAAAACAGGTACGTTCTATCAATATAAGTGGAGAAGTAATAGGTATAATGTATAGGACATCTGCACAGGCCACCATCCTCAACTGCTCTATCAGATGCCCCCCCCACTTCTCCATACCTTTGACTTGACTTGATGCCTTCCATGTTTGATGGCTGATCACTAACCACGAGCATGTGCACTGATAGGTCAGATTTTGCTCTGCATGCTCCACCCTGGGGATGCTGGAGTACAATTGGGGAGTCTGAAAAGCAGTTGAAAAGGTGGCTTGTGTTGGCTGGGGTTGTGTACTTTGTAACAGGTTCTACTTTTCCTTTAAGGCAGAAGGTATTCTATGTTCATAGCTTTGCCTTAAAATGAAAGTCTTTAACCCCCACTTGAAGTTTTGAAATTGGGAATTAAGGTGAAGTTAAGAAAACCCAAAGAAGAAGTACCATCATCTACTGGTTCAAGATAACCAGTGCTATTATGGTATATTGGCCACACAACCCAATGAGGTCCCCGATCCTAGTTGTTAAACCAGGGAGTTATTACACTGGGGAGAACTGAGGAAGGATATGAAGAGGGTTAAGGCCAGACAGCCATTGTTTGTTTATGTAGAGAAGCACCTTTATAGCAGCTAGGGGAAAAAAATAAACTACAGGGGGAAAAAATATCTACTCACACCTTAATATTTCCATTAGATGCATTGATAGGGGAAAACGTTATGGCGGCACATTAACTGCAGGCACAATCCTACGGAGAGCAATTCTAGGGAAGAAAATGTTCTTTTTACTCTGCCATAAAACGAGTTTTAAACTATAACTGCCCATAAACCGTTCCCGCTGACAGCAAATAAAACTAAAAACACACAGAAATATAACTTTTAAAATTGTATCATAAAATACATCACCCAATAGCTGCGGGGACAGAAATTCTGTCAGTTTAGGCTTAATGACATTCTGCTTTGCTGCCCCAAAGCCAGTACTTGAGTGTCCAAAATAAGATTTTTGGGTTCAGGGATGAGGAGCGAGAATCACGCATTCAGTTCCTGAATCCTGCTTGGGTAACCTGATTGGTCACAAGTTATTTGGCCAATCAGTATGCTGATAGGCCAGGGAACTGTGCAGTTTCCACATGAAGTTTTTATTAGTTATTTATCTGTTTTTAGAAACTAAAAGCCATTCATTTTTGTGTAGAAGGGTATTTACTGTATATCAAAACTCATACATTGCCATAATACCTGATAGGTATACCTGTATGGGTTTTACTATATGACAAAAAATACGTGGACACTTGCAGTTCCAACATCTCATTCCAAAATCAAGGGTATTAATATGAAGTTGGTCTTCTCTTTGTTACTTAAACAGCTCCTAATTTTCTGGGAAGGTTTCCATTAGATGTTGAAACGTTGTTGTTGGTGGGAT
Source organism: Xenopus laevis (assembly GCF_017654675.1). Taxonomy (NCBI): domain Eukaryota; kingdom Metazoa; phylum Chordata; class Amphibia; order Anura; family Pipidae; genus Xenopus; species Xenopus laevis. The sequence continues at coordinate 13,071,084 of NC_054377.1, read as the reverse complement.
TTGCTTTGTAAATCCCACCAGGTGAGGTCTTCTTCCAATAGAACTCCTTAGTTCTCCCAGAGGCTAAACGATTGGATCATACTTTGGCCAAGCATTTTGGTGACCAATACCAGTAAAGATCTGCTTGTTTGGTGACCTCACGGAATGAACGTATCATATTAGTGCATGGCCAGCTTTATTGAGGTTTGACACACTGATGTTGATGGCTTGCTTCACAATCAACGTTCCAATTCATCCTAAAAATGTTCAGTTGGGTTGAGGTCAAGGCTCCCCGCAGGCCAGTCAGGTTCTCTCATCTTAACAAACCTATTTTATATGAAACTTGCTTTGGGTGTTAATGTGCCAAGAGTAGACATACAAAACTGTCAAGAATTTCATTGTACAGAGCAGGGCTAATGTTTGTTTTCATTGGAACCAGAAGTACTAGCCTAGTCATGGAAAAAAAACTTCATATTTATTCTCCTCCTCCACTAATCTTCCCAGATGGCATTATGCATTTAGGCAGGTAGTGTCCTCCTGGCATCTGCCAAGACCAGACTTGTATGTCAAACTGTCAGAAGCTGAGGTTCAATTAATTTGCTCAGAGAATGCATTTCCACTAGTGATGGGCGAATTTGTCCTTTTCACTTTGTGAATTTTGACGCCCACTGGTCCAATAGTTTCAAGCGTTACACCACTCTGGCCAAGGGCACGCGGTGATATTAGTCTGCTCACCCATCAAAACCCCATTCTGTTGATGAATAGACTTATCCAGATACTGCTGAAGATAAGTGATCCAGCTGAAGATAAGTCTTTTTAGTTGGACTGTCAAGATAGCGTTTGGCCAAAATTGTGTTTTGATACTTGACAAGTTGTGTATTTCAGTTATGTTGCGATGCCTCCAATAAACACAAAAGGGGTTATTTATTAAAGTCCAAATGCCAAAAACTTGAAAAAAATCAAGTTTTTTTTTACTATAGAATCCAAAGATTTAATGAAAAAAAACCTCAAATTTTACGAGATTTTTTATAGCCGGGGATGGAAAAAGTCAGAATCCAAACATCCAGCATTTTAGTCCGGCCAAAGTTGTTTATAAGTCAATAGGAGAGGCCATTATCCTATTTTGAAGTTTCTGTGGTCTGCGCTGAAATTAGCTTGAAAATCCAACTATTTCCGACTTTTCGGGCAAAGATCTGAAAAATTCGGGCTTTTCGGGAGTTTGTCCCCGATCCAACAATTAATTAATAAATAAGGTCGGACTTTTTTAGTTAAAAAAAAAAAAATTGACAAATAATCCCCAAAATGTAATATCTTCTTGTTCAGTTCTAACTCTGCCAGAATGGCTGCCAGACAAGGACATGGAGAACGTTGTACAGAACATGAAGGAAGTCCTTATGGATACTCTATATCAAGCTTTAAAGCTGCCCATTCAAGTACTTGTGAACCAGACTTCAATAACAGTAAGTTCTGCATATTATTTGTCTAGCAAATCAATGGTTTCTGGTTATTTCCCCTATAAGACTGATTTCTCCAAAGTAGAAATATAATTTTTGAATTAAATTCACAATGTTCCAGATGACATTTTGGAAATATCTTATGCACAAATCATTGATTTTTTTTTTTGCATTTCAGATAGCCACAGATCAGAAATTCAAGAATTTGTCTGTTGGATATTTTGTGCTGGTGAATATTTCGGTTTATATCCCTTCCACGATCACAGACATTATTGCGGCCAGTTCTAGTTACGTAGATAACTTGATGCGTCAGATACCGAATCTTCTCTCTGTGCCCGTCCCCTCTGCACCGTGGGATCCAGTGCCGGATTACATCTACAGGTTGAAGACAGGCAAGTGATTTATTATCTTATGTATCTGCCCAGAGCTTAATTTCAGGGGAAACAAGTAGAAGTGACTGCTCTGTGTGACTTGTGTGACTTGGCTTTTACTATTGAGTGTTGTTCTTAGATGTACCAGGCAGCTGTTATCTTGTGTTAGGGAGCTGTTATCTGGTTACCTTCCCATTGTTCTTTTGTTTGGCTGCTGGGGAGGGGAAGGGTGGGGGGTAATATCACTCCAACTTGCAGTACAGCAGTAAAGAGTGACTGAAATTTATCAGAGCACAAGTCACATGACTGGGGGCAGATGGGAAACTGACAATATGTCTAGCCTTAAAAATTGAATATAAAAAAATCTGTTTGCTCTTTTGAAAAATGGATTTCGGTGCAGAATTCAGCTGGAGCAGCACTATTAACTGATGCGTTTTGAAAAAAACATGTTTTCCCATGACAGTATCCCTTTAAAGATCGTGAGGCCCCTCAGTGCAGTAGTTGTAATTAATAAGTTGAACAAGAGGTGACAGTTGGTCAAGATTGCAAAACAGTTACCCTTTATATCATTGTTATAGTGCTCCTTATAGGGTTGCCACCTTTTATAAAAAAAATTTACCGACTGCCAGGGGGTGGGGCCTCAAAGGGGGTCGGACGTGACGTCAAAAGGGGCGGGATGTGATGTCAAAAAGGGCGGGACCGAGAAGAGGCAAAAGAAAATGTAAATTTACAGGGGATTGGGGGGGCCGAGGGGGTCTTTTTAAGGGTATTACAAATTTATCGGCAGTTACATTGCCGGTAAATTTATAATACCGGCCCCGGCCTTGGCAGGTATTTTACAGGATAGGCCGGTAAAATACCGGCCAGGTGGCAACCCTAGCTCCTTACCAACCCAACATGGTGTACCATCCTTATTTATAAACCCGCACCCTCTGATATCAGTTGAGAGGGCAGAGAAGGGCAGACATGAGAATATAAATAAGCAACTGCCATTAGAATGAGAAGGGATCAAAAGGAGCTGACGTTGTAGGTGAGGTGGGGTCAAGGACAAAGTTCAGCCCATGACCGTCCACAACCTGCTGGAACAGTAGTTGATAGACTACAGCTTCCAAAATAATCGTAAAACAAGAGTCCTCCAGTATGATATCAAGATAAATGAGGCTGGAGTTTATAGTCTATGCCCCTTGCAAAACACTCAATTATTACCTTTATTTGTACTTCCCTTTGAAAGTAGAACTTTGCTTCTTTGAGCGTAGCCGCCATGTTGGATCTACTGATGCCTCTTTCCTTCCCAGCACTGTGTTTTCTGTGTATACTCCTCTAATATCACCGCTTCCCAGGCTCACTAGAGAGGACAATCCCTGCCGACTTTGGACATCTTCTGGTCAATAACAACAATAACCAAGCTAGAGTAGGGGAGAACTTAAAACTGGTGGAAGTGACATAGAAATACAGTTTTTTGCTGGACAAATTTTAACCTGACCAGTAAAAAGTTATAGTGATTTTAAAAGAAATGTTCGGACACAGGGGTTAATGTCTGCTCCAGTTCTGTATCCCATAGCAACCAGGCAGCTGGTTGCTATAGGTTACTAGACCTGCAGGCACATGGCACCTCTTATTACGTTATGCTGAAATATCTCTGCAGGAAGAACGTGCTGCGTTGAATATCATTTAACGGCTCCTTATGTTCATTAATGATCACTTTCATTGAGGGATATAAAACAATATATGGTACAGGTATGGGATCCGTTATCCAGAAAGCTCTTAAATTTTTTTTAAAAAATGATTTCCTTTTTCTCTGTAATAATAAAACAGTAGCTTGTACTCGATCCCAACTAAGATATAATTAATCCTTATTGGAAGCAAAACCAGCCAATTGGGTTTATTTAATGTTTATATGATTTTCTAGTAGACTTAAGGTATGAAGTTCTAAATTATGGAAAGATACGTTATCCGGAAAACCCCATGTCCCCAGTGCCGGATTTCATTTGTGGGCGTGCCTAGGCCGCGCGGTCCGACCAGACGGCCGCGCGGTCCTAGCGCCCGCCTTTCCAGCGCGCCGGCGGAAAAACGCCAGCGCAGCTGGTGTAGTTGAACGGGGACGCGAACGTCCCCATAATGCGGCTGGGCGGCATGCCGCCCCTATTTTTTTGCTGCCCTAGGCCCGGGCCTATGCGGCCTTGCCGCAAATCCGGGCCTGCATGTCCCAAGCATTCTGGATAACAGGTCCTATACCTGCAGTATGATTAGATATCAGTGGCAAGGAAAAAAAATGTACTCATGGTGTCATTGGCAGTTCTGAAGTTAATGGCGACGGCAGGGAACATCTACACGTGCAGTTATGTGCAGAGCATGGAGCAGAGGCTGCGGGTTGCATATGACAAGGCAGAAGTGCTAACAACCTACAGGAGCAGCAACCTCACAGTTCAGGTACAGTAGGTTATACTTGTAATTCTGAATCACTGCCAGGCACCCTAATACCCCTTCAATGTGTCTATAAGAACTGCAAGCAAACGTGAGATTTCAAATGAGGGCCAACAAATGCTCTGTAAGGCTACAAATGTATTGTTATTTCTACTTTTTATTACACATTTTTCTATTCAGTCCCTCTCCTATTTATATTCTAGTCTCTTATTCAAATCAATGCATGGTTGCTAGGGTCATTTGGACCCTAACGACCAGATTATGGAAATTGCAAACCAGAGAGCTGCTGAATAAAAAGATAAAAATAAAATAAAAAATAACTAAAAAAAAACAAATAATAAAAACTGAAAACCAATTGCAAATTGTCTCAGAATATCACTCTCTGCATCATACTAAGGGGCCAATTCACTAAGCTCGAGCGAAGGATTCGAAGTAAAAAAACTTCGAATTTCTAGGTGTTTTTTGGGCTACTTCGACCATCGTATGGGCTACTTCGACCTTCGACTTCGAATAGAAGGATTCGAACTAAAAATCGTCCGACTATTCGACTATTCGATAGTTGAAGTACTGTCTCTTTAAGAAAAAACTTCGACCCCCTAGTTTGCCACCTAAAACCTACCGAACTCAATGTTAGCCTATGGGGAAGGTCCCCATAGGCTTGCCTAATTTTTTTTGGTTGAAGGATAATCGATCAAACTATTTGCGCTAAAATCCTTCGACTTCGATATTCGAAGGATTTTAATTCCCAGTCGAATATCGAGGGTTAATTAACCCTCGATATTCGACCCTTGGTGAATTTGCCCCTAACAGTTAATTTAAAGGTGAACAATCCCTAATTTAGTGGCAGATTTATCAAGGGTCCAAGTGAAAATTCGAAATAAAAAAATTTGAATTTCGAGCTATTTTTGTGTACTTTGAAATTTATCATGTACTGTCTCTTTAAAGCTTCACCTTCGACCATTCGCCATCCACAACCTGCCGAATTGCTGCTAGAACTAAAATGCTTCTAAACGGATTTGATCAAATTCGATTCTAACGATTGAATACAGCCTATTCACCTGCAGCTAAAAAACTTTGATTTTTGTAATAAATTTCAAATTTAGAAGTTATGGGAGTTCAAAAAAACTTTCATTACTTTGAAATTCAACCCTTGATAAATCTGCCACTTATTGTTTCGTGACGTGGGGAAAGTCTACATTAGGGGGTTTATTTATCAAAAAATATCCAACCAAATTCCCCTTATTTATGAATACATTTTTGTGAAAATTTCCTGTGCGGGGAAAAAACTCGAACTCGAAAATTTGAATCGTACCAATTTTTCAGATTTGACGCCGGAGAACTCAAATTTTTTAGTATTTTTGCCCAAAAACCACAAAATCTTCTAATTATTGCACAAAACCCAGCACAGATCAGGATATCTTCGGAAACTTCTCCCATTGACTTCTACATGAACTCGAAATGGACTTTTAACACCCTCGGGGGTTTAATAAATTCTGACAAATTCCAGGTTTTTTCGCACTATAAATTCGGATTTTATAGTAAAAAAAATCTAAATTTTCAAGTTTTTGGCATTCAGACTGTAATAAACAGCCCCCTAGGGGTGGCATGCAGAAATAAATACCGTATATACTCGAGTATAAGCCGAGTTTTTCAGCATCCAAAATGTGCTGAAAAAAGTCTACCTCGCCTTATACTCGAGTCAGTGGGCAGTAGCTCGGATTGCAGTCACGCCTGCCAAATTTATTGGCTCATCTCTAGGAATGACCATGAAATGGGACAAATGTTAAAAGCAAGAAGCCCACTGATACCTGAGCCCACCAGGAGTTTTCCTGGTATTCGGATGGGCCAGTCAAATAAAATCAAGAGCAAAAAAAATAATTGTTTCTTATTAAGGAATGAAAATGCCTTTTCGTGAACAACAACAAATAATTGTGATTAAAAGAAGAAACCAGATTTGCTATGAAAGGCATCACTGTGCCCTCGTATGGCCGTTTCCATGCTGGGGCGTTGTGAGCGTTTGCCAAATATTTCCGGTGCCATGAAATAAAAGGCAATGCAAAACGGTGGGGGATTTTGGCAGTGATTTGCCCGTGCTGTGGCGGCACCTGTTTGCTTCTGGGAAGTGATTTGTGATCAAAACTTGTCCTTCATAGAATAAATCAGCACCGCACGGCACAGCATACCCACAATGCACTGCAGCATTTTTTTTTTTATTAGGGATGCACCAAATCCAGGAGTCGGTTCTGGATTCTGCCTTTTTCAGCAGGATTCAGATTCGGACGAATTCTTCTGCCCGGCCGAACAGAACCCAAATGCAAATTAGGGGAGGGGAGGGAAATCGCGTGACTTTGTCACAAAACAAATAAGTAAAAAATGTTTTCCCCTTCCCACCCCTAATTTGCCAATGCAAATTAGGATTCGGTTCGTTATTCGGCCGAATCTTTCGTGAAGGATACAGGGGTTCGGCCGAATCCGAAATACTGGATTCGGTGCATCCCTATTTTTTATTAAAAAAAAATAATTACCACCTTCCTATAACTGATAATGGATCATCTCTGTATCACTTTTAGAAAATCCTGCCATAATTATCCCACTAACCCAGCAGTACTTCTAGGTCCAACAGTACCTTGATGGTAACTAAGCTGCACAAAACTATCCCACTAGGTTTATATTATGGGTATACAAATTTCAGAAAGATCTCTTATCTGGAAAACCCCAAGCATTCTGCATAATTGGTCCTCTACTTGTATTTAGGTTAAACCTACCCTCCATTGCTTTGTATCCCCCTAGTGGGGCAGCAGATCAACTAAACTTAAAGGGGTGGTTCACCTTTAAGTTAACTTTTAGTATGTTATAGAATGGCGAATTCTAAGCCACTTTTTAATTGGTCTTTTTTTTTTTATAGTTTTTGAATTATTTGCCTTCTTCTTCTTCTGACGCCATCTAAAAATCAAATACTCTGTAAGACTACAAATGTATTTTTTATTGTTACTTTTTATTACTCATCTTTCTATTCAGGCCTCTGCTATTCCTATTCCAGTCTCTTATTCAAATCAGTGCATGGTTGCTAGGGTAATTTGGACCCTAGCAACTAGATTGCTGAAATTGGAAACTGGAGAGCTGCTGAATAAAAAAATATTTGAGCAGTTTACGGGGCAGATTTACATATGGTCGAATATCGAGAGTTAATTAACCCTCGATATTCGACTGCCGAATGTAAATCCTTCGACTTTGAATATCGAAAAGTTGAAGGATTTACCGTAAATAGTTTGATCGAACGATTAAATCCTTAGAATCGTTCAATTCGAAGGATTTTAATCCATCGATCGAACGATTTTAATTCGACCAAAAAATGTTAGAAAGCCTATGGGGACCTTCTCCATAGGCTAACATTTGTGCTCGGTAGGTTTTAGCTGGCGAAGTAGGGGGTCGAAGTTTTTTTTAAAGAGACAGTACTTTGATTATCGAATGGTCAAATATTTGAACGATTTTTAGTTCGAATCGTTCGAATCGAAGTCGAAGGTCGAAGTAGCCAATTTGATGGTCGAAGTAGCCAAAAAAAACATTTGAAATTTTTTTTATTCTATTCCTTCACTCGAACTAAGTAAATGGGCCCCTAAATGTCTTCCTCATATAGAACCAATGATTTTTGGGTCATAAATCTGTTTCTCCAGGATAATTCCTTGAGGTTAAGAAACACTGATATTGAATCTAATGGTCCTCTATTATATATATATAACATGGCACAATGTTCAGTTGATATAAAACACAGTACAAGGGTTACTGTACTATTAATATATTATTTATAGAGAATACAGCAAAATATAGAATTCATACTTTATATACTGTACACAATTTCATTTGTTGTTACAAAAGGGGCGACAGAATAACCAAGAAAGACCAGTTGCAATATACATTATCACGCCATACAACATAATGAACATTTCTATAGTGAACTTCCCCTTTAATGCTGTCTTACTGCAAAAAAAAAAAATCCTTAAATGAAAAACAAGTCTAAAATAGAAGTAAACATTTGATACAAAACCAGAACCAGAACAGACGCAGCACACAATTAATTAATTAATGGAAGTGATGAAGCGCAAGCATTTTGTTAGAATAATTATCTTTATATAGGTGTGAATTCAGCTCTTTTACTGGTCTGTCAATATTTACAAGTATATTCACCATATGGGATACATTTTACTGGGTACAGAAACACTGTGTATCGAGCATTGTGAAATAAAGGTATGGGATAGACTCTAAATTATACAAATAACCCACATTTTTAAAAATAATTTCCTTTTTCTGTGTAATAATAAAACAATAGCTTGTACTTGATCCCAACTAAGATATAATTAATCCTTATTGGAGGCAAAACCAGCCTATTGGGTTTATGGGGAGGGTTATTTACTAAAATCCAAATTTATCTCTACAACGACCAAACTCCCATAACCCAATTTTACAGGTATGGGACCTGTTATCCAGAATCCTGGGATCTTTCCGTAATTTGGGTCTTCATGCCTTAAGTCTACTAGAAATGCATTTAAACATTAAATAAACCCAATAGGCTGTTTTTTCTTCCAATAAGGATTAATTTTATCTTAGTTGGGATCAAGTACAAGGTACTGTTTTATTATTACACAGAAAAAGGAAATCATTTTTAAAAATTTGGATTATTTGGATAAAATGGAGTCTATAGAAGAGAGCCATTCCGTAATTCGGGGCTTTCTGGATATCGGGTTTCCGGATAAGGGATCCTATTCCTGTACTTTATTGTTACAAAAAGCTTGATTTAATCGGTTCAGGTAAAAACCTGATAAAATCGAGCGGGAACCCAAATGGTATGATTTTTCTGTTTTTTTCTGATTTCCTAAATCGCTCAATTTTTTGGTGCTTTTTCCCAAAAAGCCTGAATTTTTCAAATTATTTTTTACTAATTCTAGCGCAGACCACAGAAATGTCAAAATAGAAATTTCCTGTTTCTCTGTAATAATAAAACATCTTGTACCTGATCTCCACTAAAATATAATTAATAGGGATGCACCCAATCCAGGATTCCGTTGGGGATTCGGCCTTTTCCAGCAGGATTCGGCCAAATCCTTCTGCCCGGCCGAACCAAATCCAATTCCTAATTTGCATATAGAAATGCAAAGGGAAATTGCGTAACTTTTTGTCACAAAACAAGGAAGTAAAAAATGTTTTCCCCTTCCCACCCCTAATGAAATTAGGATTCGGCTTTGGTTCGGTAATCGGCAGAATCTTTCGCAAAGGTTTTGGGTGGTTTCTGCTGAATCCAAAATAGTGGATTCGGTGCATCCCTAATAATTACTGGAAGCAAAACCATCCGAATTTCTCAGATTTTTTAAATAAAAAGCCACGACCAAACTTCCATAACCCGATTTTACCTTATTTATTATTAAAAAAAAAGCTCGATTTAATCGGTTCGGATAAAAACCTGAGAAAATCCAGAGGAAACCCGAACGGGTGTTTATCCTGAATCGCTTAATTTTTTGGGGGCTTTTTCCAGAAAAGCCAGAATTTTTCAGATTTTTTTTTTACTAATTCCAGCGCAGACCACAGAAACTTCAAAATAGGATAAGGACCTCTGCTATTGACTTATAAACAAACACGGCAGGTCTGAGATGGTGGATTCTCGGATTCAGGCTTTTTTGCTGCATCGGGCTTTATTATATCTCAAAGATTGGGGTTTAAAAAAAACCCAAAAAATTTGAATTTTGCCCCAAAAAGCCCGACCAGATAAGTTCAGTTTAGTAAATAACCACCTTAAAATTGACCTGATTTTCTAGTAGACATAAATTATGGAGATCCAAATTACAGAAATCTGGACAATCCCAGATCTGGATTACAATTCCCATGCCTGTATAACTGAGATGAAGGTACAGTTTTGGATCAGTTCAGTTCTCAGTGTTGGGCTGCTCAATGTACTGTACCCAAGCAGTTTTCATACTGTAATAGCAAGTTAAAGGAATACGTTACCATCATCTCTTTGTCTAATGCATTTTCCCCATTTCTCTAGATCTTAAACACGTCCCAAAGTGGGCAGCTTCTCACGTTGATCTATGTGGTGAAGAACAACAGCTTGTTCTTGAATGGGACAACATCTAGCAGCCTCCTCAATGCTCTCTCTGGAGAAGTGGTGGGCTATTATCTTGGGGCCCCCCCATCAATCATTGCAGAACGTAAGTACCTACAGTAGATGTCAACGAGGCAGAGGCACCACCCAGTCCTTCTTCAGGTTGCCTGTTGGTCTCATAGAGATATTTCGTTTTCAGCTGTGATGTCAGCATGGGGAACGTAAGTACCAATGGCCATAAGTAAGAACCGTCCAATTACATACCTGAGCTACTAGATTGGTTGTGCTTCTACCTTAATAGATCTCACAGGCATTGATTGGCTGTACAATTTGCTGATTTCCAACCTGGTTGTACTGCTATGATTTTTGTGTGTGTCTATGACTAGTGATGAGTGAATCTGTCCTGTTTCACTTCGCCGAAAAATTAGCGAAACGGCGAAATTTTGCGAAACGCATTGAAGTCAACGGGCATTTTTACATGCGACAATTTTTTTTATGAATGCTCCGAATGCAGTAAAGTCAATGGGTGTTTTTTCTTATGGCGACTTTTTGTCCTAATGCATTAAAGTCAATGGGAGTTTTTTCTTATTGCGACTTTTTTTCTCCAAATGCATTTAAGTCAATGGGCGTTTGCTATCAAACAGAAAGAGATTCTAGAACTGTTTACTCAGGTATAGTAAAGAATTCTGCAGAATAAATATAGTGTTATAGCTTGCACTATTGTGTCTAATCACAAAACCACAAGCAAACTCCCATACCAGATTTGACCTTATTTATCATTAAAAAAAGCTGAATTTAATCAGTTTGGCTAAAAACTTGAGAAAATCGTGCGAAAACCCAAATTGAACAATTTTGAGTTTTATTCCCGAATAACTACTGTAAATTTTTTCGAAATTCGACCAACTGCTATTTATCAAAAAAAAAAATAGAATTTTTCCTAGGTGAATGGGATCGACCTGCAAACTAGAGTTTTTTCTCGATTCGAATTTGATTTTCAGGAAGGCTGAAAAAAAAATCCAAATGGATCCCAGAACGTTCCCCATAGGCTAAAACAGCATTTCGCCAGGTTTAAAGGGATACTGTCATGGGAAATTTTTTTTTTTCAAAATAAATCAATTAATAGTGCTGCTCTAGCAGAATTCTGCACTGAAATCCATTTCTCAAAAGCACAAACAGATTTTTTTATATTCAATTTTGAAATCTGACATGGGGCTAGACATATTGTCAATTTCCCAGCTGCCCCAAGTCATGTGACTTGTGCTCTGATAAACTTCAATCACTCTTTACTGCTGTACTGCAAGTTGGAGTGATATCACCCCCCTCCCTTTTCCCCCCCAGCAGCCAAACAAAAGAACAATGGGAAGGTAACCAGATAACAGCTCCCTAACACAAGATAACAATTGCCTGGTAGATCTAAGAACAACACTCAAAAGTAAAAACCCATGTCCCACTGAGACACCTTCAGTTACATTGAGAAGGAAAAACAGCAGCCTGCCAGAAAGCATTTCTCTCCTATAGTGCAGGCACAAGTCACATGACCAGGGGCAGCTGGGAAATTGTCAGATGTCAGATTTCAAAATTGAATATAAAAAAATCTGTTTGCTCTTTTGAGAAATGGATTTCAGTGCAGAATTCTGCTGGAGCAGCATGCGTTTTGAAAAAAACATGTTTTCCCATGACAGAATCCCTTTAAGGTGGCAAATAGTCGAGTAGCCAGTGCATGATACATTTCAAAAACAATATTCAAATTTTTTTAAAAACCCTAATTAAATTTTAACTATTTCCTAGTCGAATTTCACAAAAAACCTTGAAACCTGAATTTCAAAATTCGAATTTTCACTTTGACTCTTGATAAATCTGCCCCCTACTGTATTCGGTTAACCCTCAAGTTGCTGACTTTCAGTTGAACCAAAAGCCTGGTAATAAAAGTCTTAAAATTCAGATATCTCAGTAACTAAAAGTAACCCAGTCATTTAAATATCTCAGTAATGAGTAGATTTATCAAAGGTCGAGGTGAATTTTTGAATTGAAAAAATTGAAAAAATTCAAATTTCGAGTTTTTTTTGTGTACCTTCGAATTTGCATAAAATTGGAATATCGACATTTATCATGTACTGTCGAATTCGACCATTCACCATCTCAAACCTGCCGAATTGCTGTTTTAGCCTATGGAGGACCTCCTAGAACCTACTTGGAATCAATTGGTGGAATCTAATTTTTTTTTTGGGAAAAACTTCGAATCGAATTCGATCGAAAGTGGACCTAGTCGACCAAAAAAAATGTAATTTCGGTTGGTCTTTTTGAATTCGAATTTCGATCTTTTTTCAGTTCGAAATTCGACCCTTGATAAATATGCCCCTTAGTGTTTAGCGAGGAATCTCTCAATACAATACAATATCTTTTTTTTTTAATATGCGGTGTATAACCGACTATTTTAATGTTTTTTAATGTTTTTTGGAACATTTTGTAATAACAAGACAGTTTGTGTGCAATCTGAACATTTCTTACATACAGTGGCTTATTCCTTTTTCTGTTTTTCTAGCTCTCTATTATCCTAGCATTGACACCTCGGATTCCACCAGAGATTACTGGGTCAATACAGGTAAATATACAGATATTGCATGCAAACTCTTAGCTTTTAATTGCAAATATATTGCATTGGATTTCTTCCTCGCTTTACCCCTTCCCCAATCTGTTTTTTTCTGCCTTGTTTTACCTACTTCTTCTCTTCCTTCCTCCCCAATTTCTTCCTAAAAGGGGTTGTTCAGCTTTAAATGAACTTTTAATATGATGTAGAGAGTGAAATTCTGAGACAATTTGCGATTGGTTTTCATTTTTTATTATTTGTGAGTTATTTAGTCTTTTATTCAGCAGATCTCCAGGTTGCAATTTTAGCAGTCTGGTTGCTAGGGACCAATTTACACTATTAATACATGGATTTGAATGAGAGACTGAAATATGAATAGGAGAGGTCTGAATGGAAAATGAGCAATAAAAGGTAGCAATAACAAAAAACGCCTTATTTGTCCGAATTTGAATTAAAAAAGTCAGACCAAACTAGAATTCATGATGGGACCTTATTTATTATTAAAAAAACGGATCGAGGACAAACTCGATAAAATCGGAATCGTACGATTTTTTTGGATCTTTTTCCCGAATCACTCAATTTTTTCAGGCTTCTTCCTGAATCTAGATTTTTCTGATTTTAGTCTGAAAAGCCCGAAATAGTCGGATTTTTCGGCTAATTCCAGCACAGACCACAGAAACTTCCAAATAGGATAGGAACCCCTCCCATTGACTCACATACAACCTCGGCAAGTCTGAGATGGAGGATTTTTAGATTCAGACTTTTCCATCCTCTGAATATAAAACATCTCAAAAAGTTTTTTTCATTAAAAATTCATATTTTATAGTATAAAATTTTTTTTTTTTAGCTTTTTGCATTCAGTCTTTAATAACTAACCCCCTTGATGTGTAGTCTTACAGAACATTCATTTTTATAAGGGGTCAGTGACCCCTCGTCCCCAATTGAAAGCCAGAAAGAGTCAGAAGAAGATGGCAAATAATTCAAAAACTATAAAAAAGAAAAAATGAAGACCAATTGAAAAGTTGCTTAGTCATTCTATGACATACTAAAAGTTAACTTAAAGGTGAGCCACCCCCTTTAACCTCTCTTCCTGCTTCTTCCCTTTTCTTATTATTATTATCCTCCCACTCCCATTATTCATTTTGTTTCTTCCACCTTTCTCACCATCTTCCCTTCTAAAATATAATGGAATAATAGAACATTTTTTCTGTTGCTTTTTAATGTTATGTGCAACAGCTGATAGGAAGTCAAGCCAACCTCGTTGTAGGATTTAAGAGAAATATGAAGAGGAATGAGACAAGCGAAGGGAAGAAGAGAGTGTAGGGAAAAGACAGAAAAAGAGAGTGTAGTAGAGAGAGAATGGGGAAGACAATAAAGAATGGGGAGATGAGAAAGATAAGACAAGGTGATAAAGGAGAACTAGGGAGAGGCAAGGAAGAAGAGGTAGAAAAAAAGAGATAAACCAGACAGGAGAGAAAGAAGAGGGGAAGAAAAGATAAAATGAGTAAAACAGAAAAGAAGACACAAGGAGGAGCAGATAAAGAATATGAGCAGAAAGCAGCAGAGAAGAGCAGACTGGATGGGATATAAAAGTCTATAAACTGAGAATAGAGGAGAAAGGGAGAATACTTTGCCAATTTGGCCCCAAAACCACATTTCCCAGTGTTCCTCTGTATCCCAGTCTGGCACCAACCAAAGCTGAACAAATCAGCCCAGTGATATAAGTTTTTATACCACGGCTTGTTGGTTATTTGCTTAGTAAATGGAGCCCTGGAATCCTGTGTTACTCAACAAGCTGTAACGACTGATATAGATATTTGTTATCTCAAGGAAACCTCATTAAACAAAGCCCCAGTGTTTGAGTCAATAAAAAATATTGTTTCTCTACTTCAAAACTGCGGGACCCTCCTCGCATTCTTTAGTTATTATCTGACTGCCTTTGCTGTTAATAAACTGTTTCTGGTATGTGGTTTATGGAGAAAGCAAACACGTTCATGAATGAGTGTTCAGTAACCTGTCATGTCAACCCTGATGTTTGGCTTCTGTAGCAACGGGGAGGCCCATTTATCAAAGTCCGAATTTATTTCAATATTTTCTGAAAGCGACTCATACCAAATCCACACGGGTTTTTTCTCCTTATTTATCAATACACTTTCCCGAAAATTCTTTGTGGGAAAAACGCAGAAGAAATTATTGCGTGAAACCCAATGCAGATCATTATAGGCATATTTTTCAAGGGTCGAATTTCAAATTGGAAAAACTTCGAATTCAAAAAGACCAACCGAAATTAAGTCGAAGGTTTTTTTCATCGAATAGGTCCGTTTTCGATCTAATAGGTTCCTATTCGGCCAAATCGAAGGAACAGCACATTCGATCTAATTCAATTAGAAGATTTTCCCAAAAAAAACACCAATTGACTCCAAATAGGTTTTAGGAGGTCCCCCATAGGCTAAAACAGCAATTCAGCAGGTTTTAGATGGTGAATGGTCGAAGTGGAATTTTTAAACAGAAAGTACATCATAAAATTCGATTTTTTAATTTTTTTCAATTTCGAATCGAATTTGGACTATTCCCTAGTCAAAGTACACAAAAAATAGCTTGAAATTCTAATTGTTTTCATTCGAAAATCCACCTTAAGCTTTGATCAATCTGCCCCTATATGTTATGTCCTATTACTTCTCCCACTGACTTGCAACCCCGGCAGGTCTGAGATTCTGGATTTTCGAATTCAGACTTTTTCCATCCTTGCGATATAATAAAACCCTTGAAAATTCGTGTTGGATTTAATCGGGTTTTTGGCATTCGTAGTTGAATAAATAACCCCCTAAGAGTCCGGCGTTGATCTCTATGCAAAGAACATTTTCACACCATATTGACAATGGGAGTGGAAAGGTCTCTTCCTGGTGTATGGTTCCCCTCTGAAAAAATGGGCCATTTTAGGCCGCAATCTGAGCCCATTATGGCTATGTCTACCCACACCCTAGATCCGTGATCTATAACCAGTGACTCATGAGCAACATGTTCACCAACCCCTTGGATGTTGCTCCCAGTGGACTCAAAGCAGGTGCTTATTTTTAAATTCCAGGCTTGGAGGCAATTTTGGTTCCATAAAAACCAGGTGTATTGCCAAACAGAGTCTCCTATAGGGGCTACAAAATAGCCAATCACAGCTCTTATGTAGTACCCCCCCAGGATTTTTTTTCATGTTTGTGTTGCTCCCTGACTCTTTTCACATTTGAATGTGGCTCATGGGTAGGGTTGCCACCTGGCCTTTATTTTACCGGCCTGGGCGGTAAAAATGATGCTTGATGCCAATGTTATTAAAGGAAAACTATAGCCTCATGAGGAAACTCTGGGCGACTTCGGAAAACTAATGTTAGCGCCAGAGATTTTTCATTTTAGCCAGCGCAGAGTGAGGGAAGGCGTTCGGGGAGATTCGTCGCCGCAAAGTCGAGGCGATTAGTCGCCAGGCGACTAAATCTCCCCGAATCGCCCAGTGTGCCCTTACCCTAAATAGTTTTCATTTGTTCAATCAACAAAAATCTTATTTTGGGAGAACAAGGACCTTCGCCCAAAAGGGCTGATGTTGGGGCATTGGGGCAGGGTTTAGGGCAGAGACACACGTGGAGATTCGGGAGATTTAGTTGCCCGTTGACAAATCGCCTCTTCTTCGGGCGACTAATCTCCCGAACTGCCTTTCCGCCGGCTAGAATCTAAATCGCCGGCGGGATGGCACTTGGAGCGCTCAGTTTTCCGAAGTCGCCTCACAAGGAAACTTTGGACGACTTTGGAAAACAAAGTGCTCCAAGTGCCATCCCGCCAGCGATTTCGATTCTAGCCGGAAAGGCAGTTCGGGGAGCCGGGCGACTAATCTCCCCGAATCTCCACGTGTGTCTCTGCCCTTAAAGTGGCAGCCATCAATAAATGAGCCCTTTTGTCTTTGTTACTCCTTTCCCTGTTCTTCGTTGTAATTACAGTATTCATGAAATGCGATGTAGTCTGATGTTACTCTGTTTACTTGCCCGGCAGTGATAGTCGGAGTGGCCAGTGATTTCTTGGGAATAAACAACCAGAGTTTTGCCAGGATGATGGAGGGACGATTGGCCCAACTCTTTCAGACTTCTGGGCAACAAAGAAGAAGATTTAGGAGAGCGACCACTGTTGGGAGCTACACTGTTCAGGTGAGCATTTAAAGGCAACGAGAAGAAAAGGGGTGGGTGACCTTTAAGTTAACTTTTAGTATGTAATAAAATGGCTTCTAAGCAACTTTTCCATTGGTTTCCATCTTTTTTATAGTTTTTGAATTATTTTTCTTCTTCTTTCCAGCTTTTATATGGGGTTCACTGACCCCATCTAAAAAAAAACCAAACAAAAACTCTGTAAGGCTTATAAAGAATTGTTTTTGATATTTCTTTCTATTCAGACCCTCTCCTATTCATATTTATTCAAATCAGTGCATGGTTGCTATGGGAATTTGGACCCTAGCAATCAGATTTCTGAAATGACTGGAGAGCTGCTGAAAAAAACCAATAACTCAAAAACCACAAATAATTAAAAAAAATAAAAACCAATAATGCATTGCATGGACAAAGTTTGACGCCACTGATTTTAAAGGAGTAGTGTACACCCTTGTTCAGCATGATCTTGATGAATAGCAGCAGATGAATAGATCAGTTTCACTTTCTAGATTGTTGTAAATAAACCTTTTTTCTAATTCTGCTGAGCAGAGGAGAAGCTGATCAAACAAATGATCAGTCCACAGATAAGCCGTCTATATAATGAACTGCCCCTTATTTTAAAGACAGCAGTTCAGGGAGGGGGTTTGTTTATTTGGAGCTCCTTATCATCTATTGAGCAAATAATCCTGTTTATAGGGGGAAGGAGGAGTGACTAATGAAGTAAAAAAAAGTTTTCCATTAGTGCTTAATAATGGGAAAAAAATGGATTTTATAAATTAAAAGAATAGGCAGGATACATTTTAGGGTTGCCACTAGTGATGGGCGGAAATCCGTTGAAATGCATTGTCTAGGCATTGTCCGTACAAGTCTATGGGCGACAACATATTTTTGACTTGTGACAATTTTTCTTACCAATTGGAGTCTATCTCCATCATTTTTGCAGCAAAACTTGGCGAAAAATTTCGCTCTTCACTAGTTGCCACCTTTCTGGTTTTGACCCAGACAGGCTCTGGTTTCCGAAGGGCTGTCTGGGTCAAAACTGCCAGCCTGCCAGGTGGGTATGGTCCTATTTTTGTTGACCTGCGCTAATTTGCAGCAGAATTTGGCTGCCATCACTTATTAACAGCTTATTACATATTTCCTTTGTCCAATTATAGGGTATAGGTCTCATCATTTATGGATCACCTAGGGTTTACCTGTATAGTTTAGCATGATTTCTGGAGCCTTTGCAGCAATGCCATTTTGCAAGGATTTAAAGGGATACTGTCGTGGGAAAACATTTTTTTTTACAAACGCATCAGTTAATAGTGCTGCTCCAGCAGAATTCTGCACTGAAATCCGTTTTTAAAAAGAGCAAACAGATTTGTTAATATTCAATTTTGAAATCTGACATGGGGCTAGACATATTGTCAGTTTCCCAGTTGCCACCAGTCATGTGACTTGTGCTCTGATAAACTTCAATCACTCTTTACTGCTGTACTGAAAGTTGAAGTGATATCACCCCCCTCCCTTTCCCCCCAGCAGCCTAACAATGGGAAGCTAACCAGATTGCAGCTCCCTAACACAAGATAACAGCTCCCTGAAAGATCTAAGAACAGCACTCAATAGTAAAAGCCAGGTCCCACTGAGTTACATTAAGTAGGAGAAATAACAGCCTGCCAGAAAGTAGTTCCATCCTAAAGTGCAGGCACAAGTCGCATGACTTGGGGCAGCTGGGAAACTGCCAATATGTCTAGCCCCATGTCAGATTTCAAAATTGAATATAAAAAAAATCTGTTTGCTCTTTTGAGAATTGGATGTCAGTGCAGAATTCTGCTGGAGTAACACTATTAACTGATGTGTTTTGAAAAAAACATGTTTTCCCATGACAGTATCCCTTTAAGCAGATACCTCTCTCTGTGTTAGTTATTACTGCATGCGCCCTCTAGTGGCTGACCCTTGTCATAAATATTCACATGTACAAGTTATGGTTTGGACTGAAAATATGCAAACAATTAAAAGCAGCTCTAAACAGAACACAGAAAGATACAAAAGAGGTAGTGTCTGTCTAGGATATGGATCTGTAATAACAATAACTAATGATCATGTGTAATAGGCAATTGTTGTGTGTATAAAAAAATGCCCCTTTACCTTCATTTTCACATGGCGGCAACTATAGGAGAGCGTCTGTTTCTGCGATTCTCAGGATTTCTCTTGACGCAACAGCAGCCGATGTTATCATGAACCAACGCTGCATTTCATTAACGTTAAGTCGCTCTTAATTAAAAACACATTCTGGAACACTGACTTAATTGCAGAGGCATTGATACCCTGGCTCTTCATAAAAAAGGAACAACATAACTGGAAACCTTGGGACCCCTTTATATTTTTATAATAATGTCACCGTCTATTGTGATCAATATGTTTTCTTCTATGAATACAGATGATTTGAAATATTAGCTATTATTTACAGTTCCCTAGGTGAGCCATTGAGAATTATAGTTCTAAAATGTGCATGTTTTTTTTGGGTAGGTTACAAAGGCATTGGTTTTGGGCCCCCCAGTATGATAGGGGCATACACTATAAAAATGATAAAAAGGAACATTAACCACCCCCCTACACTATTTTAGTATAATATAATGGCTAATTCTAGGGGGCAAATTCATCAAGGGTTAAAGTAAAAATTCGAAGTAAAAAAATTTGAATTTCGAGCTATTTTTGTGTACTTCGACTATCGTATAGGCTAAAATTCGGTTCGAATTTTAGTTTTTTTTTTTTTTTAAAAAAAATTCAATTATTCGAATATTGAAATTGATCAAGTACTGTCTCTTTAAAACTTCAACCTCGACCATTCGCCATCTAAAACCTGCCGAATTGCTGTTTTAGCCTATGGGGGACCTGGGGGAGACATTTGGTGGACTTTATAAAATCAAAGCAAATACTTCTATTAAAATTCGATCAAAACTTCATTTCGAGTGATTCGAATACAGCCTATTCATCCAAAGTTAAAGACTTTTTCAATTGGTCTTTTTTTATTCGGATTTCAAAGTTATGGGAGTCCAAAAAAAGTCCCATTACTTCAAAATTCGACCCTTGATAAATCTGCCCCTAAGCATTTTTTCAATTAACTTTCTTTTTTTATAGTTTTTTTTTTTTAAATTATTGGCCTTCTTCTGACTTTTTTCAGCATTCAAATAGGGGGTCACTGACCCCCATCTAAAAAACAAATGCTCTGTATTCAAATCAATGCATGGTTGCTAGGTACCCTAGTAACCTGATTGCTGAAACTGCAAACTGGCGAGTGGCTAATTAAAAACGCCCAATAACTCAAAAATCCCAAATGATTAAAAAACCAATGGCAGATTGTCTCAGAATATCACTCTCTAAACCATACATTGGGGCAGATTTATCAAAGGTTGAAGTGAAAATTCGAATTAAAAAAATTAGAATTTCGAGCTAATCTTTGTTTACTTTGACTAGGGAATAGTACAAATTCGATTCGAATGTAAAAAAAAAACGAAAATTGAATATTGAAATTTATCATGTACTGTTTGGAGTCAATTGGTGGACTTTTTTCGAAAAACTTTGATTCATACGTTTCGAATGCGCTATTACTTCAATTTGTACGATCCAAATTCGAACGAATACGGACTATTCACCCGCAGGCAAACAATGACTTTATCAGGATTGATTATATGTGCAAAGTGCATTGCATATAAGATAGAGATAAAATGGGAAAAAAGTGCCTTTTGGAAGCATTTTCCCGAGTTCTCTCCAGTCATCAGTCAATAGCCGGATCTTCTTCTGACATGACTTAACCTTTATGTTTCAGATGGTGAAAATGCAGCGAGTGGACGGCTCTAACAACCCAGCGGAACTGACCTACTACGCTGAGTACAATAAAATTCCCATATTGGGGACTGTGGCAGCCAAGCAGCTCAGCACTATTGATCCGCAGACCATGGCCCTGACCCTGGGTTACATTGTACGAGTGCAAGCAGACCGTACGTTATTTGTTATTATGTCTTGGGGTACCCTTTGTTTATGATCTGGGGTGTGGTTTGGCATTGGAGTGTAAAGTGGGCAATTATAGGGCATGAAAAGTGTTCATGGGGGTCTTTCTGTGACCTTTTGTGTTCAAAACCCCATGTCAAAGATAAAGTTGCTTTTTACTTCCTGAGCCACCTGATTGCTGGGCCCATTTAACTACAGTTTATACAGAATGCTCGGGACCTGGGGTTTTCCGGATAACGGATGTTTCTGTAGTTTGTATCT
This sequence comes from Xenopus laevis, assembly GCF_017654675.1. Lineage (NCBI taxonomy): Eukaryota > Metazoa > Chordata > Amphibia > Anura > Pipidae > Xenopus > Xenopus laevis. The sequence continues at coordinate 13,049,743 of NC_054377.1, read as the reverse complement.
CCATACCTTTAAGGGGAAGGAAACCTAGTCGGCGCAAACCCCCCACCCCCCCTCCCGTTTGTTGCCCACCCTCCCTCCTCCCCCCTGGCCTACCCGTCCCGCTGGGCAAATTTCCCTAACTTGTTACTTACCCTTCTGCGCAGGTCCAGTCCAGGGAGTTCACCGACGACATCTTCTTCCACGCGATCTTCTTCCTGCTGTGAACGGTGTTTTAGTAAGATCATTTCGCCGGTACGGATCGACTGCGCATGCGCCAAAAGTCACGAGCATGCGCAGTAGATCGTACCGGCGAAATGCTCCTACTGCGCATGCGCCGTTCAATGCAGGAAGAAGATCGCGTGGAAGAAGATGGCGTCAGTGAACTCCCTGGACTGGACCTGCGCAGAAGGGTAAGTAACAAGTTAGGGGCATTTGCCCAGCGGGACGGGTAGGCCAGGGGGGAGGAGGGAGGGTGGGCAACAAATGGGAGGGGGGGTGGGGGGTTTGCGCCGACTAGGTTTTCTTCCCCTTTAAGGGGGTTATTTGCTAAAATTTATCTCTCTGTCCCAATGAAAAAAAGCTTGACCAAACTCCTGTAACCCTTTCGACACCCCTTTGTCGGTGTTACACTCCACGTGTGGCGCTTACCTGATGACACGGGACAAACCTGAGCCAATCTGCAGTGGTATTGGGAGATACTGGGTACCTGGGCTAAACCCAACCAAGACCACAGCCAAGACCAAAAAGCCCCAGAGAACCCCAAAACAGTTGGATTTTCGGGCTAAACCCACCGAAGACCACAACCAAGACAAAAAAGCTCCAGAGAACCCCAAAACAGTCGGATTTTTGGGCTAAAGCCACTGAAGACCACAACCAAGACCAAAAAGCTCCAGAAAACCCAAAAACAGTCAGATTTAACTTATACAAGACCTCAACAGAATTTTGAATTCTGGCTTTTTGCAGCATGGTTTAAATTTTTTTGAAAATTTCGATTTTTTTCCTCAAAAAATTCATGTTTTGCCCCAAAAAGCCCAACCAGAAAAAAAATTAATTTTAATAAAAATGTTTATCTTATATATAGACACAGTCATGGGATTCATTATCCAGAAACCCGTTAACCAGAATGCTCCAAATGACGGAAAGGCCGTCTCCCATAGACTCCATTATGATCAAATCCAAATTTTTAAAAATGATTTCCTTTTTCTGTGTAATAATAAAACAGTAGCTTGTACTTGATCCCAACTAAGATATAATGAATCCTTATTGGAAGCAAAACCAGCCTATTGGGTTTATTTCATGTTTACATGATTTTCTAGTAGACTTAAGGTATGAAGATCCAAATTACAGAAAGATCTGTTATCCAGAAAACCCCAGGTCCTAAACCTTCTGGATAACATCTCCCATACCTGTAATAAGAATTAATTATATCAGATAGGATTGTGTACAAAGTACAGTTTTATTATTACAGGGTAAATAATTTTTCAAAATTTCGATGATTTTGGAATGGATGATGAAATGGAATATATAGGCCCTTCTGCAAATGGAGCTTTACGGATAATGGGTTTCCTGATAACGGATCCCATACCTGTACAAATATCAGATATCTTTATTATTGGGTGGTTTCTCAAGTTCTATTCCCAACTGTCACATTCTAAACAAGATCTTTTCTCCTTGTGTTCTACTAGCCGTTGTAAAGAATCCCCCAAACAATCTGTGGATTATTGCGGCAGTGTTGGCCCCCATCGCAGTCGTCACCGTGATCATCATCATCATCACAGCAGTTCTGTGTCGGAAGAACAAGAATGACTTCAAATCAGACAACATGAGCAACATCCCCCCTCGGACTAAGGTAGATTTTCAATTCTTCAAGGGGACAATAGGGTTTCCTGCAGGGTTGTCAGGTCAAAACCAGCCAAAATCAGCTACAAAACCAGCCCAAAACTAGCCAAGAGTCACTTCAATAGTAGCCAAAAAATAGCGCAATATCTGCAGTGAAAAGAAAAGTCTAAAAAAATAAATGAATATATGTGAAAATACATCTTTTTCAAATTTTCACAGTTTCGCCTATTTTTCCATGAAGCAAAATGGAACAGATTAACCCATCACCGGGGTGTAACCAGGGTCGGACTGGGCCGACGGGACCACGGGAAAAAACCCGGTGGGCCCTGGCCCTCATCGGCCCCTGCTGGCCCAGACCTGCTCCCCAATAAACTGGCCCATCGTTGTCTTTCTTGCGCGGTGCATCTTTCACCTTTTTGAACAAGTGTCCGGCACATATTTTTCGCGTTTGCACATGTGCAGCTTTCGCACGTTGGGCTGGGTTGCCTGAAGTCGCCCGAAGTTGCCTCACGAGGAAACTTCGGAAAACGAATCGCCGCAAGTGATTAGCGCCGGCGTTTTTTTCATTTTAGCCGGCTGCAGAGTAATGGAAGACGTTTAGGGAGATTGGTCGCCGCAAAAACGAGGCGATTAGTCGACAGGTGACTAAATCTCCCCAAAACGCCCAGTGTGGCCTTACCCTTAAAGATGGACCACCCCTTTATCTTCTTGTAAGGGAATTGTAACACAATGGGAGGCCTATGGGAGATTATAAGGAAAGATGTACCTGCCTGCGGGAAAGGTGACTCTTAGATAAGGCTTTCCAGCAAGATGATTCGATAACGCTCAATTGTGTCCTGATAACCTTTACATCTTTAAAGGCACAATAAGCCATTGATGACCTTTTTATTAGTCTGTAAAATTTCTTTGAAATATACAGTTTCTCTTATAAATCGTATAAAATCCCGACTCGCACTGGCGCCTCGGTTAAAAAAAGTTTTACCATCCCAACAGCCGGTTCAAGGGTTTGACTATGCCAAGCAGCATCTGGGGCAACAAGGAGGGGACGAGGAGGCTCTTCCAGTTACCCAGGAGACTGTCGTGCCCTCACTCAACCTGTCTCAGGAAAGAGACAGCACTCAGGATGGCAGCACTGAGAAAATGCTCAAGTCTTCCGAGACCAGGAAAAGGTACAGTCAACAGTTACCCATAATATTAAAGGCCAAGTAACTATTATAACACGTCTACATGTGCTCAGTGCAACATTAAGGGGGTTATTTATCAAAGGCCAAATTTATCTCAACATTTTCTGCTACAAACTCAGATCAATTTCGATCTGGTTTTTTGTGCTTATTTATTATTACATTTTCCTGAAAATTATTTTTGCGGGGGAAAAAAACGATTTTCAAAATTTTTTCAGATTTTTCATCCGATTTTCAAAAAATTTTCGGATTTTTCACCCGAAAATTCAGATTTTTGCCCGAAAACTTTGGGGTATTGCATGAAACCCAGCGCACATCAAAAAACAAATCATTGGGACTTCTCCCATTGACTTATATGCAACCTCGACAGGTCTGAGATGTCGGATTTTCTGATTCAGAATTTTCCATCCACGGTGGTTTAATAAATTCCTAAAAAAATCATGATTTTTTTTTATAAAAATTTTTTTTGTGTGCTTTTTGCATTCGGAGTTTAATAAATAAAAACTGTATATTTTTTTTAACCACCTTTAACTTTTTTTTAGCGCTAAAGTCGGTGTGGTCTTTTAACTGTGGTGTGTGCGGGATCTGGGGTGTGGCTTGGGGGCTGGGGTGGGCAGGGCCCAGGGTGCCCCGAAAATTTTGTTGTACGGGGCCCGCGATTTCTAATGCCCATACCTGAAAACTAAATAGCTTGTATGGCTTGTAGGCCTGTTTTTTTTTGTTAGAACAAGCCTTGCGATGCCATGCAATACAGGATCCCTTTACATTACTTTAAATGTTGTCAGTTTTGCATTATGGCAGCTCCCGTCCATGGGTAGAAGAGACATTTGCAGAGACTTTATGATCCACTCAAGAGAAAATGTGCAGTTGTTAAACACAATTTATTATGTAAAATTGTACCAAAGGGGCTGCAAGTCTGGGAGTGAAATGGGGCTGTAGAACCTCCGAGACAAATGTTTTTTGGCTAATGTGAATAATCATTTCCCAGTCTCCATACGGCACATAGGATTCCCTAGTATTTCCTGAGCAGCAGATGTAAATGTATAGATTGTAATCTACTCACTGTAATAATCCCCGGGCCCCTCTCTAACCCCCGAGACACTTCTCTCTGGGAATAAGAAATGGGATCAGGTTGCCTTTCCTATGGAATCTAATCTGCATGGGATAAACGCAGATAAGGCTTTTGTTTAATTTCTGCTTTATGTAATATTGCCAGTTTAACACTTGCAGTGCCAGGAGGGGTAAAACTCATGCAGATAGACCAGGCAGGGCCTGCTATTATAACTCTCCTTACGGGGGGTTTGCACAGAGGGGCCACACCCTTCATAGGAACATGAAAAGCAGCAGTTATTTTCAGTACCTTCCCAATTACATTGTGCCTTGAGTCCTATTCTGCAAAGCATCCTTCATAGAGCAAGTATAGAGGAGTATAAGTGGGTGTAAGTACAGGTATGGGACCTGTTATCCAGATTGTTCGGGACCTGGGGCTTTCTGGATAATAGATCTTTCCCTGATTTGGATCTTCATACCTTAAATCTACTAGAAAGTCATATTAACATGAAATAAACCCAATAGGCTGGTTCTGTTTCCAATAAGGATTAATTATATTTTAGTTGGGATCAAGTACAAGTTACTATTTTATTATTACAGAGATTAAGGAAATCATTGTTTAAAATCTGGATTATTTGGATAAAATTGAGTCTATAGGAGACAGCCTTTCTGTAATTTGGAGCTTTCTGCATAATGGGTTTCCAGATAACAGATCCCATACCTGTACTAGCATTTTGTGCCATAGATGTGCCCAGTGCTGCTGTTTGTGATGATCGTATATGAGCCCTTGTGTCTTAATAACAAGGTAAAAGGGTGTTTAACTCTGCAAGATAACGCTGAAACGTTAAAAAAAAAAAGATTGTTTTGCCACCGATATGACTTAATGTTTGCCCAGTTACCAATAAACTGTTTTATTGTTACAAGGAAAAGGAAACATAAAAAAGTACATTATTTGCTTATAATACATAAGAGCCATAAATATCCTGTAAATTATATCCTTATAAACGGTGCTTAGTGATGTCATTGGTTATAAACGGTGAGTAGTGATGTCATTTCTGTCACATGACCCACAGAAACTTGTGTGTTATAATAAATAAAGAACCCCCTGTTGCAAAATATGAGGATATTAAAAGTCACCTTGGCGTTCCATGACCTGTATAAAAACATGGAAAAAATATGGTCATGGAACTCCCCGGTAATTTATAATATCCTTATATTTTATAGTCGGGGGTGCTTTATTCTATAATGGACTCTACAGGGCTCATTTACATCCGCGGCCGCGGTTGGGGTCGCACCTATATCCCTGCAGTCAGTCGCACAAAAACTCCAATCCAAAAAAATTATTCAGAGGTACAGGTATGGGATCCCTTTTCCAGAAACCTGTTATTTGGAAAGCTCCAATGGGAAGGTCATCCCCATTAAACTCGAAAAAAAAACCCAAATAATTCCCTTTTTAAAAATCATTTCCTTTTTCTCTGAAATAGTAAAACAGTAGCTTGTACTTGATCCCAACTAAGATATAATTAATCCTTATTGGAAGCAGAACCAGTGTATTGGGTTTATTTAATGTTTACATGATTTTCTAGTAGACTTAAGGTATGAAGATCCAAATTATGGAATGATCCATTATCTGGAAAGCCTCTGGTCCAGAGCATTCTGGATAACAGTTCCCATACCTATATACCCTCTACTGAGTATTAGAGGGATTTCATGGGTGTTCATACACTAACATGGGGCAAATTTGCTTCACTGCGTTAAAAGGGGTTGTTCACCATTGAGAAAACTTTTAGTAGGATGAAGAGAGTGACAATTTGCAATAGGTTTTCATTTTTTATTATTTGTGATTTTTGAGTTATTTAGCTTTTTATTCAGCAGCTCTCTAGTTTGCAGTTTCAGGATTCTAGTTTCTAGCTTCCAAATTATCCTACCAACCATGCACTGATTTCAAAAAGAGAGTGGAATATGAATAGGAGAGGACTGAATAGAAAGATGAGTAATAAAAAGTATAAATATTAATAAGTGATGGGTGATTTATTCGCCGGCGGCGAATCGCGGGAATTCGCGCCTTGCGAATAAATTTGCAAAACCGCAGTGAAAATGCACCGGTGTCAAAAAAAATGGATGCCGGCATCCAAAAAATAGACGCCGGCATCCAAAAAACGAAAGCTGGCATCAAAAACGGACGCCGGCGTCAAAAACGAGATGCCGGCGCAGTTTTGCAAATTTTTTACTGTTTCGCAAATTCTGCGCGAAATTGGTGAATTTTTCAGCGAAGCGAAATGCCCCAAATTCGCCCATCATTAATATTAATACATTTGTAGCCTTACAGAGCATTTGTTTTTTTGGTGGGGTCAGTGACCCCCATTTGAAAGCTGAAAAGACAATAGAAGAAGGCAAATAATTCAAAAACGATAAAAAATAAATGATGAAGACCAATTGAAAATATGCTTATGATTGGCCATTCAGCAACATACTACAAAGAACAATTCACAGAGCATCATAAACTAACATACTTAAAGTTAACTTATGGGTGAACCACCCGAGCCAATCAGCGGCTTTGTTCATTCTAGTGCACAGAGAAAACTGTAATTAAGTATGTGATTGGTTGCTGAGGGTTCTCAGCACTAGGGAATTTGCACTCACTATGCAAAGAAACAAGGCCTGATATCCCAGAACTTTAATGTGGCTTTTAATGACGTTATATCCTCGGCACAACAGTGAAATCTCAACATGGTGTATGTTTCAGTAGATGGGAGCGAACGCTGCTTATAAACACAATAGTTCCCATTCAGCGAGCTCTGTGACATTTCTATTGTGTGCACTAAAAAAAATGGATGCTTTGACATTTGTCTGTGTTGCTATGGTAACCTGCAGCCGGTCGCCCTGTGAGAACGGCTCGATCATCAGCAACGAATCAGAAGAGGCCAGCTCAGACGGGAGCACCCCACCGAAATCTCTGCCTCAACTCCGAGCGACAAAGGAAGAGTCGTGCAAGCGGAACGGTGAGGACTCCCCAAATGCATTCTGAGGGACCCTGATCCCAGCATATAACACAATCCATCCACATTAATCTTGCCCCTCCGTCCACTCCCTTACATAGTTGCTGCCAGGCTGAATCTTATGCATAATAAGAGAGAACAACTGAAAGCTGGGGGTGGTATGAAGGATTCCATGTTGGATTTCCTAAAAGGAAAACATTGTTTATGTATTGTAGTTCCCAGAATCATACAATATACACCCTACAACAAGGAATTTCTAATGTATTTAATAGTACGTCCAATTTGTAGGTTGGGACTAAGCATCTTTGCTTTATAGGTACAATATACAGATATATAGAAATATTGGGGTAACAGTCACCCTGCTATAGTTCCAGGGGTACCCAGGGTACAAATAAACACTCACTCCAAATCTCCCCCTAACTGGCCTTCAGGCTGGGCCCCTTAGCTCATAACAAGGTTACAGATATATAGAAACATTGGGGTAACAGTCACCCTGCTATAGTTCCAGGGGTACCCAAGGCACAAATAAGCACTCACCCCAAATCTCCCCCTAATTGGCCTTCAGACTGGGCAACCTTAGCTTATAACAAGGTTACAGATGTATATAAACATTGGGGTGTCACCCTGCTATAGTTCCAGGGGTACCCAGGGCACAAATAAGCACTCACCCCAAATCTCCCCCTAACTGACCTTCAGACTGGGCCCCCTTAGCTCATAACAAGGTTACAGATATATAGAAACATTGGGGTAACAGTCACCCTGTTATAGTTCCAGGGGTACCCAGGACACAAATAAGCACTCACCCCAAATCTCCCCCTAATTGGCCTTCAGACTGGGCCCCCTTAGCTCATAATAAGGTTACAGATATATAGAAACATTGGGGTGTCACCCTGCTATAGTTCCAGGGGTACCCAGGGCACAAATAAGCCTCACCCCAAATCTCCCTCTAACTGGCCTTCAGACTGGGCCTCCTTAGCTTATAACAAGGTTACAGATATATAGAAACATTGGGGTAACAGTCACCCTGCTATAGTTCCAGGGGAGCCAACTAATAAGCCCAACTCACACAATAGTTGGTCATCAGGATAGACCACTGCTAGGGTCCCACTTGGGGTGAAGTAGAGGCAGCACCACAATTCGACATCCATTGTTTTAAAGTATTCTAAACTGGATTTTATATCCTAAAATTTCTAAATAAAATGTGATATATGCTGACCTATCATAAATACAGTAGATATATATATATATATGATGCTAGACTGCTCGTGTTGCTACGCTCATGAGCATATTGATTTAGCATCTTATTTTGTTTCTTCTCAAAATTCAGGTTTAAGTAAACAAAAGCGCAAGATTGGTAAGGAATTCCATGTGCTGCTCAGTCTTACTAACCCATTAATCCTTCTCTCAGCCTCTCTAATCCACGGTATTATGTTCTTACCAGGCAAAGTCCATCTCCAGAGTCAAAACTGTCAGAAGCCCACAGTTAGTACTTGGCTGTTGCGTCTTATAAAGTTACATAACGGGCAATTACCTGCGGGCCTAAAAGGGATGTAATGGGTTATTTAGTAGAGATAATAACAAAACAAAATGCTAAAATGCTCCAGCTCGCCCAACATGTGGATGCGTGTGAGGTTGGATCTGGGGCCAACGTTGACCAATCTACAATTTTTAGGTGATAGGTGCCCTTTAATTAACTGATATCTGTAAAATGTGTTGAGAATAAGATATTTTAATTGAAACCGGAATTTTATGTCTAATCAAAGTAGAAAATTAGGGAGAATTGTACCAGTTCCCCTCAAGATTCCAGGATTTGAATATGGAGATGATCTTTCCAACATCTTTTGCTCTTCTACTGACAGTACTTCCCATCTAAATCACCGGTAGACAGTTTTTGACTTCCCTTGATCTTCTCTGGTTTTTGGTTGCTATGGTTCAGATGTACAGTATATGATATAAGATTCCATATATGGTATAAGATCCCAGGATTTGAATATGGAGATGATCTTTCCAACATCTTCTGCTCTTCTACTGACAGTACTTCCCATCTAAATCACCGGTAGACAGTTTTTGACTTCCCTTGATCTTCTCTGGTTTTTGGTTGCTATGGTTCATATGTAGAGTATATGATATTGGCAGCTTCCCTAAAGCAGGTTTATCCAATGTGTTGACAATGTGGGTCCATAAAGACCAAGCTGCAAGCTGCATCCACCCACCAGCCAATATTGACCAAGTTTTAATGTCTAAGGTTTACAGCCTGATTGGCAGGAACTTTCCAATGGTGTTGAGCTGTTGGAATCCCTGAGTCCTGCATCATCTGCTCAAATGAGTCACGGCAGCAGTAGGGGAAAGGAGGTATTTATACATTGTTCTCCTCCCACTGGACTCAGTGCTTTAAAGGATTTACAGCAAACCTGATCAGATCATACCTTAATATGAAGAATACCAGGGGATGAAGTGGTTTTTCAAGGTCCACATGCTTGTATCTTAACCATGGGCCCCTAATTTTATCTAGGCAACATCTCCCAGTAGGCCTCAACATATAAGGGTGAAAGCATGGTCAGAGTTGTACTGCAACAACATCTGAGAACCCTAAGTAAAGAAGGACAGAGCTGTCAGTCATATGTTACAGGCTCTCTAGATCGAAATCACTTAACCTCCAATGGTATTGGGGATGGTAGTCCTCCATCTAGGTGCAAGGCTTGTTTCAGGTCTAGTAACCCATAACAACTAATCAGCAGGGCAGCTGTTTGGAAGTAAGCATTTGGTTACTATGGGTTAGCTCTATGGTTTTATCCCACTTCCATTTTATTTAAGTGCCTGTAAGTGATGAAGAAGAGGGGAACATGCACTTTGACAAGAACACCAAGATGATGGTTGATCCGTTTGATTCGTCGTCCGGCTCAGTCCAACTTATTTCAATCAAACCAGTGTCAATCCCTCCTTCTCACCTGGTGTCGGAGAGGAATCAGGAAATGGCTGCTATCAATGGGGAGGTAAGGGACCATCTACATAGTGGCCATTTAAAGGGAAACTGCTGCGTATGTATGTAGATTATTATCAGGAGAGCATGCTGCTAGGGGCTACACAGGCATCTGCATTGGTCCTACCTAATCCTTTTCCTAGTTGTGGCTTTGTAAACTCCCTTTGGTCTACCTTTTAGTCTACTGTCCCCTGGGGCTTTTAGAAGAGTAAAGTTGCAAAAGAAGGTACAGATATTGCCAGACAGCCTGAGACAATGGCCATATGCCCCTTCAGACCAAATCTGCTTGTTTATGGGCCCATCTCCAACGACCTATCAGATATCTATCCAAAATCTATTGGACAAGTTTAAAAATCCAGTTATCTTCATAAATGCTGATATAGAATGATAAATCCTTTAATCTGGTTTGGGGGGGGTGGTTATAAATCCCCAATCTTTTCAAGTTACTAATTTTAACCAGTGTGACTAATGAATCAATCGGTTAAACTTACAGACCACAAAACCCTCATTGTTTCCTGCTTTGAAATAGATACTGCGGGCAGGTGAAATCTGGTTCATGGTTGGAAAAGGAACGAGCAGCCTTCCCAGCCCGGAGCTGAAAGCTCTTTTGCCTCAGTCTCTAATTAGTGTAATTTTCTTTCAATCAGCCCAAGCAATATTGTGCGGCAGATGTTTCCTTCCAAGGCTGCTATTTGAAAGGGGTGGGAGAAATGCCTGTAAATGGCTTGAGCCTGCAATTTCGAAGGACAGAAAGACTATAAAAATGGTGGAAGCTCAATCAAAATAAGAAAAAACAGCCCAAAACAAATCTGCTAATTTTTAATACATTTTTAAAAAACTCACATGAATTCGACCTTTGATAAATGTGCCTCTTAGGGCTCTTACACACGGCCGTTTTTCCTGCGCTCCCCTGCGTTGCTCTTTCTTCCGTTCAGCCACAAGTAGCGCAGGAGTAGACGCAGTCAATTATTTTGAAGGGGGCTGTACTCACACAGAGGCATGTAAACGCCAAACGCAGGTTGGGATGTAGCATGTTCCATTTCACCTGCGTTCGCCGCTTACATGTGTCTGTGTGAGTACAGCCCCTTCAAAATAATTGACTGCGTCTCCTCCTGCGCTACTTTGCGGCTGAACGGAATATAGCGCAACGCAGGGGAGCACAGGTAAAAACACCCGTGTGTAATAGCCCTAAGGCTAGTGCCAGACGGGAGCTTAAATTTGCCTGCTGAGATATGCATGCCGAAAATCAGCCCCTTCACGGGCATGGACCTCTTCTCCTGCTTGCATCTGATACTGTTGTATCCACTTGGGTGCAGATGTGAAAATGCAAACTTTCTCGTTTCTTCGCTGAAATCAGCTGCATGTGCCTGCACCTAAACTGACACAAAGGTTCCAGGTGCAGGGAGGAGAGGAGGCTAATTCTTACATAGGGGCTGATTTTCAGCCTGCGGGTTTCAGCTCCCACCTGGCATTAGCTTTAGGGGAACAAAACCATGGCTCTTTGTGCTCCATTTAGAAAACACTTGTGTCTGGCTGAGCTGCACTAGGTGCAGAGCGCAGTGTCAGTGGGTGCAAAGTAGCCCTGTCCTTATCTCCAGTTACAGAGCAGACAGTAAGTCGTGGCTTTGTTGCAGCTTAGACCCACCAGTGCCCCTAACTTTCATGTCTGAATGACACACAAACAGACAACACGTGGGAGGGACATCTATTGTATGTGCATTCCCCATCTGATCCTTCGTGAATACATCACTTCTGAATGCAGGCAGCACTGTATTCATGCAAATGCAGGTCTCTGTGGCAATTCAGAGTAGTGCAAGGCACTGTTTTTGTGCACTGCCTTGCTTTGCATCCTTCTGACAGTTGAATGTTGCCAGGATAATGCTGAAAGTTTTAGTAGTTCAACATATAATAGATATGCACCGAACCCTGTAGTTGGGGGTTTGGATGAACTCCTGAATCCTAGGGAACAAGGATACAGAACTGAATCAAAATCCTCGGTGGTGCCGGAAATACCTGGGCCACAGCTGAAAGCTAATGCTCGTGCAAAGGCAAATTTTTACGATTACATAGGGTTTGGATTCAGTGCCATGCTCTTGGATTCGGCCAAATCCCAATCCAGCTAAAAATTGTTAGGTTAGGACATGGTCCAATCCCAAACTAAATCGGGGATTCAGTGCATCCCTAACATATAAGTGCACTATGGGGTGCAAAAGCACAACCTTTAGATACAGAGCACTTGCAACAGGGGATTTTAGTGCAGCCAGCGAGTTGCAACTTCTGCTGAATCAGGTGCAATGTGCACAGTTGTAGGTGTTAAATCCTGTAAACACCGGCGCTCCCTGACTTGTACGTCTGAATGACAAGCAACTTAAAGGGGAGCTAAAGACTAAAATAGAATAATGCTAGAAATGCTGTATTTCGTATACTAAACATAAACATGAACTTACTGCATCAGAAGCCTACTTAAAAAAATGATTTATGCTATTAAAGTTGGCTGCAGGGGGTCACCATCTTGTAACTGTTAAACCATCTTTGCAAGACCAAGACCATGCACATGCTCAGTGTGGTCTGGGCTTCTGTTGGAAGGCTAAGCTCAGGGATCGTCATAAATTATCAAAACAGCACAATTCAGATAATATCTGCGATAGAAACTGATCCAGCAAGAATGACTAATAATCAGAATATGCAGACTGTACTGGCTCTACAGATACGAATCATTACATGGTCGCGGCCGCTCTACAGGGAAACAAACAAAGCTGCTTGATTTAGGTAGGGGCTGCCGTTTGAAAGTATGATCGTTTCCCTACAGAGCAGTTAGGGACCGTCTGAAGTTTCCTAAGTCAGTGCAAGTAAAATGAAGGGGGAATTTCACTGCATACAGTCAGGTTTCTTATAAAAACAGTAGACCTTTTTTAATTAAAGTATATTGGCGATAGATTTCTTTTTCATTAAAGAAAGTAAAAATGGGATTTTATTTTTTCGCCTTTACATCCCCTTTAAGGGTGAGTTAGAGGATGCCTACATGCCACTCTAACTGGCCTTAATGAGTACAGCTCTGCCAAATTCAGGTGGCCATGCATTCATTGGACAGCTGATTATTATTATTAGTAAATATGAAGTGTTTATAAACATCAACATATTCGGCAGGGCGCCATATCACTCCATCGTTTCCATTATTCTGCTTTACATTTTTATGCAGTGGCTCTGCATTTCAGGAGACTGGCTTCCCTACAGAGAAGTAGATCTAGATGTGAGATTAGTGTATCGACGCCAGTGAATGGGACAATATGTTCTTACTTTGTATCAGCTTGTATTTCTGCTCCGCTGATCCTTTCCTTTTAGCTGCATCAGGACATGTAGGTGCTAAAATCACTCAAGCGTTCCATAAAGCATGGTGTGAAAATAAGCGATGGCCAATAAAAGTCCATGACGGAGAAAGCTTTGCTGACAAGTCCTTTTTTTTCCCCCAACCAGGTCAACAAAGCTCTGAAACAGAAGTCGGACATAGAGCACTATCGCAACAAACTGCGCCTCAAAGCCAAGCGAAAGGGCTACTATGACTTCCCACCCATTCTGGACAGCAAGTCCCTTACAGAGAGGAAGAAGAAAATGTACGAGAAGACTCAGATGGAGATAGATAATGTTCTGGACGCAGATACGGACACGTCGTCTCCGTTTGCAGAACCAAAAAACAGGTATGTTGTTCACACTGCATGGGAAATGGACAATCTAAATAATTGTTCCCCCCGAAACCCAAAGGAATAGAATTGGAAGTATCAGTGGGCAGAAAACGGGCTGAGTTTAACAGCCAGCCTAATGATGGGGCAGCAGTTGCAAATGTTGGGGCTTATTGACTTCAAAATAGTAATTTTTTGTGATATAGTGGTCCTCCAGTATTCCTACTCTGGGGTTTTTCGGTGTCATGGTTCAAAAATTTGCAGGGGGTCAAAGATGATCCATGTTGATCCAATGTTTGGAGACCCAACAAATGGAGTTTGGCTCAAGTGAAGGTTTCTCTGCCGGGCCTTTCCCCTAATACTTAATGAAGCCCAAGTTCCAAATGGTTTCTGTACCTCCCTATATACAGGGTTGGACTGGTCCAATAGGAGACCCAAGATGATTCTGGATTGACTCAGGAATAAGGAGAATCCAGGCTTAATTTTTGTCCTATCCACACGTTGAGGCTCAGCCTAGCACCAAGTACTCCCAACGGTCCAGCAAGACATCCGTGGCTGGAGCAGTGATGAGTCTTACTGTAAATAGGGGAACGTTTTGGGGGATCGTGGGCATTATGTAAGGGTAAGGAACGTTTGAAGTAGCAAAGCTGAACTTCCTTTTCCTTCTGATGTGCTACAATGGGAGTTGATTGGACAGGGAAACAGTCTGTATATATATATATATATAGTTATGCATGTAGCTGGAGCACTCAAACCATTTGAGTAATTGCCTAGGTGCAGGTTATCTTGAAAAATTCATAGAGCAACAAAAACCGCACACAGAGGACTTGTATAAGTGCAAAAAAAATAACCAATTCATTGCAACGTTTCGGCTCCTGTACTTGAGCCTTCTTCAGGTGGTGAAGGCTCAAGTACAGGAGCCGAAACGTTGCAATAAATTGGTTATTTTTTTGCACTTATACAAGTCCTCTGTGTGCGGTTTTTGTTGCTCTATATATATATATATATATATATATATATATATATATATATATATATATATATATATATATATAATATATATATAATTTTTCAATGAGTATCCGCACTCCAAGGCAATTTAAATAAAGAGAGGGGTGCACGGTAATTTTGCATACACCAATAGTTTCCAAGCCAGCACTCCCTTTAGTGAAAAAATCAAATTTTTATTATTACATAGTATCAGCTTCCGACGTTTCAAAGCTGATACTATGTAATAATAAAAAATTTATTTTTTCACTAAAGGGAGTCTTGGTTTGGAAACTATTGGTATATATATATACAGTATATAAAAATATATACTGTATATATTTTGTCTTGAAGGGGTTGTACACCTTTAAATTAACTTTATGGAAGATGTATGATTGGGAGAGTGATAGTCTAAGATAATTTCCAATTGGTTTTCATTTTTTATTAGGGGTTTTTGAGTTTTTAGCTCTTTATTCAGCAGCTCTCCAGTTTGCAATTTCAGCAATCAGGTTGCTAGAGTCCATGTTACCCTAGCAACCATGCATTGATTTGAATAAGAGACTGAAATATGAATAGGAGAGGCCTGAATAGAAAGATGAGTAATAAAAAGCAGCAATAGCAATACATTTATAGCCTTACAGAGCATTTGTTTTTTAGATGGGGTCAGTGACCCCCATTTGAAAATGGGAAAGAGCCAGAAGAAGAAGGCAAATAATCAAAAAACTATAAATATTGAAGACCAATTGAAAGGTTGCTTTTAATTGGCTATTCTATGACGTACTAAAAGTTAACTTAAAGGTGAACCACCACTTTTATACTTCTTGTGATTTCTTTATTCCATTATTAGTTCTAAGGCAAATGACTCAAGCGCTAGTGATTCATACCTGCCCTCTTGTTTGGCCACACACTGTGCTATTTGTGGCTTCTTTATATAGGACTTAATTGTGGACCTTAATTATAGGAGCAGCTCTTGACCTCTACCCACATCAGTCAATCTGCACCGACAACAAATTACCCTGCAGTCTCCCTGGCTCAGAGCCACCTGCTTATAAAAAAAAATGGAAAAACTATATTATTTGGGGGAAAGAGACGAAAGAGCTAAGAGCTTTGAATAGAACCCAACAGTCAGTTCTGACCCAGCCCCTAGATCAGCACTCACAAGCTCCCCATTTGCTGTAACACCAGAGCTCTTAGCAGCAATAAACTGCCCTGTAACTATGATAAAGAGTCTACTACATTGGCACATAGCAAAGTACAAAGGAAATCAATGAATTACTGCTCCGGCTCTCTAAATTCAACGTCATTTACGTAACCATAGCAACAGCAATTAATTGGAGCTCCGGAAGCATTGCTGAATAGAATCACTATCTCACAAACAATGGCTATTCCCAGCAACTTTGCCTTATTTATCTTTTATAGTTTTCGAATGATTTGCTTTCCTTTTCTGATTCTTTTTTCAGCTTTTTCCAAATGGGAGGGGGGTCACTGACCCCCAGCAACAAAAAAACAATTGCTCTGCGAGTCTACAATTTTATTGCTATTATTTCTTATCTTCCATATTCAGTCCTTCTCATATTCATATTC
This sequence comes from Xenopus laevis, assembly GCF_017654675.1. Classification (NCBI taxonomy): domain Eukaryota; kingdom Metazoa; phylum Chordata; class Amphibia; order Anura; family Pipidae; genus Xenopus; species Xenopus laevis. Next base: position 13,033,467 of record NC_054377.1, on the reverse strand, counting down.
CCATCTCTTGTTCAAACCACTGCCTGGTTGCTAGGCTAAATAAGACCCTAACAACCAGGGTCTGCTAAAATACCAAACTGGAGAGCTGCTGAACGAACAGCTAAATAAAAGAAAAATCATAAAAAAATTAACACCAATTGCAAGTTATCTTAGAATATCACTCTCTACTAGGGATGCACTGAATCCAGGATTCAGTTCGGGATTCAGCCAGAATTCAGCCTTTTTCAGCAGGATTCGGCCAAATCCTTCTGCCCGGGCGAACTGAATCCAAATCCTAATTTGCATATGCAAATTAGGGGCAGGGAGGGAAATGCGTGACTTTTTGTTACAAAACAAGGAAGTAAAAAATGTTTTTCCTGCCCCACGGATTCAGTTCGGTATTCGGCCAAATCTTTCGCAAAGGATTCGGGGTTTGGCCGAATCCAAATGGATTCGGTGCATCCCTACTCTCTACATCATACACATTAATTTAAAGGATAACTAAACCCTAAAAATTAATATTGCTAAAAATGGCATATTTTATATAGTGAACTTATTGCACGAGGCTAAAGTTTCAGCTTGTCAATAGCAGCAATGATCCAGGACTTCAAACTTGTCACAGGGGGTCACCATCTTGGAAAGTGTCTGTGACACTCACATGCTCAGTGGGCTCTGATTGGCTGTTGAGAAGCTAAGCTTAGGGCTCGTCACTAATTATCCAGCAGCAGAAAATCAGCTTCCCCTGTAATATAAGCTGATGCTACAGGTTTGCTGATTATTCAATTCTGATGCTAATTGCACTGGTTTCTGTGCTGCCATGTAGTAATTATCTGTATTAATTACTAATCAGCCTTATATTGTGAAATTTCTATTCTATGTGTACTGTATATTGTGAGTGGGTCCCTAAGCTCAGTAAGTGACAGCAGCACAGAGCATGTGCAGTGAATCAGCAGAAAAGAAGATGGGGAGCTACTGGGGCATCTTTGGAGACACAGATCTTTACTGCTAAAGGGCTGTGGTTGCCTTGGGCTGATACAGAAGCACAAAACATAATGTACAACATTTCTAGCTACTTCTTTAGTTAAGCTTTAGTTCTCCTTTAAAGGTGAACAACCCCTTTAAAAGAAACACAAATGGTTGGTATTGTCACCTTTGTGCTTGGTATGTCTTCTAGTAGATTATTATCTTGATTCCCCAAACAGAGGGGACAGGGAGATGGCTTTGGGGGTAGGAGGTTGCTCCCATATTGTTAGTTCTGTTATGCGGGTAACATATTTGACCTGGCTTTAGACTCTCGGCTAATTGTTGTTGCTACGTATATGTCAAACATCTCATTTAGAGACAAGAGATAATGGTGTATTTATTTACCATGTTAGATACCAGACTAGCCCTAGAAACACACTTGTTATAACGTAAATAAATACTAACCCAGCCAGGACTCATTGACATAAATGATGACACTTGGAGCAATTTGTTTTCCGAAGTCGCCCGAAGTTTCCTCGTGAAGCAACTTCGGAAAACTAATCGCTCCGAGTGCCATCCCGCTGGGGATTTACATTTTATCCGGCGGGAAGGCAGGAGAAGCAGTTTGGGGAGATTAGTCGTCCCGAAGAAGAGGAGATTTGTCGCCGGGCGACTAATCTCCCCGAATCTGCCTGTGTGCCCTGACTAGAGATCGGCGAATAAATTCGCCTGGCACGAATTTTGCGTTGAATGGGACCTGTTATCCAGGATGCTTGGGAACTGGGGTGGGTTTCCGGATAATGGATCTTTCTGTAATTTGGATCTTTATACCTGAAGTCTTCTAAAAAATCATGTAAACATTAAATAAACCCAATAGGCTGGTTTGTAGTGATGGGCGAATTTGTCCCGTTTTGGTTTGCCGAAAAAAAGCCAGAGCCAGAATTTTTCACCATTTCGCGAATTTCAAGGCAAATTTGTGCTTGCCTTGAAATTTGCAAAACGGCGAAAAACTTTGATGCTGGCGTTAAAGTCAATGGCCTTCCGAATAATGTTGACAAGCGGCAGTTTTGAAGCGAGCGCCTTTTCCGACACACGTCAAAAATTTTTTGACATCTGCGAATTTTCACGCCAGTTTTGCGAATTTATTCACGAAACGGGGAAATTCACTGCAAATTCACGTCTGGTGAATTTATTTGCAGATCACTAGTGGTTTTGCCTCCAAGTAGGATTAATTATATCTTAGTTGGGATCAAGGTACATACCTCCCAACTGTCCTGTTTTCTGTGGGACAGTCCTGATTTTGACAGCTCAGCCCGAAAGTCCCGGGTTTCTTACTGAAATCTTCTTAGTGAAATGTCCTGACTGCACTGACAGCAGAAAAAGATACAACACAAACTTAATTAAAATAGGAGGCTTTTTGGCAGAGAGCTCAGAAGACTCAGCAGCTGCACTTAGATACTTTTGTAAGAATTTAAGATAAGCAAAGATACAAGGGTGCAAAGCAGATGCAAACAGCATATTGCCACACAAAGCAAGTATGCACAAGCGCAAGTAGGAGCTAGTACAGGTATAGGATCCCTTAGCTGGAAACCAGTTATCCAGAAAGCTCCGAATGATGTATTATGATGTATGGCCATCTTCCCCAGACTCCATTTTTCTCAAATAATCAAACATTTTTAAAAATGATTTCCTTTGGGTTTATTTCAAGTTTACGTGACTTATGAAGAGCCAAATTACGGTAAGATCCATTATCCTGAAAATCCCAAATTCCGAGCATTCTGATAACAGGTCCCATACCTGTACCACCTTGCGGCATCAGCTCCAGGGTGTGATTGAGAAAAGAAGGTCCATGCCACAATCATTATGGGAAACAGGCACATTAATTCTCTCCGGTCTCTTTATAATGTACGATTCTCATTTGCTGACACTTGTTTGTGGTTACTTGTGCGGCTGGCGGTACAGGAAGGTACATATCTGTCTCGGTGAATTTGAATAGCCAATTAAACTGCCAATATGAATTAAGATACTCCCGTTGGCAGAGAACAATGGCTCATATAACAACTCTGCCTGGAAATGGCCATCGGCTCATTATAACCATTCTATGTAGGTACAGTGATATACATTGCACAAGTTACTGATACAAAGGCACCTTGCCTGACTGGTTTCTCATAGAAGAGTAGGAAAAGGCCGCGGCCGACACTCTACAGGTATGAGATCCGTTATCCAGAAACCTGTTATCCAGAAAGCTCCGAATGACAGAAATGCCATCTCCCATATTTTATCCAATTAATCCAAATTTTTAAAAACGATTTCCTGTTTCTCTGTAATAGTAATAAAACAGTAGCTTGTACTTGATCCCAACTAAGATATAATTAATCCTTATTGGAAGCAAAACCAGCCAATTGGGTTTAGTTAGGGCATGTAAAGGCAACAAAATTAAATCCAATTTTTACTTTCTTTAATGAAAAACGTACCTATCTCCAATATACTTGGATTAAAAATGTGTACTGTTTTTAAAAGAAACCTAGAAGTTCGAAAAATATATAATGCGAGGTGCTAGTCCATAGGGAGACTACCCATGTGGGTCTCCAAATCTCGCGTATAGAAAATCAGGAAAGGATTGCACGCTCAATTTAAAGAAATTAAATAATATATTTATTACATAAGAAAAAGAGAAAAATATACAAAAATTACAGAAATAAAAAGTGAGCCCAACGCATTTTGATCATATCGGTCTTCCTCAGGGGCACAAATAACAAAAAGAAAAAGTTTTATAAGAAACATGACTGTATGCCGTGAAGTTCTCCCTTCATTTACTGCTGTGGATAGGAATTGTCAGACGGTCCCTAACTGCTCTGCAGGGAAACAATCATACTTATGAACAGCAGGGGGAGCCCCCGCCTTACTTCCCAGCCATGCAGAACTCAAGCAGCTTTGTTTGTTTCCCTGTAGAGCAGTCGGCGACTGTGTAGAGATTTGAATTGGATTTTATTTTGTCTTTACATCCCCTTTACTGTTTCCAACTCCAGCTGCAGGGACAAAGATCATGGAGCCAGATTTAAACAGATAAACTGGGATTCTATTTGGAGGATTATTTTGCTGCAGCCACTGGTTCTGCAGAGTTGGAGAAAGTTTATATTAAACAATACAAAAACTATAAAATCCACATTAGATTACATGACAACACAGGACCCAGTGCAGTCTGTATATTCTGATTATTAATCAGTCTTGTTGTATCGGCTTCTGGCAGATATTATTTGACTTGTGCAGTTTTGATCATTTATGATGATCCCTAAGCAGCCCAGACCACACTGAGCATGTGCACAGTCTTGGTCTTGCAAAGATGTATAACAAAGTTACAAGATGGTGACCCCCTGTGGCCAACTTTGAAAGCATAAATCATTTGTTTGATTAGGCTTGTGGTGCAGTAAGTTCATGTTTATGTTTAGTATACAAAATACAGCATTTCTAGCCTTATTCTATTTTACACTTTACTTCCCCTTTAACTCACTGAAATAAAGTTCATTGTTTTTACACACGAGTGGATCACGGAGTGCTTGCCGACTTTGTCTTCGATTATCAAAGTTCGAATGTTAGAGTTTTTTATACCTTGAATGAAATTAACTCACAACTCGAATGATATCTTATTTAAGAAAAAACTTGATTCTGCTGATTAGAGTTGAGAAATATGAAACATCGAATTAACTGAGTTTTCAGCGGGAAAAAACTCAAATCGCTCCACTTTTTCGAGTTTTCAGGCAAAACACTCTGACTCCTACATGACCTCGACAGGTTTTAGATGCTATAAATTTCAGATTGGAGCTATTTCCAGGGTTGGGGTATAATAATTCTCGAAAAATTCACGTTTATAAAAAAGAAAATCAAACTGAAAATGACCAAAAAATCAACTTGAAAACTGGAATTCACGTGGAAAACACAACTTGAACCTTTATAAAGAACCCACTTAATGTTTACGTGATTTTCTAGTAGACTAGAAAGTATGGAAAATTCTAGTATGAATAAAGATCTGTTATCCATAGACCCCAGGTCCAGAGCATTACAAGCCCCATGCCTGTATTTAGAATCCATATAATGGGCTATATAAATTCACAAGGGCATAATTAAACACTCAGCAATCTCTAGGAACTTTGGAAGCACAAAGGGTCCTACTGAGGAGTGTCCTACTGAGGAGCTCACAGGCACCATCATGGGATGTCACCTTGCCAATATCATTCCTGCTTTGCTAGAGCTCACCCTGCCATTTCTAGTTGAAGTGAAGCATATATGAGCAACATCAGTCCCAAAATGAGAACTTCTCTTGTGACTGAATGGAAGCAAATCCCACCATCAATGGTCCAACATCTAGTGGAAGCCATCTGGGAAGAGTAGAGGTTGTTATAGAAGCACAGGGAGGTGATACTTCATATTAACAGCCTTGATTTTAGAATGAGATGTTGGACAGGCAGGAGGTTCCCCTCCATACCTTTTGGAGTACATCATGCTATGAGCCCTCCTTCTGAATCTCTCCAACTATATTGACCTTGATGTTGATACAACTGGTTTTCTCTGGCCAACACAGACCATCCGACTGCACATAAATGTATAGGGTAATTGATCTCTTTCAACCCTGGGGCTCTTTACCAACCACATGGACACCAAAACTAGAGGTTCTTCACACAGAGAAGCCTGAATCTATAGACCTAAAACTGTCAGTAAGAAGAAAGGATGTACCTGGTACATGGGAATAGACTAGCTCATATACAGGACTGGCAACCTAGTCTGTATGAAAATCGCCTCTGTGTGAGAGCTGCCCTACTTCCAACTCGTATGTTGCTATTTTTATATGAGCAGTGTTCAAAAAGCACCCTGTGTTTCCAGATATGTGGCTCATAAAGCCTATGGTTTGGTGGAGGAAGCTGTGTTAGGCAAGGTATAGTCTTTTTCTCTGCTTGCATGGAGACTCCGTGTTATGGATTTTGACTGGGGATCAATCTGTCCTTCTAATGGAGAACTTCTTTCCCAAGATCAATGGAATGATCAAAGATCTTCTCTAGATTTTAATTATTTCTGGTATTTCCACTGTTGGATGAGAAGGCATGGCTAGCAAAACCACCGTATGTCTTTCAGATCTCACGTTACTGGTGACTTAAATCTGTGTTGTTTTTTTCTTTAGGCAACCGTCAATAAAGAACCACCCATACCGAAGCAGGCAGTCTCTAAACAGCCCAAGCCCCGGGGAAACGGAAATGGACCTTCTTGTGACTCGTGAAAGGCCACAACGTGGGATCCGTAACAGCGGCTATGATGTAAGTCTATCCAACACGCTACCCACAAGGACTCTCTTACCCCTGTATGTAATAAAAGGCACTAGGTTTGCCCAGGACCAGTAACCCATAGCAACCGATAAGCTATTTGCTTTTAAACAGGTGACCAGTAAATGCTGCCTGCTGATTGGTTGCTATGGGTTATTGCTCCTGGGAAAAATGAGTGCCTTTTATAACGAAACCCCTTTTTGTCTTTAAAGGGATTCTGTCATGATTTTTATGATGTAGTTTATTTCGAAGTTACACTGTTTACACTGCAAATAATTCACTCTACAATATAAAATTTCATTCCTGAACCAGCAAGTGTATTTAGTTGTAATATTGGTGTGTAGGTGCATCTCAGGTCATTTTGCCTGGTCATGTGCTTTCAGAAAGAGCCAGCACTTTAGGATGGAACTGCTTTCTGGCAGGCTGTTGTTTCTCCTACTCAATGTAACTGAATGTGTCTCAGTGGGACCTGGATTTTACTATTGAGTGTTGTTCTTATATCTACCAGGCAGCTGTTATCTTGTGTTAGGGAGTTGCTATCTGGTTACCTTCCCATTGTTCTGTTGTTAGGCTGCTGAGGGGGAGGGGGTGATATCACTCCAACTTGCAGTACAGCAGTAAAGAGTGTCTAAAGTTTATCAGAGCACAAGTCACATGACTGGGGGCAGCTGGGAAACTGACAATATGTCTAGCCCCATGTCAGATTTCAAAATTAAATATAAAAAAAACCTGTTTGTTCTTTTGAGAAATGGATTTCAGTGCAGAATTCTGCTAGAGCAGCACTATTAACTGATGCGTTTTAAAAAATAAAAAAGTTTTTTCCCATGACAGTATCTCTTTAAATAAAATATACAAGGGGAAACTCATATTCAATTTGATGGCACAGGCACACGGATGGTGTAGTACATGTGGGTTTACACCGGGACTGGGCAGGTTCAGGACAAGGCAGAGGTTGTGGGCAAGGTGACAGGCCAAGCTTTTTAAAAATATTTCCCTCCCCCCGTTATATCACTGCATATGTCCTAACCACTATGGCAGTGGTGTAACTTTAGAGTGTTGGGCCCCCCGCCAAAAAATCTACTGAGGGGGCCCGGCCTGCACAGTCCCTCCTTCCAACCCGCTCATGCAGCCCCTTCCAGGCCCCCTGTTGCTGCTTTGCCTGCTGTATAGTTAGTTACCCCACTGCCCTATGGTGACATCACCAGAGGTGCATTGTGACGTCACTGCCTACATACCTCCTGTCTTTGAAGGGACAGATATATATATTTAGGTCAAATGTCAGACTGAAACTGTCAGGACCAAGTAAGCTGGAGTCAGATGTGGGTCGAAAAATTCCCAAGGTGCACGAGCATTAATTTTCCTGTCTCTCGTTAAATCCATTGCTTTGTTGCTAGGGAAAGTTCTACCCTAGGGTAAAATAATTCCTCTAGATGATCCAGGCCATATTGATTTGGCTTATCTATAGGCTACAGGGAAACGTTGGCTCCAAATCCATTGTTTTGTGATGGAACTGACAGCAGCGTATCTACTCCCTGACACCTCATAAGGAACATTGATTGTAACTGAGAGTAATGGCATCGGCTTTGGCACCTTCTCATGGCCTCTATATACTGTATTTATGCCTCCTAGTTTGTATATCAGTTCTGTGCCTGTCCCCATCTCAGCAGTAGGAGAAAGTTACTGACATCACTGGTGCAGCACTAACTGCCTGTTTATCGGTATATCAGTGGCCTTCTATTGGGGCTCCCATTATAAAAATATTCTTTATTGGTGGTCAGAGAAAAAGGAAAGTCATTAACTTTAAATGGGAAATTGATCAGACTGTGATCGAGTAGAACTCTTGACGTCTGAATTTTCATTGACTTGATTGGGTAACGCCATGTAATGAAATACAGTATGTTTTTTCAGAAAAAATTGGTGCAAAATCCAGGAAAATGTAAAATCAGGGAAATGAATTATGCACAATATATAGGTGGGACCACAAAGTAACAATGTAAAATTAAACTTTTAATTTAGCATTTAGTATGTTATAGGATGGCCTATTTCTAGCAACTTTGCCATTGGTTTTCATTATTTATTCTTTTTAAATGGTTTTTTAATTATTTGAAATGGGGGGGGGGTCACTGACCCCAGCAGCCGAACACTATTGCTCTATGAAGCTATTACTTTTTATTACTCTTACTCTTATTCAGTCGCACTCCTATTCATATTCCTGTCTACTGTTCAAACCACTGCCTGGTTGTTAAGCTAAACAAGACCCTAGCAACCGGATAGTTGCTGAAATGCCCAGCTGGAGAGCTACTGAAAAAACAGCTAAATAACCAGAAAACCATAAAAAAGGATATTGTGATTAATTAAAAAAATTACAAAAACATTTTTTATTATGTGACCTGCATTAACATCAGAGATTTAAATTAAAGGCCACATGTTTCAATACAAAAAAAGGGAAAGAAATACAATGCTCTGGGCTGTACAATAGAAAAGAGCAATGGGGCGGCAGGCTGGTGGATCTCACTGCCGACTTTGCATCCTCTGATTTATAGAAGATTTTACACAAGATTGGCGCCAGTTCTGCGTTTATGAGGAACTAGGTCAGAGCGATGCATATTAATCTCCAGATCCGAGAGGCTGAGGGACCGGCACAATTTATACCTGTAGATGAAGGCAGAAAACTTGATATATCAGCGGCATCGTTAAAATGTCTCTGTGGCTTATAACGAATATCAGCCCCGAGAACTGCACAAGTGCAATGTTGATTCCTCTGCATAATGGATATTGCTCTGATAACTCATGCAGATTAACCCAGGAGTAGGGGAGAGAAAGGGAAGAAAAACATTTTTTATTGCTATATTCTATAGATAAATACAGTTTGTTAGCATTAGGGATGCACCGAATCCACTATTTTAGGATTCGGCCGAATCCTTTGTGGACGATTCGGCCAAATACTGAACCGAATCCATAATGTAAATTAGGGAAATGAGGGGGGTAGAGAACAGCACAACCGCGCACATGATTAAAAAATTTTTGATTTCCTTGTTTGTGTGATGAAAAGTCACTTGAGTTATTAGATTCCAATTCGGTTTGGCCAGGTGGTTGGATTCTTGCCTTTCCCCCTTTTTCTTTTTGTATTGTTTTGGATATTTTGCCCTGATGACGACCTCTAACGGTCGAAAACGCGTCGGGCCTATGTCTTGATTTTGTTTATTTTTGATGTAATAAAACAAATTCAATTTTCTGCAATCCTCATCTTTACTGGAATTGTTACAAGCCTTGGTGACTCTGATGGGGAGCCCCGTTTGGATTAGCACCTCACATTTGTATGAATGGGTGCGCACCTCTAACCTCTTTCGGAGGTGGTTTTATTCAGTAGCATCCAAATCCTGGTCAAAAAGACAGAATCTTGGGCAAATCCCGAACCTAATCCTGGATTCAGTGCATCCCTAGTTTGTATGAGCACGAATTCAAGGTGAAGTTTCTTAATCCCTTTAATCTCATGACAAGTTCAAAGCAGAAGGATTTTATGTGTTTTGGTCACCTGCGTGGGTACTAGAGGATCTCCAGGTTGGCTGCTTCTACCACATCTTGCCATAGGTCTGTGTGATACCAGTTTCATTTAGTACTACATGCCTACATGTAATTTGTGTGAGCTGAGCCACTATCAGAATTCATGGGCCCCATCCTGCTGAGTTATAGTTTGTCCTTTTCAGGGGTACCATGTTATTAACCCACCATCTGCTTGGGCCACCCAAGACAAGGGCCCTGCCAACAAAGTAGAATAAAGTCTAAAGAAACAAACAAAAAATCTTAATGGAACTCTGCTCCTGATCACACCCATGATCCATGCCACACCAAACACTCAAACTCCTCCCACTCCCCAGACAAGCCCACCTCTTTCACAGTGCACAGATGGGCCTTGGCATTCATTTGGGCTCACCTCTTCCACTTCCACTGGCCCTATGTAGGGCTGCCTCTTGTCTGAGAGAGTCTAACGGCTGATGAGAGGGGGTTGAAACGGAAAGGGGTGGCAAATAACACCACAGGGAGGGGTTATGACCCAACTAGGGGGGTCATAACAGGGTGGAGATATCTTGTTGATGGACGGAGTAGATTAAATATTTGTGAGGAGGCAGGATAGTGGTGAATCAGCAGCAGGCCGGAGGCAGAATAAGTAGGGATTACGAATTTACCGGCAATTGTATTGCCAGTGAATTTGCAATACCGGGCAAATACCAGCCAGGTGGCAACCCTAATCTCATGACAGTACCTGCAGTAACCCCCTGATGACAGCCCTGGTTGCTAAAGTGGACCCTTGATTTCAGGTTCTCTGGAGAGCCCTAGAAGGCCCAGTCTGATACTGGCAACAAACACATTGTGGTGAGCAAAACATCTGTCCATTCCCCTTTGGCCCCATGCTAATTGCTTGGTCTGCAGCCCCAGTGTTTACAGACCAGTCAGTTTTATAATAGACCTTATCTCAAGTCTAAATCTGGTTGTGTTAAAAGTATGTGATGTTCTTCTTGCAGACGGAACCAGAAATGATTGAGGAGACAAATATAGACAGGGTCAAGCAGGCCAGAACTTTTATCAAGTCCCGTCAGGCTAAAGGCCATTCAGAAACGTCCACGTTGAGCTCCCAGCCGTCCATTGATGAAGTCAGGCAGCAGATGCACATGTTGTTGGAAGAAGCTTTTAGCTTGGCATCCACCGGCCACGGAGCTCCAAAGAGGCAACAGGATCCTTACGCCTCAGCCCAGCACTTGCCGTATTCTGAAGTTGTGACCAGCGCCCCTGGCACCATGTCCAGGCCTCGGGTGCAGTGGGTGCCGACCTACAGACCTGAAATGTATCAGTATAGCCTGCCCAGGCCCGTGAGTACCCCATAAACATTACCGACACAACAAGAATATTATGAGCATGGCTGTGACTTATTATATTAGACTGTTGGTGATATTACAGTTTATGTTGATGGAGAGCCAACATTTTGTTAGGGGCCACCTTAGCTTATAAGAAGAATACAGGTATAGGAAAATCAGTCATTTTGCTATAGTTCCAATAACATCTAGGATAGCATGTAAGCAGTTAATACAAAAGGTTATTTACAAAGTGGAAAGCGCTGTGCAAAGTGCGAAATATGCCATTTTTTTGCACTTGCCGCCTTTTTGGAGCACATAGACTAATGGCCATCCCCTTGAATTCAGTTCTGCCGTCTTTTGACTTCAGTGTATTCATGAGAAGCGAGAGAGGGGATCCCCTATCCTGCCCCATGGTCGGACTGGGCCGGTGGCACACCGGGGAAAAAATCCGGAGGGCCCCGGCTCACAGGGAGAAGAAGCTACGCTCCTGACAGGGCAAGGGGCTGGGACCTTTCCGACCCTGTCCTGCCCCCAACCTATGCCCTTGATTGGTTGTTATACAGACAAGCAGGTTAGGAAGTGCTGGTGGACCTGTAGGTGGCAGTAGTCAGTGGCTCCCACTGCCACTGCACTCTGTATCCCATGTCAGTTTTTTTGTTAAAGGATAAGTAAACCTTAAAAACAAGTGAATGTAAAACGGATGAGGGTGCTATTCTAAGCACTTTTGCAATATACATTCATTTTTTTTTTAATTCCAAGATACTAAGGGATACATGTACTGTTAATATAAACAAATTTTGTTACAGCTCCACCTGCTTTTTCACACCCGTCTGACCACCAAGTAGTCAAGGAATTTGTCAGGAGAAATATAGAAGCTGCTCTGATGTTTTTCTGCTTAGGAAAATCATTAGAAACCTTTCTCAAATCTTTCCAAAGCAGAAGAACATCAGAGTAGCCTCTTTCTTTCTCCTGACAACTTCCTTGACTACTTGGTGGTCAGAAAATGACCAGCAGGTGGCGCTGATGTAACAAAATTCATTTATATTAAAAGTACATGTATCCTTTAATAACTTGGAATTAAAAAAGTAAAGAATGTACATTGCAAAAGTGCTTAGAATAGCCCAACATAAGTCTTACTGTCAGTATGCATTAAGTACACACAAGAAGAGGGCAAGGGGAGTAGCACACACACAATAATTATCTATAGGCAAGGTGAGTGGTAGCTACAGAACTATATAGAATGGGATTGGCTCCCACTAGAAATAATGATCAGGCTACAAAGAGTTAGAAGATCCAAGCAAACGACTGGTTTCTATGGGCAACTGCATTAGAGCAGTTTAGCACCTGGGTTAGTAAATTAGTCTATGTATAACACTTTATAAAGTCCAGCTTATTTGTTCATCTGTTTGAATGGCCTGTTCTTATTACCTTGCAGACTTACCGGTTCTCTCAACTTCCGGAAATGGTTATGGGTTCACCCCCACCTCCCATTCCTCCCAGGACAGGCCCTGTTGCAGTCACTTCTTTACAGAGGTAAGTTCCTCTCTGATTCCTCTGATTTACCCAACAGTAGGGAGGTTTCTACCTGACCCCACTCAGCCAATAATGAAAGTACTAGTGCAGCTAAGCATGCTGGGTAAACGATGCAACCACATGCAGAACAGTGCATTTTAGCATATTTAACTGATCCTTGCAATGAGATATTTGGGGGCTTTGTATAGGAACCACACTATAAGGGTTAGTCCACACGAGGAGATTCAGGGAGATTTAGTCGCCTGGCAATTAATCACCTCTTCTTCTGGGCGACAATCTCCGAACTGTCGACTAATCGCCTCTTATTCTGGGTGGCAATCTCCCCGAACTGCCTTCTTGTGTCTTCCCATCCGCTATAATGAAAAGTCTTTTTTTTTCATCATAGCGGATGGGAAGACACGAGAAGGCAGTTCGGGGAGATTGTCGCCCAGAAGAGGAGGTTTTTATCTCCCCGAATCTCCTCGTGTGGACTAACCCTTACCGCAGTGAAGCCATAAAATCCTAAATTCTGATGCAGAACACATTGCTGCTATTTCTCTATCACAGCCTGCCATCTAGTGGCCAACAAGGAACACTTTAGGCTTATTGCTTTCATCTAGGGATCAAAAACATTTATTTTTGGCCTACTGGACTATTCTACTCATATTTTATACGCCCTTTGACAATGTAGCATGCCTTTATATTTCTTGATTAGTACTCTGCCTTTGTTTTGGTAATATTTCTACTCAGATTGAGCTGCAGACATTAAAGTATGGGGGGTGCAGAATGGGCAGGGGGTAGTATGGGCATCATGGGCCTTACTAGGGCCCTACTCTCAGGCCCACACCCCTGTGCAATAATATGACACGGACCACATAATCATAAGACTGTGACAGTAAAAACCATATAAGTGGTGTCACTGGTTACTTCACCCATGCCCAAAACAGTATGGGGTTATTTACTAAACTCTGAATGCCAAAAACCCCAAAAACTCATGTTTTTCAGTATACACACATTTTTTTGGGATTTATTAAAACCCAAAGATGGAAAAAGTCTGATTCTGGTATCTCAGACCTGCCGAGGTTGCATATACGTCAGTGGGAGAAGCCCCAAATAATTGTTGATCTGTGCTGGGTTAGTGCAGTTATTTTTGTGGTTTTCAGGCAAAAATCAGAGTTTTCAGGTGGAAAATCCCAAAAATTTGTACGATTCGCTTTTTTTTTTTATACAATGTTTTTTTTTCCCACAAATAAATTTTCCAGAAAGTGTATTGATAAATACGGAGAAAAAAACCCGTACGGATTTGGTCAGAGTGATAAATTCGGTAGAAAGTATTTGACGAGCTCTCCATTCCCCCGTGGAATTAAAAGAAGTCAACTTTTATTTTCAACTTCGTATCTGCCGATACCTAGTCATAGGTAAATGACTATGACTACATATCGGCAGATATGAAACGCGCCAGGCAATCGATGTTTCTAATAAGCTGAAAATAAAAGTTGACTTCTTTTAATTCCACGGGTGAATGGAGTGCTCGTCAAATATAGTTTCTAGCGATCGTGACGCACCTATAGCTACGGGCTTGGGGCGATGCACACGGGTCACTCGTTGGATCTGGTGAGTTCCTTCTGTTACATTACCCTTGATACTGTTTTAGGCATTTGTGAACCCAGGAGCGGGGGTTTCTACACCCGGGTCACCACCATTTTCGGGTGAGCTGTTCAAACGTGAATTTTGTAATTGGCCGCCAGAGTTGTAAAGGGCGCACAAGAGCAAAGCTTTTTGTATACGGAATCTTACCCCCATATGTAATAAAAGGCACTGGGGGTCATTTATAATGTTCGCACAGCGCATATTTTTCGCAAATGGTTGTATTGCGCATGTTTTTTGCTGAGCGCTAATATATTGCACTGCTCTGCCCGTCTTTCCGGTTTTTGCGAATTCGCAGTGTGAATAAATTTTCGCAAATGGCGCGCAAATGAGACAGGAGTTTGTGCAAGCGCACCCAATGTGCGAGGTTGTTGTGCGCGAAAATAGCGTTGACAGTAACTTAAATTCGCAGTTTGCAAAACTGTTTTGCGAATATTTTATGCGCCACCAAAGTTGTGGCGTAAGTGAGTCGCAGAGTGTGCGCATAAAGATTCGCAATTTGCGAATTGTGACATATTTATAAAGCCCCTTTAGACATTCGCAATTCTGTATGCACCCTCTTATTCAGCTTTATAAATATAACCATGCGCAGGGCAAATATATTCACTTTGCGAACCAATCTGCCCTGCGCGAAGTTTATAAATGACCCCCACTAAGTTTGCCTTGGAGCAGTAACCCATAGCAACCAATACAAAGTTTGCTTTTAAACAGGTGACCAGGAAATCCTACTTGCTGATTGGTTGCTAAGGGTTACTGCTCCTGGGCAAACTTAGTGCCTTTTATTACATTACCCCGTTAGTGCCTTAAATAGCGGAGTTCACTTTTGCAAATGTTTAGTGAACGGAACCAAATTTAGCATATATCCTATTTATGATCTGAACACATATTAGAGTGATAAATTTGGACTTTGATAAATGGGCCTCTTAATGTTCAATATATAGTCATTTCCTCTGATTCCGTTTTGTCTGATGGATCCTTTTATCCTCTCCAGGTCTACGGCCGATACGGCGAACAAGAGTTCTCGAGCAGCGGAAGCCGGCGCCAATGAGCAGGGGCACGGTGAGCATGGGGGTTTTCCACCGGTTTCAAAGGCGCCGGTGACTGTGGCCCAAGCGGATCAATCAGTATCAAATTACACAGGTGAGATCACATCACCATGGCTTGCTTTTAAATTGACTGATCACAGCCGTGCCGCAGTAGCAAGAGAAATGATGATGAATTTTGGAGGTGTACAGCTGTATAGAATATCCACGTGTATGTTAACTATAGGGGTGCACCGTATCCAGGATTCGGTTCAGGATTCGGCCGATTTTCAGCAGGTTCGAGTTCTTGTACCAGTCCGAACCGAATCAGAATCCTAATTTGTTAGATGTAAATTAGGGGCGGGAAGGGAAATCACATGACTTCTCGTCACAAAACGAGGAAGTTTGTTTCCACCTTTTCCTTTCCCGTCCCTAATTTGCATATGCAATTTCGGATTTGATTCGTTATCCAAAAAAGTGGATTCGGTGCATCCCTAGTTTTAAAGGAGTCATCATGATTAAGGTAACTTTTAGGGGCAAATTTACTTAAGGTCGAATATCGAGGGTTAATTAACCCTCGATATTCGACTGTCGAAGTTAAATTCGTCGACTTCGAATATCGAAGTCGAAGGATTTAGCAATATTAGTTCGATCGAACGAAAAATCGTTTCGAAGGATTTTAATCCATCGATCGAACGATTTTTGTTCGACCAAAAAAAGCTACCAAAGCCTATGGGGACCTTCCTCATACTCTAACATTGACTTCAGTAGCTTTTAGGTGGCGAACTAGGGGGTTGAAGTTTTTTCTTAAAGAGACAGTATAGTATAGTCGAACGATTTTTAGTTCGAATCGTTCAATTCGAAGGTCGAAGTCGAAGCTCGAAGTAGCCCATTCGATGGTCGAAGTAGCCAAAAAAAACCATTCGAAATTCAAAGTTTTTTTCCTCTATTCCTTCACTCGAGCTAAGTAAATGGGCCCCCTTAGTATGTTATAGAATGGCCAATTCTAAGCAACTTTTCAATTGGTTTTTATTATTTATTTTTTTATAGTTTTATAGTTATTTGCCTTTTTCTACGGACTCTTTGCAGCTTTCAAATGGGCGTCGCTGACCCCTTCTAAAAAGCAAATGCTCTGTAAGGCTCCAAATGTATTGTTATTGCTAATTTTTATTACTAATCCTTCTATCCAGGCCTCTCCTATTCATATTCCAGTCTCTTATTCAGGAGCTACCAGATTTCTTTAAATGCCAAACTGGAGAGCTGCTGAATAAAAAGCCAAATAACTCAAAAACCACAAATAATAAAAAATGAAAACCAATTGCAAATGTTTTCTGAATGTCACTCTCTAGATCATACTAAACGTTATCTGAACGGTGAACCCCCCTTTCAAAGGCACAATTTTCAGAGCTTAGTGATGTCTAATTTGGATGTGCCATTTTGTTGACTATATTAATGCCGTTGTACATTCCTAAGCAGCAGGGAAAGGTTTCTCCTGTTTGCTCAACGTTTTATTGTGTTGTATAGTCACAATCACAATTTTGAGTATCATTTATAGTCCTTAAACTTTTAGGGGCACAAAAGGGCACCCCTTAATACCCACAGGCAAGTGGTAAGTACAGGGCTAGTTACTACCTAAATAATACACAAACTAGGGGATGCCAACATGTTGCCCTTCATGAATACAGTTCTTCCAAAAGCAGGCAAAGATGTATTCATGTAATAGGAGCAGGCTACTGTATTCTGGGTCACATCTAAGAGTGCCATCCTCAGGGAGGGTGCCAAGTGCACCCATAGTTTGTATAGGTGAGCCCCATAGTGCACATATGCCTAATGTACGGCCACTCATAAACTCTGTACTAACTGCTCCTAAGAGAGTCTTTATTCTCTGTTTGTCTTTATGAGACTGCGGCTCATTAGAACGGCTGCTGTTTGCAAGAGGCGATAATAATAATTCCCCTGTGACCCTCCTGTTTTCCCAGCGCTGTTTGTACATACAGTAAAACTGAAGGGCACTTAACAGATTCATTAAAGGCAAATCAATTAGCAGCAGCAGCGCTCGAGCTGGAGTTTATGATAATGTTCTTCTTCGTTAATGGCAATAATGTTGCCAAAGCAAAGCTGACTTCATTGACATGGGAAATTTACCCTTTAACTCGTCTCTTTCTTACATATTCATAGCATCGGTATGCGCAATGTATTTTTATGAGCGGACTGGTAAAATCCTGGTCAGGTGGTAATCCAGTAGGGACACCATTGGGGGAATTCACAAAAGTGGTGATATTGAGACAAAATAAAAGTGGAGATAAAAGTTGCGGATTTCCCACCAAATTCACAAACCTCTATCTCCACTTTTGGGAATTTGTCTTTTAGGGTCAGGCTACACAGGGCGTTTTTTGGGGAGATTTAGTCGGCTGTCGATTAATCGCCTAGTTTTTGTGGCGACCAATCTCCCCAAACGCCTTCCCTGCGCAGGCTAAAATGAAAAAAGCGGTTTGTTTCCACTTCGGGTGACTTCGGAAAACGAACCGCCGCGTGTGATTAGCGCCTGTGTGGCCTGACCCTTAAACACATTGTTTTCAGATTTTGTCTTTTCTGTTTGTCTTTAGTTCTTCTAGTTTTATTGTACCTAGGAAAATTATACATCATTTTTTTCAGGACAACCTGGGCTTTACTAAATCTGCCTACATGATTGTGTAATACCAATTCTGTAACATGATATGAGGGTCTAAATACAAGAAATGTTGCATAATATAGGGATTTGTATCAGAAATATGTTTTATTAGCTTAGGTCAAGTGTCTTATTGCTGCTAAAACTAAAACAAATGGCTGGGAGGCTTTACTTTTCCTTTAGATAATATATTCACTCAAATTGCTAATATTGCCACATTCATTAAGATAAAACTAATAAAATAATGCAAGTGTGAGTTAAAAACTTTTTACATATCAAATTAAATAAAATAAAACATTTTGTTTAATCAGTGTTTTACTTGTTTTGTTAATGAGGTTTTTACACCTATAGGATTAGACAGAAACTTTTGCCCTAATTATATGCTAATCCCTATTAATATAATAATAATTCCTCAATGGGGCACCTGCAAGAGGTTTGAAATGAAGATTGTCTGAACCAAAGAAGAGCAGATTATATTAGAATGTCGGGAGAAAATGTCGTTTTTATGTCATTTTATGTAGTTTGAAAGACAAATTCATAAAATTGTCTGTAAACTGTGTTTCTTTTACTAAAATGTCGGTTGAGTCGGAATTTAAGCGGATTTCTGTTTGTGAATATGGAGAAAGTATTTTACTCCAGTTTACCACCACTTTACTCCAAAAATGGGCTATGTCCACTTTTGTGAATTCCCCCCAATGTCTATTAAAAAGGAAGCCTCTACTCACTGTCCAACTTTTCCTTTACTTATGTAAACAGAAGAAATGAAGCAGTTTAAAACATCTGCTTTCTCCCTGTTTCCATAAACTATTTAACCTGCTTTTTATACTAAGGGGGCCATTTACTAACAATGGAATTTTGTTTTTTTCCACTAATCTTTTAAAATTAGTTTCCTATTTTATTTAAAACACTACTATAAATTGGAGATTTATTGTGTAAAAAACATGAATGAACTCTATTACATAACTTTGCCGGGTAAAAGTGATTAAGGTCCTATAGAAGTCAATGGGAGCTGCACGGATTCTTTTGGATCATTTTAAATCAATCTGGACATTTAGAGGTTTTCAGATTTTTTTTTCACTAGGAATTGTCCAAAAACATGCATTTTATAAGGTTTTTGAGGTATTTATATTACTAAATATCATTTTAGAGAAAGTGAATTTATTTGTGGTTTCAAAAACCTCTAAAATCACTAAACGCCAACCTTTGATAAATAGGCTTCCCCGTGTCATACACAATCTTGCTTCTTTTGCTTTGCCAATTGTATATTCAAAAAAAATATTTGGGATTTGTTTTATTCTTAGTGATACCCCTTTTATTTTTAATTTGCCTGATTTTGCTGTTTAGTCTCCATCATTTCTTGTTGTATTTATTTCTTTGGGCAGGTAACTCAGCACCAGCAGTATTTGCTATTCCTGGAAACAGATCAGGATATTCCGGTTACTACATTCCTCAGCCTCCTTCTTCCTACAGAAACCAAGCGTGGATGTCCTATTCAGGAGACAATGAGCTACCGGGACAATGGGCCGATTCAGTAAGAATCCTTTCATTGCAAAGCAGGGTTTTATAAAATACAGATACTGCCAGCGGGATGGCACTCGGAGCACTTCGTTTTCTGTAGTCGCCCGAAGTTTCCTCGTGAGGAACTTCGGGCGACTTCGGAAAATGAAGCGCTCCGAGTGCCATCACGCTGGCGATTTAGATTCTAACTGGCGGGAAGGCAGTTCGGGGATATTAGTAGCCTGAAGAAAAGGCGATTTGTCGCCGGGCAACTAAATCTCTCCGAATCTCCTTGTGTGTCTCTGCCCTTAAACATAATGGGATAGCAGTTTTGGACTGGGTCTCCTAGGGTCCACCAGAGAACTCGACTTTGAGGACCCACTCTCACAACAATTAGATAGACATTATATTTATCTATGGTTGAAATAACTAATGGCTGATAAAAACTGTCCTTGGCTGGGGTATACTAGGGATGGAGCTCACTAGGAGATCCTAAACCCAAGTTAAACATGTTTATATTTATTTTAATGAGGATATCTCAGCATCAGAGCAAGTGTAAACTGTATCAGTAGATTCAATCTGGATCGGACTGGGCCGGTGGGACACCATGAAAAACTCTGTGGGCCCCAGCCGTTTTGGGCCCCGCTCAACCAGATCCGCCCCACACCTGACACCTTGTCTTCTGCCCCTGACCTCCCTCTGGAGGGCGGGTTGGTTGCTGTGTCCTGGTGGGCCCTGGACCCCCTAGTCCGATGCTGGGTTTGATACAGGGGAATAAATATACTTTAATAGTTTTATGGGGTCTGTCTGTCCATTTTAGGGTTGCCACATGTCCATACAGCTTAGACCGGGAAGGGGATGAGGCCGTGACATCAGTGGGCGGGGCATAGATGGGAGCGGGTGTGACGTCAGAGGGGGGCTATGACCACCGATCGCCGTGTCAATCAAGGGAATCCTGCCCTTGGAAAACTGGGCAGGAAGTTTTTAAACAGGCAGCCCTTCAAAATACCGAGCTTTCCAGGTCAAAACCAGACAGGTGGCAACCCTAGTCCATTTTATCTTAGTGCGCCCCCCTTGGATGCTAGGCCCACTTGTAATCCAGCTTCTCTAAAGTTAATTTTAGGGGAACTATGGGAGTACGACATACAAAGCAGGGATGCCTGGCGCTCAAAGGAATCCACAGGACCAAAATATTTTTAGTTAAAAAATGTCTTTATCAGTTAAAGTTAAAAAATTTACAAAAATGTAAATGCCCTACAGGTTTCGTACCCACAAGGGCACTTAATCATGGGCTATGAGCTGTAGGCAGTAGACAAGACCAATAGCAACATGGAGTCTTAGGCAAGTCTGAAACCTTCATAACATTTCTGTTAACCTCTTAATATTTTAGAAAAGCAAACAAAAAAGAAGGTACCTCAATGGACACAGTCACCACAAATGAAACATGGTTTAATATTTAGTAGAGTAGATTGAGTAACAGTTTGAGAACTTCATGATTGTCATTGTCTTCAGTATGTCTGCTAAGCAGCAGTACTGGCATGCTTTATGGCTTTATGGCTGAGAGTCTACCATGTTTATGGCTGAATGTTCAGACTACAGTGGTCAGAGATCCTGTCTAGAACTCATGGTTTGCAGCAGTGCAGGATTTTGATCCTAAAAAAGGTCAAATTAGCAGTGTGTTTACGATAAAGAGGAACAAGTAAACAACTGCAAAACAGTTTTCAAATATTTCATTAGAAATTAATTCATTATGAAAGTTTTTGGGTGATTAAGTTGGTTTTCTCTACCTTGTCTTTCCAAAGCACCATAAAGGTATCTGATTTCCTCCCATAGGTTCCTCTCCCGGGATACATTGAAGCTTACCCAAGATCTAGATATTCCCAGAACTCTCCCTCTCGACTGCCCAGACAGTTTAACCAGTCAGTGAATGTACATACAAGCCTTGAGCACACGGCCGGGCCATCTATCGGAGCCTCTCAGCAAAGCCTGGTGGACACGGACACCCCAGATACTTCCATCACCAACCTTTCCACTGCAGCTCTGGTTAAAGCCATACGGGAAGAAGTAGCCAAACTGGCCAAAAAACAAACGGATATGTTTGAGTTCCAGGTGTAAGGAGGGCGCCTTTAAAACGCTAGGCTTGGGGGATAGGACGTTATGGTATTTGTATTTTCTTTCTCTGAGATGTCTAATTATAGATGGAAAATATCAGCTGACTCAGTTAAATGCTTTATTTGTGTAAATTAAAGGGGACATAAAGTGTCAAACATCCCCTGTCTTATAACATATGCGCCTTGGGTTTAAAGAAAAACATCTGCTGATCTGATTTGCTGACTTAGCCATGAGAATATAGAAAATGATTTCTGTTTCTTTATGTCCCTTCTATTCCCTTGATTTTCTCTTAAGAAAAACAGTAACGTTAGCAAAACCTCATGTAGCTTCAAATCCCTTTATTTGCAGACAATCCGAGACGTAATATTTCACCAGAACTTACTGTAAAACGTCATGTGTGCAGTTATGACTTCAATAGGCATAATTACCAACCCAAGTGCCCGTTGCAGCCATGTTTGTTACCCAGAATTTAGAATTCCACTGTCTGTGTTGGTCAGCTGTGTGCAATGTGTGGGACTCTTAGTTCTTAGTCGATGAGCAAGTCATGTGATGCAATGTGCAAAAGGGAGGCCTGGAAGTGACATCTCAAGCCGGGTATATATTCCAGGGCATCCTTGCACAGTGCACCCTATATTTTGCACCTTCTGGGCAATCACGTTTGGACTGGGCCAGTGGGACACCGGGAAAAAACCCGGTGGGCCCTAGCCCTCAAGGGCCTGCTGGCCCAGACCCACAACCAGCAGCTCCTGCACTCCTTTGTGACCTCCCCCCAGGCCCGGATTTCTTTCTTCGGTGCCCATAGGCCACCAAGTCTTAGCGTCCACCCGCTTTCATGCACACCCTATACCCCCCCCGCGCGAGCACGCATATGCGTGCCAGAATGCTGAGGAGCTGCTGCTCCCCAGCAGGTCCGGACTGAGAATTAAAATAGGCCCTGACATTACAGGTACATAGAGGCCCAATCAGCCCACATAGAGGCCCAAACAGCCCACATAGAGGCCCAAACAGCCCTTACCAGCCCACCAAATACTAACTTTCTATGGGACCTTATAGCAGCCCCTCTGACATTTGCCAGAACCCACAGATTGCCAGTCCGAGCCTGCTCCCCAGTGCTCCCTAGAATGCCTCTCCTGAAATTTTGCTGCCCTAGGCCCTGGCCTTTATGGTCTCACCACAAATTTGAGCCTGCTTCCCCCCCCCCAATTACATGAAATGAGACGCAAGACAAAGATACACTCTGACGAGGGGATGGAGTAAGCCGAACAGAGGGGGATTTGCGGCTGGTGCAGGGGGGCCCCTAGAGATGGCGGGGGGCCATGATGTGACAGCCCCAGTAGGCCCAGACTCCCCCAATCTGACGCTGTGTGCAATTCAACAAGTTGGATGATCTGGCAGATTTGCACTAGGTGCAAGGAGCATTTATAGGTATAGGTACCTTTTGTGAATCACATGTAAATGCACTTTGAACTTCTTGTAAATGGGCCCTTTAGTGTTTCCTTCTCTCCATTTGAAGAATAAAACTAATTCCAGAACCAATAATGGCCCATTATGCCCTTGCCATTTCAGGCCAATGTTCACTTAAGACAGGGAAATACTTTTTAGGGTTTTTTCTGCAATGGGGGTGTTTATTTCTGAGCTTCGTGCAATGGAACACCTATGATGGCCTACCTATACACATACCTGCATACCTATGAGACACTTACGGTCAGTGTTGGACTGGGATGCCAGGGGCCCACCAGAAAACCTTAGGCTGAGGGCCCACTTTCCAAACTTCCTGCTCTCCTCACTCAACCTCTTTATTCTCCTAGTGTCTTTTCTCTACATACTATACTCTATTCTTCCATTATTAAGCCTCTTTGTTCCCATAAAGAAATAGGGAATGACCATGAAATTGGCCAAATGTTTAGAAGCAAGAGGCCCACTGACACCTGGGCCCACCGGGAGTTTTCCTGGTAGCCGGTGGGCCAGTCCAACACTGCTTACGGTCTTCTCTGCTATGGAGAGTTCCTTTTACAACTCATTTAGATGCTCACACCCTCAGTGATGTCTAACCACACCTGTGGACTGATGGACCACACCTCCTTGGCTTCTTGTAATAGGTTTATTATGGGAGGTCGTAAGATAGCTTGCGACCAGCCACCCTGAGAGACAATGGCAAGCTGAGGGCATAGTGACCCTTTAAGATATCGAAGCTGGACAGTCCTAAAGGATGAAGCCAACTGGAAATGGTTAGTCAAAGCTACATTTCACAGATTAAAATCGAAGTGAAAGTTCAGCTAGAAACACCAGTTCATGGTTTCTGGGCACCATCATGGGTTGGGTTTCTGGGTTGATGCCTGGTGCCAAGATGATACCCATCCAGACCCATATGCTGAAAAGTCCTGCTGGTCAAAGACTGCTTTGAGTTATTGATGAGGTCCTTTCCTAGAGGGTCTACATGAGAACCTCATATAACCTGATTATTGCTCCATGTGCCAAATAATTTGGTTTCAGCCCATTTGGCCAGTTTAATATGAAGGCAGGTAGTGCGCATCCATATTGGGGAGCTAGTTTTTAGGCTATCGCCAAAGAGTGCAGTGAAGAACGTTTGCCAGTTCCCTTATAGGTCTTCAACCGAGCATGAGTGGAATTTACTGGCTACAGAAATGCAAACAGATTACTTGAACAAATCCAAACATTTTTGCAGAGGAATTCCAACACCCCCCCCCCCCAAAGTTTTGGCTCACCTGTTGCTATCAGATGCGAAGGTCTTTTGCGCCGCTCTAGAGATCATTTCCACTTCACACTAAAATGCCTTTCAGACTAGGGCTTAGCTGGGGCAGGTAAAATGAGAAGCCTGTTTGAGTCTGGCTTAGAATGTGATCCCTGTTCACCTGTACAAGCGATCCTCTGTCTCTCCCCTTGAAGGAAGAGTCATTGTAAGCCAGGGACTCTGATTTCTTGCTATGGGAGCTAATGAATGTCTGCACAGGAATGCTCGGTAATAGGGAGCCTTTATGGGGAACCTTTGTTCATTAATTTCAAATGTACGCGTCCTTTTTAAACTGGCAAACACTGAAAGCAGCGATTACACACTATGAATATATTTCGTGCGTTACAATGTGACCTAGGGAGTCTTTCAGCGCTGCCGTTATTTCGTTTTGTTAATTCTGTAAATAGTGTGATTGCATGGGCATTCTTGCAGAGCTTTGCTTACTCCTGATATCATGTGTTCAGCTTTATAATCAGTAACCAACTTTGTCATACCTTCTATCGCCATATATGTATATACTGAACTTGTTTTTTTTTTTAGAATGAAATGGGGGAATGTTTCTAAATCTGCATTTTGTTGTTGGCTAGCTGTCAGAAAAATAAGTTACTGAGCAGAGAAGAGTCTTCTGGTATTTCTTAACTCAGTGATTTAATTTTCTGACAGCTGGGCTGAACAGTAGGTGGCGCTGTTCTTTCAAGGTAAATATATCAGCAGTGCAAAAGCGGCTAATGTTGTTAGAAAACATGAATGTAGATTGCAAAAGTTCCTAGAAGGGGAGTCTGACCAGTTTTACACTGATTTGTTTTCAGGGTATATATCCACTTTAAACCGTGTAATCAATTCTAATTACAATTTATGAATATTTTGAAATATTTTTTCCATATGTAACTTTTATTACAGAACACACTTTAAGGAGCATAACACTGATATGTGGCCAATGAGTATGCAATAATGCATTACATCAAACTTGACATACAGATATATCACTGTAATCATATTAGTCCTTTGCCTAATAACCAAAGTTGTTCTACTCTCTTTCCCACATATAATAGCACCTCATACTTCTTATTAGCAGTCTCTGGGAAGGGAGTGTGACTGTGGGATAGCAGGTATAGTAGGGAGAGATGGTGCCTATAGTAACAGTGGATAATAGTCTCTGGGAAGGGAGTGTGACTGTGGGATAGCAGGTATAGTAGGGAGAGATGGTGCCTATAGTAACAGTGGATAATAGTCTCTGGGAAGGGAGTGTGACTGTGGGATAGCAGGTATAGTAGGGAGAGATGGTGCCTATAGTAACAGTGGATAATAGTCTCTGGGAAGGGAGTGTGACTGTGGGATAGCAGGTATAGTAGGGAGAGATGGTGCCTATAGTAACAGTGGATAATAGTCTCTGGGAAGGGAGTGTGACTGTGGGATAGCAGGTATAGTAGGGAGAGATGGTGCCTATAGTAACAGTGGATAATAGTCTATGGGAAGGGAGTGTGACTGTGGGATAGCAGGTATAGTAGGGAGAGATGGTGTCTATAGTAACAGTGGATAATTGTCTCTGGGAAGGGAGTGTGACTGTGGGATAGCAGGTATAGTAGGGAGAGATGGTGCCTATAGTAACAGTGGATAATAGTCTATGGGAAGGGAGTGTGACTGTGGGATAGCAGGTATAGTAGGGAGAGATGGTGTCTATAGTAACAGTGGATAATAGTCTCTGGGAAGGGAGTGTGACTGTGGGATAGCAGGTATAGTAGGGAGAGATGGTGTCTATAGTAACAGTGGATAATAGTCTCTGGGAAGGGAGTGTGACTGTGGGATAGCAGGTATAGTAGGGAGAGATGGTGCCTATAGTAACAGTGGATAATAGTCTCTGGGAAGGGAGTGTGACTGTGGGATAGCAGGTATAGTAGGGAGAGATGATGCCTATAGTAACAGTGGGATAATAGTCTCTGGGAAGGGAGTGTGACTGTGGGATAGCAGGTATAGTAGGGAGAGATGGTGCCTATAGTAACAGTGGAGTCATACATTTGACAATCCTGTTTTATTGAAATAATGGGGTCCAAGTCTTATGCTGGGCTCCAACACCTCTGAAGACATAAATGACACAAACACTCACTGTTATCTGTTATACTATGGGTTACTGGTAGCAACTTTTTTTTTTTACATTACCGCCTCCTACAAATCCTTTTTAAAAGTGTAATGAAACGGAGACGTTTGTGTGTCTGTCCCAGTCGCAGCTACAGATTGTGTCATGTAAAACCCACCACAGACATGTACATATATATATGAAATGTATTTTTGTAACCTTTGTGTAAATATGGATTGTACATACATACAGATATATGCAAGCTGCTAGGCTGTAACTCACCGACCTGATGATTAATCGGAATAAACGTCTTTTTTTCTGCTTCGTTCATTGAATAAATCCAGAAACCCTGGCGCCATCCTCATGCGCCGCACTGTAAAGAAGCAAAAACTCTCTCTATATAAAACGTTATTGATTACACCAAGTGATTCCGTTTAGTTGATTCTCTGTAAATGTAAATATTTTACAAATCAAGGTGGTAAACAAACCCTTTTCTGTACTACAGCTCCCAGACTCCCCAGCCACATGCTGAGCATTATATTTGTTTTAATTTTATTTATTAGTTTTATTGTTATTAATACGGACTTGGCGTTTATTTGATCACCCCCCACAAACTACTGCACCTGGAAAGGCATCTTTAGTGTTTGGTACCAGGACCCCCCCCCTAATTCGAAAAAATATTCTGTGTTCCTGCATGGCCACACCCATGACCCTCACCAAGCATGCCCCTTACACCCTAACCCTATTTGTCATCTGCCCAAGCCCCTCCCATGCTCGACAGGCCCTTCCTACTTTTTGGCCCAATAATCACACCTCCCTGTCTTTAAAGGGAAAGTAAAGTCTAATATAGAATAAGGCTAGAAATGCTGTATTTTGTTTACTAAACATAAACATGAACTTACTGCACCACAAGCCTAATCAAACAAATGATTTATGCTTTCAAAGTTGGCCACAGGGGGGTCACCATCTTGTATCTTTGTTATACATCTTTGCAAGACCAAGACTGTGCACATGCTCAGTGTGGTGTGGGCTATTAGGGATCGTCATAAAGTCTCAAAACAGGGAAACAAACAAAGGTGCTTGAGTTCTGCATGGCTGGGAAGTAAGGCGGGGGCTCCCCCTGCTGTTCATAAGTATGATTGTTTCCCTGCACAGCAGTTAGGGACCGTCTGACAATTCCTATCCACAGCAGTAAATGAAGGAAGAATCTCACTGCATACAGTCAGGTTTCCTTTAAAAACGGTGCACATTTTTTAATTAAAGTATATTGGAGATAGGTTTATTTTTCATTAAAGAAAGTAAAAATGGGATTTTATTTTTTTGCCTTTACATGCCCTTTAAGGGCCCCCTTTGCCATGCTGCCTAAATGGTGTACCCCCTTGAACCCCAGGGTGGTTTTTGAGTAATTTAGCTTTTGGTTGGGGGGGGTCACTGACCCCATCTAAAAAACAAATGCTCTGTAAGACTACAAATGTATTGTTATTGTTAGTTTTTATTTCTCCTCTTTCTATTCAGGCCTCTCCTATTCATATTCCAGTCTCTTATTCAACTTAGTGCATGGTTGCTAGGGTAATTTGGACCTTAGCAACCAGACTATTGAAATTGCAGAAACTGGAGAGCTGCTGAATATAAAGCTAAATAACTCAAAAAGCACAAATAATACAACATGAAAACCAAATTGAAAATTGTCTCAGAATGATACTATTTATGAATAAATATTTGCAATTAATTCACTCCTTCTCCAGCAGAGCAATACCTTGTGTGTAAACTGCCACGTATATTCCCCACAGCCAGTATAGATGTCAGCTTTCCCTGACCCTCACCCCATGTACTCCATGTACCCCCATGTACCCCGTGTACCTCATGTACCCCATGTACCCCGTGTATCTCATGTACCCCATGTACCTCATGTACCCCATGTACCCCGTGTACCTCATGTACTCCATGTACCCCGTGTATCTCATGTACCCCCATGTACCCCCATGTACCTCATGTACCCCATGCACCCCATGTACCCCCATGTACTCCATGTACCCCATGTACCCCCATGTACTCCATGTACCCCGTGTATCTCATGCACCCCATGTACCTCATGTACCCCATGTACCTCATGTACTCCATGTACCCCGTGTATCTCATGTACCCCCATGTACCTCATGTCCCCCCATGTACTCCATGTACCCCCATGTACCCCCGTGTACCCCGTGTACCTCCATGTACCCCCATGTACCCCGTGTACTCCATGTACCCCCATGTACCCCGTGTACCTCCATGTACCCCCATGTACCCCGTGTACCCCATGTACTCCATGTACCCCGTGTACCTCATGTACCCCATGTACTCCATGTACTCCCATGTACCCCTATGCTGGTTTCCAGTTGCTACAATGAACTCAAAGACCCCTGTTTTTTTCCCAGCACAGTCTTTTTCCTTATAAACAGGTCTCATTAACTTGTTATATTGTCATTATGACTTGATGTCAGGATGTAAATACACAACAGAACGATTGCGGGGTAATTATGTTCCACCGAGTCGTTACAGCAACAAAAGGTTACTAACGTGCGTACAAAACATGAAGTACATAAATCGTCCTTTTTCTCTTGTTGCCTAGCAACTGTCACAATACGGAACATGTGGGCAGAAGCTTTGCAAAACGAAAAAAGTCTCATAAACATGTACAGTATATATATATATATTATAGAGAGATGTTTGAGCAGAAAAGCTAATTATGTGTATCAGGCAGGAACGTGTGTTTTCAAATGGGAATTTGTACCTTGCTGTCATTTCAACTAGTGATGGGCTAATTTATTGGTCCATTGCCCGTTTCGCCGCCAGCGAATGAATTTGCGAATTTGACGGAAAAATTTGCTGGCGAAAATTCTCCGGTGTTCAAATAATGTTGACGCCGGCGATGGTTTCGACGCCGGCGTCAAAATTGGCGTTTTGCTAATTTTTCGCCAGTTTCGCGAATTTTGCGGGAAATTCGTGGCGAAGCGAAACAGGACAAATTTGCCCATCACTAATTTCAACAAAAATTGTGTTGTAGGAGACTTTAATTGATGAATGAAGATATATATGTCTCCTAAATTTCTTTACATGTGATGTTCAGTTTCTCGGCTTATAAACTAACATTAAAGAAGTGGTTCACTTTTAATTAACCTTTAGTTTGTTATAGAATAGTTAATTCTTAGCATCTTTTCAATTTGTCTTCCTTATTTTTTTTTTATATTCTTTGACTTATTTCCCTTCTGACTCTTTTCCACTTTCAAATGGGGGTCACTGACCCCATCTAAAAAATCAGATGCTCTGTAAGGCTACAAATGTATCGTTATTGCTACATTTTATTACTCATCTTTATATTCAGACCCTCCCTTAATTATATTCCAGTCTCTTATTCAAATCAACGCATGGTTGCTAGGGTAAGTTGGACCTTAGCAACTAGGGGTGGTCCGTTCCTGTTCATCTCCCATTCTTACTTGCCAACTGCTGCCTGGTTGCTAAGGTTATTAAGCCTGGGCAACAAAAAAGCTTTTGAAATTTTAAGTCTACCATTTACATACTACTATTTTATTATTATTATTATTAATAATAAAAATAATAATAATACTACTACTAATAATAATAATGTCAAATCCCCCCAATTTTATGTTTTCTCAAATTTCAGATTTTTTTGCAGTCCCTTCCAGTTCTAATGCATTTCACAGGAGCATAAATACATTTTCCTGCATTTTATGCCATAATCTTGGTCCATTTTCCTTATAAATCCTGTTCACCCGCTGCAAATTTTACTCTTTGCAAAATATTTTGTTTTCCTGCATTTTAAGTATTTTTACTGTCACTGTTTTTTGTTTGGTCCCCTTGAAAACGTAATCCAGAAAACCCATTATCCACAAAGCTCCGAATTACGGGAAGGCCGTCTCCCACAGACTCCATTATAAGCAAATAATTAAAAAATTTTAAAATTATTTTCTTTTTCTGTGTAATAATAAAACAGTAACTTGTACTTGATCCCAACTAAGATATAATTAATCCTTACTGGAAGCAAAACCGGCCTATTGGGTTTATTAGGGGGCCGATTCACTAACTTCGAGTGAAGGATTCGAAGTAAAAAAACCTCGAATTTCGAAGTTTTTTTGGGCTACTTCGACCATCGAATGGGCTACTTCGACCTTCGACTACGACTTTGAATCGAAGGATTCGAAGTAAAAATCGTTCGACTATTCGACCATTCGATAGTCGAAGTACTGTCTCTTTAAAAAAAACTTCGACCCCCTAGTTCGCCATCTAAAAGCTACCGAAGTCAATGTTAGCCTATGGGGAAGGTCCCCATAGGCTTGGCTAACTTTTTTTGATCGAAGGATATTCCTTCGATCGTTAGATTTAAATCCTTCGGATCGTTCGATTCGAAGGATTTAATCGTTTGATCGTACTATCTGCGCTAAATCCTTCGACTTCGATATTCGAAGTCGAAAGATTTTAGTTCCTAGTCGAATATCGAGGGTTAATTAACCCTCGATATTCGACCCTTAGTGAATCGGCCCCTTAATGTTTACATGATTTTCTAGTAGTCCTAAAGGAGTGGAGATCCAAATTATGGAAAGATTCGTTATCTGGAAAACCCGAGGTCCCGAGCATTCTGGATAACAGGTCCTATACCTGTATTATTATTACCACAGTCTACATAATACTAAAAATACATTTTAAGGTGGTTTTAATATATAATTATTATTACTAGTCATGGACGAATTTCTCTTTTCGTGAAACTCGAAAATTGACACCTGCGTCAATTTCGACTCCAGTGTTAAAGTCAATGGGCGCCCGAATAGTGTTCGGCATTTTGACGCAAGCAACTTTTCGAATGCGCATCCAAAATTTTTTCACTCCAGCGAATTTTCACGGGAGTTTTGCGCATTTATTCAACTGCGGCGAAACGCATAAATTCACCGCAACTTCGCACTAGGCGAATATTTTCGCCCATCACTAATTATTACAGCCAAACTCCAGGTTCATATACCTCCATTGTATGTTTTCCCAGATATTAGATTTTTTTTGCATTATGGATATTTTTGGATATTGATGAAACATGACTTTACAGTGAGTATAAATACTGTATATTTTACCCGAGTTAAAGGCCAAGCGCACACTGTTTTTTTAAGGCTACACCATGGGAAAATGTAATTCTGATGGGAACATTACTTTTTAATAACAATTAAGGGAAATAAAAGCCACATGATAATTAATAGGAGATCTATTTTAATGAAAGTACCTGCTCGGAAGAGATTTGAGTTCCAATGTTTTTCAGTGGTTGTTGGAACAGGTCTCGTTTATTTGAGACATCGGGGGACATTAATAAAAGAGATTTCACTCAGCGGAGCTTTTATTAAGGCTCAGATTGTGCCAGCGCAGCTGAAGGCAGGTCCCTTCTAAACAGGAGGAATTTGACTTTTGAATCCAAACCCCGGTGTAATGAGATACTGATCCTTTTCACTTTGTGCTCGGCATTAGGACTTTCTCTTTATTTGTACAGCAGGAATTTCAGAGATGAATCGGGATCCGCAGAATAATATTTCCTTGTACAATAAGCACCTGAGAGCTTTCAGCTTCTAGACAAAGTTCCTGTTATCTTTTAAAGGGGAACTAGTTAATCATTTGTTTTAATGCTCCCCAACTTTCACTAGAGGTACAAGTAGGACAGCTTTACTGGCAACCTTAAAATATATTAGGCTGCTTAAAGGGATACTGTCATGGGAAAAAAATTTTTTCCAAAATGAATCAGTTAATAGTGCTGATCCAGCAGAATTCTGCACTGAAATCCATTTCTCAAAAGAGCGAACAGTTTTTTTTATATTCAATTTTGAAATCTGATATGGGGCTAGACATATTGTCAATTTCCTAGCTGCCCCAAGTCATGTGACTTGTGCACTGATAAACTTCAATCACTCTTTACTGCTGTACTGCAAGTTGGAGTGATATCACCTCCTCCCTTTCCCCCCCCCCAGCAGCCAAACAAAAGAACAATGGGAAGGTAACCAGGTAGCAGCTCCCTAACACAAGATAACAGCTCCCTGGTAGATCTAAGAACAACACTCAATAGTAAAAACCCATGTCCCACTGAGACACATTCAGTTACATTGAGAAGGAAAAACGGCAGCCTGCCAGAAAGCATTTCTCTCCTAAAGTGCAGGCACAAGTCACATGACCAGGGGCAGCTGGGAAATTGACAATATGTCTAGCCCCATGTCAGATTTCAAAATTGAATATAAAAAAAATCTGTTTGCTCTTTTGAGAAATGGATTTCAGTGCAGAATTCTGCTGGAGCAGCACTATTAACTGATTCATTTTGAAAAAATGTTTTTTCCCATTGCGAATTTATTCACCGGCGGCGAATCGCAGGAATTTGCCACAAATTCGTGCCTGCCGAATAAATTTGCAGATCACTATTCAGCAGCTCTCCAGTTGGCAAATTCAGCAATCTGGGTGCTAGGGTCCGAATTCCCCGAGCAACCATTAATTGATTTCAATAAGAGACTGGAATAGGAATATAAGAGGCCTGAATAGAAAGACGAGTAATAAAGAGTAGCAATAACAATACATGTGTAGCCTTACAGAGCATTTGTTTTTTTAGATGGGGTCAGTGACCCCCCATTTGAAAGCTGGAAAGAATCAGAAGACGATGGTAATTCAAAAACTATATAAAAGAAAAAATGAAGACCAACTGAAACATTGCTTATGATTAACCATTCTACAACAGTTAATGTAAAGATGAACCACCCCTTTAAGGTTGCAGCAGGACCTGAAGAAGTCTATGGCAGCAGGAGTTATTACTAGAGAGAGTATCACAGGGCACCCTACAATATTGTATCTTGCCGGCCCCCCAGTGGGCTAGCCACAACCCCTCTGCCTTTTCACTTCAGGCCATTCTGGGGTGTCTTTATAGGGAAGAGAGAAGTTGGGGGGGGGCAGTGCAGGGGCCCTATGATTAAAGCCTGGCTTTACTTCTTGAGTAACCTTAAAGGGAAAACATGTTTTTTTCAAAACGCATCAGTTAATAATAGTGCTGCTCCAGCAGAATTCTGTACTGAAATCTGTTTTTCAAAAGAGCAAACTGATTTTTTTTTATATTCAATTTTGAAATCTGACATGGGGCTAGACATATTGTCAGTTTCCCAGGTGTCCCCAGTCATGTGACTTGTACTCTGATAAACTTCAGTCACTCTTTACTGCTGTACTGCAAGTTGGGGCGATATCAGCCCCTCCCTCCCCCCGAGCAGCCAAACAACAGA
Source organism: Xenopus laevis (assembly GCF_017654675.1). Classification (NCBI taxonomy): domain Eukaryota; kingdom Metazoa; phylum Chordata; class Amphibia; order Anura; family Pipidae; genus Xenopus; species Xenopus laevis. The sequence continues at coordinate 12,999,793 of NC_054377.1, read as the reverse complement.
ACAATGGGAAGGTAACCAGATAACAGCTCCCTAACACAAGATAACAGCTGCCTGGTAGATCTAAGAACAACACTCAATAGTAAAATCCAGGTCCCACTGAGACACATTCAGTTACATTGAGTAGGAGAAACAACAGCCTGCCAGAAAGCAGTTCCATCCTAAAGTGCTGGCTCTTTCTGAAAGCACATGACCAGGCAAAATGACCTGAGATGCACCTACACACCAATATTACAACTAAATACACTTGCTGGTTCAGGAATGACATTTTATATTGTAGAGTGAATTATTTGCATAATTTAGAAATTTGTGTAATTTAGAAATAAAAATCATGACAGAATCCCTTTAACAAAATGCACCACGTCTTTCCATAAGCCCTCAGTTCTCCCGTTGATGCCAAATGTAAACTGACAGATTGGCTTGTGATTCTCGCGCGCCCGGTTGAGAAAACAAGGGAAGCTCCTCGGGGGCGGGACTGAGGAAAAAAACACATTTGAATAAACACATTTACAATTGTGCATCTATAAAACCACTGCATAAAAAGAGTATAGATTCGAAATCATTTAATGGGAATATATGCGGTTATTTGTATCGCCGTGATGCTTCAGGGAGTTGCTGTAGGGCCAAACAGGTTGTGCAGGTTGGAAGGAACCTCTTATATTGCTTGTGATGAAACAGCTGTGGGTTTATCTTTTAGCTGAAAGCAGAACTGGATTCCGGAAGGGACTTGACATTGGCAAGGGGTGCGGGATCCTTGGCACCCTGATCGGAGTCTGTCCTGCACCTCGTCTTATCTCCGACATTCTCCAAGAGCTGATCTGTAATAGAAGAAAATGAAGATTATGCTGCGTCTGCAGAGAAATGGAGGATATAATCGAGCAATTACACCCGCTTTGCTTAACCAGGAGCGAAACACAATCCCCCGTAGGGGATCCGGCCGGCTACTTCCAGTGCCAAAATGTCAGAAAGCCCTTTAGACAAGTGAGATTGTTTTCTAGATACACAAACGCCACTTGTTTCCCAGTCCCTCGGCTGCAATCGGATCGGCAAAGTATGGAAACTCAATTAAATGGGTAGTTCAACTGTAAAATAAAAATAAACCTTAGTGTGATATAAAGAGTGATATTCTGAGACAATTTGCAATTGGTCTTCATTTTTTATCATTTGTGGTTTTTGTGTTATTTAGCTTTTTATTCAGCAGCTCTCCAGTTTCAGATTCTAGCAGCTGTCTGGTTGCTAGGGTCCAAATTACCCGGGCAACTAGGCACGGGACACTGGAATATGAACAGCAATGGAAAGATAAGTAATAAAAAATAACAACATTATAGTCTCGAAGCTCAATCGTTTTATAGCTGAAAGCGGTAAAAAATGAAGCCCAACTGCAAAGTTGCTAAGGCCGTTCTATAACATGCTAAAAGTTAACTTGAAGGGGATCTATCGCGAAAATGAAAATGTGATATAAGCTTCATCTTGCTGAAAGAAGAAACTTTCTAACTGCAATCAATTAAAAATTAAGTAGCATTTTATGAGAAAAAAAGAAAAAATCAAGTTACTCTTCACTCTCCCCCTCTGAGCAACTTGTCTCTCTCCATTCAGTCTTCATGCAGTAGGTGGAGTCAGTTTTTGATTGACAGTTAAGTCGAATACATCCTTTTGGGGGGGGGGTTGCACCCTTAACCTGGGTGCTCACGCTTTAAAAATAACCCACTCTGATGGAAATCCTGTTTCTCTACATGCAGGGTGTTTGCCAGAGTCTGTTATTTTTATATTTTATACCTTTTGTTTGTGCTGGAGTTGGTTATTTGAGTTATTCTGCCAAGAAAGGGAGCCCCCCTAAAAGACGAATTAGACCTACCTGTCAATCAGAATCTGACCCAGACCTCAGCATGAAGAGTAACAGGTTGTGGAGAGTGAGATACTGAAGCGTAACTTGATTATTTCTTAAAGGAGAACTAAACCCTAAAAATGATTAGGGCTAAAAATGCCATATTTTATATAGTGAACTTATTGCAGGAGGCTAAAGTTTGAGCTTGTCAATAGCAGCAATGATCCAGGACTTCAAACTTGTCACAGGGGGTCACCATCTTGTAAAGTGTCTGTGACACTCACATGCTCAGTGGGCTCTGATTGGCTGTTGAGAAGCTAAGCTTAGGGCTCGTCACTAATTATCCAGCAGAAAATGAGCTTCCCTGTAATATAAGCTGATGCTACAGGTTTGCTGATTATTAAATTCTGATGCTAACTGCACTGGTTTCTGTGCTGCCATGTAGTAATTATCTGTAGTAATTACTAATCAGCCTTATATTGTGACATTTCTATTCTATGTGTACTGTATATTGTGAGTGGCTCCCTAAGCTCAGTAAGTGACAGCAGCACAGAGCATGTGCAGTGAATCAGCAGAAAAGAAGATGGGGAGCTACTAGGGCATCTTTGGAGACACAGATCTTTACTGCTAAAGGGCTGTGGTTGCCTTGGGCTGGTACAGAAGCCCAAAACACAATGTACAACATTTCTAGCCTATTTCTTTGGTTAAGCTTTAGTTCTCCTTTAAAAGGTACAGCATTTTTAATTGGTTGTATTTAGAAAGTGTCTTTTTTCAGTGAGATGAAGCTTATATTCATTTTTCATTTTCACGATAGTTCCCCTCATTGGATCATTGGGTTTATTTAATGTTTATAATGATTTTTTAAGTATAAAGATCCAAATTATGGAAAGATACATTATCCGGCAAAACCTCCAGGTCCTGAGCGTTCTGGATAACAGGTCCCATACCTGTTCTTCTGGTTCATCACCATAATCATCATCATAATACCATTTATAAATTCTACTCCCTATGCAGAACACTCTGCTGTGGAATCACTTAACTTTTTCTAATTGGTGAGTTCTTGAAACGACTGACCAATGGGCTTCAACCCATGACATCTTGAGTATTGGGTATTGGTAGAAAACCAAACCAATCAAACGCTCTACTCACAGCTCTTCGGGTCAGGTTCCTCTCCAATAATATCTAACAGCTCTGCCTCCTTCATCTGAAACTGGAGGTCGCTTATCTCACCTAAATCTACATAATTGGGGGTCGCCCCCCTCCACTGGGCGGTGGAAAAAAACTTCAAGGGATCATAAGGAATATCGGCTAAACCAGGGGGCCACGCGGGGCCGAGCTCAGACTCTTTCTTCTGCTGAGACTTCTCTTTCAAAGCCACCCAGATTTTTTTCCAGGCATTAAATATGTCCTCCGAGGGTGCAGAGGAACTTTTGTCATAAAGGGACGGGAAAAAGTCTGGAGGTTTTTGGCTCATCTTCCCTGATGTGCGACCCGCAGATTGGCTGCCGCAGACAGTTGACCTATCACAGTTGCCTCTAACTGACATGAATGAGCTGGTCTGGCTGAGAGAAGAGAGGGGGAGCCTAAGTGGGACTATTATTAATGGGGTATTACTTTGTCACACAAACAAGGAAGAAAAAAAAAAATCGGGTTCGGATTCGGTTCGGTATTTGGCCAAATCTTTCAACTGGTCCTTCATTATTTACTTTTTCTAGTTTTTGCATTATGTCCCTTCTTCTTCTGACTCATTCCAGCTTTCAAATGGGGGTCGCTGACCCCAGCAGACAAACAAAAATAAGATCCTATAAGTATGAGACTCTCATTCAAACCACTCCCTGGTTGATAAGTTCACTTAAACCTGTGCCTGTGTTTATTCCAGGTCAAGGTTGATAAATATTGATGCATTCTGCTTCCCTATAGACTGTTGACTGCAAAGTGATTATAAGATTTGTACAAAGTTCAAACAGATTTTTTTATATTCAATTTTGAAATCTGACATGGGGCTAGACATATTGTCAGTTTCCCAGCTGCCCCAAGTCATGTGACTTGTGCTCTGATAAACTTCAATCACTCTTTACTGCTGTACTGCAAGTTGGAGTAATATCATCCCCCTCCCTTTCCCCCCCCAGCAGCCAAACAAAAGAACAATGGGAAGGTAACCAGATAGCAGCTCCCTTACACAAGATAACAGCTGCCTGGTAGATCTAAGAACAACACTCAATAGTAAAAACCCATGTCTCACTGAGACACATTCAGTTACATTGAGAAGGAAAAACAGCAGCCTGCCAGAAAGCATTTCTCTCCTAAAGTGCAGGCACAAGTCACATGACTGGGGGCAGCTGGGAAATTGACAAAATGTCTAGCCCCATGTCAGATTTCAAACATACCTCCCAACTGTCCCTTTTTCAGAGGGACAGTCCCTCTTTTGACAGCTCAACCCGCAGTCCCTCATTTGTACTGGAAAGTCCCTATTGTCTCTGCACTGAACAGCCAGAAAAAGAAACAAAGTTTCTCACTTAATTGGCTTTTAGCAGAGAGCCCAGAACAGCTAACAGGTGCAAATAAGATACTTTGTAACAATTTTGAGACACAAAAACACAGTTTAGATAAGAAGAAATATTTTCAAACTTTCATAACCTGCCAAATTTTGTAAAACAAACATGGTAATTAGGGGGCGTGGCCACAGAAAGGGTGTGGTCAAAAAATTGCTGCGCTACATGCGGGAAAAAATTTTTGTCCCTCTTTTTACTTCCAAAATGTTGGGAGGGATGTTTCAAAACTGAATATAAAAAAATCTGTTTGCTTTTTTGAGAAATGGATTCCAGTGCCGAATTCTGCTGGAGTAGCACTATTAACTGATTCATTTTGGAAAAAACATGTTTTCCGATGACAGGATCCCTTTAAGATCATGCCTGTCATGTTGGTGCTGTATGAAACAGACTCTAAACCCTTCCCCTGCTGTTTAGTTAAGGAATGGAACCCAATAGGAGCTTTACAAATTTTTTGCTTTCTGGGTTAGAACATGGGTGGGTATAGGGGCAATTGTTTTGTTTTTTATTTACTCTACTGTGCAGTGATTGGGGAGTGGGGGGAATGTACAGGTTTATTAGGTTAACACAACCCGTACACCCCCTTTATATCCTTTCCCTCTCTACTTACCACCCTTTTTGGTTTTTTAGAAATGACCAAGATTGGCATCTTTTTACAGAGGGATAAAAAAAATCTCATTGTTGAACAATTGCTCCATCTAGTGTATTTATGTTGTACTACAATGCAGTTATTTCCTCAAATAAGGGGTTGTTCACCTTTAAATTAACTGTTAGTATGACATAGAGAGGGATATTCTGAGACAATTTGCAATAGGTTTTCATTTTTTATTTGTCTTTTTTTTTATATATATAGCTTTTTATTCAGCAGCTCTCCAGTTTGCAATCTGGTTGCAAGGGTCCAAATCACCCTAGCAACCATGCATTGATTTGAATAAGAGACTGGAATATGAATAGGAGAGGCCTGAATAGAAAGATGAGCAAGAAAATGTAGCAAAAACAATACATTTGTAGCCTTACAGAGTATTTGTATTTTAGATGGGGTCAATGAAAGCTGAAAAGCATTAGAAGAAATAGGGGGTTAATAATTAAAAAAAAAAAACTATAAAAAATAAACAATGAAGACTAATTGAAAAGTTACTTAGAATTAGTTATCCTAGGTGGTTATTTACTAAACTCCAAATTTATCTCATTATTTTATTAAGAAAACCCACGACCAAACTCCCACGTCTGATTTGACCTTATCTATTAACGAAAAAACTAGAATTAATTGGATCAGGAAATACCTTGATAAAATCCGAATCATCAGATTTTTCTCCGACTTTTTTTCCCCATATCACTGGAGTTTTTGGGGGTTTTGTCAGAAAACCCTGAATTTTTGGGCTCAACCCAGCGCAAACCACAACAACTCCCAATTGGGTAGGTGCCTCTCCCATTGATTTATACAGGACCTCAACAGGTCTGAGTTGGCGGATTTCTGGATTCGGGGCTTTTTGCAGCATCGGGGTATAATAAATCTTAAAAAACTCATGTTTTTTTTCCAAGAAAATTTGAATTTTTGCCCCGAAAAGCGCAACCAAATAAATGTGAGATTTCGTAAATAACCCAAAGTGTGAACCACCCCTTTAGCAGGGACATAGCACTGTTTAGTTGTTGGGAGCCTAGAGTAATATGTTTCTGGTTGGTCCTGTGAACCAAGAACATTGATCTGGGCTCACACACAGCACAAAGGAGCATTAATGGCTAATTCCAAGCAACTTTTCAATTGGTCTTTTTTTTCTGTAGTTTTTATTATTTGCCTTTTTCTTCTGACTCTTTTCAGCTTTCAATTGGGGTGGGGGGTCACTGACCCCATCTAAAAAAACAAAAGCTCAGTAAGGTTACAATTGTATTATTATTGCTTTTTATAATTCTCTTTGCATTCAGACCTCTCCTATTCATACTCCAGTCTCTTATTCAAATCAATGCATGGTTGCTAGGGTACTTTGGAACCTAGCAACCGGGTTGCTTTAACTGCAATCTGGAGAGCTGCTGATTAAAAAGCCAAATAAACTCAAAAACCACAAATAATAAAAATAGCAAATCGTCACTCTCTACATCATACTAAATGTTCATTTAAAGGTGAACAAACCCTTTAAAAACAAGATTACACTGTGTGTGAGCCCCACACTCGACTGCACAAATCGATATTGGAGGAAAAACAATACTATTGGGTTTACTTTACATTTCAATGATTTCTAGCCACTTTTAAGGTATTGAGATCCAAATTATGGAAAGATCCCTTATCTGGAAAACCTCAGGTCCGGATAATAAATTCTATACCTGTATTAATATTCAGAGTGTCCACTAATTAGTAGCACAGACATCTCTTCTAGCAGGGAACTGTATCAAGTTATGTTGGACTTATTTCAAAGAATCATATGCCAGTCCTATGAGACCCACTGTAATATATCGAGCTGTGCTATTAGTGTACCCGGCTCTGTGCTGTTAGTGCACCCGACTCTGTGCTGTTAGTGTAACCGGCTCTGTGCTGTTAGTGCACCCGGCTCTGTGCTGTTAGTGCACCCGGCTCTGTGCTGTTAGTGCACCCGGCTCTGTGCTGTTAGTGCACCCGGCTCTGTGCTGTTAGTGCACCTGGCTCTGTGCTGTTAGTGTACCCGGCTCTGTGCTGTTAGTGCACCCGGCTCTGTGCTGTTAGTGCACCCGGCTCTGTGCTGTTAGTGTAACCAGCTTTGTGCTGTTAGTGCACCCTGATCTGTGCTGTTAGTGTACCCATCTCACTGCTGTAAGTGTACCCGGCTCTGTGCTGTTAGTGTACCCGGCTCTGTGCTGTTAGTGTAACCGGCTCTGTGCTGTTAGTGCACCCGGCTCTGTGCTGTTAGTGTAACAGACTCTGTGCTGTTAGTGCACCCGGCTCTGTGCTGTTAGTGTAACCGGCTCTGTGCTGTTAGTGTACCCGGCTCTGTGCTGTTAGTGTAACCGGCTCTGTGCTGTTAGTGCACCCGGCTCTGTGCTGTTAGTGTAACAGACTCTGTGCTGTTAGTGTAACCGGCTCTGTGCTGTTAGTGTACCCGGCTCTGTGCTGTTAGTGCACCCGTCTCTGTGCTGTTAGTGTACCCGGCTCTGTGCTGTTAGTGTACCCGGCTCTGTGCCTGTTGCCTCGTTACACTTCATTTCTATCTGTCAGCTTGTGTTGACAGTATGTTAGGCTGTTCACGCTGGACTCTCTGCTGGTATTTACAGTAGCTTAGTAACCCTACAGGGCACCACTTCAAAGTTGGAAGTTGGAAGTTTCTATTGTTTCAAACTGTCCATAGCCTGAACTCTTAGCACAATACACATTTATAGAAACTTACCCAACTGACCCCTCGGCCTCTTGTGACCTATTCATATTTAAAGAGACAGTTATTTGAACCAACCCCCTGTGCCCAGCTGCTGCACACCAGCCAATAAACAGTATTGGAGCTAACATTGTGCCATTGGTTGGATTACCACGGTGTTGGCAGTCTGTTCCCTTGGAGGACCTTTGTCTTGGGTTCACTGTGCCAAGGCAAGGAAGGAGATGGCCACAGGACCTCAGGGGTGACATTATCACTTAGTACCACAGCAGCCTCATGCATTATCAAATCAGATGCATCACTAATTGGATTTAGTTGTCATTTAACTTTTGTTGCCCTTTAATATACAGACCCCTCCCCCCAGGAATGCCAGAACCAGGTTCCTATCCAAATACCAACACGGAGACTATAGATTCACGTAGAAGTAGTAGAGTAAGTGATAGAGAAGGGTTGTGAGTAGAGTAGAGTAGAGTTGCCTCCTGGAGGCGGGACAATGATGTAGCAGGGGCAGGGCATGACATAGATAGGGCGGGATGGGATGTCAGGGGCGGGGCTATGACATGACGGTCGGCACATGACGCATCAATCTCACGGAATCCTGCCCAGTTTTCCTAATTTGAAAACCTGGGCAGATAGTTTTGACCCTTACAGTCAACCCCAAAATAAAAATTTGCCTAATAAAAGAAAACATTATTCCAAGCAACTTTGCAATATACATTCATTACAAATACATATAAAAAGCAGTGTTTGTCTGTCCCTTTCTCTCTGCCCTGATGGCTCAGACTATTGATATAATGTAAGAGTAAGACAAGGCAACTCATTAACAGACCTGACTTTGATGGGGGAACCAAGACTTTTGCAACATTGTTTAAACAGTAACAACCAGTAATTAAGCAAATGCTGCGTTCAACAGCAAGCGTTTTTACAAATAACTTTAAAAGCACTGAAAATGTAATATATACTGGAAAGTTGCTTAGAATGATGTTTTCTTTTATTAGGTATTTTTTTTATCTTGGGGTTGACTTGCCCTTTAAGTTAACTTTTAGAAAGTGATAGAATGACTAATTCTAAGCAACTTTTCAATTGGTCTTTATTTATTTATTTATAGTTTTTGAATGATTTGCCTTTTTCATTTTTCCAGCTTTCGAATGGGGGTCACTGACTCCATTGAAAAAAAACCCAAATGCTCTGTAAGGCTACAGATGTATTGTTATTGTTACTTTTTATTACTCATCTTTCTATTCAGGCCTCTCCTATTCATATTCCAGTCTCTTATTCAAATCAATGCATGGTTGCTGGGGTAATTTGCACCCTAGCAACCAGATGGCTGAAATTGCAAACTGGAGAGCTGCTGAATAAAAAGCTAAATAACTCAAAAACCACAAATAATAAAAAATGAAAACCAATTGCAAATTGTCTCAGAATATCACTCTCTACGTCATACTGAAAGTTAACTCAAAGGTGAACAACCCCTTTAATCCCAAACCTACAAGTTAGAAATATACGAGAAGTCGGTGGGAAGGTGAATTTACAGTGTAATGACTGAATCTTGAGATTCCGGCGCCTGTAAAGACAGATGGGTTGTTGTATCTGCTGTGCAAGGATTGCAGCCATCCCGGGCATTATATATATCTTATGTTTATAGCCTTCTGCCTAAATGTAGCGAGGCCCATATGTTCTGTATTAGTAGCGGCAGATTGGGAGGCTGGCGGCTCCTGCACATCCTGGCGAACAGCTGCTCACGATTTAAAGGCCTCGCTTCGGAGAAATAACTCCTCCCGGAACGGCATCTCCAGAACTACAACTTTAACATAAAATATGCCAAAAGAACTGAGTAATATAAGAACAAATGTTGTGTGTTTGCCTTATGTGCCTTTATTCTTCTCTGCAGACACACTGAACAGTGCAAATTTTCATAAAGCAACGTGATATATCCATATGTTCCTGTTGGGAATATCAGGATTAATCTATTCTACTTTCCTTGTCTCAGGCTGCTGAATATCTATATCTGCCCTTATCACCCACCATAACTGTCCTGATAAGAATTCTGACAATACAATGGTAATAATGCACTATGATCAGCAGGGGTCGCTATTGCACATGGAATAGCATTGCCTTAGCCAATAGAGCGACTGTAGATATGCCGAGACGAGAATATGATGATTTTTCTCTTGGGATCAATGGACAGTGGAAAGAATAATGTAAATACAGAGTGAGTAGCCGGATCATTTTAAGATGGTTAATTTCCAAGGGGATCAATAGGAGCACATGAGTAAACATGAAAGCCTGGATCAGCATTGATAGAGACTAGAGATCTCTCACTATAGCCCAAAGGACTTTGTCAATATAAAGCTTGTCAATGAGTAGTCCTCACCATGGCCTTGAGCAATTGTAGCACTAGATAGGTACCTAATATACAGGAACAGAGACCAGAGGAGAGTGTTGGAAGGGTTACTGCCTGCTCTACTCTCAATTCCCAATAGAAATAGGGATTGGTAGCACTAGATAGGTACCTAATATAAAGGGAAAATATAGAAGAGGAAAGTGTTGGAAGGGTTACTGCCTGTTCTGTTTTCATTTCCCTACAGAAATAGGGATTGGTAACACTAGATAGGTGCCTAATATATTGGGAAAATATAGAAGAGGAAAGTGTTAGAAGGGTTACTGCCTGTTCTGTTTTCATTTCCCTATAGAAATAGGGATTGGTAGCACTAGATAGGTGCCTAATATATAGGGAAAATATAGAAGAGGAAAGTGTTGGAAGGGTTACTGCCTGCTCTGCTCTCATTTCCCCTAAAGAAATAGGGATTTGTCACACTCAATAGGTGGCTAATATATATAGGGCGTGACAAAGCCAACATGATCATGATCTTACCTTATGAAAGCAAATGCATAAGCGCCCCTCTGCTGTTGTAAACCTCTGCCTGGTTGCTAGGGTATTCTGGACCCTAGCCACCAGATAGCCACTGAAATTCCAGACTGAAAAAGCAGCCGAGCAACACGCTAAATAATTCAAAACCCACAAAAACAAAAAAGAAGACCAACTGCAAAGTGTCTCAAAATCTCACCATCTACATCATAATAAAAGGTCATACATCATAATATAAAGGTAAACTACCCCTTTATAGACTTGAGGTGAGCACTCTCCGTAGAAAAAAAGTGACTATGACAGAAGGAAAAAAATAATAATTTAAATCTGAGAATAAATAATGGGGAAAAAAAATCTAATTTTTTTGTTTGAATCTGGACATAAAAAATATAAATCTGGCGAGTCTGAGAGCTAATGCATCTCATATTTCATAGATTGAAACTGTAGTCACAATGCAGATGATGGATTAGCCCATTTACCTACGCACTTAAAATATAATAACAATAAAAAAGTTGTTGCAGAAAAGATATACGAGGGAGCAACGACGGGCTCGGCGCCATCATTCACTGATAAAATATTGAAGGATTTTTTTAAATGAAATGATTATAGCAATGTAATTCAAAATTGCTTGTTTTATGCACAAAGAAACTCCAAGACGCCCAAGAGAGTGTTCGGAGTCTCTGCCCAAATCCAGTAGGTGATCTGGAAGTAGAAAAGGGTGAAATATAAAGGGGCTGGTGTAATCCCCTACTGTACATTTATACTGGATATACATCATTTTGGATTGTTTACTGTGAACTTTGCCCCTTTTATATTTATCTGTGGACTCTTGAACCTCTCACCTGTATGAATTAATTAACTGTGAACTTTTGGCCCTCCTCTCCCTATGTATATTTATTTGTGAACTCTCGAACCTCGTGCCTGTTTTTAGAGGTTTTACTGTGAACTTTGGCCCTCCCCTTTTATATTTACATTTAAGAACTCTTGAACCTCACACCTGTATGAATAAGTTTACTGTGAACTTTTGGCCCTCCCCCTTTTATATTTATCTGTGAACTCTTGAACCTCTCACCTGTATGAATTAATTTACTGTGAACTTTTGGCCCTCCTCCCCCTATGTATATTTATTTGTGAACTCTTGAACCTCTCACCTGTATGAATTAATTTACTGCAAATTTTTGGCCCTCCTCCCCCTTGCATATTTATTTGTGAACTCTTGAACCTCGTGCCTGTTTGTAGAGGTTTTACTGTGAACTTTGTCCTTCCCCTTTTATATTTACATTTAAGAACTCTTGAACCTCACACCTGTATGAATAAGTTTATTGTGAACTTTTGGCCCTCCCCCTTTTATATTTATCTGTGAACTCTTGAACCTCTCACCTGTATGAATTAATTTACTGTGAACTTTTGGCCCTCCTCCCCCTATGTATATTTATTTGTGAACTCTTGAACCTCTCACCTGTATGAATTAATTTACTGTGAACTTTTGGCCCTCCCCCTTGTATATTTATTTGTGAACTCTTGAACCTCCTACCTGTTCATAGAGGTTTTGCTGTGATCTTTGACCCTGACATCTGTATAAAGATATTTTTTTGTGAACTGTTGAACCTGACACCTGTATGAAGAGATAACTGTATGAACGTTTGACCCTGTTACCGATGTGAACTGTTAAACATTTCACCCGTATGAAGAGAGTTTACTGTAAACTTTGGCCCTGACGCCTGTATGAAGATATTTTATTGTGAACTATTGAACCTGTACAGCTGTACCTGTGAAATTTTGTCTCTGACACCTACGTGAAGATGTTTGATTGCAGACTTTTGGAACCTTCTTGAACCTGATACCTGTAGAATTCAATATATACATGAACTTTTGGCCCTGACGCCTGTGTAAAGATGTTTGGTTGCAAACTCTTGAACCTTTCACCTGTGTTAAGAGGGGTTACTGTGAACTTTTGGCCTTGACACCCTTGTGTGTGTGATTGTGAACTCTTGAACCTCATACCTGTATGTAGAGGGTTTTACTGTGAACTTTGGCCCTGATACCTGTGTGAAGATGTTTGATTTTGAACTGTTGAACATCACACCTGTATGTGTTTTACTCAACACGTGTATTTACCCCGACACGTGTATGAAGTGGACTTTTGGCCCTGAGACTCTTGTGAAGATGTTTGATTACAAACTCTCGGACCTGACACTTGTACACTTGTGAACATTTGCCCTGACACTTATGTGAAGCTGTCAAACAGTGAACTCTTGAACCTAACACCCCGTTTTAGAATGAACTTTTTGCATGACGGCTGCAAACGTGGAAGCACAAATTGAGTATTTCTGCACCTCGGAATTTCATGTTGAAATATTAAAATGAACTCTTTTTTTTTTTTTGTAGTGCTCCAAGTATATTCATAATTAGCTAAAATATTTGCACTTCTATATTATAGGAGAAGTTGAAGCTTAAAAATAGTAAAAATTATTCACAATTTTATTATTATTATTATTATGATGAATCACCTAAATCACCATGTTTTGTACCTACCTCCTCAGAATTCCAGTATGATGATACAACGTGCCATCCATTGCTATTCCACTGTATTTTTGTTTCCACAGTGATTTTGTTTCCACTGTGTTTTTGTTTCAGGGTGGCACATGGAAGAAGATGGTCTATTTGATGTTATTTTTAGCCTTCACCCTATATATAGGCTATTCTTCAGGATAGAGAAAGATGCATTTATTTGCTAAGTAAACAAGGACTCTGCAAGCTTTTCTAGACATGTCCCTTTCTTTCACATAAAAGAATGATGTGTGAGGCCGCACACAGATTGTCGAGTGACAGAAAATTCCCACAGAATGTATGGGCTGGGGATGCATATTCATTGTATCTATAACAACAGCCCAAGTGTTGTCTTGGAGTAAACTTCCTACTGCTTTGTCCTAAGGCCTTGAGGAGCAATTTGTATGAGAATGGTGGCAGGTCCTAAATGCTAAACAAGGGAACCAGAAGACTATTCAACCGTTGCTATTTAGAAAAGCAAGGATTTCCATACACTGCAGAAAAAGGAGAAGTATTGATGACAATGCTTGAGATTAATTATATTTAGAGGAACGGAGCATAGTTGGCCAACAGTGTGGCCAATGGTGTCTTTAGTCATAGTGGAGACCCTGTGACTTTTAAGATGTGTGACATATCCTCTTCCAATATATTTGACTTATAAAACTCTTCTGTATTCATCCCAGTGTTGGAAAGCAAGTGGCAGATGGGATGGGACACTTTGAGTTTAGCATTCTCAGAGTGGAGGCTGCATCACTTTTAGAGTGTTTGTTCAAATAGGTGTTTGCATCTGATTCAGTGTTCACAAGTGTGATGTGCCTATTGATGCAACCCGATGTGGGTTCCCTGGAGCTACCACCAGGTCCACAGTGGTGGTAGTTCCAGAGTTCCCCTGTGTCAATAGATGCAGTTGTGAGCCATTCATCAGAAGATTCAGGATGGACTTATTGGCAGACATATTTTCACTGTATCTTCAATAATAAATCTTTAGTTTAGGGTCTACAAGTAGAAATGTATGACTCACCACACAAGAGAAGAGGCCCAGGTGCACTGCCCTGAGCCCTCAGCATGGGGAGCGGATAAACCGGAAAAAAAAAACCTTTGGAGCAGGCACTCAATGAAGGCAACCACTGAAATTCAAACACCCTAAGCCCAAGCCAGTGTGAGCCATTCATCAGAAGATTCAGGATGGACTCATTTGCAGCCATATTTTCGTTGGAATGGCAATCAGGGTGGTGGTAGCTCCAGGGTTCCCCAGTGTCAACAGGTACATTAATGAGAAGATTCAAGATGGACTCAATGGAAACTATATCTTCCCTGTATTTTTGTTGGAATGGCCTCCAGGATGGAAAGCTCAGAATGGACTTTCTAATGGATTGCTGGAGCTTGCTTGGACACCAGTATCTTAAAGGGATCTTTTATATTCAATTTTGAAATCTGACATGGGGCTAGACATTTTGTCAATTTCCCAGCTGCCCCTGGTCATGTGACTTGTGCCTGCACTTTAGCAGACAAATGCTTTCTGGCAGGTTGCTGTTTTTCCTTCTCAATGTAACTGAAGGAGTCTCAGTAAGATATGGGTTTTTACTATTGAGTGTTGTTCTTAGATCTACCAGGCAGCTGTTATCTTGTGTTAGGGAGCTGTTATCTGGTTACCTTCCCATTGTTCTTTTGTTTGTCTGCTGGGGGGGAAGGGGGGGGTGATATCACTCTAACTTGCAGTACAGCAGTAAAGAGTGATTGAAGTTTATCAGAGCACAAGTCACATGACTTGGCGCAGCTGGGAAATTGACAATATGTCTAGCCCCATGTCAGATTTCAAAATTGAATATAAAAAAACCTGTTTGCTCTTTTGAGAAATGAATTTCAGTGCAGAATTCTGCTGGAGCAGCACTATTAACTGATTCATTTTGAATTTTTTTTTTTCCCATGACAGTATCCCTTTAATGAATTGCCTCAATATGCTCTTTATAATGTGTCCATTTCAAAGCCCCTACCCATGTGGCTACGTTTGTATCTGAGCCCTTTTGTGCTTCATGCATTAAGGTGCTACAATGGTGGGAAGACATGATAAAGTCTCTGAGCTCTTTTTTTCCCCTTGGTATTCCCATACCAATAAATCCATTGTTTCCTAGCCCATATTTATCATTCATCAAAATCAGCCCTGCCTCCAGCCAATCCAGATTAATATCGCCTCCCGGTAACCTTTTTTGATTGGCCCCTGAATCATATCACCAGGCGGCTGGAAATAAAGAACTTTATTTGACTCCAACTGCATTTAAGGAAGTTGCTATCAAACATATCAAGTACGACTTTACAAGACACGCCATCTGCTTCTAATCCAGTCTGCTGTGTGCTGGGAATAGAAGTGTTCAGCAAGCATGGCAAGCTTTAAAGAAAATACAACAGAAGCTAAAAAAATGCTTTGACGTCTTTTGTTTTTTACTGACAACCACAAATCCTTGGTGAAACTCCTATAAAAAAAAAAAGACGTCAAAATAAGAAAAAGTGACATTTTGTGGTTAACAGGGAAAAAGATAAAAAGTGAAAGTTCTGACAGATATTTACAATACTTAAACAAGACCACTGGTCCTTCAATCATTAAAAAAATAGCAAAAATAAAAAAAACTTTATATACAAAGATTACCCGATAAGTTCTTAAGTCCTGGGCAATTTGATGAAATAGAGGCAATTATCATTTATTATCATTCTCCTCTCCTCTCCCAAAAACATTGACATGAATAAAAATAGGATTCAACTTGATTTTTTTGGAAGAGGCCACACAATGCCTCTTCTTCTTGATTGCCCCATCACTTGAGGCTTCACCCCATGTTCAATATATCCAACCCAGGTATCCCTTGCCGTAAAGTTGACTTTCTAAAAGGATTTTACTGTGTATGAGGTCCACCTAGAGTGGTGCAAGGGAACCTTGGGTAGGAGATGGTGGGTTGGTGCTCTACAACAAAGCCTGGGCCAGTGCTTCCCCTTCCATAAAAGATGCCCTGTCCCAGGCAAGAAGTTTAGTCTAGGCTTGGAGTTGTCCTTTAAATATGTGTCCAAAGGTGTCAATGCAGGTAAGGATCACATGGTCTCCTTGTAATTCATTTGACATTATAATATAGAACCAGAGGTTTTTTTGAGTTCAGACATGCCCTTGCAGTCCAACCTTTGGGTGCCCTCCACCTAGATCTCTACAAGGGTTTATGGTGGCTATGGCAAAACATATGGACAAGGGGAAGATTAAATCAATGGATGGAGAACAGGGAAAGTCTTACAAGGATCAGATCTGCTTTTCCCCAGTAGGATCCTTAGGGATACTCCCCAAGCAATGTGTATATATGGCTTTATGGATAACAGAGCGTTTTTTTAATGAACAGAAACACAACACTTGGTAACCCATAGATCATAGATTTCTCGCATGTATTGACTTTTCTATGTCTTTATGAAGGTAGGAGAGACCCAGGCTCCGACAATCCTCTTCTTGGATTTCCCTTTTACATATCCTCAAAGCATTGAATCTTTATTCTGCAGTGCAGCCCTCCATTGAGGAGGGTGAAATCTCAACAGTGCTCTTTCACAAATAATATAGATCAGGCTTCTACCTTTGAGCTGGGCTCGGGAACTTGGTACTTCAAAATTAATGTTCTCCACTGCTACTGTCAAAGTTCATTTTTTTTGTGGGTGAAAACATCCGAGCAAATGGAGCGTTCCACTGAGCTTCCCGGATATTTTAAGTTCAGAGGGGAAAAAAACAAAAAATATCTGGTCTGCGGTGAAAAAGAACTGGAGAGACTGAAGTGCTGTTTTTAGACTGACCTCAAGCCTGGCCACAAAAGGGAGGACTGGGATTCGTAACATTTTACCCTGGGTCTAAACTGAAGATTGATTTTCTGGCTCTTAACCACTTTTAGTTATTGTCTGTTCAGTGCAGAACTGTATGTTTCCTGGTCAGTAGATTAACCTTATCGGTAACAGAGTGGTTTTCAGTGAACTGAAGGTTTGTTTAGTAGGAAAAGGTACGTCCTTTTAATGGTAAGGCAAGACAATATGAGGCAGTAAAAAGTACTCACACACACAAACTGGTTGGAGACAGGATGGACACCAAAATGCTTTAGCCACTTCCAGTGAAAGACTCTCATGTATAGTGTTTGTGGCCCCCTACACTAAAGTAGTTGTTGGCTGGGGAATACTGACCCCCACAACTTTTCCTGGGTGGAACACAGGCCTGCTCTTGCTCACTAGTCACTGACTATTTTATTATTCTGGGGTCTAGTGTAACAGGATGCTAATCTGTTTGACAAAGGGGTTCTCTCCAATATGTTGCATAATGCAATAAATAAGCAATAGTCTCTTAATGGGATAATAGTCTCTGGGAAGGGAGTGTGACTGTGGGATAGCAGGTATAGTAGGGAGAGATGGTGTCTATAGTAACAGTGGGATAATAGTCTCTGGGAAGGGAGTGTGACTGTGGGATAGCAGGTATAGTAGGGAGAGATGGTGTCTATAGTAACAGTGGGATAATAGTCTCTGGGAAGGGATTGTGACTGTGGGATAGCAGGTATAGTAGGGAGAGATGGTGCCTATAGTAACAGTGGTATAATAGTCTCTGGGAAGGGAGTGTGACTGTGGGATAGCAGGTATAGTAGGGAGTGATGGTGCCTATAGTAACAGTGTATAATAGTCTCTGGGAAGGGAGTGTGACTGTGGGATAGCAGGTATAGTAGGGAGAGATGGTGCCTATAGTAACAGTGGGATAATAGTCTCTGGGAAGGGAGTGTGACTGTGGGATAGCAGGTATAGTAGGCAGAGATGGTGCCTATAGTAACAATGGGATAATAGTCTCTGGGAAGGGAGTGTGACTGTGGGATAGCAGGTATAGTAGGGAGAGATGGTGCCTATAGTAACAGTGGGATAATAGTCTCTAGGAAGGGAGTGTGACTGTGGGATAGCAGGTATAGTAGGGAGAGATGGTGCCTATAGTAACAGTGGATAATAGTCTCTAGGAAGGGAGTGTGACTGTGGGATAGCAGGTATAGTAGGGAGAGATGGTGCCTATAGTAACAGTGGATAATAGTCTCTGGGAAGGGAGTGTGACTGTGGGATAGTAGGTATAGTAGGGAGAGATGGTGACTATAGTAACAGTGGATAATAGTCTCTGGGAAGGGAGTGTGACTGTGGGATAGCAGGTATAGTAGGGAGAGATGGTGCCTATAGTAACAGTGGGATAATAGTCTCTGGGAAGGGAGTGTGACTGTGGGATAGCAGGTATAGTAGGGAGAGATGGTGCCTATAGTAACAGTGGATAATAGTCTCTGGGAAGGGAGTGTGACTGTGGGATAGCAGGTATAGTAGATGCTAAATTGTGTCTAGTTTGATAAATTCCAGATAATTACCAGTAGCAAGTTGCAGTGCAAGTTTTTGTCACTTAATTAGTTGCTTTCACATGCATGGCAACAGTGTGACAGTGTGTATAGGCAAAAGAAACTAAGGGAACCTTGGAAATATCACCCCCTCAATGCTTAATTCTATGTGTACAATACATAAACGACAGAATATCCCAAACCCTGGCCATCACTGAAAAATGACCTGTTTTTTTTTGCTGAAAGAACCTCAAATCCGCAGAGGGAAATGGGTTAATGGAGCCATATAAATAATGACTCTCGTTTCTGCATGTGATGTCTGCTTCACTGCACGGCTTTATTGATTTTCTCATTGGGAATCTCGATAACAAACTCAGTGCAGTTTCATGGAAGGCAATTCTGCCCCATTTCTTAGAAAATGTTCCCTGCAATTACACGAAAGTAAAACATTTCAGCCTCTGCCATTAGAAATGCTGGGCCTGGGAACCCTGAGCGACCTTAGAAAGTAGCGTCAGACCCAACGATCTTGTGTTGTACAAATGTATTGATAAAGGTCAGATGGATCTATTACAAGCAACCGTTGCGATTTAAAGGGGTTTGTCCACCTTTGAGTTAACTTTTAGGGGCTGATTCACTATGGGTCGAATATCGAGGGTTAATTAACCCTCGATATTCGACTAGGAATTGAAATCCTTCGACTTTGAATATCGAAGGATTTAGCGCAGAAAATTCGATCGAACGATCGAAGGATTATTCCTTCGATCGAACGATTAAATCCTTCGAATCGAGCGATTCGAAGGATTTTAATCCAACCATCGAAGGAATATCCTTCAATCAAAAAAACTTAGGCAAGCCTATGGGGACCTTCCCCATAGGCTAACATGGACTTCGGTAGCTTTTATCTGCCGAACTAGGGGGTCGAAGTTTTTTTTAAAGAGACAGTACTTCGACTATCGAATGGTCGAATAGTCGAACAATTTTTAGTTCGAATCCTTCGATTCGAAGTCGTAGTCGAAGGTCGAAGTAGCCCAAAAAAACCTTCGAAATTCGAAGTTTTTTTTACTTCGAATCCTTCACTCGAATTTAGTGAATTAGCCCCTTAGTCTGATGTAGAGAGTGATATTCTGAGACAATTTGCAATTGGTTTTCATTTTGTTTAGCTTTTTATTCAGCAGCTCTCCAGTTTGTCAGCAATCGTGTTGCTAGGGTTCAACTTATCCTAGCAACCATGCATTGATTTGAATAAGAGACTGGAATATGAATAGGAGAGAGGCCTGATTAGAAAGATGAGTAATAAAAGATAACAATAAATTTGTAGCCTTACCGAGCATTTGTAGATGGGGGGTCCTTTTTGAAAGCTGGAAAGAGTCAGAAGAAGGGAAATAATTCAAAAAAGTTTAAAAAATAAACCATGAAGACCAATGGAAAAATTGCTTAAAATCAGCCATTCTATAACATACTATAAGCTAACTTAAAGGTGAACCACCACTTTAATTCACCAGCTTAAAGGATAAGTAAACCTTTAAAATAAGTGGATGTAAAATTGATGAGAGTGCTATTCTAAGAACTTCTGCAATTTGCATTAATTATTTATTTTCTTTATTTTCTGGTCAGTTTCTGGCCCGTCTGACCATCAAGTAGTCAAGGAAGTTCTCAGAAGAAAGAAAGAGGCTGCTCTGATGTTCTTCTTGTTAGGAGGTAATTAGAAACCTTTCTCAAATCTTTCCTAAGCAGAAGAACATCAGAGCAGCCTCTTTCTTTCTCCTGACAACTTCCTTGACTACTTGGTGGTCACCATCGAGAAGTCAATGAGATATTACTATTAGCATCTGAAAAAAATTGTTTCTTCTACTGAAGGCTCACGAGCAAGTGTTTCAGTTGACAATCATATGTGAACCGTGTCCTTTAGAGACCTTGTGTCCAGTTAAGGATGACTTCTTGTGGTCACCACAGTGAAGTCACTATGGTATTACTACTAGCATCTCAAATGACTTGAGCCATCTACTGAAGGCCCATGAGCCCATGAGCAAGACCATGTCCTTTAGGGACCTCCTGTCCAGTTAAAGGGCATGTAAAGGCAAAAAAATAAAATCAAATTTTTACTTTCTTTAATAAAAAAGAAACCTATGTCCAATATACTTTAATCAAAACAAGTCTAACGTTTTTATAAGAAACCTGACTGTATGCAGTGAAATTCTCCCTTCATTTACTGCTGTGGATAGGAATTGTCAGACGGTCCCTAACTGCTCTGCAAGGAAACAATCATACTTATGAACAGAAGGGGGAGCCCCCGCCTTACTTCCCAGCCAAGCAGCTTTGTTTGTTTTCCTGTAGAGCAGTCGGCGACTGTGTAGAGATTTGTATTGGATTTTATTTTGGCTTTACACCCCCTTTACTGTTTCCAACTCCAGCTGCAGGGACAAAGATCATGGAGCCAGATTTAAACAGATAGACTAGTATTGTTTTTGGAGGATTATTTTGCTGCAGCCACTGGTTCTGCAGAGTTGGAGAAAGTTTGTATTAAACAAAACAAAAACTATAAAATCCACATTAGATTACATGACAACACAGGACCCAGTGCAGTCTGCATATTCTGATTATTAATTAGTCTTGCTGTATTGCCTTCTGGCAGATATTATTTGACTTGTGCTGCTTTGATAATTTATGATGACCCCGTAGGCAGCCCAGATCACACTGAGCATGTGCACAGTCTTGGTCTTGCAAAGATGTATAACAAAGTTACAAGATGGTGACCCTCTGTGGCCAACTTTGAAAGCATAAATCATTTGTTTGATTAGGCTTGTGGTGCAGTAAGTTCATGTTTATGTTTAGTATACAAAATACAGCATTTCTAGCCTTATTCTATTTTAGACTTTACTTCCCCTTTAAGGATGATTTATCATAGTCACCATAGAGAAGTCACTACGGACTCTGCTAGCATCTGAAATGAATTGAACTTTGTAGGTGCCAGTTGTTTATGTTAATGTCTAAATGCCAGGCCTGCAATACATACATAACTGCTTGTAGTAATGAGTGAGTTGAGGTTCCACCTGGTAAGCTACTAAAGGCTTGTCTTGACTTGATAAAGGGCCATGCAGGCCTGAAACATTGCTTGTTCAAGATCCCAGCCAGTAATACAATAAAGGCTGTTATGATTATATAAGATTTACTGTGATTTGGGTACTGATATATTCAGCCAGTTGGAGTGGACAACTCTGCACGTGCACCTGTTTGTAAGGCTGTGGTTGGGTGAGTGCTGACCAATTGTTCTAGTTAAGCTACTGAAGGCTCCTTGTACCATGTACCTTAGCAAACTAGAGTTCAGTTATGGGTGATTCTTACAATCTCCATAAGGATTCACCAAGTGGGAGTTTTCAGGATGTTGTCTGCTAAGGTTTATATGTTTGTAAAACTATGCCAGCTGAGGACATAATATTGTGAATAAAGTACCCCCTCTTGTAAATTATAAGGATATTATAAGTTACCGAGGAGTTTCATGACCATCGAGTGTTTTTATACAGGTCATGGAACTCCGAGGTAACTTCTAATATCCTTATATTTTACAACTGGGGGTACTTTATTTATTATAATACACACGTTTCAGTGAGTCATGTGACAGAAATGACATCAGAACTCACCGTTTATAACTGATGACATCAGAACTCACCGTTTATAAGGATATCATTTACAAGATATTCATGGCTTTTGTGTATTATATATTTTTTAAAGAAAAATTATAATTCAATCCATAAAAACACCCTCACTGTCTCAGTGTAAATCCTATGCCCGGATAAGCTGTACCTATGGCTTGACTTGGCTGCTACTGAATACAACATCCATTTCTCAGCAAAATTCCCAGGTTACATTTGAAACCTCTTTGGGTCGGCCTTGACTTGAAATGAAACAGACACTGACATTTGTTGAAAGGATGGTACTGTTTGTAATAAAGCTCTATAGTGCTGAGATAAATGTCACCAAGAGTGGAATGGGCCTTGGACACTTGCTGCCTTCAGAAACTCTCATATATTTTACGTGTGACCTCCGATCTCGGCCTTAAATAGAAACGACAACATAAATACTGGCAAAGTTGCAGATGTCACAGGCTTCTCCAAGGATCCAGTAAACAGAAGACAAGCCCAACAAAAACACTGAATGAACATTGTTTGTCCTTTATAAGGGAATCTCTTAAAGTTTGTCTTTCACTTGCTAAGAAGCCCATCTGATGGAATTTTCAAGAATAAACTGTTTCAAAATGTTGACTGAAAAGATCCTTGTCCCCCACTGAAATAACCAAGCAGTACAAAGGGCTCACATTAAAATTAACCAGTTGGGCCTCTGATTGTAAAGCCGTTGAGACACAGTATATGTGGGTGGTAATTTACCCCTAAACATCATTGATATGTTGTTATTATCAGCCCTTTATCAAAATCCATGAGAAATACCTACTGGTTCCTGTCACGGTCGGCACCCTACACCTGAACAGAAACCAAGCACCCTGGTCTCGGCTCAACTTCACCAGTTAAGTGACCGCCTTTGGCCTCGGGAGGAGCCCTCAGCTTACTCAGATGCCACCTGAACTTAACGAGAGGTGCAAGGTGTAAGTTCTGGCAGGCAATGGGGCACGACTGTTTACAAGGATACTGGAAGATAGGAAGCCACAAGAACCGGCAGGCCGGGCCAGCACAAGCAGGTAGAATAATCAGACAGGCCAAAATCAGGATAGAGATAGCGTAGAATGGTCAATGGACAGGCAGAGGTCAGGATTGGAGATGTCAGAATAGTCACAGACTAGCAGGATCAAGATTGGAGAGTTCGGAGTTAACAGACAGGCAAAGGTCAGGATTAGAGAGATCAGCGTAGTAAATCAGGCAGGCAAGGGTCAAACACGGTAGATAAATCAGGAATCACAAGTAATAGCACCCAGGAACAAGCTAATTTGAACCTAACAACGGGCAACTTGCTGAAACCTAAATTCCCCTTAAATACATTTGAATTTGGCGCCATTGCGCGCTGACGTCACACGCCAGCGTCACTGCGCCTTTAAGAACCGAGCGTGCGCGGCGCGCCCGCCTTAGGGGAAACCGGCACCAGGAAGAGAGCAGGAGCGGGCGTCCACGCCAAAGGAGCGGCGGTGGACCCCGCTGCCCACTAGACCACCAGGGTAAGTCCTGACAGTTCCTTTGTCTCCTATAGCTCACCACAAGGGTAAAAAGTCCTTGACTAAGTGCCCTAAGGGTACAAAACGCATAGGGCCCATGGAGATGTGTAATTTTTAACTTCTACTAATAAATATAGTTTATTACTTAAAATGTTTGTGGCCCTGTGGATTTCTTTTAGTACCAGTTCACCCTGTTTTTTTTCTGTTTGTACATACTGGTTTGCCACTCACTGAAGCTGGGGCCGGGGCACCTGGACCACTGGTGAGCTATTTATATGGATATTCTGGAGCACCTTTTCTCTTTATGTTTCAATTTGCCCCTACACATCACTGATATATGTTGCTGTTATCATCCCTTAATCAAAATCCATGGGAAATACCTACTGGTTCCTTTGTCTCCTTTGGTTCACCAATGGGGTAAAAAGCCCTTGACTTAGCCCATGACTATGGTACAAAACGCATAGGGACCATGGAGATGTGTCATTTTTAACTTCTACTTCTTGACTACCCTAGTGGCTCACCACTGGGGTAAAAAGTCCTATATAACAGCAGAATGGGTTAGGACCTTCCTCTACCCTGCATGTGGTAACCCCAGAAAGAGCAAAACAGCGCATGGTGGGGTTCATTTGCTAAGCCTTACAAATGACTAGTTAGGTGCCTCCTATTTGTGTGGGGTTAGATAGGGTCCAGGGTCCATATGCACTTGTTTTTTTAAGAACCTCTATACACATTGTGTGTTGGAGTGATGTTAAGGAAACTCATTGGACCCATTTATCCTGCAACCACCTGCTACTAATATGTGTTGCATCCCTCATTAAGTCCCCCCCCCTACTTTAAAGGGGACCAGTCATCCAAAAAAAAATATTCATAATCCTATTTTATCACATTAGTCAAGCAAAATGAACTTTAATTACACTGTATAAATTATTTGAATCTTTTTTCCTTCAGTCTGGGAATTCATAATTATAACAAGCAGGCAGGAGCCATTTTGTGGACACTTATTAAGACAAGTCTTGTATCATCTCAGAATCTTGTTTGTGCACCAGAATGGGGGACCTGATGTCCATCCCCATGCCCTGGTTACACAATTAAATGGTTAAGAGAACGGGGGAAAGTAGGGAGAGCAGTGACATCTAGGAAGTGCTGAATGGAAAGTGAAAGTAATTGTCTGCCCCGCCTCTATGCCCATGGCATAGAGGAGGGGCAGACTATTTGATTGACAGCTGAGATTTTTAAATGAATTTACACCAGCTATGAATGCTTTAATAAAAAATAGAAATTGGATTTCACTTAAATTTGAAAAGGACTTTTATTATACAACTTTTTGTGTCTGGGTGGTAGGTCCCCTTTAAGTTAGAAATGAACAAATTCCAGGATTTGGTTTGGGATTCGGACAGGATTCGGCCTATTTTAAGCAGGATTCGGATTTGGAACAAATCCTTATGCCTGGCTGAACCGAATCTGTATTTGCATATGCAAATTGGGGTTGGGGAGGGAAATTGTGTGACTTGTATCACATAACAAGGATGTAAAAAATATTTTCCCCTAATTTGCATATGCAAATTAGGATTCATATTTGGTTCGGTATTCGGCCGAATCTTTCGCAAAGGATTCGGGGGTTCGGCCGAATCCAAAATAGTGGATTGGTGGATCCCCTACTTTAAGTACATTAATTAGGGTTCTTTGGGATTCAATGCAGTAACTGCCTCTGGTAGGACTATACCATGGGTAGCAGAAAGCCATCCTGGTAAATTTAAGACCTTAAAGGGGTGGGTGACTTTTCGAGGTTCAATTGTAGTATGTTATAAAATGTCCAATTCCTAGCAACTTTACATTTGGTCTTCGTTATTTATAATTTATAGTTTCTGAGTCTTTTTTCTTGCTCTTTTGTCTCCTTTTAGCTTTCAAATGTGGATCAATCACTCAAAAAAAAGCCTCTGTCATGTATTTTTTTTTTTTACTAATCTTTCTACCCAGGATCTTTCCTATACATATTCCAGTCTCTTATTCAAATCAGTGCATGTTTTCTAGGGTCATTTGGACCCTAGCAACCAGACGGCTGAAATTACAAACTGGAGAGCTGGTGAATAAAAACTAAAATAAAATAAATAACTCAAAAACTGCAAATAATAAAATGGAAACCAAGCGCAAATTGTCTCAGAGTCTCTACGTCATACTAAATGTTAATTTAAAGCAGAACTAAAGCATAAGTAAAGAAGTGGTCTAGAAATGTTATACATTATGGGGCATATTTATCAAGGGTCAAATTTCGAATTGAAAAAACGTCGCAATTCGAATTCAAAAAGACCAACCGAAATGAAGTCAAAGCTTTTTTGGTCGAATAGGTCCGTTTTCAATCTAATAGGTCTGTATTCAGAATAGCAAATTAGATCGAATTCGATTCAACGTTTTTCCCCCCAAAAAACTTTGATTTTTCAAAGTCCACCAATTGACTCCAAATAGGTTCCAGGAGGTCCCCCATAGGCTAAAACAGCAATTTGGCTGGTTTTAAATGGCGAATGGTCGTAGTAGAATTTTTAAAGAGACAGTACATGATAAATTTCAGTATTCGAACTTTCGAATTTTTTGCAAATTCAAATCGAATTTGGACTATTCCCTAGTCAAAGTACACAAAAATAGATCGAAATTCAAATTTTTTCAATTCAAAAATTCACCTTGACCCGCCCAAGTCAACCACAGCCCTTCACCGAATTCAAGATTTGGGTCGGAATTCTGCCTTTTTCAGCAGGATTTGGATTTGGCCTAATCCTTCTGCCCGGCCGAACCACATCAAAACAAGGAAGTAAAACATGTTTTCCCCTTGCCACTATTTGCATATGTAAATTAGGATTCGGTTTAGTATTCAACAGATAATATATACAGATAATTAATACATGGCAGCACAGAAACCAGTGCAATTAGCATCAGGATTTAATAATCAGCAAACCTGTAGCATCAGCTTATATTACAGGGGAAGCTCATTTTCTGCTGGATAATTAGTGACGAGCCCTAAGCTTAGCTTCTCAACAGCCAATCAGAGCCCACTGAGCATGTGAGTGTCACAGACACTTTCCAAGATGCTGACCCCCTGTGACAAGTTTGAAGTCCTGGATCATTGCTGCTATTGACAAGCTCAAACTTTAGCCTCGTGCAATAAGTTCACTATATAAAATATGGCATTTTTAGCAATATTCATTGTTAGGGTTTAGTTCTCATTTAAAGGGGAACAACCCCTGTTACTGATCAGAAGATGCAACTGTCCCATCGGTCTGCTCCACACAGTTTAGTTAAGTGTAGGAAAAACGGTAAGGGGACACCCAGAAGCACCCGTTTTCTTTTACAAATTCTATATACACAAAGTAAGTCTGGCCTCTCCATGCTACTGAATGATTGCCAGTTAGGAGCAACCCCATGTAACAATTAAGACACACTTTGGGGCAGATTTACTAAGCTCGAGTGAATAGTTCAAATCCAAAAATATTCGAATTTCGAAGTCATTTTTTGGGTACTTCGACCTTCGAATTGGTCAAATTCGATCGAATTCGATCGAATCGAATGATTCGAATGATTCGAACAATTCAAAGAAAAAAATCCTTCGACCATTCGATAATCAAAGTACTGTCTCTTTAAAAAAATCTTTTGACTCAATACTTCGCCAAATAAAAGCTACCGAATTGAATATTAGCCTATGGGGACATTGTAGATGTAGGTTTTGGCCACTTTTCATAATCGAATAAAAATCATTTGATCGATCTCTTAAAATCGTTCGATCAATTTTTATTCGATCGAACCTTTTGCGCTAAAATCCTTCGAATTGGAAGGATTTTACTTGATCAATCTGCCCCCTAATATATTTTAATAGTGGCAGATGAAAGGCAAAGGGATAAAGAGGATATAGTTGGCAGCACAATAGGCAATATACTTGCCTCACCTGGGATCCACAGTTCATGCATCAATCTATTTTGCTGCTAACTAAAACAAAATGATTTCCCTTTGCTTTTCTCTAAGGGAGCATCCAGCCTGCAAACAATTGGAGTAGAAAAACAGCCTTGTAATTGCTGCGCAAAAGGTGCCCGTGGTCCCTTTCAGATGACAATCATGGCCGCTCCGCTCGCTTAATGAAGACTTGAGAGACCAGGAGTAATAATTAAAGCAGGTGCTCAGAATGCCGACTATCTAATTGCTCTCTTGAACGATTTAGTGATGAGATAAGCTGCCACTGCAAAACTTTCTCCTCCGCTCCCTCAAGCCGGAAAAAAAAAAAAAAAAAATAAGATGCATTTCACGGCGTTAATATTTATGTTTTTTTTTTCCAAACCACGGGAACATTTCATTGCGTATTGCTTTCACGCTCCGGGGCTCTCCGTAAAAACACGACAATGAAAAATGAGGCTCCGTGGATGAATGTTCACAGGTAGGATTGTTTGGAGGCCGAGCTGTAGATAAATATTAAATGCTGGGGGTGTGTGCGTGATCTTTGTCCAAGCAATACAAGTCATTTTGTGCTTCATCTGAACTGAATAAAAGGAGTTCACCGAACCATTAGTTGTGTTTATAGGAGGTGCTTAAAGTTCTGGGTCTCCAACAGCTGGAGTGGTACCCACTACCTATGAAATCTTCCATTGCGATATTGCTTCCCTTTGCAAAATAAAAGGAAAAGTAACACCAAAAAATGGAAGTGTTTTAATGGAATGACAATATAATGTCCTGTTGCCCTGGTAATACTGGTGTATTTACTTCAGATACTTTACAATACATTATATAAACAAGCTGCTGTGTAGCCATGGGGGCAGCCATTCAAGCACAGGATACACAGTAGATAACAGATAAGTACTACTATAGTTTATATAAACAAGCTGCTGTGTAGCCATGGGGGCAGCCATTCAAGCACAGGATACACAGTAGATAACAGATAAGTACTACTATAGTTTATATAAACAAGCTGCTGTGTAGCCATGGGGGCAGCCATTCAAGCACAGGATACACAGTAGATAACAGATAAGTACTACTATAGTTTATATAAACAAGCTGCTGTGTAGCCATGGGGGCAGCCATTCAAGCACAGGATACACAGTAGATAACAGATAAGTACTACTATAGTTTATATAAACAAGCTGCTGTGTAGCCATGGGGGCAGCCATTCAAGCACAGGATACACAGTAGATAACAGATAAGTACTACTATAGTTTATATAAACAAGCTGCTGTGTAGCGATGGGGGCAGTCATTCAAGCACAGGATACACAGTAGATAACAGATAAGTACTACTATAGTTTATATAAACAAGCTGCTGTGTAGCCATGGGGGCAGCCATTCAAGCACAGGATACACAGTAGATAACAGATAAGTACTACTATAGTTTATATAAACAAGCTGCTGTGTAGCCATGGGGGCAGCCATTCAAGCACAGGATACACAGTAGATAACAGATAAGTACTACTATAGTTCATATAAACAAGCTGTGCAGCATTCTGGATAACAGGTCCGATACCTGTATATATATATATATATATATATATATATATATATATATATATATATATATATATATATATATATATATATATATATATATATAGTCCATCCAAAAGTGACGGCACTCACAGGAAAAGAAATTGCAACAATCCAATAAGGTGAAACCAAAAAGGTTTATTGTGATCCAACGTTTCGGTTCCTTCTTGGAACCTTCGTCAGGGAAAGAAAACAGCTGTTTATTGGATTGTTGCAATTTCTTTTCCTGTGAGTGCCGTCACTTTTGCATGGACTTTATCGCTTATATTTCTTATACACCTCATGGTGTGCGCTCCACGAATGGACTATATATATATATATATATATATATATATATATATATATATATTAGTATAGTTTGAGTCCAGATACAGTCCCTGAGCCAATGAAATGCATTTACCTTATTTATGAGAACCCCCACGTAGCCAAAAACAACATTACCTTGCCCAAGACACACGAGAGGAGTGAATACATGGCCTGATGTGTCAGTGTTATAAATCCAAGGAAAGAAATGGACCTTGAAAGTGGATGTGTCCGTGCCAGGCCTCTATGGACATGCTCAGCTTTCCCTGCTAACATGAAATTTGTTTTTTTCCCAGCCGCTGCCCAATACAGACCCCCATACAGCTATTAGTGGCACTGCCAGCAGACACGGGCGATTGGCTTGGTTTCTCTGCCTTTTAAACTTTGTTCACAGACCAGGAATTCCTTCACGGCACTAACAAAAGCACCAGGGCAGCTCACGCTCTCTCTATTGAACTGTGAATGACAAGAGAGGAGCAGCCGTCAAACAGAGAGACATTCCATAACAATGCTT
Source organism: Xenopus laevis (assembly GCF_017654675.1). Lineage (NCBI taxonomy): Eukaryota > Metazoa > Chordata > Amphibia > Anura > Pipidae > Xenopus > Xenopus laevis. The sequence continues at coordinate 12,969,826 of NC_054377.1, read as the reverse complement.
TATGCCCAAAAGCACAGCTGCAAAAAAAACAAACAATTATTTGAAGTGCCAGTAACACAAATAAATGAAACATTATTCATAGCTATAATGTATAACACTGCAGTGTTTGTCTTTCATTTGCTTTAATCCCACAATTGATAATGCTCCATTGATCCATTATCTAAAAAACCAAACCTATTATCCAGAAAGTGACGAATTACCGAAAGGCCATCTCCCATAGACTCCATTTTATTAGAATAATCTAAAATAATCTAAATTTTTTTTTTCAGTAATACTAAAACAGTAGCTTGTACTTGATACCAACTAAGATACAATTAATCCTTATTGGAAGCAAAACCAGCCTATTGGGTTTATTTAATGTTTACATGAGTTCCTAGTAGATTTAAAGTATGAAGATTAAAATTATGGAAAGATCTATTATCAGGAAAACAACAGTAATGGGGCGAATTTGTCCTGTTTCGCTTTGACGAAACACGAATTTTGACGCTCGCGTCAATTTTAACGCTGGTGTTAAAGTAAATGCCCGTCTGCATAATGTTGACGTGTGATGGTTTTCGCGCATTTGTGGTTTTTGAGTTATTTAGCTTTTTATTCAGCAGCTCTCCAGTTTGCAATTTCAACCATCTGGTTGCTAGGGTCCACATTACCCTGGAAACCATGCACTGATTTGAATAAGAGACTTGAATATGAATAGAAGAGGCCTGAATAGAAAGATGAGTAATAAAAAGTAGCAATAACAATACATTAGCCAAACAGAACATTTGTTTTTTTGGATGGGGTCAAAGGTGAACAGACCCTTAAACTGTGGAAGGTCAGATAAACAGTACTGCTTGCTGGTTGCTATGGTAGGTTCTCAGTGAGAGCAGAACTTTGCTGTTCTTATTACATAAGCCCCTTTGTGGCAGGGAGAAGGAGCTTTTTGAAGTATCTCTGTTCTTGACGGCGCATTATTTTTATCCGCGCTCTCGGTTTTCAAGGAAAGATATGACCCAGTTATAGAGATCTCTCTACTCCAGATCTGTCAGATGCAAAGAACACAGTGATGGAGACCGAAGCTTCAGTTGCCCATTGAGTTGTTTTCAGCTGTCATTCAAAACAAAGAAAACAATGCGATCTTTAGTACAACACCCTGGTATGGCTCATTCTGCAAGAAATTAGGACCGGCACACAGAGCGATTCAAACAGGGGACAAACCCCTTGTGCGTTTATTGCATCACAACGTTTCGGGGGCGTTCCGCTCTTTGTCAGGTGACCTGACGCAAGCGAATTGGCGCCTGTGCCCGTTAAGGGATCCTGTCATCAGAAAACATGCTTTTTTTTCAAAACGCATCAGTTAATAGTGCTACTCCAGCAGAATTCTGCACTGAAATCCATTTCTCAAAAGAGCAAACAGATTTTTTTATATTCAATTTTGAAATCTGACATGCGGCTAGACATATTGCCAATTTCCCAGCTGCCCCCAGTCATGTGACTTGTGCCTGCACTTTAGGAGAGAAATGCTTTCTGGCAGGCTGCTGTTTTTCCTTCTCAATGTAACTGAATGTGTCTCAGTGGGACATGGGTTTTTACTATTGAGTGCTGTTCTTAGATCTACCAGGCAGCTGTTATCTTGTGTTAGGGAGCTGCTATCTGGTTACCTTCCCATTGTTCTTTTGTTTGGCTGCTGGGGGGGGAAGGGAGGGGTGATATCACTCCAACTTGCAGTACAGCAGTAAAGAGAGATTGAAGTTTATCAGAGCACAAGTCACATGACTTGGGGCAGCTGGGAAATTGACAATATGTCTAGCCCCATGTCAGATTTCAAAATTGAATATAAAAAAAATCTGTTTGCTCTTTTGAGAAATGGATTTCAGTGCAGAATTCTGCTGGAGCAGCACTATTCATTTTGAAATTTTTTTTTTTCCCCATGACAGTATCCCTTTAGTAAATTGGCGATGTCCCTGCGGGTGGTAACGCTAGCTAATTGGCGCCCTTTAGTAAATCTGCCCCTATGTATTTTTAATTAATTGTTGTTTTATGGACATGGTCCAGTATTACTTATGAGGCATTGGAGCAGTGAGTCTTTGTATATGGCAGCATGTTTTTTTAGTAAAAATTGTATCCAACTCTGTAGCACTTTAGTTGTAATTATGATGTCAGTGTCAAATCGCATGCAACGGAAATCAGGTAAGAGATAGAAATGTCGGATGAAGTCGCCACGTTGATCCGTGCAGCGTCTGCATCCGACAGTCGTGTCGGATCAACGCTGCGACTTCATCTGCCAATGCATTCACTTACCATATTTCCGTCGCATGCATTTTGATGCCAGTGTTTTGTCACAACGTGTCGGATCGCAATGAAAACGTCAGTGTAGTCCTACCCTGGCTCAAATATGGACCCGTCATCCAGAATGCTTGGGACATTTAATAAACCCAATAGGATTGTTTTGACTCCCGTAAGGATTAATTATATCTTAGTTGGGATCAAGTACAAGTTACTGTTTTATTACTATAGAGAAAAAGGAAATCATTTTTAAACATTTGGATTATATGGATAAAATGGAGTCTATAGGAGACAGCCTTTCCGTAATTCGGAGCTTTCTGGATGACGGGTTTCTGGATAAGGGATCCCATGCCTGTACTGCATTAAAAAAAATAAACACAAGATCGGCTGTTTGGTTCTCTGGGGTCAAAAATTAGCCGGACCCCAGTAGTGGCCCTGGGAATTGTAGGTAACATTGCAACTCCATCAATTGACTGTGGGGAAACCTGGAGCTACTGTCAGGTTCAGGCAAAATGTAAATGACCCTAAAGATCACGCAATGATATAAGGATATGGCGATAAAAGAACACATTTATAGCTCCGCCTCATCATGACAGCCCTGCCCCATCATGGCTGATCCCACAGCAGAAGAAATTCCATAGAAAGACAGATGCTACTTCCATACAATTGTGCGTCTTTTTTTTAACATAAATTGCATATTTCACAATTATTAGGCTTCTCTGTCTATCCCCAAACAAAACCCGCTTGTGCATTTGGTCCCCTTTAACAAATCCTAATGTGCTGTAGATTTCTACCTCCAATATCACCGGAAAGTCTCAGCTTGACAGCCAATTAGATGAAATAATGAGGAACATTTTCAGAGGATTAACCAATGACCCTGCTTGGAATCTAATTACTGGGAATGACGTCTCTAAAAGGAAACGGTTTCTGTTAAACTCCCCATCTATGCTCTTATTATCTGTATTTCCAGAATTCTATAATTCTATTATTTCCCCTTTGGGGGTCTGCGCTTTGTGGCATTATTGTAAGATCAGAACCTGCGGGCCATTGTTGGTTTCCTCTGAAATCCAGTCTTTCCGCAACAATCAGAAAGCGTGGCTTTATGTATATGTTATATATTCAGTTATTTGCCGGCTGTGAAGCAATACGCTTTAGATTAATGTATATAATTTGTGGCTGCAGGTAGGGTTTTTAATGAAACACAGCAAGCTAATCGCTTATAATTACCTGCCTGACAATTTAATGGAACTTGGCAAAGGATTTGCACCGCAGTAATATTTTGACACGTTCTATAAGACACTTGATCAAATCATATAGTTATCTGTGCAACGAGGGGAATTCTGTTTACCACCTGTTTCTAGAAATATGCAATTATGATTATTAAATGGGACGGTTATGTAACAAATAGGAAAGGCCCATAGGTGAACTATAGGTGAACCATTAATAACTTGCTATATATACCTTTATAAACAATGTTTAGTGATGTTTGGAATGTTTCGTCATACAGGCTGATACATTAAATAGCTTTAAGAAGGGGTTGGATGGCTTTTTAGCAAGTGAGGGAATACAGGGTTATGGAAGATAGCTCATAGTATCTATCTATCTATCTATCTATCTATCTATCTATCTATCTATCTATCTATCTATCTATCTATCTATCTATCTATCTATCTATCTATCTATCATCTATCTATCTATCTATCTATCTATCTATCTCTCGTCTGTCTGTCTATCCATCCATCTATCTAACTGTTATCCTCTATCTATTATCTATCTATTATCTATCTATCTATCTATCTATCTATCTATCTATCTATCTATCTATCTATCTATCTATCTATCTATCTATCTATCTATTTATCTATCTATCTAATATATCTATTATCTATCTATCTATCTATCTATCTATCTATCTATCTATCTATCTATCTATCTATCTATCTATCTATCTATCTATCTATCTATCTATCCATCTATCATATATCTCTCTATCTCCAAACTACCAACATACAGTATGTGGAACATGAGATTTGGGAATTTGAGGCTTTTAAGGTGAGAGTGAATACATTTTTAGAGATGTGGCAGAACTGGCGATGAGAGATTTTTCTTAGGAAGAAAAAGCAACTTTTAGCTTTAGTTCTCCTGCTGAGTGTTCTGTATAGCTCCTTCCTTATTAATGAAAGCAGTTATTAAATAGTAAATTAACCTTTGAAGCCTTTCTCTAACATCAATAAATCCAGATTTTAATTGTTTTGCTTACCCAGAGGCTGACTCTGATCAGAAACCTATTATAAATTCTGTAGCAAACCGCAAGATTAGCCACGTTTCCTCCTCTTTGCCCCATCAGCCTTCTCTGCATTAGCCACTATCCTCCTGCAGGAAAATCAATAGCGGCGGCCATGTGCAGTCCCTGGGGCTTTCATTAGATTCCCCTAAATGATTTTGATTGTGTTTTTGATAAACTCGGGTCTGCGGAAGGCCAGTGCCCTTGAAATTGTAAGTGGCTACAGCTGCTCTTCTTCTTCAAAATGAGATGAAGAATTGTTTGGTCGATGGAGTCTAATCGCCCGGTCAGATCTCTACGCTAATGACTTTCAGGTGAAAATAATATTCACCGCTGTGCTTTTATGGCCCGGACGATGAATAAATAGAGAATAAATACAGGACAATAAACATTTGAACGTTGATAAGTAAAGGGAATAACTAGGGGCCTAATGGGTCAGGAGTTCACAGAGATAGGAATATCCTGCTGTTAAATTAGGCTAATAAAATGTTTAGAAGGAAATTTGATGACAGTGAATTAAGTTTTTACTCCTATTGAAGAACCAGTGAACCTGCAGATGTCGTTAAACTATAATTTCCAGATTGCACAAAAGCAGCACAGTGTTGCAGTTGCAGTGGGTAGAATTGCTGGCTTGCAGTGTTGGGCTCCCAGCTTCAATTCCAGCCAAAGCTCAAAAGGAGTTTGTTGGGTCTTCTCGTGTCTGCATCGGTTGTCTCTGGGTACTCTGGTTTTCTCCCATACTCCAAAAACAAGCAGGTTAATTGGTTCCCTATTTAAGTCATAGGGACCTTAGATAGCAAGCTCTATTGGGGTGGGGACCAACGAGGACAGGTGGAGGGACAAGACCATGATATCAGGGTGCACCGTGACATCACTTTCTCCCCTTCGGCACTTGGTACCCCTTACCACCCACCTCTGTCACCAGATTTCAAGGGAACAGAGGAAGAGGTTGGTTTGGGTTTTTTTTTTGCTAATTTTATTTACCATACAGGCATCCAATGTCTCCCCCTTTAAAACTGCTGCCCTAGGCACAGGCCCTCTAGTGCCTATATAGTAAATATGCCCCAGTGGTTAGGAGGTATAATAGAATTTAGTGGTGTTAAAGGACATGTAAAGCGCAGAGTTTCTATCGGAACCAGCAATGCCATCTCTTCATTGGCTGCTAGACTGGAGGCTGTGTTTAGTAATCTAAGCTGAGAGGAACTGAGCATGCTCAGTAGCCAACAGCCAAAGGAAATTCCCGAGGGAGGGGGCAGAATGGGTTAGAGGAGCAGAAGGAATCCTAAGTGATTAAGGGGATGCTGCAGCCTTACTATTAACTTTTTAACAACCAGAGTGGCAGGTATTTAGAGATTTCAAAGAGGCTCTTCGGTGATTACATTTTTGTGAGGGGGGTTTACATGTCCTTTAAGTTAAATGGGCACTGGTGAAACTATAGTGGGGCAGACAATGACTGTAAGGGGGCCCTGGGGGATTAGGTGGCCCATGTATGAGGAAGTCCTGAGTGATTCCCAATTTCCCTGCAAACTGGTCACCCAAAATTTTGTGCTGGGGAGGGTGGAAGGTCGGGGGTCCTAACGGGTGGCGGTGATGGGTATTTTGCCAGGAGATAAGGGCCACAATATTGACTCTGCCAATAGCATGCTGAACATGTTGGTGCTATGAACAAAAAAAATAAATAAAGAATTATATTAATAATAATATTAAAGAGTAAATTCTTCCTTATTATTACATACTCCCAACTGAGATTGGATACTCCTTAAAATTAAAGAGTAAAGGAAGAAATGGGGAAAGGTTCCTTTATGTTCCGAGTGGAATAAGGAAAGCCGTACTGACAGACACAATTGATAGTTGCAAGAAGGAACTGGCTGTGCTTTACAAAAGAAAGAGAAAATAACAAGGTTATAAGGATTAATTTATATTGTAGTGTGTTGATCCAGGGACTGATGTGACATTTCAGAGTTAGAAAGAAGTTTTACTCCCCCATTGCTGAACACCAGCGACTGCTTCAGGGTTTCTATCTATCTAGGTCACAGCCAAATAGACTTTGTATATGAGCTAAAAGTTTTACTTGGATGTGTTTTTTTTAAAGGGTTTGTTCCCCATTAAATGAACTTTTAGTGACGTAGAGAGTGATATTCTGAGACAATTTGCAATTGCTTTTAATTTTTAATTATTTATGGTTTTTGAGTTATTTAGCTTTTTATTCAGCAGCTCTCCAGTTTGACATTTCAGCAATGTGGTTGCTAGGATCTCAATTACCCTAGCAACCACGCGTTGATTTGAATAATCGACTGGAATATGAATAGGAGAGGCCTGAATTGAAATATGAGTAATAACAATAATGTGTAGCCTTACAGAGCATTTGTTTTTTAGATGAGGTCAGTGACACCCCCCCCCATTTGAAAGCCATAAGACGGTAGAAGAAGGCAAATAATAAAAAAAACTATAGAAAATAAATAATGAAGACCAATTGAAGTGCTGCTTAGAATTGGCTATTCTATAACCTACTAAGGGCAGAGACACACTCAGATTAGGGAGATTAGTCGCGGGATGGCACTCAGAGCGATTTGTTTTACGAAGTCGGAAAGGTTGCCTCAAGAGGAAACTTCGGGCGACTTAAAAAAAAAAACGAAGCGCTCCGAGTGCCATCCTGCCGGCGATATACATTCTAGCCGGCGGGAAGGCAGGGGAGGCAGTTTGGGGCAATTTGTCGCCCCAAAGAAGAGAAGATTTGTCGATGGGCGACTTATCTCCCTGAATCTAAGCGTGCGTCTCTGCCCTAAAAGTTAACTTAAAGGGGAACCTTCGAAATTCGAAGTCATTTTTTGAATACTTCGACCATCGAATAGGATACTACGACTTTGAATTTACCGTCTCTTTAAAAAAACTTTGACTTCAATACTTCACCAACTTAAACCTGCGGAAGTGCTATGTTAGCCTATGGGGACCTTCCAGAGCAATTTTCTAAGTTTTTTGTATTTAAAGGAAAATCGTACGTTTCGAAGTATGATCGGAGTATGATCAGAATACAATCGTACAATGTATAAAATCCTCTCGAATGTCGGAGGATTCTATTCGATGGTCGAATTTCGAAGTTTTTTCTACTTCGAAATGGACCCTTGATAAATCTGCCCCTAAGTATTTTATAGAATGGCTAATTCTAAGCAACTCTTCAGTTGGTCTTTATTATGTATTTCTATAGTTTTTTTCATTATTTGCCTTCTTCTGCCTTTTTATGGCTTTCAAATGGAGGGGCCATTGACCCCATCTAAAAAAACAAATGCTCTGTAAGGTTACACATTGTTTTATAATTATTTGCCTTCTTCTTCAGACTCTTTCCAGCTTTCAAATGGGGGTCACTGACCCCATCTAAAAACAAATGCTCTGTAAGGCTACAAATGTATTGTTATTGCTTCTTTTTATTACTCATCTTTCTATTCAGGCCTTTCTATTGGCTGCTAGTAGTGATGGGCAGGCTTGGTTGCGAGGTGAGTTTCCGCATGTTTTTGCGAAACTGCGGGGTAAATTCGCTGTGGCAAACAAAAAAATGGCGCTCCCATAAAAATTGTTGTGCGACAAAATGAATCGGACGCCCTTTGACTTTAATGCATTTGGACAAAAGAGTCACGAGTATAAAAATTGTCATTCGTGTCAAAATTGTCATGTGTAGTTATTTTGACGCCCATTGACTTTTGGCATTTTGCTAATTTTTCCCGGAGGTTTCACAAATTTTTCAGTGAAGCAAAACAGGACCGATTCACCCATCACTAGTTGCTAGGGTACTTTGGACCCTAGCGACCACTTTGTAGAAATTTCAAACTGAAAATCTGCTGAGTAAAAAGCTAAATAACTCAAAAACCACAAATAATAAAAAATTAAAACTAACTGCAATTGTCTCAGAATATCAGTCTCTGCATTATACTATAAGTTCATTTAAAGGTGAACAACCCCTTTAAAAATGTGCAAACAGGTTGATGCCTCAATATCCAACTTTTCTTGAAATTTCCTGAAGGCACGAACCATGTGAATTCTCCCACTCCCTTGTACAGGAATGAACATTCCGACGTCCAGCTCAGCAGAACACTCCCTGCTGGATTCTAATTTAAATGCAAGAGTCTTGGCTCTGGAGCGGCGTTTCCACCTCAGCGAGCTCAAAAGCGGAGAAGCCACTTCCGTTCTGCAAGGCTAGCTGACTAAATGGCAAAACGTGGCTAAGAAAATCAAAAAGGCTCACTCGTTCCAAGATTAGAAATAGGCAATGGACCATCAAAAGTACGATCAGAGCTGGCCGAGCATCATTTCATATTTCGTGCCTGGATGTAACTCCATCGCAGCGTGCAAGGCACTTTTCTTTCAAATTGCAATAAGGTGTCTTTATTGTTCTGGTGTTTTCGTCCAATATCCTTTATGGTTCATATCAGGATGGAATGCCTTCTGCTAAGTGTAACAGGCAGAAACAGACATCAAGGAATGTTTTGAAGAACGTAATAAACCTTTGTGACTGATCTAACGCAGCAAATAAATTTTTCTGGTTACCTTTTTTGAAACATCAGGAACATCTGGTTATCAGTATCTGACTCGGCCACGGGACACAGCAAAAAAAAACATAGTGGACCACATACTTCATGGTTGGGTTGCCACCTGCATGGTTTTGACATGCCCGGTTTTTTGAAGGACTGCCCTGGTCAAAACTGCCTGATTAGGAAAACCGGGCAGGATTTCCTATTATTGACATGAAGACCGGCCAATTGCAGCGTCATAGACCCATCCCTGATGTCACGGCCCTGTCCCCTGCCCAGATTCCACTCGCCGAAAAGGTGGCAAAGGCTTATTAGTAAGTGCCCCAACAGGCATGAAATGCGTTAGGTGTCCACTCACAATGTCCTAATAAATATACTTTTAAATTTTACTACTCTTTTGATTTATTTTTTGGAGTAAAAACTCACAATTTCTTAGATCGAAAAGTTGGCAACCCCTACATTATGGGCACCACTTTCCCAGGGCCCACTAATCCCACCTAACCTGAGCTCGCTCCCCCACCCAGACCCCTGCTTGCTCCTCTACCCTAACCACTGTTCTTTCTCCCGCCCAAACCCCAACTTGTTCCCTTGCCCAGACCCCGGCTCACTCCCCTGCCCAGACCCTGGCTGAGCAGAGTGAAGTGCAACAAGATTATAGGGGTCATTTATGACCTCTGAATCAGGGTGCAAAAAACAGGTGTCTATTGAAACCTATTGAAGAATTGCTGCAAGCCCGAGCCTAGGGTGGAAAAGTTGAGGGGGTGGCATAATGCCCGCTGGCCACACTTGAAATAGGGACAAGTTCCCACGATAGGGGGGACAGCACTGGGGGAGTAACAGGGAGTAGGTGACGGAGATGTGAGCAGAGAGGGGTGGGTGAGTGGGAGGGGTTGTGTGAACGGGGATAGGGTCCATGTGGCCTAGGGTGCAACTATGTTAAATCTGGGTCTGCAAGTTCTTGTTGGATAAGCAAAAAGGGGTGCCTCAAAGTGCCCACTTTTGTCACAACAATAAGTAAGGCAAAAATCTTTGCAAACCACCAATGATATCATCAGAGGAGTCAGTAGGTATATTAATCCAACTCAGGGTTTTATGGATCTACCATTACAATGCCAGGGAAATAGGATCTGCCATTGGTCTCTTGTACAATATATAGGTATGGTTCTGATCAATTTCCTTCCAGAATCCAAATTACAATATATCCAACCATATTAGGGATGCTCGATCGTAATCGGCACCAGTGCAGGGAACTAATGAACATGTAGGGGCCAATTCATTAACTTCGAGTGAAGGATTCGAAGTATAAAACTTCGAAGTGTTTTTTGGGCTACTTTGACCATCGAATGGGCTACTTCGACCTTCGACTACGACTTCGAATCGAAGGATTCAAAGTAAAAATTGTTCGACTATTCAACCATTCGATAGTCGAAGTACTGTCTCTTTAAGAAAAAACTTCGACCCCCTAGTTCACAACCTAAAAGCTACCAAACCCAATGTTAGCCTAGGTCCCCTAGGTCCCCATAGGCTTGGCTAAGTTTTTTTGGTCGAAGGATAATCCTTCGATCGTTGGATTAAAATCCTTCGAATCATTCGATTCAAAGGATTTAATTGTTCGATCGAACATTTGCGCAAAATCCTTCGCTTTCGATATTCGAAGTCAAAGGATTTTCATTCCCCAGTCGAATATCGAGGCTTAATAAACCCCTTGATGCATCTGCCCCGTAGTTATGTAGTAAAAAAAAAAAAAAGGCCAAATCACCTTGAAATTGAGCATGATACAGATATAGTTTTATTCTAAGAAACTTTGTTTAAATTTTTTTATTTTAGCACTTTACATTTATCAGACTTTTACTGTCTGCAAAAAAAAAAATGAATTCTAAGACAAACTGCCCCTTAAAATGTTTTTTTTTTATATGAAAAAAATAGCTCATGGTGGCCCTGGCAAGAGAATATACTGAAAACCGTGCCATTTGTATTACACGTGAGCTTCCGTGCTGCTACTGGCTTACTTGGTATGCGCCGACGCTGCAACAATCGAGGGATAAAATGGGATTAGAACAAAATATCGTCTGCGTTTGATGAAATGAATATACAGAACTGTGTTTTTGTTCATAAGACGTTGCCATGGTGTTCTGTATCCCTCATTCCTTGACTAGATCAATTGCTGCTTTGTCTTTACCTGCTCTCTAGTCTGCGGATAGAAGGGAGAGAGATTATCAAACAATAGATATATTGGACTGCTCTGTAAGAAGGGGAAACTGTTCAACCTGCTGGTGTCTTATGGTGGGTGTTGTAGTGAGAGACTAGTACCTTTAACACCATGCCGAGTCACAGAGTGTTTCTACTAAATGGACCATCTTATGGCCTGAGCAAGAAGATGTTTTCGACTGCCTCACGAGGAGAACTGTGGCACTTAAAATGCATTCCTTTCCACTCAAATGAAAGTTGAAGACCATGATAGCTGGAGTTCATTGGAATAGGTACTAGGCCCTCAACCTTCACTAGACCATGGATGAACCCTCAAAGGAGTTGATGTTTGGCCTTGGCAGTATCCTCAGATTACAGAGTCCTACTAATGCAACTTAACCGCCGAGTGAGCTTTTTCCAGACTCACTTACTCTGCTATTTTACTGAATTTGTAGCCAGAGTTAGACTGGACCAGCAGGACTAAAGCCCATTGGGTTGGGCTTCAGTCAGTGAAGCCCAACCCAATGGGCTTCACTGGCACAGACCCACTCCTCTTGGCACTATCCTCAGATACATTATAGAGCCCTACTTATGCAATTTAACTGCTGAGTGAGCTTTATCCAGACTCACTAACTCTGCTATCATACTGTATGTGTAGCCATGGTTGAACTGGACCAGCAGGATACTCGGAAAAAACCCAATGGGTTGCACTGATCCAAGCCCATTCCCCTTAGCATTGTGGACACTCCTCCGTGGCACTGCTATAACTCTCCTTACTCCTCTAACACAATAACTGGCCAAGGGTTAGATAATGCACACAAATGTTCATGTTTTTGTACAAACAGGGCCAGAAATAGGGGTAGGAAGCAGAGGCATGAGCCTTGGGCACAGCCAGGTTGAGGGGCCACAATTGGAAGAGCAGTGAGGGAGGAAGAGCTGTGGGGCGAGAGCAGTGATAGGTTTAGGTTGGCATTGCATTTTCCTGCCTAATTATTGTCTATTAATATTAAGGACACAATAGTTTCTCCCAGATAGCCCTTGAGATAATTCCTGAGATACTATATTTTCCGTATACTTTATTATTTCAGCACTTGGCCGCCCTATAGCAAGCAAAAAGTACCTTACTTATAATAGGCACCAACTCAAGCACCGCTTTCTTCCATGTTAAGAAGCACTTCTGTAAATGTCACACTGGCTCCTGAAGCTTCTTGTTATCCGCGAGAAACTTGTGCACAAGAGGTGCCACTAAACATAATCACAATCCTTGGGAAAATGCTGCAGTAAAGTTGATGTCAAGTAACTTTAGGGATCATGAGTCACAAACACCATACTCATTATTACTTGCCATTGTAGAATCTATAACAGGGGTCCTTTCCACTCCTCATTCTTTTTAATTCGCTGCTTCAAGTAGTCCGACCTCCCGTGGAAGATCATCCCACACAGACCTGTATGAAAAGCCTCCTCGTGTGCCGAAATTTTGAATTCAGCATTAAATCAGATCTTCTCGTTCCTAAGAAAACCTGCAGTTTAAATCATATTTATTTTCTTTCTTTGACTTTGTTTGCGGAAGAAAGATGCCAGTGAGAAACAATAACAAGATATGGGCTGACCGATGAGTGGAAATTGGTAAAAATGTTGATGTCCTTGCCCCGCACTAGGGTTGTCGCTGCTATCTCAATTGGAGATGAATAGAAGCATTTTCAGAAAATACAGAGTTTTTACGCTGGGGGAAGGCGTGCCTGGCAAGAATAGAGTGCGTAGGAGGCTTATAAAATACACCTTAAATGTAAGGAATGATAAAGTATAAGTTACAGGAGTTAGCAACACAATGGAAAACATGACACAAGCAGCTGTTATTCTAAAGTGAATACATTTGAGTTAAATACTTCTCATCATACTCCCTCCTGGGATAAATATGTAATTTGACATTTGTAGATAATATACACAGCGTTGGACTGGCCCGGTGGGAAACTGGGAAAAAAACCCTCTTCCGATACAGGAATGGCACAAAAAAAATGTGTTTTTTTTTTCCGGCGCCGCACAGCCCCGTATGTGCATTCGCACCGCCATTCACGAATGCGCACATTCATGCGTTGGCCCGAGCCGCGCCTCACAGAAGGGGGTCAGCGATCCCGGTGGGCCCCGGGCCCCCCAGTCCGACTCCAAATATACATGACTCACTGAAACTTGTGTATTATAATAAATAAGTACCCCCTCTTGTAAAATATAAGGATATTATAAGTTAACGAGGAGTTCCATGACCATATAAAAACACGAGGACAAGTGTATTTATACAGGTCATGGAACTTCGAGGTGACTTCTAATATCCTCATATTTTGCAACAGGGGGTACTTTATTTATTATAATACACACGTTTCAGTGAGTCATGTTGTAAGAAATAAGCCTCACAAGGAAGATTTTATATGTATAAAATATTTTATGTGTGAATATAATGTCAAATGTTAATGCCAAAGAGACAGGTAAAATGACACATGCTGGGACAGGGAGTTGCCAAAACAGTTATCTGATAACACTGCAGTCTCTAGGATCAAAAGAATAGTTATAGACAAAGACAAACCCAGGAAAGAGCCTGAGGCGTCAGGGTATTCAAGATAAACAGTTGGCCCTGAGGTGGTGATATGTGACTTAACAGTTTCGTCATAATGTGTAAATGAAGGCTAACTACAAATTCTTGTAATAGTATGCAAAGAGCCTGTCGTAAAAACATGTTGCGAGATCAAGCGATTACAGAATCTCAAAAGCCTTCCTTTACATATGGTGCGGGAAAGTTATGTCATCTAGCAAGAAACAAGAGTCCATCTGAGCTTCTGTTTAGCCAGTTGTCTTGTGGGGGGTGAGGCTCTAAAAACAGTATAAAAGATGTGTCCAAAGTACATTCTGGAGTTCTGTTTTGGGGAACAGACCTCTGTGTACAGGGGTCCACCTCTGAACAGAAACTCTGCAGGCCCAGAGACTGACGTGCTGTCCAAGGACTGGTAACTATCTCAGTGTCTCTTTGTCATTGACAGTTATTATTTATGTGTGTGTTGTTATAGGTGTAAGAGGGTTTAGAGCATATTGTTTGAAGTAGTTGTTGTAACCTTTTTCTCCTTGTTTACATACTGTAGATATTGATTATTGTTTGTTAGAGTTGTTGATTTGTCTCACTGGTTGTTTTTATATGCATTGCAAATATCATTCTGAATTATAGATTATTGGTTTTTCCTTGTACCTTTCCTTATGTGCATATTATGGCTTAATTATTTTCTGTAATTGTGTTAGTGTGTTTTGATTTTATACATAAATCTTCTTTTCAGTAATACAGTTGGTTGAATGTCATTTCTTTGCCAAACCTCCCCGTTAGAACCTACAGTTATTGTATTATTATGGACTAATATTAATATTTCATATTAATATTGATATTGTCCATAAGAATATCTTACAATGTGACAGAAATGACATCACTAAGCTCCGCTTATAGCTGATGACATCACTAAGCACCGTTTATATGGATATAATACACAAAAGCCATGCATATCTTGTAAATGATATGCTTATAAATGGCTACTAGTGATGTCATCAGTTATAAACGGTGAGTTCTGATGTCATTTTTGTCACATGACTCACTGAAACTTGTGTATTGTAATAAATAAAGTACCCCTTGTTGGAAAATATGAGGATATTAGAACTAACCTCGGAGTTCCATGACCTGTATAAAAACACTTGTCCTTCGGCCTCGTACTTTTATATGGTCATGGAACTCCTCTGTGACTTATAGTATCCTTATACTTTACTATAGGGGGTACTTTATTCGATATATATAATACACAGGAGCCATGAATATCCTGTAAATTATATCCTTATAAACGGTGAGTACTGATGTCATCAGTTATAAACGGTGAGTTGTGATGTCATTTCTCTCACAAGACTCACTGAAATTTGTGTATTATAATAAATAAAGTACCCCCAGTTGTAAAATATGAGGCCTTCATGAAACTCCTTGGTAACTTATAATATCCTTATATTTTACAAGAGGGCGGATTGTCGCTAGCGTTAGCCACTTCATCCTTTAGTGAATCTGCCCCAGAGAGTCAGCAACCCTAGTGTTAATGGACAGAAAATGCAGAACTAATAAGGGCCTGCTAAAATCTGACCTTCAAAAAGAGCAGTTGAACAGGAAGCCTGGTATTAGCTGTGTAAAATTGCTAATATTTTTAATAAAACTGCGGGACAACTTTTTCTTTAATAGTTTCTTGCTGTCTTCATAAATGGACCCTGTGTTGTTTTAAAAAATACTGTATACATGATCTGGTTTTCTAATATGAAATCAGCTTGTACTTTGATTTACTGTTCCTTTCAATGATTACTCACTATGTGTTATACAGTGTCTTGGCCCGTAAGAGTTCCACAGGTATTTGAAGTGGTAAAATGGAATTTTTCTCTGCAAAATGATTCCTATTACCTTTCCCTGCTCTGATTCAGCTCATTCCTTCGTTCTTAAAAAATCAAATAGATATTCTGTGAGTTGGAACGGACCCTTAAGAGTCACATGAAGACACCTTTATAGAAGCCAACGCAAGTCAATTTATCTTGCTGTGCCCCAGGCAAACTATCAGTTCCCAAACCCAGTTATGTCTGCAGATGATATATCCAGTCCTTTTCCACGCCACTATCAGTACATAGAATAGTAACAGGGTCAAAAGTATAAATTCACCGCATTATGACTATTCTGGCAGTAACTTGTAAGGTGACAGTTAATGGAGGTGTAGGAGGAATAACCATGTGGGAGAAGCTAATGGCTTCACGAATGTTCCCTTTGTCATCGCTGCAGATTAATTTTACTTGTGAAAAGCCATAATCATCCATAACCAACATTTATGTTTCAATCGGTTTCAATAAGCAAATCAAACATAGGACTTAAAGGGATACTGTCATGGGAAAAAAATTTTTTTTCAAAATGAATCTGTTAATAGTGCTGCTCCAGCAGAATTCTGCACTGAAATCCATTTCTCAAAAGAGCAAACAGATTTTTTTATATTCAAGTTTGAAATCTGACATGGGGCTAGACATTTTGTCAATTTCCCAGCTGCCCCTGGTCATGTGACTTGTGCCTGCACTTTAGGAAAGAAATGCTTTCTGGCAGGCTGCTGTTTTTCCTTCTCAATGTAACTGAATGTGTCTCAGTGAGATATGGGTTTTTACTATTGAGTGTTGTTCTTAGATCTACCAGGCAGCTGTTATCTTGTGTTAGGGAGCTGTTATCTGGTTACCTTCCCATTGTTCTTTTGTTTGGCTGCTGTGGGGGAATCGGGAGGGGGTAATAACACTCCAACTTGCAGTACAGCAGTAAAGAGTGATTGAAGTTTATCAGAGCACAAGTCACATGACTTGGGGCAGCTGGGAAATTGACAATATGTCTAGCCCCATGTCAGATTTCAAAATTGAATATAAAAAAATCTGTTTGCTCTTTTGAGAAATTTATTTCAGTGCAGAATTCTGCTGGAGCAGACTGATTCATTTTGAAAAAATTTTTTTTTTCCCATGACAGTATCCCTTTAAAGGTCTAGGACCAGGATGGGGTCATCCAAAGTGTTTCCTGGTCTAATTCTCTATACATTTCTTTTGCCCTTCACTTGCTGTATTTTTCTAATAATTCCCTTTTAATAGGAACCTTTTTAATCCCATTTCTGAGGTTGAGTGTTAAAATCAATGTGTCACTTCATAAATAGGGGGCTTTGATTAGAATATGTACCAAATCATTATAACTGACTTTAATACTCTACGTTACAAACTAGACATTAATAGAAAAATGTTACAGTTATAAAAAAATTTTGTAGCTCAATTCATGTCCTTCTACAGTGGACCTCCAGTATCACTTACAAAGATAACCATTGTCTTCTGATTTTTACCAAACACTGCTCCTTCCTATGCTCAATCCCTTAACATCATTTAATCTAATTCTCTCTATCTCAGGAGGTTTACATGTTTACTCATCCTATCAATTTGTAAACCACCACATCCGAAGCTGGTCTGGTAACCCAAGCATCACCTCTAACTCCACCTGTGCTACTCACCCGTCTTTTGACTCCTTTCTCCATTCATTGAACATGAAGGGGCACAGTTACTAAGCTTGAGTGAAGGATTCGAATGAAAAAAACTTTGAATTTCGAAGTATTGGGTACTTCAACCATTGAATAGGCTACCACGACCTTCGACTTCGATTCGAACTAAAAATCGTTTGACTATTAGACCATTCGATAGTCGAAGTACTGTCTCTATAAAAAAAACTTTGACTACATACAGTACTTCGGCAGTTTAAACCTACCAAGGTACAATGTTAGCCTTTGGGGACCTTCCCCATCACTTTTCTAACCTTTTTATTATTGAAGAAAAATCCTTGGATCGATCGTTTAAAATCGTTCGGATCGAAGGATTTGCGCTAAATCCTTTGAATTCGATATTCGAATTCGAAGGATTTAAATTCGAGGTCGAATTCAAAGGTTTATTAACCCTCGATATTCGACCCTTGATAAATGTGCCCAAAGTGTCAAAGCTGCTTTCTTCTTCTCCAGTCACCACATGCTTTCTAGATTTCCCTTCAAATTCCCTTAAAAGATCTCTCATGTATTCACATCTTCCGTTCATTTATCTCAACTGAAATATTTCTATCTAACTTCAAGAACACCCTTGTTACCCAAGTTCCTAAAAAAGCCTCCTCTGATCCAACTTCCCTTACGAAACTACAGGTCAATTTCCCTTTCCTTCAGAGTCTTCTAGAATGGATTTGTATTAGCAATTTCCTTTTGAACACCAACTAATTCCTTTCAATGATATTTAGGCACAGGTCACTCCACCGAAACAGCTTTAAGGAAGGTTATTAATTATCGTATTGCTGAGGATCAGTGATACTATATCATTCTCATATGGTTTGATCTTTCTAAAGCATTTGATGTGATGTTGTTTTAGGGTCTGTTTCATCTACATACTCTCTCTTGGTGACCTTATAACATCCTTTTACAATATACAGATCCACCGCTTCTGCCTTGTTAGTCCAGACAAAAACTAATCAAACATGCCATACATCTTATATTCCCTCCTTTACCTAAAGCCCCATATATTCAATGTCACTATTAAAAAAGAAAAAAAACTGTGTAAGCAGATTCCCCAGGAGTTCTTTGTTTTTTTGTTCTGTGAAGAGTTATCTCTATGCTTTCCTGCCATTCATACTCCTGTACGTTCTCAGGTCATACTTTCTCAAGTCTACAAACTCTGTGATTCCTTTGTTTGGGGTTCTCTCTGGGAGTTCAGAATCCATGGAGCTTGTGTCAAATATACTTTGTCTTTTACCTCAAGTGGTCTCCAGTTCCTGAAACTCCATGACACCATCAACAACACCATTGTACATCATTTCAAAACAAAATATTGGATTGTTTTTGGCCATGTACTTGATCACATTAGGCAATGCCCAATTACATCTTCAATAAGTCAAATCCCCATGCGGTCTCAGTTCCAGCCCCTCTGGTGACTACAAATCAGGACCACCCTTGCTAAATAGGGACAACTAAAGGTTATGTTGAATTATTGTAACCCCTGTTTACATATCTTGCCTACTACCTACATTTTTATATTAACATTAAAAATGTATCTGCATGCAATTCATTTTGTCTTTTTAAATTTTATTATTTGGCTCCTTTGTGATCTAAACAATGTGTCACCAAAATGCAAATGCACATTCTCTGTCATATATATCAATCTCACAGAGCACTAATTATTTATACAGCCAAAAGAGCCTTTTTAGTCATCAATCATAATTTCCATCATTTCTTTTGCCTATTTTACATTCAACTCTTTATATAAATGCTTTTAATTATATTGCAGTAAATATTAAAGTTTCCTCAATAAAAGATTGATTTATAAATTACTGCTGCCTGTGAAGGGCAGACCCCTTCAGCACCAGTGCATAAGATAAGTTTGGATAAGCAAGATTGTCTTTTTTGGAAGAATTCTGGCTGATTTAGCACTCTTGTCCTAACTGGCATCTTATTAGTGCTCTGTGTATGTGGAGCCAAACGAAAACCTCCTAAAACGACATTGATTGAGTGGCTTCAAGTATCAAGCAGTGGATGCTAACCTATTTTAACAGCCCCCCATGTCACCTGATTGTTGGCCCAGGAGACAAATAATGTCAGGCCTTGTTTACTATAGACATAGTAAACCCTGCCTCAGGAGTGTAGAGGGCCCTATGGGACTCTACTTAATGAGAAATTTCAAGATATTTTGGTAAATCAGATCAAGTTCTGGCAGTTTTGGGGCCCTAAAATAAATGTGCTGCAGGGCCAAGTATCATTTAGTTATGCTGATGGCTAAAGATCAGTTGTGATTCAACTTCTGAATGTCAGACCTCTTGTTTTAATTAACTCGAGGAGAGCACAAAATCACCTCCAGCTAAATATCTCCTCTTGTTATTGATTTCTAAAATGCATAATGGCCCAGTGAAATGTCCCTTTAAACCAAAACTGGTCAGTGACAGAGCTAAATTGTCCCAACACCCTGGTCATTACTGATTCATTTTCCTGATGCACAGTTTGGCATGAAGACCTCTTTAATATCAGAGTAGAAAATTCTTTCTGTCTGTGCCCCAGTGATTTATTTAATCACATATGGGAGTCACTTATGCCGATAGGAAATTACTTTCTGGACTCGCCCAACCTTAAAATTGAACTTCATATCATTAGAGTAGGCAGCAGATCAAATATGAAATGAGACCTGGGGCCAGCCTGTTTTGCTGCCCTTTAGCATCCATATTGACTCTTCCATGATGCACAGTGACAGGCTGCTTTTCATTCTATACAGGGCGTTTGGGGAAAATAAATGATTTCTGTATCTCTCGATAACACTCTTGGCGGAGGCAGCGGAGCTTCATGTGACAAGTGACTTAGCAAACAAAGCTTTTCCTTCCACCTCATCCTTTCCTTGTAGATAGAAAGCATTATATTCATACTCAGATTTGCATTTCATTTATCCTACACTATAAATCACATGGTCTTTCCCAAGTGAAGCATGTACTGAATATGTGTTTTATTTCTGCCTTTGTACATGACAGTTGACTGTAAGATAGACCATTATCATATAATTTCCCCATTGTCTTTTTAGATGATTCCAGATGGGCTGACGTTTTTCTCATATGGATGTTTGTATCGGCTGGCAGACATGGGGGTACAAAGGCTGAAATACTTAGCTATAGGTCCTGTCTTTGTCATATGAGAAACTAAAGCCCAAAAGCTGCATCAGGCCAACCAAACCAACCAGACCTGATGCACTGTCCTTACTTCTATTTTTAAGGATTGCATGCCAATGGTTGCTTCCTTACTGGGCACTGGCTGGAAAGAACAGTCAGAATCAGTGTTTGTCTGGGGCCCACTGGTGCTGCCACCTTAGGGACCCCCTCACACAACCCCTTGGGCCCCCCAACCCAGCATTGAGGTCCAGCCAATGCTGCAACCCCCCTCTCCAACAGTGCGCATCTTGGTCTCTCTTTTTGCAGCCGTGCTATGCATTGTCTACTGAACACCTTAGACTTAGGCTTTACTTAGACAACAAATAAAAGATGGCTGAACACTGCAGAGCTGACAACTCATATAGAAATGAAAACTATGTAAATATAAATAAATATATTTTTTTAGAGTACACACTGCTCTTTTCAGAGCAATCATCTCTCCCACATTTTCTGGGAGTTCCTAGAAGATTGAAGTCTCCATCCTTGATCTTTGTTATGTGATTACATTGGAGGAATTCCACTTGTATGTTTGCCAAAAAAATTCCCCATATCTGCCCTCAGTAGCATAATTACTTATTGGAAAAATATCACAAGTAATATGTTTCCAAGGGAAAGCTCTGCCAAAGCTAAACCATACTTTTTCCTGCCTGTTAATAGGAGAAGGAAAACCCTTTGGTCGATGAGTTCCAGTGATGATTTCTTGGAAAGGTAACAAACCCTTTTGAAGCCTATTATTCTCTTTCCACATCCTCCTTAGATGAAATCCATTTTCTAGCACTTTATACAGAGTCACCGGGTTCCCCTCTGCTTTTTCCTAAGCAAACAGGAATTGCCTGGCTGAGGATGTACTTTTTATGTCATGAGTCTATTACTGTATGTTTGTGTTGTATTTTGCCTTTTTTTATTCCCCTGTATCATCTGTTCTGTAGCTCCAGATGCTTGTGGTTTAAAATAAACAGAAAATTTAGTTTTTCTCCAGAAACTATATCCGCAGACACATTTCTTTTATTTTCCCGTGAGATCTTGTTTTCCATCTCTAAATGCTAGTTTGTATTTTCTTTGTTTTAAGAACATTCCCAATCTGACCATGGTGGGGCAAAAAATAAAAAAGAGGTTAAAGTGCATTAAGAGTTGCGTCCGCTTTCAGTGACTCTGTATAAAATGGAAGATTCTGCCCCTGGAACACCCCGAATATTGCATGTGATTCAGAACATACAAGGTGGGGAACACAAGGCAAGTGTTTAGTGCAGGTTTCCCTTGTGCTTATGTAAGATGCACTCTTTACCTTGGGCACCCACCAATGCAATGGGTACATGTGCTTCCTGCATAGGACCTAAAGAGCAATTTTGTACCCATTATCACTCTATTTTACTACACAGCTACTCAAATTAAGGATTGTGGCATACAAAAAGGCAGGCTTAGATTTTTGGGAATGTTTTACTGACCACTAGAGTACTGCACAGATCTTTTGCTAGGAGACCCAGACCTCTGCACCAACATTGCACCAACGGTTTCCCCTACCCAAATCATTAGAACAAGTGCCTACTAGGCATGAACAAAATGTTTTCAGATCACAACTGCCTGTTCGGGTGAAACCTAAACAAGAATCTGGCCAATAACCATCTCTGAACTCTGATGTCAAAACCCCCAACCACATGAGGCACAAACACTCCCCCAAATATCATAACCCAACTCCCTTATGTCACTGCTGCACCCCAGATTCCATTAACCTGCCCCCTTGTTTGGTTTTGCAAAAAATAAAAGGTGGTAACCCTACATGGAACTGGAAATTATATTACTCATTTTCAAGATTGCTGGAGAGCTCAGTGTTATATATCCACCTGCAGCCTGCCAGCCTACCTTTTATGAGTACCCATAGACCCATAGACCTTGGTCAGGACTTCAGGGCTCCACCCAAACCTGTCTGCTTTCCATGGTATTCAGCAGGAGCCCGACTCAGTGTAGGACTCCAATGGCTGCATCGTTCATAGTGTTAGAAATAAGGAAGCCACATTAAGGTCTGGGAAGGAGCCCAGTTCAGCTCCCTTCTTTCTACCAAATATGGTGAGGTATGAGTGTGGGTGGCTTAGCCTACAAGTGTTTAAAATAATTTCTGCACCTGAAAAGAGTGTCATATCCCCTGATTGCAAGCATGTACCTACAGTAACAGGTCCATAACTGGCATTCAGTAATTTCCCTGTCCTAACCTTACTTACCTGCTCCGTTGAAATGTATAGAATGATCACCAGGGCAGGCTTGGCCAAGAGGCACCCAGGTCACTTCAAATCCAGGTTGGCATCTCTGAACAGGTATTCATTTAGTAAAGCAATTTGGCTAAAAATGACACCATTGATTAGTTATTTGTAGTGATGCACCGAATTCAGGATTCGGTTTGGGATTTGGCCAGGATTCAACCTTTTTCACCAGGATTCAGATTCAGCCAAATCCTTCTGCCCAGACAATTCGAATCATGTGCATATGCAAATTAGGGACGGGGAGGGAAATCACATGACTTTTTGTCACAAAACAAGGAAGTAAAACATGTTTTCCCCTTCCCACCTCTAATTTGCATATGCAAATTAGGATTCGGATTTGGTTCGGTATTCAGCCAAATCTTTCGCGAAGGATTCAGGGGTCCAGCCGAATCCAAAATAGTGCATTCCTAGTTATTTGTAATGGATTGGAGATGCAATACAATATATTCATACAATATTCAAACAATTTTAAAAATCTATTTTTTAAAGATTCATGGTCATATTGTTCTAACTGTTTGAAAAGAAAGTCCAATCAATCAGAATGCCTTCCCCAACCACAAGGTGTCACTATTATTTAATTGGCAAAGATGGTGGAATTGGGGAGGAATTGTGGGACGCTATTAAGATAGTAGCCCCAGAACTGAGAAAGCTAGGTACAATTTCAACATCTCACCCCTCCACTCTTTGCGTTGGGCATTTTACTTTTATATATTTAAACAATCTCTATTTTTTCCAGACTGTCCATTTTTCTGGCAGAGCCCCTGCCTGCTGCATATCAGCAGAAAGCAGTATGACACCTTGATATATTTCATGCTCAGTTCAAAGAGCTTTATTCCAGAACCTCAGACTCAGCCAGAGATTTTCCATTACTTTTACACCTTTTTACTCATGTCAAACTTTATGCATTATGGTGTATTTTTCACAATTTCCCAGAAAACGGCGTATTTCATTTTGGCCGCGTAAACACCTGCGTTAGTATTCCCGTAAATGACAGTCTATACATCAAAATGACGGAGGAGAGTCACACCGCTATAGCAATGATGAAATATATTAGTATAACTGAATGATTTAAGAGACTAGCAAGGAGAAGCAATGATTGTTTGCATGCGGGGTATTTTCTGCTGTTAGAGTTATTTTCTTTGGATTCAGTCGGCCAGCAGATAATAGATTTGGGGCTGGGAATTCAAGCAGCCACATGGAAACATTAAAAAGGAAATAATCAGAAAGGCACCGTTTGCTTGTATTAAATGTGAGATGTAAATTATGCTTTGGCTTTTGACTTATTGAACTGGACTGCCAGTGGTGAAGGCAACTGTATATTCTCATGATACAGCCTGACAAAAAGACTGGGACTTTGGTGATTGGGCTAAAGCTGTAAGGAGCACACTGAACCAGGGATCATCAGACTTTTTTTCAGTTAAAGACCCATTGGTTAGAATTCTAGGAAATCATCTCTCTTTAAGATGGGCTTTTAGGTAAAGCAAGGACTTCTGGTCAGGATCCCTCCTTAGCTAATATCATGATTAGAATTCTAGGAAATTAGTAATTTAGCCATAGTTCTTAAATAGCTAGGACAGTAGAGACATTTTCAACCAAAATCTCTCCTTTAATGAACTTCAAGATGGGCTTTTAGGTGTATCAAGGACTTCTGGTCTGGCTCCCTCCTTAGCTTATATCATGGTTAGAATTCTAGATATCACTAATTTAGCCATAGTTATAAAAATATCTAGGACAGTAGAGAGGTTTTCACCAACATCTCTCCATTAATGACCTTCAAGATTGGCTTGTAGTGTAGGCAATGCACACAACATCCCAATCTGAATGGAAATGAATGGTGCCAATGTATGTAATACAGTATAGAGAATATAACCCACTGGAATCAGGCTGTAGTTTCCAAAAGGCTTTATGAAAAGGATGCACTGCATACATGATTCAGCTATAGATTGGATTACTCTCCTTTATTTATAGTATTCAAAATCTCAAAAGGCCTTTAAAGACAATGGCTCCACAGGTTATGGACATATTTCTTTCTTGTAAACATTGGGTCAAAAGGTTTTAAACCTGGTTGAGTGGACTACAGAGCCTACTGAAACTAGGGCCACCTGTAGATATCTTGGCATCCTGGAAGACCAGTCTGACACTACCTCTGTGAATCAAGTAGACAGCCGGTGGATTTAGGTAGACAACGATGACCAGAGTCTTCTACTTAGTGATGGGACAATGTTAGGTATATCTCTGTAGACTCTCTTTGTCTACATTTCTGAACTTAACCTGCTATAGGTGTTTGTGTTGGAGATGAGCAAACCACTCACGTTATTCTGACTGCTGTTTTTACATGCATGGTCCTTTTGACAATTGGTCTTTTCTACAGATGATCATATCTTTGATATACCAGTCTTTATGTTAAAGTTACATCTTACGACTGTTCTTGGTTATACAATAAGATCTGTACGTATATGGCCAACTTAGGACTTCACTTCTGACCTTTCTCTTTTTTGTGATGTTTAGTCTTTGTTCCATATCAGAAATTGATGCCAGTTAAACATTGAGCTTCTTAAAATGTTGATGCATGACATGTATGGTCTCTAGAACCAGTCTATTAAGACTGAGGCTCATTTACTAAGAATATGTAACTGTAAAGGAGATACATTCACAACTACTGTATACATATCTATTTCATTACTAAACCTAAGCCCTGAAAAGTTGTCCTTTTAAATCTGTATGTATGCAGGTAATTCCCATTTTAGGTGGCAAAGTTAGCACTGGGTAGAGTTAGTTGTGACACATGCAGCGACAGAGATGCCATAAAGACCTGGATTTGCAGGATATATGTGTGAAGCTTTAAAATCTGGTGCTTTCCTCTGTATTTAATACCCTGGGCTTTAGCAGAATATTGTGACATTTTACAAAATAAAAGCTTAATCTATTAATACACCAAACCATAAAACAATATTATCTTGAGAGGAACAAAGATCCTGTATAAATATTAGGTTTTTCATTTTGTTGAGTGATGGAACCACATTCAAAACTCTTCTTTTTTCAAATAAAGTGTTGTGTAATGTTTCCCATAACCTTATCAGACATGCTGTATTCCAAATACCTTTAGATGGAAGCTGTCATCATATAAAGCCTACTTCCGCTCCACCATTCTGTTTCATTTTATACACAAGCTTAAAAAATTCTGTGCCAAATGGCCATGGGAGGGCTTAAAAAGCTGCAGAATTGGCCATCTCAGGTCCTTTCCAGTGGCTGGATATCTATGGGGCAGGTTATAAAATCCCATCAGAAGAAGACAGCAATAATACGTTGATGTGGTCCTCTCCTGACAGGTGTCCTAGACCTAGGGGTCAAGATATCTCCTTGTCTCCTGATGTCCCCTTGTCATTCAGTACATTGATGCATTGCTGACATTGTTAATGACTGCCAGTTACTCCAGTTTAACTTATCTGGAAAGCCGAGCCTAAACCATCTTCATCACATGCACCTACATTGGAAATATTTAGGTGTTTATGGCAGACATTAGCTCTGACCTTCCCACTGGTCTGGTGCACCCTCTCCTCCTTGGTCACACACAGGTACATTCCAGGGTTTGCACTTCACCTGGGGATTGTCATGATGCAACCTCCATAATGATGACACAAGGTTTCACTCATACAACAATAATGGCTTTTGACAATGGGGTTGGGGTGGTTTACGTTGGTTGTGACCTATTGAAATGCACCTTGTGTCTTGATATGGTTGGAGAAATCCTTGGTTACTTCTTATTTCCTCATACTTAACAGCCGACGGGAACATTGTTTTTGTGCAAGGAATCATCCACAAAAGACACCAGACTAAACAAATGCCAGAGTAAGAGGATTATCAATAGTTTGTGCTGAGTAGGTTCAAAAGCACTAGCTTCAATTAACCTGTCAGGTTTTACTGGTTTTAATTATTTCCACATTGAACTGTAAAAGGCTGTTTCCCAACCACATCATGTAAAATAACCTCTTCCATCTTAAGTTCTCATTATAGGAAGGTTAGCTAAATCTGTTTTATATGAGTCGGAATAAAGTGTGTGGGCCCTGGAAACTCAAGCAAAGGAAAACAAGGACTTCTTATCTTCCTTTTAGTAGAACGGCTGTTGAGTGATTCAACCATTAAATAAAATGGCCATTTTCTTCCCCTGTGCACTTTGAATATTCATCTAATTTTTTTGTGTTTTCTGAGAATAGAAAGTATTTTTATTTATAGTATGAAGAGGCTGGATAATTATTGTAGGCTGCCTGTGGATAACATGTGACTCGTCTATTTCAGAAAAGTACATTTATATTTTATTATCTAGTTATTCTAAGGGAAGGTTTATTGTTATGCATGAATGAATGCTACAAGCTGGTGCTAATGGTGATTTACGGAAGCAGCCATAACAAGTTTCCAGGAGGAGATAGAAAAGGCAAGCTGTAATGACTCCTCAATAAATAAACAAGGGGGAGAAAATCAACAAAAAGAAAAATTCCAGGTGCCCGATTCTATGCTCTTATTCTAATGAGACTGAGGAATTATTTTGTAAGATAACAGGATCATTCTAAATGGGCAAAAATGTAAATTTAAATAGGAGAAAGCACTTACAGTGAGCCAAATGAAAACAATCTGAATACTAAAATAGACCAATTTTTGTCAGTTCTTCCAAATAGACCTTTTGCTTTGTAAAAGTTTGTCTCACACAAGAAGACACAACTCTTCAGAAGAACCATGGGAATAGATTAGACCAAAGGTTTTCAGACTTTTGCAGTTAAAACCCTTCCACTGAGGTCTAAAATGTGGAGGTATTTGGTCATAAAAATGTTATAGCCATTAAAACAGCTGTTTCAAGTTTTACCATAGTTCCAAGCATATCTAGAACATCTAATGGTCTTCTAGATCTTCTCCATAAATCTATTACCCTAACTAGACTTTACTCCAGCCACTAAAGGACAGGTAGACCTCAAACCACTTGATTAGACTATAATTGGGTAGGAGCACCCTGGCCGAGACACAAGAAAGCATTGGGTATAGCAGAAGTGAAAGGACAAAGACAACAGAAAATTAAGAACAAAAACATGCCCAAAAAGAAGTATACAAGTCCCAAATGGGACAACACGAAACAACAGAAATATTCTAAAGGAAAAGCAATAAGATAATAGGTATCATGGAGAACAACTGGAAAGGAAAAGCAATTAAAGAGCAAAAGATGAACATGCAGGAGAACAGGAGTGATAAAGATGTGTGAATAAAGGAGAAATGAGACTGGAGAATTCAGGACGCAAGTTAATAGCAAAACTTGTTTAATGAATGGCACACATACATTTGTCTGAATGATATCAATTGCGGTTATTTTCATCGGGCACTTCTTTTTCACTGCATCACACCAAAAGCATTTTAATGGAAACTACAGTATGTTTAAGATTTCTAAACTGGGCTCATTGTCAGTTTTAACTGTCTTATTTAAAGACTGCAACATTCCTCTTATTGTTTACTTTCTTTACGTGTATCATTTAGCAGCAGCGCACAGTAGTGCAAGTCAGCGTCTCCTTCCTGCAAAAAGTTTTTGTATGGGGTGAACTTTCTTTCATTGCAGGGATTTGTATTTACTAAAAGTAAAATGTAGGTTAAGTCTAGGCTGCTTCATGTTGCTGTCTGAAATATGGATTGCTCTGAACATTATATTCATAGATGCTCTATTTAGCCATAAGTTTTAATATCTTTGTGACCTTCCATTACCAGCAACACACATTTCATCTCAGCTATTTTTTTTCCATTGAGTACAGTTATGCCCTTCTCATTGTATAAACTCCAAATCTGTCAAAAGGAATGAAATGAAAAAATGAATGAAAATTCATTTAGAGAAAAATATAAATAGTTGTAATCCAATTACAGATTTCTGTGGTTTTTAATGATTTAATTAAAAGGGGAAATAATTGTTGTTCGGTGGATGCCAACACGTTACCATTTATTTCAGGGAAACGCCAAGCCCACACACAAACATAATGAAAATTATCG
Source organism: Xenopus laevis (assembly GCF_017654675.1). Classification (NCBI taxonomy): domain Eukaryota; kingdom Metazoa; phylum Chordata; class Amphibia; order Anura; family Pipidae; genus Xenopus; species Xenopus laevis. The sequence goes on along the minus strand of NC_054377.1, from coordinate 12,941,020 downwards.
ACTAATTGTCATATAAATTGCTCTGCCATTGATTTTAGGGAGACACATATGGTCATTCTCAGTTGGCAAAGTGTGTGAATTCAAAGAACGGAAATCTGTAAATTGCCTGATCTCTCTGTCCCTTTCTTTGCTTTTCTACTAATGAGGTCAATATTTATTTTTTGTTTGGGAAATATTTTCTTGTTCCTCCAAGGGATTATAGATGAAATTGTAGTTAGGGACCTAATTATCTTCATATTCACAATATTACATTCTCCTCTGTCTGCTTCTACACTAGTTTTACTTCTGGTCCCCTTATTTTGCTTCCACTGTTGAATTGGGATGATGAAGTCCCTACAGGAAATGTTAGACACAGGCCCACAAACCTTGTTTTGACCTTTTAGCAGTATTGTGTGTGTTTTTTTTATTCTGTTAAAGGAAAACTATACCCCCAAAATGAATACTTAAGCAACAGATAGTTTATATCAAATTGAATGACATATTAAAGAATCTTACCAAACTGGAATATATATTTACATAAATATTGCCCTTTTACATCTCTTGCCTTGAACCACCATTTCGTGACTCTATCTGTGCTGCCTCAGAGATCACCTGACCAGAAATACTACAACACTAACTGTAACAGGAAGAAGTGTTGAAGCAAAAGGCAGAAGTCTGTCTGTTAATTGGCTCATGTGACCTTACATGTGGTTTGTATGTGTACACAGTGAATCTTACGATCTCAGGGGGCGGCCCTTATTTTTTAAAATGGCAATTTTCTATTTATGATTACCCAAAGGCACATACTACTAAAAAAGTATATTATTATGATAATGGTTCATTTACATGAAGCAGGGTTTTACACATGAGCTGTTTTACTCAGTATCTTTTAATAGAGACCTACATTGTTTGGGGGGTATAGTTTTCCTTTAAGAGCTTTGACAGAAATAGACCCTGCAACAGCTTCTAAGCCATTAGGATGAAAACATTACAAATTATTCTTTCATCTTTATAAATATTCATTAGACCAGTTCTGCCTATTTTTCTGTCTTTTCTGTAATTGAAAAGATTTGGGGTTATTGTGGATGACAAACTGTGCAACTGTAGGCAGTGTCAGTCAGCAACTACTAAAGCTTATAAAGTTCCCTCTTAAATAGAAAAAAACTCTTGATGCAAGGAATAAAATAATACTTTTTGCTCTCTATAGATCACTAATAAGGTGTACCGTTGAGTATGCTGTTCAATTTTGGTACCAGCTTCTAGGAAGTATATTATTAAGATGGAAAGAGTGCAGAGATCTGCAAATAAAATAGTTAACAGAATGGAATACTGAAACCAGATAAAGAATATCAACGTTGGGTTTGTTTTCTCTGGATAAGAAGTGATTGCATCTAAATTAAATAGATGAATGCATAGAAGGGGATCTTTACATGTAGAAACCAAAGGGACCACCCATAAATGAATAATTTCACCTGAAGCAACACAAATGATTCTGCTCTGTAAGACGGACGAGGCCGTGGAATGTTCTGTGGAAAGTGAACCAGAGAAGGCTTGAACTTGATGGTCAGAGCTCCTGTTTAAACTCAGTTTTACTCTGTAATAGCAGAGTTGTCAAACATACAACCACACATTTTGTGAGTTAGATTTGAATAAAATGAATACGTAGATGCCCATCTAACAGTCACCCTTTTCCCCTTTCCTGAAATTTTGAAGACAAATTCTGGAAAATAAGTATCATAAAGCCCCAAAGTTTGCAAATCCCTTCTCTAGAAACTCCCATGAGGCTTTCCGAATGACTTTTAATAGACTTAACAAATGGCAACAATGGGATTACGAGACGGTAATCGGATTTTTTTTAAAAATCACCAATTTACAATGTGAATAAATGTCTCAATAATATGCAGCTTCTTCTATTCTGACAGAATGTAAAACAACCAAAGAGGATTATATTCATTTGAGCGGCGCTGATAGCATTGTTACAGAATTAGCCAGATGGATGCTGAGTCTTCCTAAAGTTTCCTGCTAAAGGCATGTGCTAAGCTGCAGGCTGTCACTTAAGTGGATTTGTCATGAAAAATGAAAACCACACCACTTCTATGGCTGATTCATTTATACATTCTTTGGACAGTAAAATAATATGGGCAACTGAGGAAAGAAAGGCAATTTCAAAGACAAAACAAAATTACATTTATTAAAAGAAACAATTACGCTATTAACCATATAAGCCACATTTAGGATCTATCAATCTAATCCATCCACTCATCCATCCATCCATCCATCCACCCACCGACCCATCCATCCATCCATTCACCTATCCACCCATCCACCCATCCACCTATCCCCAATCCATCCACCTATCCACCCATCCATCCATCCAAACATCCATCCACCTATCCACCCATCCATCCATCCACCCATCAACCTGTCCACCCATCCACCTATCCACCAATCCATCCATCCATCCATCCACCTATCCACCCATCCATCCATCCATCCATCCATCCATCCATCCAAACATCCATCCACCTATCCACCCATCCATCCACCCATCAACCTATCCACCCATCCACCTATCCACCCATCCACCTATCCACCAATCCATCCATCCATCCATCCATCCATCCATCCACCTATCCACCCATCCATCCACCCATCAACCTATCCACCCATCCACCTATCCACCCATCCACCTATCCACCAATCCATCCATCCATCCATCCATCCACCTATCCACCAATCAATCCATCCATCCATCCACCTATCCACCCATCCATCAGTCCAAACATCCATCAACCTATCCACCCATCCATCCATACATCCATCCAAACATCCATCCACCTATCCACCCATCCATCCATCCACCCATCAACCTATCCACCCATCCATCCATCCACCCACCCACCAACCCATCTATCCATCCAAACTCTTTATTCAAAAATATTTTATCTATGCAATAATCTGTGGATGCTACTTAAACCATTTCCTAAAAAAAATTTTTTTAGAGAAAAAATGTTATATTCAGAAAAAAAATTTTGACAATACATTTTGCCAGCACAAAAGGATTTTTATGAGTGCAATAAAATCCATTTTATAGTCACAAAATTGAGCTTTGACAAAATCAATTCTGCGGTACCCAAAAATATGTGAGTAAAAAAAAAGTTCTTCAGGCTTTAATCTTTTTATCCAAGCTATGGCCTATGGGACCCCAATTGAAACATAAAATACATTTCCTAAGACCATTTTTCAGAGAAAAATCCATTACATGATCAGAAAAATACTCTTGTTTCGATGAAATACGTAATAAAATAAATAATCATAAAAGTATAGTAGTCACAAAATTAACTCAAAAAAATATTTTGTAGCCTCAAAAGAAATTCTGTAGACACAAATATAGCTTTGTAATGACAACATCAGATTAAATTAAGTATTTAATTTAATGAATCTTGTGAAGACAGATATATCAAAATATCAACAAAAAAATTTGTATGTAGTAATCTGGGTTTAGCCATCCAGTTGTGCTGGACAGGCTGCTATGTATTTTTTGATTGATTTTAATAATTGAACTAGAAATTAATAAAAATAAAGATATTACATATGAAGTATTTCCTGAGGATGTACTTGGTTTTCATTTGGCAGAAACTTAAATGTGGCTGTCTCAAAGCAGTAATTTATAGTAATTTAATGGCATATCTATAAAACAATATAGTCTTTGAGGTACTGCTGACTTTCTCAAATCAGATTTTTCATTGGAGCAGCAGCAATGATTCTTGTAACAGATTAAAACAAGATAAACCTTAATTTACAAGTTCTTAATGCAAGGACTTTATTAAAAATCATGATTGCTTAGCTGGAATCTTTAAAAGCTCATGGCGCTGGAAAAGCTGAAAAGCTGTGTTGAACTTGAGGGAAAGTGATAAGGGAGATTTGGCAGTTTCTAAGGAATTTACATACTACGTGAGACATCAAACTATGCCACATGTATATTTTTATAGACTGCAAAAAAATCACAACATGTAGAGATTCCAAATGTGGAGAGATGCCATCAAAAAGTAAAGTGGTAGCCAAAATATATGAAATTAAAAAAAAGCTTTATTAGGACATACATAGGCCTAACGCATTTCGTGCCTAAAGTGGTCACTTACAGTAAGTGCCCACTTCAGGCATGAAACACGTTAGGCCTATGTGAAATTAAAAAAAAGTTTTATTAGGAAATACATAGGCCTAACGCGTTTTGTGCCTTAAGTGGGCACTTACAGTACGTGCCCACTCCAGGCACAAACTGCGTTAGGCCTATGTATGTCCTAATAAAACTTTTTTTTAATTTCATACATTTTTGGCTACTACTTTACTATTTGATGGCCTCTCTCCACATCCGGAATCTCTACATGTTGTAAAATTGATTGGCGAAACCTTGGACTGGGGGTTACCCTGGTAAGAGACCACTCTACAAACTACTTTATTATCACTTTTTCTTTTTTTCCCTTTTTTCATTTTGTTTGAGAACAGAGCCATACACCATTGCCCGTTCAGCCATAAAAAATATCACCTTGCACTTCATTTTTCATCAAGAATGCTCAATGCAAATGCTTTAAAGCCTCATTCACATTTAAGTGGCCTTGTCATCTCTACTTAACATTATGTTTTCACAAATGCAACCCATTGTAAATTCCAAAGCCATTAAGGCATTTTGATATTTTCCCATTAAGGGCTTGTTGTGTATCAAATGTGAGTGCTAAGATACAGTTGCACTCATTGGCATTGACTATTGTTGAAGCCAGATTCGACTTGGTTTTTATGGAAACATCTTGGTATTAAAATGGACTTCCTGAGACTTTTTGACTGGTACTATATTCCCAGTTTGTGTACCACTGTAGGTGAATTGATACAAAATGGTAGTCTGTGAGTGTTTTACTCATGCCTCAGTCTTCTTCAACTAAAGGGCGAATAGATCTCATAAGAAACATTTGGACTCCCTTCTCACATGCTGTGGTTTATTTAACTACAGACCAGGGGTCCCCAACCTTTTTTACCTGTGAGCCCCATTCAAATGTCAAAAGAGTTGGGGAACAACACAAGCATGAAAAAAGCCTTAGGAATGCCAAATGTCCAAAGCTAGCATACACAAAATGGCAAAGAGAGTGCCAAACGTGGGAACACAGTCTGTTACCCACTGCATGATGAACTCTACTCAGGAAGTAGTGGTAAGTGGGTTGACCTGACACCAGTAGGACCTATGAAATGACAAGTCCCAACTGCAAGTTCAAGTGGGTGATAGGTCAAACTTCAAACCACACACCTACACTTTAATGTTTAATAGTGCTGACCCCTTCCCTATGGTGGTTTATCCCACCCACATTCATGGGGTCCAGGTTATGAAATAGGGAAGCACTTCATGAAAGTTTGTGTTAAAGGAGAAGGAAAGTTTAAAACTAAGTAAGCCTTATCAGAAAGGTCCATCTAAATATACCAGTAAACCCCCAAAGTAGTGTCCCCTGTCAAAAGAAACACTGCATTTCTTTCCTTCTATTGTGTACTCATGGGCTTCTGTATCAGACTTCCTGCCTTCAGCTTAAACCTCATTGCCCTGGGCAAGAGCATGCTCAGTTTGCTCCTCTTCCCCGCCCCCTCCCTTCTCTACTGTAATCTGAGCCCAGAGCAGGGAGAGACTCAGGCAGGAAGTGATGTCACACCACGTTAATACTGCAGCTCCTATCCTAAACAAACAGAGAGTTTTTAGAGCTTTTTACTCAGGTATGGTAAAACATTCTACAGAATAAATACAGCATTCTAGCTTGCACTATTGCAGCTAATCTATTGGCAATAAAATGCCTCCGTAGCTTTACTTCTCCTTTAAGGAAGTAGTGAGTCAAGTTTTGCATCCTGCCTGGTTTTGAACTGGTGACCTGCTGTCACCTGAGCAGGCAGATGGGCTCTCAATTTCAGGCTATGGTCACCTTTAGTTTCCAGGTAGGCATAGTGAATTCACCTGTGGTCAATTTGGCCACAGGTGCTCAGAGTTTGCCATCAACATGGCTATAAATTCCCAGTTCTGTGCTAATTTCATTGCGAGTCGTAGGTCAAGCTCACTTGATCCTCAGTGATGATTTCCATTCTTGATTCCTGTTCTTGATTCCTACACCTTGTGAAAGTTTCTGATTTTGACCCCTTGTAGGGGGATTAGAGGTCATTAGTAAAGATATGGCAGTTCATAAAAGGTTCCATCCAACCAGTTTGAATGCACTAGATGAGCTAATAACACCATCAACGAAACTCGAAAAAACACAATTAGATGACGTGATAAGTTTACATGGAAGTCATCATTATTAAAAGGTAGAATATGTTAAAGGCCCCACTGAATCTTTGACCTAGGTGGGTGTTTTTCTTCTGGAGTGGCAAAGTATAAATCCTATTGAATATGTTGATATCTGCAGAATGTAAATGAAGTTGGAAAAGTGGCGCGGTCTCAAGGGAGCCAAGGATAAGGGGGAAAAAATTGAGTGTAAAGATAATAGATTTTATTTTCAATGTTGCCATGACACCCGATCGAGGAAACGTTGCAAGCACTGAAATCTGATTTGACAAGCTGGAATGTTGCATAAAATGTTTTTGAAGTCAAATTTTTCATATAATATCCATTACTTTGTAATCTGGAACTGTAAAATGAACAGAAAGAGAGCAAAAACGATGTTCTAGGCATTCATCTATCATCTATTCTACCTCTGCTCTTGTAGAATTCCCTTTATAGGTGATAAATCATAGGCAATGATTAAGGAAGTTGCTCCCGAAAAGCGTCAGGTGACGGTCTGTGATCTGTGGCAATAAACCACCATCCTTTTAATCCAGAGTGACACCTTCTTTTTCTCTGAGCAAGTTAAATGTTATTTAGTTGGGACTTCTTATTACGATTGAGTAATTTGGTGTCCATCCCTTTCATCATAATTTGTCGCTCTGGAAAAGAATAGAATAAAACCAGTTGACATACCTGAGCCAGCAATATTCTCAACACAAATGATACATTGACATATTAAGATTTCCCCTAGTGATAGCTCTGGGGATAATCCCGTCAATAAATGCTGCATTTCAGGAGGAATTCATGCTTTGCTAAATGAATCAAGGCTGTATAAAGTTTTAATTAGCAGCTCCGCTTGTCACTGTGAAATCCATCTTTTTAATGCCAACAGTTATGTAATCCATTTCCCTGTGGCCCTATCGCCCCAAGTCCTTTAGCACAAATTAGGCATCTCAAATCTCTTCTTTGTCAATGTAAGCAAAAAAAGGCACATTTCTAAGAGGGGAAGAGCTGTCTGCTGCCTTCCTCATTCTGTTTGGTAATACAGTAAACCAACAATGTGTTCTGCCCAAGGGGTCACAGCAGGACTAACAAAATTGGTTGCATTGTTCTGCTGCCTTTGTGGTGGGGTTAAGCCTCGTGAATGGCAGCTCTGTGTTTTTTTTTAGCAGATTAGATTCATTGGGGTTCTTTTATGCTCTATAGCAGTGATCCCCAACCAGTAGCTTGTGATCAACATGTTGCTCCCCAACCCATTGGATTTTGCTCCCAGTGGCCTCAAAGCAGGTGTTTATTTTTGAATTACAGGCTTGGAGGGAAGTTTTGGTTGTATAAAAACCAGGTGCACTGCCAAACAGAGTCTCAATGTAGGTTGACAATCCACATAGGGGCTACCAAATGGCCAATCACAGCACTTATTTGGTACCCAAAAACATTTTTTATGCTGGTGTTGCTCCCCAACTCCTTTTACTTCTGAATGTTGCTCACGGGTTCAAAAGGTTGGGGATCCCTGTTCTATAGCCTCAGCTTGGTGCCTAATCTGTTGGGAGGTAATTGCCTCCTTTATGATCAGAAACATCCAAGAAACAGAGTTGATTAGGTTTATTTGGCTTCAAGTCTTGGATCTCTGAAAGTTCTTCCATTCCTAACCCAGCAAGACTATTCCCTACATACCTTGCAATGTGTATAGGGGCATTATTATGTAAAAACAGAAAAACACATTCCCCAGACTATTACTACAAAGTACAAAGCATGGACTTGTCCGAAATGTCATGGTCCAGTGCTGTGTTTAGGATAGCCCACCTATTCCCAAATCAGTATTCCTCTTCCACTACCCTCTAAAGATGGAAAAGCTCATTCAGACTAATAGGCCTCTCCTGGCATCTGGAAGTTCAAACATTCAATAGAATTTATTTCCACGGGATCCAATGGTGGACATTATGTGACTGTGTATGAAGGTCACGATTAATAATCCTTGAGTTGACATCGTCTGGACAGAGTGGAACTTGGCAAAGAATGTTTCAACTTCTGACTTACCATTTTTTAATGACTACTCGCTTCAGGACTTCTACTGATACCATCTATGGTACTGTATGTCCAGCAAAGGAAAACTATGAACAGCTGATGGTTGCCATACTGAAAGCCAATGAACTCTTCAGTATCGTCCATTCTGCGAATTAAATATTTGCTGCTGGAGATCACATCGCTGTGTGCTTACTTATAAACCTGTATCTACAATGGCTGTGGCTTAAATAGCCAATTCCATCAATTAGAAGATGTGCCAGTAGGGATTAGAAAAATATTTTGCCATGTTTCGCCATAATAAAAACCCATAAACTCTAATGTATAGTGAAAAAATTGTTGCACGATTTTAAAAATGTCGAGAAAAAAACCCCATTCAGTTCAATGCTTTTGGCAATTTTTTTGCTGTTTCTCAAATTTTTACAAAACATGTCAGATTTGCCTATCACTAGATATTTTTGGACAAATTAGGGCTCATTTACTAACCTATGCTCAGTTTCGAGTGCCATTGTCAGAATTCCTGGATCACTGCGGACGCAAACAGACGATTTTCTTGACACAATTGCACTGCGACTATTGTAATTGCTTCTGATTCATCAAAATGAATGCAACTATATGTGCGCTTTGCCGCAGTTGCGCTACATATTTTTGCATAATTTTTAGTGCACCATTCTTTAGGTGCAATCGTGCAAATTGATGCAGGGGATGAAGGGAAACCTCGAGCTAACGCCTAGTGATGAGGTGACGTAGAGGGTTACCCTATGTCAATAGGGACAGCAGTGCTTGATTCAGACTGAAAGGACTTAGTGGTGCAGAGCGCAAATATACAGTAGTGCAAGGAAGCGCAACTCACTGTAGGGAAGAGCAGAAGTAAATGAACCCTACAATGTAGAGGGTCAGACTGGGCCGACGGGACACCGGGAATAAACCCGGTGGGCACCAGCCCTCATGGGTCTCTTGCGGCCCAGACCTGCTGCCCCACAAAGACCCACTCCCTGCGTCATGACGGCATTTGTGCATGCGAGCGGCTCTAGTCGGTGATGGGAATTAGAGGTCAGGAGTAGTGATGGGCGGACAAAATAGGCAGGTGGGAATTGGTGGCGAATTTCCACGTTTCACTGCCGCGAATAAATTCACAAAACCACTGAGAGAATTTGCTGCCGAAAATTAGCTGGTGTAAAAAAAATTGTAGGCGCGTCGGAAAAGTCACTTGCATCAAAACTGTTGCGCGTCAACATTATTTGGATGCCCATTGACTTTAATGCCTGCGTCAAAATTGACTCGTCAGAGCGTCAGAATTGATGCTGGCGTCAAAATACACGTTTCGTGAATGTTTCACTGTTTCGCAAATTTTACTGGGAAATCCGTGAATTTTTTAGCAAAGCACAACGGGACAAATTCACCCCTTCACTAGTCAGAAGGTGGGCCCCCAAGGCTCCAGTCCGACCCTGACAATGTATTTCTAACGACTTTACATTTTTCTTTTATGATTTGTGTTTATACAAGGAAATACATTGTTAGAAACCAATGCATGGCCTCATAGCAGCAGAAATGATTACAATATATATAGCAGAGTGGGGTTTATTATCTAACTCCTACTCAAGGTCACAGGTTCAGCTGAGATCAGTAGGACCTCTATCGATTGCTTCTTTAGTCAGGGCTGAGACAATAGTCCCGCTGATATTTTCCTTGACATACATCGAGGCAAATTTGTCTGCTTATATAAATATATTTTACAAACACCTCTGTTTGTTTTATTTTAGTGCTCCGAGAAGTTCATTTTGAGAACATAGTTCCTTTGATCTGCTAATATTTATCAACAAACTGGTTGTACAGAGAGGGAAGGCAGAAGACAAATACATATCTTTATTCAGACCTCGCTGCTAGTGATGGGTGAAAAAATTCGCCAGGCCCGAATTTGCAGAGAATTTCCACATTTCGATGCCGGTCAATATATTCGTGAAACTCCAATGAATTTCACCAGCGTCAAAAAAATTTGTACGCGTATCAGAAAAGTCGTTTTGCATGAAAACCATTGCAAATCAACGCTATTCAGACGCCCTTTTAATTTAACGCAGCCGTCAAAATTGACGCAAATTTCGCTGAAAATTCACACATTTTTCAACAAAGCAAAACGGGAGAAATTCGCCCATCACTACAGTCGCTGCCTGAGTTCATCTTAAAGCCAGGCCAGCCTTCTGCATAATTGTACACTATTATAATTCCTGATTCTGGTTGCTAATACAGTAGTGGTTCCATTTCTCCGTTAACGTGTTCTAAATATTCATTCCAGGGGTTGTTTGCCTTTGAATTACATTTTAGTATAATATATAGAGTGTTATATGGAAACAATTTGCAATTGGTCTCCTTTTTTTTTATTATTTGTGGCTTTTGAGTTATTTAGGTTTTAATTCAGCAGCTCTCCAGTTTGCAGTTTAGGGATGGGCGAATCTGCCGAAAAAATGCGCCAATTTCCCAGTGAAATTTAGGAACGGTGAAAAAATTTGTGAATGCAAATCTTGACGCCTGCGTCAATTCTGATGCTCGAGTCAATTTTGACGCCGGCATTAAAGTCAATGGGCATCCAAATAATGTTGACGCACAATGGTTTTGACGCGAGTGACTTTTCTAAAGCGCTTCCAAAATTTTTTTCATCAGCAAATTTTCTCTGCGATTTTGCGGAAATTCACCTTGAATTTGCACCTGCTGATTTGCGAAACGGCAAAAAATTGACGCATTGAAGTCAATGGGCGTCAAAATAATTGTGACGCATGACAATTTTGAAGCGAGCAACAATTTTTATACGTGCAACTATTTTGTCCAAATGCATAAAAAGTCAATTGTCATCCGAATATTTTTAACGCGTGAAAAATTTTGACGTGCGTCAATTTTTTTTTGTTGCAGAGAACTTTCACCTCAGTTTCGCGAATTTATTTGGGAAACGAGACGCAGAAATTTGCTGCAATCTATGCCTGGTGACTTTATTCGCCCATCACTAATCTTGTTGCTATGGTCCAAATTACTCTGGCAACTATGTATTGGAACCACTGAATTCCTTGTAGCTATTTCCCTGCTTATGTTAGTGTTGCTGGAATGTATTTAATTAACCCTCGATATTCGACCGTCGAAGTAAAATCCTTCAACTTCAAATATCGAAGTCGAAGGATTTACCGTTATTCCTACGATCGAACGATCGAAGGAATAATTGTTCGATCGAACGATTAAATCCTTTGAATTGAACGATTCTAAGGATTTTAATCCATCGATTGAAGGATATTCCTTCGATCAGGAAATTGTTAGGAAGTCTATGGGGACCTTCCCCGTAGGCTAACATTGGCCTTGGTAGGTTTTAGGTGGCGAACTAGGGGGTCGAAGAATTTTTTAAAGAGACAGTACTTTGACTATCGAATAGTCGAATAGTCGAACGATTTTTAGTTCGAATCATTCGATTCGAAGTCGAAGGTCGTAGTCGATGGTCGAAGTAGCCCATTCGAAAAAACTTTTTTTCCTCTATTCCTTCACTCGAACTAAGTAAATGGGCCCCTAAATAGACTGGATGTGCAACGGGATTAAACACATAGGGGCACATTTACTTAGCTCGAGTGAAGGAATAGAATAAAAAATTCTTTGAATTTCGAAGTATTTTTTTGGCTACTTCGACCATCGAATTGGCTACTTCGACCTTCAACTACGACTTCAAATCGAACGATTCAAACTACCATTCGATAGTCGAAGTACTGTCTCTTTAAAAAAAACTTCAACCTCCTACTTCGCCACCTAAAACCTACCGAGCATCAATGTTAGCCTATGGGGAAGGTCCCCATAGTCTTTCTAGCAAATTTCTGATCAAAGGAATTTCGTTCGATCGATGGATTAAAATCCTTCGAATGGTTCGATCGAACGAATAGCGCTAAATCCTTCGACTCCGATATTCGAAGTCGGAGGATTTAACTTCGAGGGTCGAATAACAAGGGTTAATTAACCCTCGATATTCGACCATTAGTAAATGTGCCCCATAATGATTGTTGTGTTTAAATAGAAAAGTCAGCAAAACATTATTCCTCATTCAGTGAGATCATTACAAGGTTTCTGTAAAAAACGGATGAAATATTGTTGAACATAAAAATGTGCATTTTAATATCTTTATTAGTCACTTCCTTTTTTCCTATAGCATACATTATTAAAGAACTTCAGGCTCTAAAGTATAAGAGTAATGCAAAATAAAGCAAAACATCAGGGTGAGGCAAAGAGGATGTCAATGTTGAGGGAAAAACAAAGTTCTCCGTGAATTTTTGATGAATCGTGTGAAATTAGATGACAGTCGTGAGTTTATCATGGCACCAGCATTTATTCTGACTCCATAAGAGATTAACTTCATACATTCACTGTAATAGGTGATTATGTTCCACTGAAAATGTATAAGCCAAACATCCAGGGGGGCAAATTCACTAAGGCGCGAAGCGCCGAACGCTAGCGTTAATTCGCTAGCGTTTGGCATTTTCGCTAATGCGCAAATTCACTAACGAACGCTGGCGTAGTTTCGCTAGTGTTACTTCGCAACCTTACGCCAGGCGAATCTTCGCTAGCGACGAAACTACGCAAATTCACTAACTTGCGCAGTGTAGCGAACGCTACCTTTTACGCTAGACTTCCGTCGCCACCTCAGACCTGGCGAAGCGCAATAGAGTAGATAGGGATTGTTTAAAAAAAAGTCAAAATTTTTTCTAAGTCCCAAAAAACGCTGGCGTGTTTTCTACATGATGGCTGATAGGCTGAAAAAGATCGAAAAATTTTTGGGGCTCCCCTTCCTCCCCCCTACATTTCCTAACTCATGGCAACTTACCTAGACAGTGGGCACATGTGTAGGGCAAAATAAAATTTTTGTTTGCAGATTTGAAGGTTTTCTAGGCATTTGTAGTGCAGATACGTGTTCCTCCATTGAAATTTGAATTTCGCGCCGTATGCAAATTAGCCTTCGCTAGCGCAACTTCGCTTTATATAGCGAAAAACGCTAGCGCAACTCCGCAACCTTACGCTACCCCTGTGCTTAACTTCGGATTTTAGTGAATTTGCGAAGCGCTGGCGAAACTACGCCTGGCGAAGTGCGGCGAAGTGCGGCGAAGTTGCGCCAGGGAGTAGTGATGGGCGAATTTATTCGCCAGGCGCGTATTTGCACGATTCGCCACTGGCGAATAAATTTGCGAAACGTCAGTGATAAATTCGCTGCCGAAAATTCGACGTAAAAAAATGGACGCCAGCGCCGTTTTGCAAATTTTTCACCGTTTCGTGAATTTTGCTGGAAATTCGCAAATTTTTCTGCGCAACGGCGCAAATTTGCAGGGAGAATTAAAGAAGAAGTGCTGGCGAGGAATCCTTTTTATATTTGTATCAAATTACATACTGTATGTATAGGATCAAATTCCCCTAAATTAAATCAATAATCTATCCTCCTAAGTAATGGCAGATCTTGATTTTGATTTGCAGCCTGTAATATTACATTATATTTGGATGTAGGATGAAAAGAACATATTTCAAACATTGCCCAGAAGACTCAACTATTGGCTCAAGCTGCTTCCAGAATGGCTCCTTAAAGGACAAGGATGTTAATATTCCCGTATCAACACTTTTAGGACCTGTTTCTGCTATGGATAACAAAGGCAAGATTAGCATGACTGATGAATTTCTCCATAAATGTTTACTCTCCGGAGAGGATTCTTGATATTGATTTAGAAAAAAACATCTGAAGGGGTGGTTTGCAGTAATTAAAGCATATTGAGATTTCAAGTAATTAAGCAATTTAATTTGTCCGAGGTATCGGGTCCCGAGGGTCCCTCACATTAGGCTGCTCTGGAAAATTAGGTTACTTAGAAGCATCTTTTTAATGTTGTAATGAAAATGATTTTCAGATGAATATACAATTCTGGGTCCCAATTTGGGAAAATGTTGACCTTTTTCACCAGTCACTAGCGATCCTAGTTTTTTTCAGGTTTCTGTAGGACAGATCAAATACTGCCCTGTTCTCATTTTATAAACCTAAATGAAGTGGGATTTATTTCACAAGGACAATTTTCCGATAATATCGTCTGAATATAAAATTCCACCCAGGTTGCCAAGGCAGTCATACGACCAATGTATTTGATGTAGGAATAAATATCTTATCTATAAGTGGACTCGGCACACATTTTGGTTTCTCTGGACATGAGTACTGTGTAAAATACACACACTCGCAAATAAGTGAAACTACATCTATGTGACACCATTTTTTTGTGCACTTTGCAACTTGAACCATAGGGGCAGATTCACTAAGCGTCCATTTTGCTCACATCGCAACATTTCGATAGTCGTAAATTCTCCAGGACAACGTAATTCTCTGAAATCCGAAGTTGCGTCCAGGGTACCGAACGCTGGAGAAGTAGTGCTAGCGTTACTGTGGCAAACGAAGACATGGAGTTGTTATATTGCCCTACACATGATCCCAGTGTATAGTTTATGTGCCATATTTTAGGAAATGTAGGGGGGAAGCCGGGTACCCCAGAACAAATTTCACCCTGAAAAATGAAAAGTCGCCAGCGTTTTTTGGGACTTAGAAAAATGTTCAACTATTTTTTGAGGAAGTCCTATCTACTAGGGATGCACCGAATCCACATTTTTGGATTCGGCCGAACCCCCGAATCCTTCATGAAGGATTCGGCCGAATACCGAACCGAATCAGAACCCTATTTTGCATATGCAAATTAGGGGTGGGAAGGGGAAAACATTTTTTACTTACTTGTTTTCCTACAAAAAGTCACGCAATTTCCATCCCCGCCCCTAATTTGCATATGCAAATTAGGATTCGGTTCGGCCGGGCAGAAGGATTCAGCCGATTCCTGCTGAAAAAAGCTGAATCCTGGCCAAATCCCGAACCGAATCCTGGATTCGCTGCATCCCTACTATCTACTCTATTGCACTTGCTCTGAGGTGATGAAGGCATGTCTGGCACAAGAGGTAACGTTCAGTAAAATCCACATCTTAGTGAATTTGCGTAGTTCCGTCCCCTCACCAGAGCACAACTTCGCCAGAGTCTTCGCTAGAGTCTATCTCCTTCGCTAGCGAAGTTACGCCCGTTAGTCTTATGTCTTATGTCTTATGCTTCTGGTTAACCAGTTATACTTATGAACTGCTTTGCTCAGAAAACTGCTATGTACATGAACTTTGTTTGCACTTCAGTCTGTTGAATGCAGGGACTAGCTCATTAATCACTCATGAGTATGAAATATTTTATACTACTCATGTCAGCATGTTAAATGGCACAGTGATTGCCAGCAATAGAGACCCATGTGACCAGTGGTAATGTCTGGGATCCCAGCATTAAATTGCACAGTGAATCTCAGCATTAAATTGCACAGTGAATCCCAGCATTATATTGCACAGTGAATCCCAGCATTTAATTGCTCAGTGAATCCCAGCATTAAATTGCACAGTGAATCCCAGCATTATATTGCACAGTGAATCCCAGCATTAAATTGCACAGTGAATCCCAGCATTATATTGCACAGTGAATCCCAGCATTAAATTGCACAGTGAATCCCAGCATTTAATTGCTCAGTGAATCCCAGCATTAAATTGTACAGTGAATCCCAGCATTATATTGCACAGTGAATCCCAGCATTAAATTGCACAGTGAATCCCAGCATTATATTGCACAGTGAATCCCAGCATTAAATTGCACAGTGAATCCCAGCATTAAATCGCACAGTGAATCCCAGTATTAAATTGCACAGTGAATCCCAGCATTAAATCGCACAGTGAATCCCAGTATTAAATTGCACAGTGAATCCCAGCATTTTATTGCACAGTGATTGAATCCCTGCATTAAATTGCACAGTGAATCCCTGCATTTTATTGCACAGTGAATCCCTGCATTAAATTGTACAGTGAATCCCAGCATTAAATTGCACAGTGAATCCCAGCATTAAATTGCACAGTGAATCCCAGCATTTAATTGCACAGTGAATCCCAGCATTAAATTGCACAGTGAATCCCAGCATTAAATTGCACAGTGAATCCCAGCATTTTATTGCACAGTGAATCCCAGCATTAAATTGTACAGTGAATCCCAGCATTAAATTGCACAGTGAATCCCAGCATTAAATTGCACAGTGAATCCCAGCATTATATTGCACAGTGAATCCCAGCATTAAATTGTACAGTGAATCCCAGCATTAAATTGCACAGTGAATCCCAGCATTTAATTGAACAGTGAATCCCAGCATTAAATTGCACAGTGAATCCAAGCATTTAAAGGCACAACAACCCCTAGCATGAAATTGTGACCATTACCATAAAACCGCATTGTGAAATAAAGAATTAAGTGGTGCTATGACTCTCAGTATTATGTGGCACAGTCACCCTCATCTCACTTGAATTAACTGACGTTACCAGAATTACGATTGGAGCCTCTTGTGTGCACAGGCGTGGGACCGGTATGAGGCTCGCCCCTGTTAAATAGTTTGGAGAAGTAAGCTTTGAAAAAGTGGATCACATGATCCATTTGGAGCTTTGGAATTGGTAGTTTGACCAACATCTACCAACGTCTGCTGCTTTAAACAAAACATTTTGAACATTACTACTACAAAATATAATCATTACTACTTTATTCACTTTGAAATAAAGCATCTCCAAGATTTAAAAGGACCACCTTCAACTGGGGGAGCTCTACAACTGACTATGGGGCTCATTATAACCCTTTACATATGAGAAGAACATTTTCGAATCATCCTTATCTTCCTTTGTAAAATCTTTTTTTCCCTCCCTTCCTTTGCCAGTCCTTTCAGTGTAACTGTACAATGCAGATGATTGAATAATTCACTATGCGATGTTTGAACGGCTGAACAAAAAGAATAATCATTTCCAAAATAATGAAAAATTGACATTTGGCGCAATTTCTATTATATAAAACACCTCCTCTTGGCCATTGTCTCCCCATCACTTTAATGCTTCGCTTTTCCCCCCGTTCAGTTAACCTTCCTGTGTTAGAGTCATTTGGTAATTAAATATAAATATTTAAATAGGAACACTTTTGTTTCCAGCAAAGAATTCTCATGAATTATTCTACATTCTAAACAATAAAACATCTGTTACTAGTTTCTTTAACATGTGATTATGAGATAGCTCGATTAATGGAATATAATCACAGGGGAAGACACTCTTGAATTACCTGCCATGTCACAAAGAGGCCTCAATGCAGTATGGTACCTGTCCTTTCCTTGTGAGGTGAGGTGAGAAGAGAAATCATTCTCTGAAAGAAGGTGCCCCCATCCTTTTCCTTTTGATACCTTCCTCTCTTTATCCCTTCATCTTACCTCCACTTTTCTTATTTCTAACTTTTTTAGCTAATGATGTTTTTTGCATTACTTTTTTCAAAGCCCATTTCCCCCCTTCAGCTCTTACTCACCTTATCCTACTTCTTTTCTCCATATCCCCATCTTCTTCTTCTTGTTCTTCTCCACCTATTTTTTCTCCCTTATCTTTGCGGAGCCACTTTGCAGAGATTTGACTCATTTGGAGATCTGGGGAGCAAACTGGCAAAGGAGGTTCATTGTTGATAAATGCAAGGTTATGCACTTTGGTAGAAATAACATAAATGGGATTTATAGTATAAATGGCATTGTGTTTGGGATATCTTTAATTCAGAAGGATTTGGGGATTTTTGTGGATAACAAACTGTGCAACTGAAGGCAGTGCCATTCAGTGACTACCAAAGCCAATAAAGAGCTGTCTTCATTGAAAAACTTAAGGGATAAAAACTTTGTCTCTCTATAGATTCCTAGCCTCACCTTGTAGGGCAGTTTTGGGCTCCAGTCCTCAAGAAGGCTATTAATGAAATTTAATCGCCAGGCGCTAATTCGATGCGCATTTCCGAATTTCGCTGCCAGCTAATAAATCCGGGAAATTGGCGGGAAATTTCCAGTGACAATTCCACCACCGGCGACAATTAAACGCATAGACCATTGACTTTAATGTGCATCGAATTGTCGCCGGCGCGTTTCTCAAATTTTTTGCCATTTCGCAAAAATTTGTGAATTTTTCGTTGAAGCGAAACAAATTTGCCCAAAGTGCAGAGCTATGCAACTAAACTGGTAATGGGGATGGAAGATTTCAACTATTAGAAAAGACTGTCAATTTTGGGGTTGGTTTCTCCAGAGGAAGGGGCCAGAGTAGCCCGAAACGTTGTAACGTTTTTCACTTTTTCAATAATACCGGAGTGCTGCTGCTTTTATTGGTCTATATATAATCTTGCCCTGGCAGAGGCAGCGTTTAGCTTGCACCTCGGGCTGCAAAGAGCCTGTTTCCGCTTTTGGAGCATACGTGAATTGAATCCATTGCAAGTGGACATGATTAATCTTTATAAATACAGATATGGGACCCATTATTCAGAAACCCAGAAAGCAGAATTGCTGGAAGGTCATCTCCCTTAGGCTCCATTATAATCAAATAACTCTAAATGTTAAGTATGATTTCCTTGTTAATAACAACACAGTACCATGTACTTGATCCCAACTAAGGTACAATTAATCCTTATTGACGGCAAACCAATTCTATTGTGTTGATTTAACATTTCAATTATTTTTAAGTAGTGTTAAAAATCCAAATTACCAAAAGATCCCTTATCTGGAGAACCTCAAGTCCCAAGCATTCTGATTAACGGTCCCATACTGTACATTAGAGAACATTATAGACAGATATGGTTCTCCCTAAGAAAAGATAATCCTTTCACTTTAAGGAACAGAACATTCATTTGAAGCACATAGGTGGTTTTTCGTGATGAAGGCAGTGAGGTTGGGGAATGCCTTACTCAATGTTGTGATGGCAAATTCACCTTTAAGTTAACTTTTATTATGCTATAGAATGGCCCATTCTAAGCAACTTTTCAATTGGTCTTCATTATTTTTTTTTTTTATAGTTTTTTAAATTTTTTAAATTATTTGCCTTTTTATTCTGACACTTTCCAGCTTTCAAATGGGGGTCGCTGACCCCATCTAAAAAACAAATGCTCTGTAAGGCTACAAATGTATTGTTATTACTTCTTTTTATTACTCATCTATTCAGGCCTCTCCTATTCATAGTCTCTTATTCAAATTAGTGCATGAACAGAATGCTGAAAGTGCAAACTGGAGAGCTGCTAAATAAAAAATGAAATAACTAAAAAGCACACATGATAAAAAATTAAAACCATTTGCAAATTGTCTCAGAATATCCCTCTACGTCATACTGAAGGTTAACTCAGAGGTGAACAACCCCCTTAACGGTTGAATGAGTGGCAATGGTGGCTTCTTGAAGAAGTATAATATCGAAGGCTATTATGTTCTATAGTTTTTTTAGTTTAGGTATGGTAAATGTGCTGGGATATACAGTAGTTATGTATAGTACAGGTATGGGACCTGTTATCCAGAATGTTCGGGACCTGGGGTTTTTCGGGTAATGGATCTTTCTGTATTTGGATCTTCATAACTTGAGTCTACTAGAAAATCATATAAATATTAAATAAACCCAATAGGCTGGTTTTGCTTCCAATAAGGATTAATTATATCTTAGTTGGGATCAGGTACAAGCTACGGTTTTATTATTACAGAGAAAAAGGAAATCATTTTTAAAAAATATGGATTATTTGATTATAATGGAGTCTATGGGAGCCATTCTGTAATTCGGAGCTTTCTGGATAACGGGTTTTCGGATAACGGATCCCATACCTGTATATATAATTGTATATCATCCTTGAGAAAGGTACCCAGGATGGACCGAAACGTCGGATTAAGATTCATTTTGGAAAGGGTCGAACTTGATTTTTAACTTTCTTCTTTTTTTCAACCCAGATGAACTATGTAACTATCTTACTTCCTTCTTATTTTCTTCCTATTGATCTATCCATTCCAATGTATTATTATCCCACCTGCTTCTTGGTTATTTCAGTTATGTTCATGTTCTTCCTCCTGTATAACCTTATTCCACATGCTGCTTCATGTTCCTCAATATTTTTTTTCAATTTCACGCAGATAACATCTTCTTTCTGTCTTGTATCTCATCACTAGGAATGAGTGAATCGCTCAGAAGTTATACGTTTCTATTAAAACATTTCAGAGCACAGATGTCCTCTTTGCCGAACCTCCTAGATGTCTCTTTTGGTGGTATTTACCAAGGATAACCTTCAGAATAACTGCAGGAATAGACTATAATTCTTGCTAAATTCAATACATGTTTTCTGACAGCATTACATTCAGAGAACAATGTTAAGTCAAAGAAGCAACATTTTTATAGTTCCATATGTTCAGGTCCTGTACGCTTGTACTCTCTACAGCAGTGATCCTCAACCAGTGGCTCATGACCAACATGATACTCATTGACCCCTTGGATGTTGCTCCCAGTGGCCTCAAAGCAGGAGCTTATTTATGAATTCCAGGCTTGGAGGCAAGTTTTGGTTGTATATAAACCAGGTGTACTGCCAAACAAAGTCTCCTGTAGCCTATCAGTCCTCATAGGGGCTACGTATAGTCAATCACAGCCCATATTTGGCACCTCCAGGAATTTTTTCAGGATCTCCATATGTATTCAAGGAAAACTTTCAGTTAAGAATGTGGCATCGCAAGCACATACTCACATGCACACCTACACAAGCACATACTTACACACATCTACACAAGCATACACTTACACACATCTACACAAACTCACTCAAATCTACACAAGCAAACACTCACATCTTGACATGCACATCTACACAAGCATCCGCTCACACTCCCCCTACACAAGCACACACACACACCTACACAATCACACACTCACATGCGCATCTACACAAGCAAACACTCATACACAAGCATGCACATACAAGCACTAGGGATGGGCGAATCTTTTTGCCTTGTTTCGCCGAAAAAATGACGCCCATAGACTTGTATTGCGTTGTGTGTCAAAATAAAAAAATTTTGGACGCCCATAGACTTTAATGGGCGTCGGCGACATTTCGCCGGCAACAAATTTTTGGCGAAACGAAACGGGTCAAATTCGCCCATCCCTAACAAGCACACATTCGCACATGCAAATACGCAGTCCCCCCAGATATCATACCTGAATACTCATGCAACCATATGTTTGTCCTTTGCACATACTGTATGTCAATAATCAGGTCAGGCTATAAAGTGTTTTTTTTAGATAAAAATAAGTTTTTACAAGCCCATTTGTAAGAAAGAGCAATGATGTGAGTTATGTAACACCATTAACCTACAAATACAAAGCACAATTGTTTCCTTTTTTGAGGCTATAAAAAGCAGAACAATTTTGCTTAGATACATTGATGAACTATACCTCTTCCTCCCCATGTATCTCAATGTTTCAATCACTTTTTATTGTGCTTTCAGGTGAACCCTTAATGTTTGGCACAATGAGGGGACGACTACATTTTCCGAGTGCTGTTTTGTTCATTATCCTCAGTTAATCTCACCATCACAAGTTGGTATCATGACCGATGCAGCTCTTAGTCCTACAAATAACCACAAATCTTTGCATTTACCCCTAGGAACTAGCTATAGCAAAGAACAGGTGCAACACTTCTATTTGTAAATGTCAAGATAAATCCAGATCATTATGCGGGGGTGGGGACTCTTTACATGCCCCCATGCAAGCAGGGACTTTTTTTTTTTTGCTGATTCCCAACTCAAGCTCTGGGCTGCTGACATCTACCTTAGCTTAGGGTCACACAATACACAGTATATAACTTTAAAATCACTATACAAGGCCAATTAGTAATTCAGATTCTCATTATATGGCAGCTCGGATACCAGTGCAATTTGCATCAAAATGTAATAATCAGCTTCTATGATATATGAATCTCATGTTCTGCTTGATGCTTAAGCTTTGCTTCTGAACAGCTGCTCAAAACACATTGAGCATGTGCAGTGCCACTGACATGAAATCCAAGATGGTGAACCCCCATGTAAAACTTTGAAGCCCTGTCTTATTAACGTTATAGAGATTCTGAAACGTTAGTAGGGCGCAGTAAGTTTTGTATGTACAATATGGAATTTCTACCCATATTTCTTTTTAGGGTCTAGTTCTCCTTTAAATGCATTTCCCAGGTCCATTTAAAGTAGTATTTCCAGAATGTAAAAAATCCTGATATCTGACAGTATCTCTTTTTCTTTTACTAATCATAATCACCATCATTTACTTATATATGGCTGGCAATACAGAATAAAACATTAGATTAAAGGGCCAAGCTAGGAAGAGCTCACAATGTAGTGCAACTATTGGTAGGAGTGTTGATGGATGGAGATGAATGCAATGTATGAATAAAAGCACTAGAGAGTTAAACCTAGAAGTCACAAAGAGTAAACATTTTCATGGCACACTTCTACTTAAATTCTTCTCAATTTCCTTTGGGAGGAGCTTGGCGGAACTTGACTACTGCAAGCACTTAAAGGAGATGTGAAGCCATAAATAAAATGTTGCCAGACATGAAAGTAGGAAGAGGAATGTTGAAGACTGGTTATGAAACTTACAAGGTATCGGTAATATTAGTGCTGGTCCAGATGAACAATACAGAGCCAAATAAATCTGATGGCAAGACAAGGGAAGGCTGTTGGGGCAGGGCAAGGCAAAAACAAGACAAGAAAGTCAAAAGATTCTTAGGAACTCAAGACTCAGACATACAGTATGTTATGGGTAATGAGTGGCTACTGAGATCATGGTTGGACTAGGCTGGTGGGACACCAGAAGTATACCCAGTGGGTCCAAGCCCTTGTGGGCCTAACCAACCGAGGCCAGTTCCCCGATAGGAACTTCGGGTGCTGGGGTCGGTAGAGTTGGTAGAGGCTTGTTGTGGGTTTTAGAAATGGAGCAATTCATGACTGTAGTGGAAGCCCCTGAAGCGGCAGCCCTGGTAACCCCTGGACACCCCAATCCAAAACTGACTGAGATGTATCTGGATATGAGTCATCAGATCCTTGGTTAAACTACAGTAAAGGCAGAATGAGGGACATGATCTTACATTGGGCTGGTTGTGGTGGAGGTTGTAGTGATTATTCCACTAGAGGAAAGATGGGGGACAGATTATCAGTCTGTTGGTGGTAGCAGGGTGCACTGCAGCCCAATGGTGGTAGTTGTTGGGAAGTCTAGGGTAAAATGTAGAGATAAATAAGGTAGGGATGCACCTAATCCAGGATTCGGTTCAGGATTCGGCCAGGATTCAGCTTTTTTCAGCAGGATTCGGATTCGGCCGAAACCTTCTGCCCGACCGAACCGAATCCGAATTTGCATATGCAAATTAGGGGTGGGGATGGAAATCGCGTGACTTTTTGTCACAAAACAAGGAAGTAAAAAAGTTTTCCCCTTCCCACCCCTAATTTACATATGCAAATTAGGATTCGGATTCAGTTCGGTACTCGGCCGAATCTTTCGCAAAGGATTCGGGGGTTCGGCCAAATCCAAAATAGTGGATTTAGTGCATCGCTAAAATAAGGTAATCAACATGAATGAAAGCTAGAGAGTAAAAGAGAGTGGCCATAATGTAAAATTTAATTGGCAACAACATTGCCCTATTTCTCCGTAAAATTCTATACTAGATTATAATAATCGAAATCTATTTTCTAGTTGAATAAATCCCCAATACATGCTCAGTATTAGAAGCTACAATGGAACAGAGGAAACAATCCCAGCTTTCTTGCAGAGAGATTGGAATCAAAACATTACACTAATTTGTTTTCTTCTCTGTCTCTCGTCCTGATCATAGGCCCAGGATTAAACTTACAGCAGGTAAGGAAAACAGTCATTAACTGTGGGTGAGAGATCTCACTATGAGAAATCATATTCGTTCTAGTGGCGCACAAATTAAGAAACATCCCCAATCACTTAGCAGGGAAAAACTCATTTCGTCCTGAAGAGATCTCCTAGTCTTTCCATTTAGTCAAGCACAGTGGAATGTGATAGATTAGTTTCTTCTGTTTGTCTTCGAAACACTTCAATTTGTGCCCCCAATTCAAATAAATACATTTTCCATGTTTGTGAAGATGTCTGACCATGTGTTGGTTAAATAACATTGGCTTAATAGATTCCGAATACATTCTCAGCCCACATAAAGCTAACACAACAAATTAAATGCTTCAGCTCTCCGCTAGTTTTGGAAGCCGATTTAATCTCCAAAGCACTCGAAAACGGTGATGGATTCTGAAATTATAAAACAGAATAGTCAGAGATTTCCATCTGACTGCGTCGTAGCTTGTCTGCTTAGGTCTTGGCTAATTTCTTCAGTTAAAGAAAATAAATAGATTCTATAGTCCATAAGATATAACTCAAAGAAAACACAGACATGGATTTATGCTTATGGATAAGATGTTCAGTGAAGAAAAGTATTAAATATTGTAGTATATTTTTCTATTCTTATAGTGCTGGTATTGTAACTTTCTATACTCTCTATACTCAATGGCCCAAATGGTACATCATTTCTAAAATGACATTTACTAAAATAAATATTTGAAGCTGTTTTTCACTTCAAGGGGAAGTAAAGTCTAAAATAGAAAAAGGTTAGAAATTATGTATTTTGTATACTAAACATAAACATGAACTTACTGTACCACAAGCCTAATCAAACAAATGATTTATGCTTTCAAAGTTGGCCACAGGGGGTCACCATCTTGTAACTTTGTTATACATCTTTGCAAGACCAAGACTGTGCACATGCTCAGTGTGGTCTGGGCTGCTTAGGGATCGTCATAAATGATCAAAACAGCACATGTCAAATAATATCTGGCAGAAGCCGACACAGCAAGACTGATTAATAATCAGAATATACAGACTGCACTGGGTCCTGTGTTGTCATGTAATCTAATGTGGGTTTTATAGTTTTTGTATTGTTTAATACAAACTTTCTCCAACTCTGCAGAACTAGTGGCTGCAGCAAAATAATCCTCCAAATAGAATCCCAGTTTATTTTTTTAAATCTGGCTCCATGATCTTTGTCCCTGCAGCTGGAGTTGGAAACAGTAAAGGGGATGTAAAGGCAACATAAAATCCAATACAAACCTTTATAAAGTTGCTGTCTGCTCTACAGGGAAACAGCTTGAGTTTTGCATGGCTGGTAAGTAAGGCGGGGGCTCCCCCTGCTGTTCATAAGTATGATTGTTTCCCTGCAGAGTAGTTAGGGACCGTCTGACAATTCCTATCCACAGCAGTAAATGAAGGGAGAATTTCACTGCATACAGTCAGGTTTCTTATAAAAACGGTACACATTTTTTCATTAAAGTATATTGGATATAGCTTTCTTATTCATTAAAGAAAATAAAAATTGGATTTTATTTTTTTGCCTTTACATGCCCTTTAAGTGGAGCATCCCATGCATTCCCCGAATCATTGTCCCAATCCCTAGAGGTCACTAGGGTAGGGGCAATGGGAGTTTTAGGGGCAAAATTCAGAATGTGAGTGCCACTGTGTATTCATGTGGGACTAAAAGATCCCAGCTGTTGACAGTGCTGTAGCCACATAGATTATGTATCATTTAAAGTAGTCCCTACAAAAGATTATGTCTATATTTTATGGTATCTATCAAATACACACACTTCACTATAAAGGGTAAAGAGATCGAGGTAGGCTAGATAGCTGAGTAGCTTAGGCTCCAACAAGGCTTAAGGAAGGGGTCATCACCCCGGCGGTACCTCGCCAGTTAGGGAATCAGTGAACTGTCCCGAATTAGTGGAAAGGCCACCTAGGCCCGAGCCTAAGCACAGTTTAACAGAATTTGCATAATATTCTTCACTTTATTTGGAAGTATTTCAGTATGAAATTCCTTAATATCCATCCAGACATCTTCCATACTCTACACCAGTGATCCCCCAGAAGTAGCTCGCGAGCAACATGTTACTCACCGATCGATTGGATGTGGCTCCCAGTGGCCTCAAAGCAGGTGCTTATTTTGGAACTCCTGCCTTGGAGGCAAGTTTCTGTTGCATAAAAACCAGGTGTACTGCCAAACAGAGCCTCCTGTAGGCTGCCAGTCCCCATAGGAGCTTCCAAATAGCCGACACAGCCCTTAGCTGGTACACCCAGGAGCTTTTTTTCTGGTTGTGTTACTCCTTTTCTCATTTGAATGTGCCTCATGGGTTAAAAGGGTTGGGCACTTCCGCACTAAGGGAACGCTGGAATTACTGCAGGTCAAAGTTGGTGCTAATTCCAGTGCTCCCTTGTGCCCCGTTACTTATCAGAGCAGACTGATCAGGCTCACTGGTGCGCTGCTGGGAGACAGGGCTGAAGTTGTGTCTAGGCTTATACCCGAGTCAATATGTTTTCCCAGTTTTCGTAGGTAAAATTAGGTACCTCGGCTTATACTCAGGTTGGCTTATACTGGAGTATATACGGTAATTATGTGTAGTGCTGAGCACTTTTTTTTGCCAGCCATGGATTCACGGCGTAATTATGCATTCCGCCATATTTAAAGTGTTTCGCAAAAAATTTGCTGCAGAAAAAAACATTTTTTTGATCAACACAAAAAGAAAAAGTAAAGGACAAGATGTGTTGGAAAGACAAAACCTAGTTATTAAGGACAATGCTATAAACCAACTACTGCATATTTATCGTGCCGAACCCGAGCAGCTCAAGCTCTGTCTTCCTTTACATTGCTTATTTCTAGAACATCTTTTATGGATCCCTGACCGCATGTTAAGGTACAGAGCAGTGAACCTCAATGAAGAGAAGAACAATGAATTCAGCTTCAGTATTTTAGCAATGAATTCTCAGAGCAATGAGCAACAATGTATCCTTCCCTTGCCACTCAAACTTGCCACACTCTGATCATCATGATTATTTTAAATTGTCTGAAATAGTACTGAGTCAGTTTCTTTAAAGGAACATTGAGAACTGGCGTTAAGTGCTGGCGTCCTCGGCTGAATAAGGTTGCCTGTGGAACAAATCAAAAGTCGCTTTCAAAAAAGTGAAATGACAAGATTTACAAATTGAGAACATTCTTTAGAAATAACTGCTCAAATACAAAACCAGTGTTACTTTGCTAGAAAATTGGAGCTGGGCTGGAGGCAGACAGATTTCAGGTTTTCATGACTTAGCATAGAGTTGTACCAATATGTAGCTCTTGCCCAACTTAAGATCTAAAAAATTATTTTTATTGTTACAAATACATGTAAATCTGTATTGACCCCATATATATAGCCTGACGTGTTTCATGCTTAATTGTATGATTCATAGGGCTCATAGTGATGCAACATCAATTTAAATTCCTAGGCTTTCAAATACCAGCATCTGTGCCCTCTATCCTATTGGTGCCATTGATTTTACTACACTAACGTTTTAGAAAATGGGCCCTCCTTCATTTTAACTTTTGTCAAGTCTGGCAGTGGAATTGAGGTAGAGGAGTCAGAAACTATTAAATAGTCCTGTTTGCAAATAACAAATAAGTGCCAGGAGCCAATTAAGCTTAAAATAAAAGGAGTATCATTCATTAATTGTAAACATTTACAGAACGTCTCCTTACATACAATCATCTATCCTTCCTGTAATTTCTTCTCTTTGTTCTCATATATAAATGGGGCAATGGCTGTGGTATAGACATACAAAGCAAATAGTTGTGTGAGTAGAAGGGTCCACTGACACCTCGGCCCACCAGGATTTTTCCTGGTATCGTAATTGTCCAGTCTGACACTGGATCCATTTTGATATTTTCCTTATTTGACCATCCAAGTAGTTGGCAAATCCATGTTGATCCAATATTTTGTCCTCTGGGGTCCTGTGCAGCTCTGGTTAGGCATGGACCGAATCCATGGTCTAATGTGTTCCTCAGTCAGAAGGATTTTCCATCACATCTCACCAATATATGATTGACCCCTGAACAGGTATTCATTTGGGAGCTGACCATTTTGGACCCATACACAGGCCAATAAGTTGGCATATGTAATATACCTTTAGCCCATTACTAATCTTGTTCTAGAACTGGTCTGCTCCACTACCACATCCCCAACAAGTGGCTAGCAAACAACATGTTCCTCATCACCAATCCCTTGGATGCTTCTCCCAGTGGCCTCATAGCAGGTGCTTATTTTTTAGTTCCTGGCTTGGAGACAAGTTTTGGTTGCATAAAAACCTGGTGTACTGCCAAACAGAGCCTTCTATAGACTGCCAACCCACATAAGGTCTACCTAATAGTCAACACACACAGCCCTTATTTGGTACCCCCTAAATGTTTTGGATGCTTGTGTAACTCAAATCTTTTTACATTTGAATGTGGCTCATGGGTAAAAAAGGTTGGGGATCCCTGTTTTAGAGGGTCCTTTTTGGCAAAAAGAAAAAAAAGGAGAAAGTTTCCAGCATTAGCTTTAGTCCAGGAAGAAGTATCCAGAGAGCTGAAGGTCTTTGTGGTCCCTTCCATTACACAAAAGAGAAGATGCCCTCTACTGTACACATGTCATAAGAGACAATAATATAATAGAAGATCAAGTTGGCAATCGGAATCAACCTTAATTAACTAAGATGATGTGTGACTTTCCTTGAGTTACTCCTGTCCAGATTTAATTTACTAACTTAATGCCCTTTCCCAAACATGCTTTTTCTGCAACTAGGGTTGCCACCTGGCTGGTATTTTATTTTATTTATGATTTTATTATTTATTTTATGATGGTTGATCCCAATGTTATTAATAGGGAAAAAGATGGCAAACCTATCTGCAACCCACCTCCTGACCTTTAATCAGGAGATGCATAATTATCCATTGTAGGACTTCTGTTTCACGGCTACAAATGGAGATTTCAGCAACAACAGAAGAACATTCTTATGGTAATAAAAAATGTGCATGGGTTACATTACGATATGCCTAAAGGAATAGAATAATTAGCATCCTGGTTGGAACTGAACCCAGGATCCCTGTGCCTGCAAGGCAAAAATACTAATACTCTTACATTGTGGGAAATATTACCAGTAGCTATTGTCAGATGTATTATGGTGGTAACCCCATGGGGAGGGGGGACATTTACAATATTTTAATTAACCTAATAGGCAGATCACATTGTCAGTGTATATTTCCTATTTGGTATATCAAAATAATTCTCTTCCTACTTTTTTTCGTCATGGCGGAAACAGCAGGAGCTTCCAGTGCAATTACATTCATGCAGGGCAGCCAGGCAGAGAAATCAGGCAAAGAACATTGAATTAGTCTGGTATATTTGCAATTCCTCTGTACCTATTATGTGTGCTTTGTTTTCATCTTAGACGGGGAAATGTTCATTACATACGTTTAGCTTACAGTTTTTCTCCTTGAAAGAGAATATATATATATATATATATATATATACTATATATAGACACGTTATCCATTATCAGGAAACCCGTTATCCAGAAAGCTCCCAATTATGGGACGGCTATCTCCCACAGACTCAATTTTAATCAAATAATTGAAAATGTTAAAACTGGTTCCCTTTTCCTCTGTAATAATAAAACAGTAGCTTGTAGTTGATCCCAACTAAGATATAGTTAATCCTTTTGGAGGAAAAACAGTCATATTGGGTTTATTTAATGCTTAAAGGATTTTCTAATAGAATATGAAGGTCAAAGTCCTCATCTAGAAAACCCCAGGTCCACGAGCATTCTGGATAATAGATCCCATACCTGTATGAATACGAGTTGGGACAATGATATAAGCTGATAAGGTGAATTAAAAACTCACCCATATAATATAATATGTAATAATAAGGTTACCAGATCATGTGAAAAAATCAGGGAAACTTCTAGACTTCTAGAATAAAACTCATTTACTAAAGGGTTGAAGAAAATTTGGTACTGTTAGTCATGTTTTTGAAAGGCACCTATCATAGAAAAGCAGAGGCAAGGAAAGTGCAGATAGCATAGGATTTGGTCTCCTAAAAGCCCAGCCTTAAGGTAATTTAAGGACACATTCATGGTAACAACTCATTTTCTCTCCTAGATTTTTGGCTGCAATAGTAATGTTTTCATATATCTCTAACCTTGTTATAATCTATGGTATGGGGAATGTGACCAAATGTTGGGCCTCAAAGTGTGGCCGGACCTGAAAACCACTAAAATAAGCCATGTAGGGATGTGTGGGTCAGGTTTTTCCCGACCCACACCCGCTCTCCACCTGCCCTCCCTCCAACCGCGCTCGCCCGTGCCCGACTTCTGGGTTCCTTTTATAGATCCACGCGACCTGCCCCACCGATAACATCACAAAAGGGGCAGGGCAGGCAGGAGCTCGTCTATAAAAGTTCAATCCGGAAGTCGGAAGCCAGCATTTGTGAGCTCAAACCGCCCGCGACCCGGAAAGGGAGGTCGGCCCAAACCACCTGACCTGCAGGTCCCGTGGGTATCGGACTGGCCTGCACATCACTAATGCCATGCCCTCACTCTTCATCATGGAAAATAGATAGAGGAGATACCCTATGTAGAACAGAATTTACTTTATCATGAAAAGAATGAAATGTATAAAGAATGACAGGCTCTGAAGAGTTCTGTTACATTGAGAAGCTTCTGAGAAGAACAATCAATCGGACTGAAGAGGCTGTAGCAGCAATACAATTTTGTTTAAGAGGTTTCTCTAGAAAAATAGGTATTTATTATTTTAGGGAATAAAAATAGTTGGTTCAATTTAAAGGTTATGGATCTAGAGAGGTACCTGACTTTAGGATCAATAAATCTTTTTCCTTCATCACATGAAGAAGTTATCTTCACTGCTCATCTAAAGTAGGTTTGGGGATACAACCTTGCCACACAACAGCTGAAATAATGCAGAATCCATGACCTAGGCCAGCCCAGACTTTAGTTTATCGAGGAATAATACAATACAGGAAAACATCATTGGATGATATTGGCCACAGGTTAGCTTTATTCGTTCACTGTATAGTAAACTACAATAACAAACGCAGTATTATTTTCCTTTGTAAAACAGTACAGAATCTTAACATTGCATAGCAAATTGTATAAAAACTTTTATACCAATTTAGAATCTGCAACCAAGGACCCCTGTCAGTCAGCCCATCCAATGAAGCAATGGCCACTAGACTAGGTGAACATGCCCAACACAGTCACTTGAGACCACTCCAATGGAGCAGTGCATTTGCTCACAGGCACGGAGCCCTTCCTAAAATCATATCACATAAAAAAGTTGTTACCTAGAGTTCCTACCTTTGTAACTAACCATACAATCCATACAATGCCAAGAGAAGCAGGTTGACCCACCTCATAAGGTGTGAGTGGACAACCTAGCAGCAGACCTGTCTACCTTCCCAAACCTAAATATACCAAACGATTGTATCCTCTGCACCCTAAGGTCGCATGAGTGACATCTATCAAAACAACAAACTACTTACCTGTAATCTAGGGAAAGTGGGCCGGGAACTTTTGCTATCACTTTGCTTATTTAAAAAAGAATCTGTATCACTGTTCCTTAGCTTCTCTTACCAATTATAACCTTTGCCCAATGAATAAACGAGTCTGTCTCTTCTAACTAGGCTGGCCTAATCATGCCCTTGTGTATGTGTGTGTGTGTTTGTATAGACATACAGTATGTGTGTGTATAGATATGTGTGTGTGTGTGTGTATATATATGTGTGTGTGTGTGTATATATATATATGTGTGTGTGTGTGTGTGTGTTTATATATATATATATATATATATATATGTGTGTGTGTGTATATATATGTGTGTGTGTGTGTGTGTGTGTGTGTGTGTATGTATGTATGTATGTATATATATATATATATATATATATATATATATATATATATATATATATATATACACATATATATACAGTACAGCCTTAGACATTGGCTCTGTAGTGCAATGGTGTTTGCATCCCCTGCCCCCAGCAGCACCCGGCCGCAACTCCCCTCCACCAGTCCCCCACCCTACACATACTTTGTTGTTTTTCTAGATGCAACACAATCAGGGCCAGTAGGTGAGGTCAGGGAGCGCCATTGGGAATGTGTCTGAGCCCACAAGGCCCATTGGCTTTTTTCTTCATGTCCCACTAGGGTTGCCACCTTTTCTGGAAAAAAATACCGGCCTTCCTATATATTTACCTTTTTTCCCCTATTAATAACATTGCGATCAACGATCATTTTTACCGGCCAGGCTGGTAAAATACCGGCCAGGTGGCAACCCTATGTCCCACTGACCCAGTCCGACCCTGCTACAGTCCCCCTGACCCCTTCCCATGGTGGATCTGTATGTCTGTATGTTTATGTGGCTGTACTGTATATGTATATTTCTATCTACAAGAATGAGGAACTTGCTATGCTTGTATGTTATCTCAGAGGGATCCCTTAGTATACGCTGTGTATCTAGGACAATGCTGGCAATGTTCTCTGCTGTGCACTCCATATATCTAAAGGTAATTTATTCATCCTCCTTTCTGTGACCTCTGAAATGCTTTAAGTGGCCCCAAAAAATCAGTATTCAGCTTGAGTTGAGCTGGAAAATCTCCTTACTTGACATACACAGATTGGGGGCTGGCACTCATTTGCTGCTCTCATTGTACGGATTAGACTCTCGCTCTGCATTTCCAAACAGCTGAACCCAAAGTGAAATGACAAATACAGGTGACGACAGGACACAGGACAATGCCAGGGTTTTACATCTAAATTGGGAGAACTGCTTAGGATGATATTTATTCATTGCTTTCATTAATCCCCTCATCTTGTTCTATTCTCTGTTATTTATTATAGGGAATGAGTGAATGCCTGTAGAGTAATATGTAAATAAAGATTACATTTATTATAGCAAATAACATAGTCACAGGCACCTAGTACTTAAATCTTGCTTTATAACCAGCCCCTTTGGAGTGCAGCGTCCCTGTAAACGCAGAAGTACCAACTGCACCGGAATAAGGGCTTATATCTGAAATGTATAGGGAGGTGCCCACACATACAAACACCCCTGCAAACATGTATCCTCTAATATTATACTCGAGTAGATAACATTTTTAATTTGGATAAATCAAGGACTACAGGATATCTGTCAAGGTTCACTCCATAAATGCCCAGATGGTAGGGCTGTATGGGCAATAATGGCCAAGCACCCCACCAACTCTGGTCATGAATGATCAGTTCTATATACTAAGCTTCACCTGCAAAAGCTCATTGGTTAGGAGAAGATAAAAAGGGGTCTTTACCATGAATAGATGTAGTCATGGCATGACCCAACATACTTGAATCTAAACATGCAAAGGAATCACACGCAGAGTCATTCTGAAGTAGACCATGGTAATGACACAGTCCTGACATGCACATCTGAGGTCCCTCAATTGTGTTGTGTGACTCCCCTTTGCAATCACCCTTGGATTATGGGGAAAAACCCTATGCATTGTGGGTAAAAAAAAACATGACAAATTACATCTGAAATTGCACTTTGCTTAGTACATTTCTGTTGTAAATGACCCTTAAGACGTCTTCCGATGGAGAAGGCAGACCCTACAGCTACAGGTGGTAGAGTAGCTGGTCAAGCAGACCTGTGTCCAACTGAAACCCTCTGAACCGCAACCTGACCTGCACCCGCCACCCAATCTGTCCCCCTACCATGATCTCCAGTCTCGGATTTGTGGTAAGGCTCGGACCAAGGCTCGGACCTAGGGTGGGAGGATTTTAGGGGGCGGCATGCCACCCAACCACATCCTCTTTGGCTCTGGGTCTGCTCATGAGGCACAATAGTTTTTTAAATATCCCAAGCTTCAATCCACAGTGCGCCTGACCTGATGATGAAAATTCGTGCATGTTCACAAATGAAGGGGAGGGGGCCGGAGTGATGAGTGGCAGCGGGCCTAGGGGTGCCCACTAGGCAAATCTGGTCTTGATGATCGCAAGTAGTTAACGTACCTTCCAGTCTGTGACATCAATATGAACTGGAAGTGGCATTAGTCCAGCACCATCAGAAGAGTAAGGAATAAAAACATGTAGTAACCTCAGGGTAGGTCGGGAAGAATCACTCCTGCACCTTAGCCGGGTTTCCAGACAGGAGACCCATGGACTGCCTACACGGTCAGGGAATCGGGGACTTTTTGCACCAAACCCCACTATTGTGTGGGTATTCCACTGGTACCTGACCCAATGCAAGTTGTATCCAAACAAAGACTAACTTCTTCTCCCTCTTTCATACTAAGGAGGAAGCAAGGATGGGCATAAACATTTCATAGCAGTGTCATTGGTAACCTTGGTTACTGGAATAATTATTAATTATTAAGAGTCAAAACATGCTGAGAGCCATAGTCAAGCAACAGTGATGCTCAACCATCGCTTACTCTACATGTTCCTGATTTACAACTCCCTACTTACTCCAACATAATTAGTAACATCAGTGATGGGTTTTTAAAGTCCTACAGTGGTCATAAACGTTTCCCCAGCCTTCTAGAACCTACGGTCTACTGAAGGATGATCCAATAAGCTCCCTGTCTGCTCTGTGGGTCTCTGATATTTGTTCCAGCAATGTAAAAGTAAAATTATTTACAATTGCACTGTTCTGCAACAAACAGCAGAAAACTATAGACAGAAAACATTTCCAACAAGTTCTATTGGGGCATATATTGCCTACAGAGACATTTCATTTATACAAGAGTGAGCCCGACATTGAGGGTATTACTAAAGATCACAAAACCAGGTGATCACAAATGGTAGGCTTCAATGAAAAAGTCGGAAAAATATTCACAAAACTGCAAAAATTTGTGAACCGCATTGAAGTCAATGGGCGTCAAAATAATTTTGATGCGTGACAATTTTGACATGAGAGACAATTTTTATATGCGCGACTATTTTGTCTAAATGCATTAAAGTCAATGGGTGCCTGAATAAATTTGACACATGACAATTTTTTGTTGCGGTGGATTTTTTAATGGCAAATTTTCTCCGCAGTTTTAAAAATGTATTAAAATGCGGAAATTCGCAACAAATCCATTTCTGGCAAATTTATCCGCCCATCACTAGAAGGAATAAAAGTTCAGAGGTTGCAAAATGCACTGTCGCCTCTGACTACATAAGCGGATACTTGGGAAGCATTCAGATGCCATGGAGTTTCCATTGTATTCTTTTTTATAGAGCATCGGCTTGCTGATATCTCACTCAATGTGACAAGCTATCTCTCCTGACCAGGCAGGAAATGAATGAGGCCTGTCACAATTCC
This sequence comes from Xenopus laevis, assembly GCF_017654675.1. NCBI lineage: Eukaryota > Metazoa > Chordata > Amphibia > Anura > Pipidae > Xenopus > Xenopus laevis. The sequence continues at coordinate 12,905,582 of NC_054377.1, read as the reverse complement.
AGGTTTAAATAGGATTATGTCTGCCAATAAAATTACTGAATTGGAATGAGGAGCCCTACAAATGATACTGATCATCATTCTCCTCTCTGCAGCCTGACACATTCCTGAATAAACACTAAAATCAGGTGTCAGTCATTGCCGACAACAACAAACTGCTGAAAAAACAGAATGCCGAGGCTTCTAAAAATTTGTTTTAACATTTACGCCTCTTGGGACATTTTGGGCCCTACTTATTACTTTATACATTTATATATAATTGATATAAATCAAATTAAACGGTTCATGGGAGAACACGAATGCAATCTGGATGCAATTTGCCATGTTTTCACCCATAATACAGGTATGGAACCTATGACCCAGAATTCTGTGGGACCTGGGGTTTTCCAGATAAGTCTACATAAAAATAATTCAAATATTAAATAACCCCAATAGGCTGGTTTTGCCTCTAATAAGGATTAATTATATATTAGTTACTGTAGGTACTGTTTCATAATTACAAAAACATTTTTAAAAATGTGAGTTATTTGATTATCATTGTTTATGTGGGAGATCCTTCCTGTAATTTGGAGCCTTCTGGATAGCGGGTTTCTAGATAACGGATCCCAAACCTGCACAGGGTTTTCTAGCCCCTTAGCATCAAGCATTATGGGGGTTATTTATTAAACTCATATTTTTCAGTTTTTCTTTTAAAACACAAATTTTCTGATTTATTAAAGCCGGATGCAGAAAAAAGCCCAAATCCAAAATTCCTCCATCTCAGACCTGTCGAGGTTGTGCATAAGTCAATGGCAGAGGTCTATATCCTATTCTGAAGTTTCTGTGGTCTGTGCTGGAATTAGCCCAAAAATCCAAATTTTCAGGGGTTTCGGGCAAAAATCTGAAAATTTCTGGCTTTTAAGGGGAAAAGTCCTAAAAAATCAGGCAATTCGGGAAAAAACTCTAAAAAAAAATCGTACGATTTAGGTTTTCAATCGATTTTGTCAAGTTTTTACCCAAACCGATTAAATCGAGCTTTTTTAATAATAAATAAGGTCAAATTGTGGATTCTAGTTTGGTCTGACTTTTGAGTGGGTGTTTCAGCAGTTCTACAAAACAGCGTTTGCATTTGATTCGTTGGGTGCAAGTCTGGTGCATCTATTGAACCAACTAAGAGAGAGATGAGCATTGCATTTGATACCAATTATATCATTGGGTGTTATGCACATGGACACAGAATATACAAATCATTAGATCATTCGATCATTTATATAAGACCAGAATATATGCACAAAGAGCAGAAAAAATAAACATGGAGCCTTATTCTAGTGGTGTTTCTATTGACACCTTCTATGGGAACCCTGGATCTACTGTCAAGTCCAGGGTGGCAGTAGTCCCAGGGTCCTCAGCATCAATAAGTGCAGTTGAGCACCATTCATTAGAAGAGGCAGGTACCAATGGACCACTACAAGTCAAACATCACTTTTTGAAGTATAAATATGCAATTTATGACTTAATCCTAAACCAGTTATTTGCAGTAATTTGCAGTTATTTGAGTAATGGTTGCTCCTCCAGTTGTTTAGGTCCAGGAGGTATGCTGTTCCTGGGATAAGGAACATCCCAATACTGCTACATACAGCTGTTGTATCTGGTAGAGTACAGTTTGCCCAAATGTATTTTTTCCCATAGGAAAGATCATAGAACCAAATGCTTCCCATTAGACACGAGAAACCAACTTGAATTCGAGGCAGAGAGAAATAGGGTGATTGTATTATGCCTCAAGGGTTTCTTTATAAAATACATAATCTTCAGCCTGAGTTTGTGTCTCCACTTATTCCCTTGTTTCCTCTGCCATTATTCTGTGCTTTGCGTCGTAATTGTTTTGCCCTTTCAGAAGAACAAACAGAAAAAAAAGAAAAGAAAAAAATCAGCAAAGCTGCATGTTTACAGAATGTACACAAAAATAATAATAATCATGTAGTCAAGTGTCCAATTTTCCTCTTTTTTTTTATCTCTTGCTTTAAATAAAAAGCAGCACAATTTATCTGATGGCGATGGAAGAAGAACGTGGAGCAAAGCAGGGAACATGGAAATTAACTCTGACTATACAAAAGATAAACAGCTTTAGAAATGCCCGAGCTATGAATGCTTTGATTGGTCCCTAATGTCAACAATTTTTAAACTGTTTGAAGGAACCAACTTTCTGAAAGCTTAAAAATTACCAGATATCAGAATTGGTAAGACATTAAAATGACAGTTCTTTAGATAAAGGGTGGGGGGGGGAAGCACCAAAAATTTATTTTACTGTGCATTTCATGCCTTTTAAGAAAAAAATCATGTTGACCAAGGACCCTCCAACACCTCCCTCCCTTCGTAGGGTACTTAGGTTTTTAGATAAGGCTTTGTTCTGCTTTAAAAGGCAAATGCACTGTCTATGGCAGACAAGAGCCAGAAGGCAAAATCTCAAAGAGAAGGATTGAGGATTTTTGGGGATAACAATCTGCGCAACTCTAATTCAGTGGCTACTAGTGCAAATAAAGTTCTGTTCTGTATAAAAAAGGCATTTACTCAAGGAATGAAAACATTATTTGGCCTCTTTATAGGTCCCTAGTAAGGCATTGCCTTTTAGTATACAGTGCAGTTTTGGGCTCCAGTCTTCAAGAAGAAGGAAATGAATGAGCTGGAGAGAGTGCAGAGACTTTGAACTAATCTGGTAAAAGGGATGGCAGATTTTAATTATGAAGAAAGACGGTCAAGGTTGGGGTCAGTGTCGGACTGGGACACCAGGGACCCACCCAAAAACCTTAGACCAGGGGCCCACCCAAAAACTTAGACCAGGGGCCCACTCAGTACTATTTTTCTTCCTCTCCTCACTCAATCTCTATTCTTCTAGTTTCTATTCTTTACATACTATAAACTATTATTTCATCTATTTAGCTTCATAGAAATAGGGAATGGCCATGAAATAGGCCAAATGTTTAACAGCATGAGGGCCCACTGACACCTTGGCCCACCGGGAGTTTTCCTGGTATCCCATTGGGCCAGTCCGACACTGGTTGAGGTTGTTGTCTCTGAAGAAAAGATGCTTGTGAGGGAACATGGTTACTTTAGACAGACAGCAGGGGTGATCTTTTTTTCCCATAAAAAGGATTAAAGCACCAGAGGCCTCCAACCCTTAAACTAAAGGAACAGAACTTTCATTTGAAGCAGTTTAGGTGGTTCTTCACAGTGAGGACAGTGAGGTTGGGGAATGAACTACTGGGTGATGTTGTGTTGGCAGATTCTAGTAATGCCTTGGATGAAAGCATAATATACAGAGGTGTTGGGATCTTAATATTAACACTTAGGGGCACATTTACTAAGGGTCGAATATAGAGGGTTAATTAACCCTCAATATTCGACCAGGAACTAAAATCGTTCGACTTCGAATATCGAAGTCGAACGATTTAGCGCTAATACTTCGATCGAACGATCGAACGATTATTCGTTCGATCGAACGATTAAATCCTTTGAATCGAACGATTCGAAGGATTTTAATTCATCGATCGAACGAATATCCTTCGATCAAAAAAACATAGGCAAGCCTATGGGGACCTTCCCCATAGGCTAACATTGAGTTCGGTAGCTTTTAGCTGCCGAACTAGGGGGTCGAAGTTTTTCTTAAAGAGACAGTACTTCGATTATCGAACGATCGAATAGTCGAACGATTTTTAGTTCGAATCGTTCGATTCGAAGTCGAAGTCGTAGTCGAAGGTCGAACTAGCCCATTCGATGGTCGAAGTAGCCAAAAAAACACTTCAAAATTCGAAGTTTTTTTTATTCGAATCCTTCACTCGAGCTTTGTAAATGTGCCCCTTAGTTAAGCATAGGTCTTGGTACTGTTTATAGTTTATATGTGCTTGTAGCAATAGGTTGGTATAAGTATGTGTACATATGTGCACTGGGGTTCCTATGAAGGGTTTGAATTTGATGGACGTTTTTCTTTTTTCAACCCATAATTTGTGATGGGCGAATTTGTTCTGATTTTTTTGCACGATTTTTGACGCTGACGTCAATTTGCGGACGTCAACATTTTTACAGTTTTAGCACGGCGGTGAAACGTGGAAACGTGGAAATTTGCACCTGACGAATAAATTCGCCCATCACTACCCATAATAACTGTGTAAGGCAGGTCTGAGATGCCGGATTTTTGGATTCAGACTTTTTCCATCCTCAGGGTATAATAAATCTCAAAAAATGTGAGGTTTTTTTCCACTAAAAATTTGGATTTCATGTCCATTTTTTCCCCCGCATTTTTGACATTCGGACTTTAATAAATAACCCCTTTAATGTACCACTCTTACCCTAAAAATTTTGTTTCTGACATTCTTTTCTCCCCATCGGAAGATTGAATGTCACATGCAAATGCAAAATGTATGCTAGGCTGGATCCTTATTGTATTATCTGTTATAGGGGTATAGCTTGCACCTTGGGAAGCTGTGATGGATGGAAGAATGAAATAATTTCCAAAATAACAAACAATGGGTCATTTATAAAGGACACAGGTTCAACAAGTCCCTCCATGGCAAACCTGTCCACTTCAGTCTTCTCCATAATTCCATCCCATTGATAAAGCAAAGTTATTAAAATACAGCTGTATACAGTGCTGTATTCATAGAGGGGGGAACAATGCTGAATATCCCTTCTATCCCTCACTCACCCATATACTTTCCCGAATTAAATTTCGATTTGCAAAACCAAAAAACAAACAAAATCCTTTTAAAAAGACATGACTAGTTTTTACACAATCAACACAATTACTAAGAATTTCTAAGAACAAACAGAACTTTACATTATTGCTTCTTTTATGTTACCTTTGCCGGAAGGGCATGAGGGACTGGGGAAAAAAGAATCAGGGAAGAAGACAAATTAAAATACAAATAAGAAAGAATATGGAAAATACAGAAAACATCCCTAATGAGATAAATATCATAAATTCATCTTGTTTATTTTGGATCTAGCACAATAAATATGCATGAAATAATAAACCCTCCAGTGGCCGGCGGGTAATTACACATGCAAGAACGAATATCCCAAGCTTTAATGCCTTCCCCAAAAAAGTTTATTGATTGTATTTTGAATACAAATTAATGAGAATAAAACGTACTATTTAGAAACCAGTACTTTAGAGGCCACTGCCAAAGAGGAATGTTGATGTGTTACTCTGTGTGTATGGATCAAGGAGGCTATCAGAGAGATTTAATCTACCTTGGTACCAGTACGGGATCTGTTATCCGGAAAGCTCCAAATTACAGGAAGACCTGTCTCCCATAGATTCCATTTTATCCAAATAATCCAAAAATTATTTTTCTTATTCTCTGTAATAATAAAACAGTATCATCTACTTGATCCCAACTAAGATATAATTAATCCGTATTGGAAGCAAACTCAGTCTATTGGGTTCATTTCATGTTTACATGATTCTCTAGTAGAAGTAAGGTATGAAGATCCAAATTGTGGAGAGATCAATTATCCTAAAAGCCTCAGGTCCCGAGCATTCTGGATAACAGGTCCCATACCTGTACTTTGGTCTTCTTATACTGGCACTGTAGGGTCTACATTTCTACCAGACAACATTGGCAGCTTATTAGAATGTGTAAGGGGCCTGTCAATTGACCTAAAATCAGCTGTTGGGAAGGACCATGCACTTATAAGCATTGCTATATGATACAATGTTTGGTCCCTGGGCAAACGATTGAATCAACCTGATTTGGCCTAGCAAATGTGTGGCCCCAAATGATCAGATCTCCCCGTGTATATCCAGCCTAAATTGGTGGATAATGCAAAAAAAGGCCATGTATTAAGAGGTATTAGTACTGGACAGAGGGAGGTTATGTTTACAGTCCTTAAAAGTGAACCACTCCTTTAAAAGAGCACTGGGTACTGCAAACTTCCCTTCCACATAAAATAAAAACGAGAAGGATTCAAATTGTATTGAACTATGTAATTTATAAAATGGAAAGTATTTATTTAAGTCAATATTCTTGATTGTTTAATCAAATGTAAGCAAATGGCAACTAAAGGCAGACCTGCGTATAACTCATTTTACCCCATGATAGTGTTCCTTTAAATGTTAATTGAATAAGTCCCCATGCTCGGCACATCACCCAGCGAGTAGAACAGAATTTAGTTTGATCATGAAACATCTATGAAACGCATGAAAATAAATGAGAATTTTATCTGAATCAAAGCATGTTGGTTTTTCTGCAGACCCCTCCAGCAAATAAATGGGGTTTCGAGATTTTGTTTAAGCAGCAGAAACCAGGCACGTAAATGGATGTAAGGATGCGGCTGCAGATGCGGCTTCTGCAATTTTAACAACCCAATTAAACATTTAAAGCAGGCAGAATCGCTTGTCTGCGATGCTTTGTACTTGGTGTAAAAATAAAAACACAATTTCGCTGCGCTAATGAATATTTTGTAACAAGAGGTATAGACAATAAAAATTCATAATCTGTACTCTTTAGTGTTAGTGGTTATGGTGTTAGCTATTGCTATAAAAGCATTGCAGGCAGATGTATATGGAATTTTACATATCTGCATTTTGGTGCATCTGGAAGGATGACTGCAATGCGTTCCTATGGGTGACTCATGGGAGTTTCTAATTAATAGGCTGTATGGTAGTATGACTTTAAGACTTTTTTGCTATGTACTGTTATTTACTTATAATACCCTCCCTTCTTCAGATACTCTGTATGCATAATATATATTTAAGTACTAGGCCAACCCTACTTTGGCAAGTCCTAAATTTGATGAATATGATAGCATATGGACTGAGCCAAGGCAACGTCCAGGCAGATGGTCAGCATTGGACTGAGGTTAGACTCCCACCAGGGCTTCTGACACAGGGGCCACAACCTCCCCTCCAGGCCCCCCTGTCCCAACCGCAACCCTCTTCCAGGCCTCCAGCATCAGCAGCAACCCCCCTCCAGGCCCTCCACACATACATGTTCTCTTGATCAGGCCAGGGGAAGATCAGAGGACAACGTGGGTCCGTGCGGGCAGAAGATGGTGCGAGTGTGGGTTGACAGGCCCACCTGGTGTCTGACCCTGCAGATTGTCATGCCCACCTAAATGTATCCCCAGCCAACGATTTCTCTCCAGAAATTTCACCTTTTAAGAAAGGAGCACACTGACAGTCCATGGTGGACTTATAACGGCCGGAGCTTTAGTCACACATTGACAAATAAAGCAAGCTGAAACACACAATGATAAACTAATACTTATAAGCAGCACCATGAGAATGCTTGGCAGAGTGAATGGGCCACCCACCATGATGACCCATGCATGGATGTGCAAGTGAAGGCAAATTAGGTCTCACTCCAAACCCCCCTACCACCTGGGACCAATACTCAAGGAGGTTAAAACTGAACTCCATTAAATCAGGAGAATCCCAGCCCTTTCCAACACTGATAAACATTGCCCCTGCCACCCACTGCTATAAACCACAGAAAAACCTCACCCTCACCTAAAATGAGGGTGGGATGCTGGCCCCATGTTACATACTTGAAAGAGACCATACTTAAAGCAGCCCTGGCTATACCCCTTTTTTCCCTGTAACCTTAACTTCAGCCTCCCTTTACTGCCTTCTGAGCCTGGTTAAGGCCACCCCACCTTAAAGGGGTAACTTACCTTTAAATTGACTTTTAATATGATGTAGAGAGTGATATTCTGAGACAATTTGCGATTCAGTGTTGGACTGGCCCACAGGGATACCAGGAAAACTCCTGGTGGGCCCAGGTGTCAGTGGCTCTCATGCTGCTAAACATTTGGCCTATTTAAAGGTCATTCCTTATTTCTATGAGAACAAAGAGGCTAAATAGAGGGAATAATAGATTATAGTATGTAAAGAAAAGAGGCTAGGGGAATAGAGGTTGAGTGAGGAGAGGAAGAATAATAGTACTGAGAGTGGGCCCCTGGTCTAAGGTTTTTTTGGTGGGCTCCTGGTGTCCCAGTCCGACACTGTTGCGGTTTATTTTCATTTTTTATTATTTGTGGTTTTTGAGTTACTTAGCTTTTTATTCAGCAGCGCTCCAGTTTGCAATTTCAGCCATCTGGTTGCTAGGCTCCAAATGACGAAAAAGGCAAATAATTTAAAAACTATAAAAAATAAATAATGGAAACCAATGGAAAAGTTGCTTAGAATTAGCCATTCTATAACATACTAAAAGTTAACTTAAAGTTTACCACTGACCCATAACATAAAAAAGACACCTTATTCCTTAATATGTTCATTGAAATACTTCTATTCTTCCTATATTTAACGGTACAGTATATGGGTGAAGATATTTAATTAGTCTATAATACAGTACATAGCCCATAATTCCTAATTTTTCTTTAATATATTGATAAGGGTGATGTAAGGCAATCAACAGTTTGCTTGTAGTTACCAATAAGGGTGGAACTTCCTTTTGAAAACAGGAACATACACTAAGTAGGATCCTATGGATCTTCCCGTGTGTGATTAATTTTCATATCTACTGAAAATTGGGTTCCCATCTCATGCATGAAGCACATCTGGCAAAGCACAATAACAGTTCTGTTTTTACCTTAGTGAAGCAAGTTGCAGATACAACTTCAGTCCTATCACAATATTGACATCATGATATGTTGATGACACCCATGGTTCTCTTATGCCGCAGTAAAGGGGAGTGCAGAGGACAAGCTCTTTGCTTGTAGGATGTCATTGCCCAAAAATACAGTATATGCAAAGGTCAGAATAATAAACCTTTTTTTTTTTTGCTCCAAAATCAAACTGAAAAACCTGGATTTTGCATGTCTTCATTGAGATAAATGCTCTCCGGTTTCTTTCCAAAAAGTTCTGGTTCCAGTTGGCATCCTTCCGCCCTTCTTCCACAGTTTAACTGTCCTACTCTGCTTATCCCATTCAGATATGATATACTGTACCTCATAATTTAATACTGTTTTTATATGAAAGATAAAAGTGTCATCTGATACATTCTACAGAATATATATGGATCCATAAAATGCACCAGACTTGTCACATTCAAGCAAATACCCTTGCTGAATTTAAGTTTTCCTAGCACCATGCAAATCATTTCAATCTGCTCACATCAACTTGCGTTATAACCCGACATTAATCATCCCACACTGATACTGTTGGACAGTTCTTCTGGGAAATACAGTGTCTAAATAGATCAATTGTTAAGCTTTTGTTTTAACAGTATTGTGTTCCTTCATTCCACTAGACAACTGAACACAGCTGATATGTACCTAAGATTGATTGGTATGCAAATATCCCGCAGATGTGGCTTCCTCGTGGAACATCAAACTTCAACATTCCATCCCAAGTGTGTCTCTGTGTAGGCAAGGTGACTGGTTCTCTTCCTACCGCTCAATACAAATTATTTCAGAACTATTTTCCCAAAGCTGATTCTATAATATATTAGTGGTAAACAACTGCATGTATCATTCAGTATTGTACCAAACTGGTTACACTACTTTAATATTTAATGATATATGGCATTTATAGATCCCATAATGTGACAGGGAGACAGATGACAGATGATGCCTATAGTAACAGGGGGGGGGAGGGAGTGTAACTGTGGGATAGCAGGTATAGTAGGGAGAGATGGTGCCTATAGTAACAGTGGATAATAGTCTCTGGGAAGGGAGTGTGACTGTGGGATAGCAGGTATAGTAGGGAGAGATGGTGCCTATAGTAACAGTGGATAATAGTCTCTGGGAAGGGAGTGTGACTGTGGGATAGCAGGTATAGTAGGGAGAGATGGTGTCTATAGTAACAGTGGGATAATAGTCTCTGGGAAGGGAGTGTGACTGTGGGATAGCAGGTATAGTAGGGAGAGATGGTGCCTATAGTAACAGTGGGATAATAGTCACTGGGAAAGGAGTGTGACTGTGGGATAGCAGGTATAGTAGGGAGAGATAGTGTCTATAGTAACAGTGGATAATAGTCTCTGGGAAGGGAGTGTGACTGTGGGATAGCAGGTATAGTAGGGAGAGATGGTGTCTAAAGTAACAGTGGATAATAGTCTCTGGGAAGGGAGTGTGACTGTGGGATAGCAGGTATAGTAGGGAGAGATGGTGCCTATAGTAACAGTGGATAATAGTCTCTGGGAAGGGAGTGTGACTGTGGGATAGCAGGTATAGTAGGGAGAGATGGTGTCTATAGTAACAGTGGGATAATAGTCTCTGGGAAGGGAGTGTGACTGTGGGATAGCAGGTATAGTAGGGAGAGATGGTGCCTATAGTAACAGTGGATAATAGTCTCTGGGAAGGGAGTGTGACTGTGGGATAGCAGGTATAGTAGGGAGAGATGGTGTCTATAGTAACAGTGGATAATAGTCTCTGGGAAGGGAGTGTGACTGTGGGATAGCAGGTATAGTAGGGAGAGATGGTGCCTATAGTAACAGTGGGATAATAGTCTCTGGGAAGGGAGTGTGACTGTGGGATAGCAGGTATAGTAAGGAGAGATGGTGTCTATAGTAACAGTGGATAATAGTCTCTGGGAAGGGAGTGTGACTGTGGGATAGCAGGTATAGTAGGGAGAGATGATGCCTATAGTAGCAGTGGCCATAGTGCATCAATTATACTCAGGATACATATAAAGCTTAAGAACAATTTGTGACCAGGAGTATTTGACTATTTATTTTTCTTTCCATCCATATGTGTTTTCAAGTTCTGTACTTTTCCTATTAGATGGAAATGCAATAATATACCTTCCATTTTTTTTTTTTACATTTAATTAAACTTGATTTCTTTATCCACACATCTATATTTTGGTCAAATTAAATGTCAGCTAAGAAATACCATGTGCATTGATCTTTCCTAGTCTTATAGAACAGCAAAAAAAAAAAAAGTCAATTTTGCTTATTAATGCAAAAACCACTGGACTGAAGTGCGAGAAATTAAAGTAAAAATTAAGTCTATCCATCATGTTCCATGAGCCGGGGAAAAATGAAGAAAATGGAGGCTACTATTTACCCTGTTATAAAAAATGCTTATGAATCAGTATAATGCTAAATTACTTGCATTACACACCCTTGTGCCATTTGCTTTCTTCTAATATTGATCCTACGTTGTAGTTCGTACAACATATCCATCTTTTTATGCAGTTGATTTTAGGGATGCACCGAATCCACTATTTTGGATTCGGCCGAACCCCCGAATCCTTTGTGAAAGATTTGGCCGAACACCAAACCGAATCCGAACCCTAATTTGCATATGCAAATTAGGGGTGGAAAGGGGAAACAATTTTACTTCCTTGTTTTGTGACAAAAAGTCACGCAATTTCCCTCCCCACCCCTAATTTGCATATGCAAATTAGGATTTGGATTCGGTTCGGCCGGGCAGAAGGATTCGGCCGAATCAGAATCCTGCTGAAAAAGGCCGAATCCCAAACCGAATCCTGGATTTGGTGCATCCCTAGTTGATATCCATTCGAATAAAAGCCCTCTAAATTATGGCATGGACTATCATCCACCATTCTATTCACTTACCTGAATGTGTGTACTTTGCTGCTAGGAGACCATAGGAATGAATTAGAAGTATGGGGATATAGTAATTATGATGGAACGTGAGCATAACCTACTTTTGATTGCAATGAATAACTCAATCAAAGCAACTCCATCAAGTAGAACCATTGGTTCTTGCTACTACTACTACTACTACTACCAGTAGTAGTAGCAATGGTTCTCATTGGTCCATGTGCCACTATACTGAACCTGAGGGCACCATACAAGATACCTCCTGAGAAGGAGAGCTACCCTGTACTGCAGTGATCCCCAACCAGTAGCTCATGAGTAACATGTTGCTCCCCAACCACTTGGATGTTGCTCCCAGTGGCCTCAAAGCTGGTGCTTAATTTTGAATTCCTGGCTTGGTAGCAAGTTTTAATTGCATAAAAACTAAGTATACTGCTAATTAGAGGCCTCCTGTAGGCTGCAAGTCCACATAGGGGCTAGCAAATGGCCAATCATAGCCCTTATTTGGCACCCCAAGGGGTCTTTTTCATGCTTGGGGACCCATGCGTACTGGAACCAAGAAGAGTACTAGCATATGATGGTCCTCCAGGCCTGGATTTGTGGAAAGGTCACCAAGGTCCGGGCCTAGGGAGGCAGGATTTTACCCCAATGGACATAACAATGAAATAATTCTCAAGATGAAGTATATTAAAAATATCAACTTTGGTTTGTCCAAAAAAAGCTTGCTCAAGGATTAGCCTCTTATTTCCTTTTTACCTTCTGCCTCCTGCCGAGCATCTTCAAAGGATAATGATATATCGATGTTCATTTGTAGGGAAAACTCTGCTGACTCTCCAAATGTTTCCCGCTGGTGGTGTATTTGACATACTAAGTCTGTTTCACAGCTGCTGTTCAACATTAATTCCGTAAAGTTCAGGCTTAATTGTTTCATTCCCTATAGTTTCTGTCAAAATGGGAAAAATGGGCTGCAAATCTTCTTAACCATACCAAAATGAGTTTGACTTTTATGTTAAAATGCTTCTGTAGCCTCCAGGATAGGAAGACATTACATGCTAACAAAATTAAAATATTTGCTTCTTTTTTTTTAAGAGAAATAACTGAAACGGAAAAGGTCGGCAATCTTTTTCTTGGTGATAAACTCAAATCCATCAAAAAAAGATTAGAAACGGTGGGGATAACATTGGTTGTTACTTTAAGGTCATATCAGGCAATTTCTCTCTACACCATGTGCAGAAGATGTTTCTTACATATACAGCTATGGAATTCATTATCCCGAAAACTAGTGATGGGCGAATTTATTCAGCAGGCGCGAATTTGCGGCGAATTTGCGCGATTCGCGGCCAGCGAATAAATTTGCAAAATGCCCGTGAAAATTCGCCCGGTGTCAAAAACGGACGCCGGCGTCAAAAGCGAGACGCCTGAGCAGTTTTGCGAATTTTTCGACATTTCGCGAAATTCGCATATTTTTCGCTGAAGCAAAACGGCGCAAATTCGCCCATCACTACCGAAAACCTGTTATCCAAAAAGCTCTGAATTACGGAAAGGCCGTCTCCCATAGACTCCATTTTATCCAAATAATCCACATTTTTAAAAATTATTTCCTTTTTCTGTGTAATAAATAAAACAGTAGCTTTTACTTGATCCCAACTAAGATATAATTAATCCTTATTGGAAGCAAAATCCGTCTATTGGGTTTATTAAACGTTTACATGATTTTCTTTTAGACTTAAGGTTTGAAGATCCAATTTACAGAAAGATCCCTTATCTGGAAAATCTCAGGTCTCTGAGCATTCTGGATAACAGGTCCCATACCTGCACTCAAAAAGTTATTAGTTGTTATTAGTGCTGCCATTAAAGATAGGGATTCGCCGAACCCATCATTTTTGTACCGAAGCCTCATAAAACATATTCGGCCGAATACAAAATTGCATCATCTATGAGCACAAAATTGTCAAATGGGGAGGCAGATTTATCAAAATATAAGTTTGAGTTTTTCATAAATAAGATAGCAATCGAGATATTTTGATTTTCCAATTCTTGTAATTTTTTCAAACTTGGAATTTTTATAAAAATGGAAAACTTCAGAATCTCAATTGCTTGCAGATTTATGGATTGTACTTGATCATACAGGTATGGGACCTGTTATCCAGAATATTTAAGACCTGGGGTTTTCCAGATAAGGGATCTTTCTGTAATATGGACCTCCAATCTGCTAAATATCACGTAAACATTAAATAAACCCAATAAACAGGTTTTGTTTCCAATAATGATTATATCTTAGTTGGGAGCTAGTACAAAGTAATGTTTTATTATTACAGAGAAATAGGAAATCATTTTTTTTTTAAAAAAAATGTGAATTATTTGATTAAAATTGAGTCTATGAGAGATGGCCTTCCTGTAATTCAGAGCTTTCTGGATAATGGATCCCATACCTGTACTAATAACATGTTAAAGTTTTCATTTTCAATGCAAAATTTCAAATTTATTTCAAAAGCTTGGCTTTTAAAATAGATTGAATTTTAAAAAGACGCCTCCTGTTGACTTCTACTGAATCTTGCCAGCTTTTAGCTGAAGATCCGACCTCATTGTTCTCTGTCACATATAAGACGTAACTATAAAAAGTATTGGATAAAAATGCAGTAAATCTAGTTGAGTTCTCATTCTTATACCCTGAAGATGTTGGATGAATGAAGAAACCACTTGCTAGACTATTTCACCCTCCCTTCTTCTAATACCTCCCAACAGCAACACCCAGGGTAATATTAAACAGGTATTCATCTGTGTTTTATTCACAGCAGGGTTTTTTTTTCATCAGCATTTTCAACATACCCATGAATGTTCTTTTTTCTAAAACAAGTTCAGACTGGTCCATTAACAGTCTGTGATATGTTATTTGTATCATTCCTCAGCCACTATCAGGGCAAATGTATCCAAAATAAAGAAATACATTTCGCTTTTTCAGCTGCATCCCACTTCCTGCTTCTTGGACAAAGAGCTCACAGTCGTTCTCCTTTTCAGAACCCGGCCCGTTTTATTCTCTTTCATTTTCTCATGGAGCATTCTGGAAGAGATATAGTACTCTTTTAAAGGGGTTGTTCACCTTTAAATTAACTATTAGGGGCACATTTACTTAGCTCGAGTGAAGGATTAGAATAAAAAATACTTCGAATTTCGAAGTATTTTTTTGGCTACTTCGACCATCGAATTGGCTACGTCGACCTTCGACTACGACTTCGAATCGAACGTTTCGAACTAAAAATCGTTCGACTATTCGACCATTTGATAGTCGAAGTACTGTCTCTTTAAAAAAAACTTCGACCACCTACTTCGCCACCTACCGAGCACCAATGTTAGCCTATAGGGAAGGTCTCCATAGGCTTTCCTAGCTTTTTTTGATCGAAGGAAAAACGTTCGATTGATGGATTAAAATCCTTCGATTCGAAGGATTTAATCGTTCGATCGAACGATTTTTCCTTCGATCGTACGAACTAAGGAAATGCGGTAAATCCTTCAACTTCGATATTCGAAGTCGAAGGATTTTACTTTGACGGTCGAATATCGAGGGTAAATTAACCCTCGATATTCGACCAATAATAAATGTGCCCCCTAGTATGATGTAGAGAGTGATATTCTGAGACAATTTGCAATTGTTTTTCATTTTTTATTAGTTGTGGTTTTTGAGTTATTTAGCTTTTTATTCAGCAGCTCTCCAGTTTGCAATTTCAGCCATCTGGTTGCTAGGGTCCAAATTCCCCTAGCAACCATGCATTGATTTGAACAAGAGACTGGAATATGAATAGGAGAGGCCTGAATATAAAGATGAGAAATAAAAAGTAGCAATAACAATACATTTGTAGCCTTAAAGAGCATTTGTTGTTTAGATGGGGTCAGTGACCCCCCATTTGAAAGTTGTAAAGAGTCAGAAGAAGGCAAATAAAAATATGTAACGAAAACCAATTGCTTGGTTCTAAAACATACTAAGGGGCACATTTACTATGGGTCGAATATCGGGGGTTAATTAACCCTCGATATTCGACCATCTAAGTAAATCCTTCGACTTCGAATATCGAAGTCGGAGGATTTACCGCATTTCCTTCGATCGAACAATCAAAGGAAAAATCGTTTGATGGAAAGATTAAATCCTTCGAATCGAACGATTTGAAGGATTTTAATCCATCGATCGAACATTAGATCATTAGATCAATAAAACCTAGGAAAGCCTATGGGGACATTCCCCATAGGCTAACATTGATGCTCAGTAGGTTTTAGGTGGCGAAGTAGGGGGTCGAAGTTTTTTTTAAAGAGACAGTTCTTCGACTATCCAATAGTCGAATAGTCGAACGATTTTTAGTTCGAATGTTCGATTCGAAGTCGTAGTCGAATGACGAAGTAGCCAATTCGATGGTCGAAGTGGCCAAAAAACCACTTCGAAAAGTATTTTTCATTCTATTCCTTCACTCGAGCTAAGTAAATGTGCCCCTAAAAGTTAACTCAAAGGGGAACCACCCCTGTAAAGTTTTCCCAGCTACTGTGCCACGTTATATTTACAACATTATGGATGAAACACATCCAGTAATGTGACCGTGGCCTCCGATCCTGATAAAAGAGATCCATTCAGACGGCAGTTTATCTGCTTCCAGGCTATCACAATAAAATGGCTTCGCAACTGCTGAGGAATAATAAAAACATTTAATACAAACATTGTTATGTTCCGACAAAAAATACCGTCTTTGCTCTAGATCTGGAATAAAATAAACTGGTGTTTTTTTACCCAAAGCCATTCATCAACAGCGGCTATTATTAGGAACTTGTTCGGCAAACCTTCTTGAAAGAATCAACCATTTCCAGGAATTATGACAGCAAATGCCACACTTTGATCCATCCTTTGTCCCAAATAAGATGAATTAAGCTCTGATATTTTCCTCCCTTTTGTTGGCCATCGAAGGTTTCTAGGGAAATAATAGAATCGATTCGAGGTCCTTCTGAATCCGGTAAGACTTGACAAGAACCCGACAAGAGCTTCTATTTCCAAAGAATGTCGTTTCATATTAAATTGAAGTACTGGGTATTCATTACCTATAGCAAGAGGGAATCGAAAAAGTTCATTATAACATGTTTGCGCTTTTTTCATGTAAAAAATCTTGATGGCAGTTATCAGATCCAATTCAAGCCAAACTCTCATTTGAAAGGAGCCCAACCTGATTTCTATGACCGTAATAACACAAAAATATCTCAGCCATACCAAATACAGGTATGGGACCTGTTATCCAGAGTGCTTGGGATATGGGGTTTTCTAGATAATGGATCTTTCCATAATTTGGATCTTCATACCTTAAGTCTACTAGAAAATCATGTAAACATGAAATAAACCCAATAGGCTGGTTTTGCTTCCAATAAGGATTAATTATATATTAGTTGGGATCAAGTACAAGGTACAGGTAAAGGATCCGTTATCCAGAAACCCATTATCCAGAAAGCTCCAAATTACGTAAAGGTGGTGAATGTTCGAAGTTGAAATTTTAAAAAGACAGTACATTTTGAAATTCAAATTTTCAACTTTTTTTTCGAAATTCTAATCAAATTTGGACTATTCCCTAGTCGAAGTACAGAAAAAATAGCTCTAAACTAGAATTTTTTCAATTTGGACCTCGACCTTTGATAAATCTGCCCCTCAATGTTTATATAATTTTCTAGTAGACTTAGGCTAGGACTACACAGCTGACATTGATGCGATCCGACGCTGTGGGGCCTAAACGTACACGTCAAGTCAGATGCGACAGGAACAAGGTAAGTAAATATAACGACGGATAGTGTCGCAACGGTGATCTGACGCGACACGACTGTCAAATGCAAAGGCTGCAAGCTGCGTCTGCATCCGACAGTCATTTTGCGTCGGATCACTGTTGCGACACTATCCGACGTTATATTTACATACCTTGTTCCTGTCGCATCCGACTTGACGCGTGCGTTTACTCGCCCGGCGTTGGATCTCAATGTTGGCCGTGTAGTCTGAGAATTAAGGTATGCAGATCCAAATTACGTAAAAATCAGTTATCCTGAGCATTCTGGATAACAGGTCCCATAACTGTAGTGTTTTATTGTTATAGGGAAAAAGGAAATCATTTTCATAAATTTCAATTATTTGGATAAAATTGAGTTTATGGGAGACGACCTTGTGACCTGACCCTGAAGCTGGCCATAGACGCAAAGATACGATTTTCAGACCGCGTGTGGAGAGTCCCGTTTGGTCGATCGGACAGGTTAGAAATAACCTGATAATATCTCTGCGTGTATTGTCGATTGTACGATTTTCAGTGGGAGACTGTCACTAGCGTTGGTCAGACATAACTTTCGTACGATTGCTGTCAGGGGCAGAACATTGGCTGATCTGTTCTTTTACTATTTTATGCGATCGGAATGGTTAGTGGCAGGTCGAGAGATGGGGAAGTCCGATCGTTCGATGATTCGTACGATCGGATCTTTGCGTCTATGGCCAGCTTTACCCGCAAAATGTTGCCATTGTAGGACTGGCGCCCAACCTGTACCCGCGTCTTCTCACTCTAAACGCTACTTCTGATTCCAAGACAGGGAACATTCGGGAGGAGTGGATGAAATATCTTTTCTTCTCATGCATCAATGATTGTCAGTCCAGAACGGGTTGTTAATTTGCTGATTTGTAATTAGCTCCAACTCACATTTCTGGTCACAGAACATAATCACTGGGAACTAATTAACCTTTCCTGCCTATAATGGAGGCTGTCATTCACTGCTAATCTGGGCGGCAGATCTGGTAGCTGACACTTTGAGGATCATGGCAAAATGAATTTTTTCCCATGTTTAGAATCACAAATGAATAAATGAATGTCATCTGTAATTGCATGATATGCCCCAGTGGATTCAGCTGGTGTCATGAAAAGCAGGTTTCATCCGTGAGTGATAGATAAAGTTATTTTTAGTTATGTAATTCAATAAAGTCCAAAAAGTCATATCAACTATGCAGTTCTAGTGATCAACAGTGATGGGCGAATAAATTCGGCAGGTGCGAATTTTCGGCAAATTTCCGTGTTTCGCGGCTGGTGAATAAAATTCGTTGGGTCAAAAAAATTTGGACGCGCATCGGAAAAGTCGCTCGCATCCAAACCGTCACACGTCAACATTATTCGGACGCCCATTGATTTTAATGGCAGCGTCAAAATTGACACGAACATCAGAATTGACGCAGTGTCAAAATTTGTGTTTCGCTGATTTTTTCACTGTTTGGAAAAATGGGGGGGGGGGGTATCTGACCCCAGAAGCCAAAGAAGCCAAAGAAAACTCTTTGAAGATACAATTTTATGTATTGTGTGTTTATTTTTTATTAGACCATTTACTTATTCAAACCATTAGGGGTCATTTGCTAGAATTCTAAAGGAGAGAGCTGTTGAACAAAAAGCAAGATTGTTTACAAACCACAAATAATAAAAAAATGAAGGCAAATTGTCTCAGAATAGTCCTTTCTACATCCCACTAAAACAGTTTTTTTAAGGTGAGCTTTTTTTGAGATATGCTTTATTTTTTTCCATCACAGCCCATGCAAGGTATGTATCAGGTTCTAGAGGCATGTTTATTTAAGATATTCCCCATCATACAACTCAGGCTAACAAAATTGGGAAACAGAGTTCCATGAGAATTCTGAACTTTGCATTAAAGCCCTCTCAAAAAATACGCATTGAAAACTCAGACAGTTTTGTCCTTAAAGGAGAAGGAAAGGCTGCGTTTCAGGGTCAGACTGGGGTATGCAAGGACCACCAGGACTGCTACCACAGGGGCCCCACACCCCCTCTAAGGCCCCCCACAACCCCTCTGGGGCCCCCACTGCCCACTACCCACCACCAATCAGGGTCGAACTGGTGGGACACTGGGAAAAAACCTGGTGGGCCCCAGCCCTCATGGGCCCCCCGCCAGCCCAGACCTCCTACCCCAGCTCCCCATAAAGTAATGCGAATGCACGCTGAGCACTGTGTTTGGCAATGCGTGCTGTGCAATGTGTTAGCGCATGCGCCCTGCACATCCCGACTATTAAGGCAGCCAGGCAGGGAATTGGATATCGGGTGGGGGCCCCTGGGGACTGCCAGGAGGACCCTTCATTTGCATCCCTGGTGGGCCCCAAGGCTCCAGTCCGACCCTGCCGCTAATCCCTCCTCATGCCTGCGCACTATCTTATTAACTTAGCTTTTTATGCGATTGTGGAGGGCAGCAGCACAGTGACAGGAGCAACAGGATCGATGGAGGCAGGTTGGGCGGGCAGTGGTGGAGGCCAGATCAGGTCTGGATCCAGCGTTGGACTGGGCCGGCAGGACTCCAGGAAAAAACCCGGTGGGCCCTGGCCCTCATGGGCTCCCGCCAGCCCAGCCCCCGTCCACTGATCTCCAGGCCCCCCAAATAAAACTAGTTGTGGCACCTTAAGCTTCTTCGTTAACTTCTTCGTTAAAGTTCGGCTTTTCTTGCTACAGCACATGAGCACCGTGGTGCTCACTGCAAGATCCCCAGGACCGGTGCAGTTTTCTGCTGATAGGAGATATGGCCAAGGGGGTTCAGGTAAGTAAAAACTCAGCCTTTCCTTTAATATAGAATTACAACTGGAACTTGCTGTTTGAATTCTGTATTCCGGAAATGTGTAAGACGTGCAAATGAGCATTATATAACTGCCTCCCCTTCCATTATTAGCAGTTGTTGTTATGCATACGTCCCAATTCTGTCAGCTTTTCAAGCATTAGAACAAGTCCAGATGTTAATGGCGTTCTGGCTTCTATGCGCTGCCTCTGTTCTCTGCTGAGACTGCATTAATGTATATGTTTGAACAAGAGACTGCCGAGATTTCCATTGATGAGAGGCTTCAGGTAATGGAGGTAATGATTTCTAAGCGTCAAACAACGAGACCAGACCAGGGGGCTCAAGTCGCTCTATGTGGAAGGTAATTGCTATTTTCCCATTAGGATGAATGACAGTTTTTAGTAGCTAAAAACCGGCAGTTACTATACATAATGCTTAGCTCAGCTACAAAATTCATTTTTCACTAGTGATGGGCGAATTTGTCCCGTTTCGCTGAAACATTTGTGAATTTCCCGCAAATTCACGAAATGGCGAGAAATTAGGGAAACACATTGAAGTCAATGGGCATCAAAATTGACGCGTGTCAATTTTGGCGCCTGTGAAAATTTTCATACCCCCGCCTTTTTTGTCCAAATGCATTAAAGTCAATGGGCGTCCAAATAATTTTGAAGCGCAACAATTTTGATGCGCAAACACGGAAATTCTCCACTAAATTACGCCTGCCGAATTTATTCGCCCATCACTATTTCTTACTTCTACATGATATATACATACAGTATATAAACATATATATACCCGTACAACATTCCTTATATAAATCAGTGCCCGACTGGTCATACTCTAAGGGCTTTAAAGGGGTTGTTCACATTTAAATTAACTTTTATTATGAAGTAGAGAGGGATATTCTGAGACAATTTGCAATTGGTTTTCATTTTTTATTATTTGTGGTTTTTGAGTGATTTTGATTTTTATTCAGCAGCTCTCCAGTTTGCAATTTCTGGTTGCTAGGGTACAAATTACCATAGCAACCATATGAATATGAATAGGAGAGGCCGAGAGGGTATGAATAGAAAGAGGAGTAATAAAAAGTAGCAATAACAATACATTTGTAGCCTTACAGAGCATTTGTTTTTTAGACATTTGAAAACTGGAAAGACTCAGATGAAGAAGAAAATTATTAAAAAAACTATAAAAAACAAACAATGAAGGCCGACTATTAGGCAGGTTTATAAAGGGTCGAATTCCGAATTTCTAGAAACTCCCATCAACTCCCATAAACTAAAAATTCGAAAAAAAATGACCAATCGAAATTTAATTAAAAAAAATCTAAGTTTTTAAAAATGGGTGAATACGATCAAGCTGCAAACTCGAATCGAATTTGAATCAAATTCGATCGCATTTGATTTGAGCTTTTTCGAAGTCCACCAAATGACTCCTAATTAGTTGTAGGAAGCCCCCCATAGGCTAAAACACCAATTCGGCAGGTTTTAAATGGCGAATAGTCGAATTCGAAATCTTAAAGAGACAGGACATGATAAATTTTGAGATTCGAATTTTGAATTTTTTTAAAGCTCGAAACGAATTTGGACTATACCCTAGTCGAATTACACTAAAATAAACTCGAAATTCGAATTAGAAAATTAAAATTTTCACTTGACCCTTGATAAATCTGCCTCCATGCGTTAACTTAAAGGTGAACCATGCCTTTAAGGGTCAATATTACATGATTAAATCTCTAACTTTATGAATAAGATTTTGTTTCAAATTTAAATTTTCAAGCTATAATAAAAAATAATAAAAAATTAATTAGAAAATTAGGAGTAAGAACACATGGCCGATGAAAACCCATGGAGCTTCCGAAGAAGTCAATGAGAAGTCAATGTTCAAGCAATGTTGAGACTGAGCCACAAACCCATTCTGTGTAATAATAGAATTTTTCTTATTCAAGGGCAATTTAGAGTCAGATACAATTTCATTACTTTGGCAATTTAAGCAAGTTCATTACCCAAGATGTTTTGTATGCAGAAACTAACACTTGTCCCCTATTGCAAATTAAAAAATACTTTATTAAGAAACACATCGGGTGACTGATATAATACAGAACCCCTTCGGTAAAAATGGCAAGGTTGGTAAACTACAGTATATTCTGAGTCCGTACATGGTCAAGATGTCCATCAAACATCTACTGCAGGAGCAACACAAGCATCAAAAAAGTCCCTTGGGTGCCAAATAAGGGCTGTGATTGGCTATTTGGTAGTCCCTATATGGACTGGTTGTTACAGGAGGTTCTGTTTGGCAGTACATCTGGTTTTTTATGCAAACAAAACTAGCCTGGAATTCAAAAATAAGCAACTGCTTTGTGACCACTGGGAGCAACATCCAGTGTCAGACTCCGGGAAAAAACCCGGTGGGACCCCACTGACCCAGACCCCTCCCCTGATCTGCCGGGCCCCCCTTAAAATTAGTTTGTGCCGAGTGCCGGCGTTCTCGTATGCACGCAGGGGATTTTGCAGGGGACCGGCGTAAATCGTGCGTGCCAGTGCCGAGGCGCACACACTCATGGGGGGAGTAGGTGTGGGCTCAGCAGCAGTGCTGGCCTGTGGTCCGGAGGGGGGCCCTGCACAGCAACCCCGGTGGGCACTGGGCCCCCCAGTCCAACCCTGGCAATATCCAAGGGGTTGGTGAGTAACATGTTGCTCACGAGCCACTGGTTGGGGATCACTGGTCTACGGCATGCAGTATATTTGGAGTGCAGAAATATGGCGGTAATCATCTATGCTTGTGGCAGCAGTAATCATGGGGGGGCAGCAGTGTTCAGGAGTGGTGGGCCCTTATTGGGGGACAGGGTGGTGGGTCCTTAGGTGGGGAGATCTGGCCATGTGCCCTTAACTCAGGTTTTTCAGTGGACCCGCTTCCCAAAGTCCAACACTATGTAGCTTATTATTGCAAATTACAAGATTTTACTGTTCCAGTGTAGGTCTGGCTGCTAATATAAGCACTAATATAATAATATAAGCACTAAGTGTGTGCCCCTCAGTTCACATGCAGAGAGAACTGAAGCCAAGGGTCTGGTTGTGCGCTGCACCTCATGTCGGATTGCAAGTGCAGACTGCAGTATTGGCACCCGTCTAAAGATGGACAAGTTAGAGGAGTAGTGGTCAGTAGTGGGTGATAGTAGGGACACCTGCCTCCCACCCCTCATGAATACAGTGCTGGCAAACAAAGTCAATGTTGTATTCATGGGGGTGGCTGCAGGTTTTGGAGTTCAGAGACTCAAATAGAGTGGAAAGCACTGGAAAGTTCCCAACCTTTTTACCCGAGAGCCACATTCAAATGTAAAAAGAGTTGGGGAGCAACACAAGCATTAGAAAACTTCCTGGGGGTGTCAAATAATGACTGTGACTGGCTATTTGGTGCCTACAGTAGGCTCTGTTTGGCAGTACACCTGGTTTTTATCTCCGATCCAGAAATGCAAAAACAAGCACCTGCTTTGAGGCTGCTGGGAGCAACGTCCAAGGGGTTGGTTAGGAAATGTTGCTCCAAGTCACTGGTTGGCTGGTTTCCATGTTATTTCATAAACTCTATCTGTAGTTTAGATTTATTGTAGGAAATTCTATGCCAACTTTCCACCCGAACTGCTGCTGTTAAGGTTAAACCACGTCACTCAGCCTCCAACCTTCACTAATGTATAGTTTTCCTTTTGACATATTCACAGTGCGACCGCTGTCCGGATACAAAGAATAATTGTATGCAATCACGCCATTTATTGTGTGTGCCACCTGGTACGTGAACAAAAATCCAACCTATTCATAAAGAGCGCTCACCGTTACCTCATCGATTCCAAAGTGGTTTGTGGAATGAGGTTTTCTATTTGGTTTTAAAGTGCCCGTTGCTGCAAGCGAATACGTTTCCATGCTGAGATTGTCAAAGACTTTCTTTCTGAGCAAAGTACAACATATTTATGGCCCCGCTGCTAAAAGAATAATTATGTCCCTTTTTTTCTGCGTGCTCATTAGTAATGCCAGGATTCATTTTCGGTGTTGTTGTGGTTTTGCGGTGCCTCTCGACGTGAATAATCGTATTGTTATGTCAAGTTACGTTGTGGGGCTAGAACTTGTCACTAACCCATCAAATGTTATCATAAAAATGAAAAGTGACCTTCACAAGTAGTTTGAATGAGTGCGCCGTGCTACAGAGACTAAACAAATATAAAATCACGCCACCATCAGCATTGTTGTTTTTTTAAAGGTTTTATTCAAGCGAAAGGGTTCATAAAGATCCAGAGGAAGGCATTTCAGACAAGGCTGATATTACAAGCAGGATTACAGAGTAAATCACACCGGACAGATTCATATCGGCCTCACATGGTTCCAATGAAACCTCAGACCTTGTTCATATGACTATACATCCTCACCTATTAATTTGCCTAAAGGAAATATAATGTATTTTCTCTCCATTTACTTTATTTCTCCAAGGTTTTGCCAACATAGAACTGGTTCAGCTGGAGGATTTAAACTGGCCATGCATGGACAGATGTTTCAGGTAGGTATGAAGTTTCATATGATTTTTGGAACATGTGTGTCCAAGGCATGATTGGATATTTATCCATATACCAACATTGGTGGTTCTTTTGTTGACAAGGCAGGTTTGTAAATTTCAGTTGGTTTGACTCAAACAAAAGATAATAGGGGTCATCTATGCAAGTGCTAGAGCACTAAGGAGTTCTTTGAATCTTTAAAAAAAAATCCAGTGTGCAGGGTGCAGAACCGGGAGGCAGGGCATTCTTATCCTTAATGCCTACTATAGGACAAGAGGTAAGCACAGGCTTCCTATACACACTATGCTCCCTGATGCTCCCTAATTTGTATGTCCAAGTGATGTGCAAGTTTGGGGATGGGAGGGGGGATCCTTCATACTGCCATTCATGAATACATATCTGCTGTATTCAGGAAGGTGAATAAAAATGGAGGACATGAATAAAAATGGAGCACAAGAACCTGTGTTGTTGGGCTCTTATCATGGCACAGGGTGCCAAATGTTAAAAGGATAGCGTGTTGTGTCTTTGCACCCTCACCCACAGGTAGCAGATGAGTCCTAATAGTCATTCTATCATGAGAATGATAGAAAAATAGTGGCCAAGGATGATGTTCCTACACCCATGTGCCTACCCATTCTGCACTTCATGAATACAACACTGCTGAATGCTTGTACCTGGCACCCATACCCATCATTGGATGAGCCCTTGATTCTCTCAAAACCAAACAGAAAATGAACGATATAGACCTGGAAGACCTTCAGAATCAGAGTGTGAGAGCAGAACTGGGATGCAAGGCAACCTTATCCTTAACGCCTGCTGTAGGACAAGAAGTAAACACAGGGTTCCTATACATACTATGCTCCCTGGTGCTCCCAAATTTGCATGTCCAAGTGATGTGCAAGTTTGGGGACGGGCACCTCCGTGCATCATCCCTGATGCTCATGAATGGGCTCATTGGATGGGCCCTTGATTCTCTCTACCCAAACAGAAGATGACCTGAAGCATGAGGTGGTAGACCTTCATAATCCGACCTTCACAATCAGAAGAAGGGATCCAGCAAGTGGTAGCGGAATGTATGAGACATTCTAGGAAGAAAAGATAAATAAGATAATTAGCATTAAGTGTGGCAACATGCAGTAACTGAGTAAGATCAAATTGGTCTTTGCATTAGGTTAGAGTGTTTTGGGAAACAATGATACTGTATTAAAATGTGTTGACACTGTTAATAGATCTCTAAGAAAGACCAAACTAAGGGACATTGCCAGAATACTAATACTATGTCACCCCATTTTCTTCAACACCGGTGAAAGACTTTTGCAAGTGACTTGGCAGTGGGGCCCAGTAACATCTAGTTACGCCACTGATTTCTGCATTTCTTTTTAGAAAGATCTCCATTACTGTCCCCTACCCCATTAAATGAAGTAGAATAGTGCATCAGTTGATTCTTTAACTACAATTCCTTGCACCCACCAAAAGTTGAAACACAAGTACTAAAGAGTCACAGATTGGGAAACACAGATATTGTCACCACTTTACTCTACAGATACCAACCAACGTGGCCTTATGTCAACCACTTGTCCTGCCATCACCATCTTGCCCTATTTTACCATCTGTTCTACAATTTTGGTCTTACCACTGCTCCATCATCTACTATGGTACATGGAGCAGTTGTAAGGGGAAAATTTGGAGGACAGCTGGCCTGAAGCATATTTGCCCAACCTCTGTATCTAACAGAGTTTTGAAGACATATTTCAAGGCATGTTGTATATCTGTGTTCAGATTAAGAGAAATTATGGACATTATTTAGTATGAAGAAGCAGACTTGACCTTTTCTGGTTTCTCTAGAACAGTGATCCCCAACCAGTAGCTCGTGAGCAACATGTCACTCTCCAACCTCTTGGATGTTGCTCTCAGTGTCCTCAAAGCAGGTGTTTATTTTTGAATTCCAGACTTGGAGGCAAGTTTTAATTGCATAAAAACTAAGTATAGTGCCTGTAGGCTACCAGTCCATATAGGGGTTACCAAATAGCCAATCATATCCCTTATTTGGCGATTTTTTCATGCTTGTTTTACTCCCCAACTCTTTTTATATTTGTATGTGGCTTATGGGTAAAAAAGGTTGGGGACCCTGCTCTAGAAGATCACATGAGCTTTTACACAAGTATAGGCTAACTCTTTTTATAAACTATATGTTAATTCAATGTTTCTAAGCCAGAGGGCAAGCATTTGGTTACAAGACTGATCGAAGCACCTCTTTATATCTTTATATGTGGGCGAGTCTGCTATGGGTTAGGAGACTCATTCCAATACATTGTTTGTGAGTAATAGAGCTAAAGCTACAGAGATTAATCCCTATTCATTCTTTGCTTGAATGCTTGTGTTAGAGTAGAATATTATTACTAATTCAGCTTTGATATTCTGCAGAGTTTGTGAGTAGGAAGGAAATGAATCCCAATTTATCTACGGCGCACTGAATAATTTACATTTGGGAAGGAGCTTCATCTTTACAATACTGAAATAAAGGATATTATACATTAAGGAAATAGCACATTTCATATGAGTCGCCCTAAGGCTCCCAATTACAGTTTTCATGTAGAGCGAAACCCGCCAGAGCACGCCTAGGATCTTTAATATATAACGGCCAGGGAAGTAAAATAAATACTGCCCATAACAAAGGCCTCTCTACATCAATGCTGAATATGTACTTTAATCCTGATTACCAGGACTCTGTCTTCATTACTGCCACCATTACTATTTGAGTTCATTTCATCTGAGCGTACTTCATTCCACCTGTTGTCTCCACCAACCTTCCATCTGCCATCAAACATGGACTTGTTATTCAGGAGTTGTCAAGGCACTGGTTACCCTTATGATGCTCGTTGTGGGTGTGTGGAGAAGAAAGCGCAAAGAAATGCAAAATGGGACAACCTAAATCAGTGGCATTGATTGATAGGTTACCAGAACACTACAAATAAAGCCATAGCCAATGAATTTGTTTCTGGCACTCCCGGCATTGCCCATTTTTATACAAAATGGGAAAACAATACCTTGTCAATAAATTCATAGATTGCACCTTACATTAGGCTCAAGCAACCGTTTAAAAAAAAAAAAAACAGCTGTTTTTTAAACCATTTGCTTTTCAAAGGACTCACCCATTCAAATTTCCTGATTTAAATGAGTATTCAACTTTATTCAAAGCCAAGAGCTTCCCATTATGGAAGTTCTGCTTCAGATGCAATTTGCACTGTTACTGTAAGAATGCCAAATAGTTTCCCATGCTGGAAGGAATTGGAAAGCCTTAGATTACCCTCCCATTGTTCTGTTGTTCTGCTGGGGGTGATATTACTCCAATTTGCAGTACAGCAGTAAAGAGTGACTGAAGTTTATCAGAGCACAAGTCAAAGGACTGGGGGCAGCTGGGAAACGGACAATATGTCTAGCCCCATGTCTGATTTCAAAATGAAATGTAAAAAAAATCAGTTTGGAGAGGGCGGAGCCAACCGCTGATGCAGTAAGACGCTGAGTTAAGAGCTCCGTGCGGGGGAATTTTATATAGCAGGCTGGAGCGACCTAAACGACAGCCCAAAGGTCAGCGACCCGACAACAGGCAACCGGACATCATGGGGAAACTTAGGAAGCATCCGTCTCCGCAAAAAATGACGGCTTTCTACCCAAAATCCGGACCGCCGCCTGAAGCGTGTCTGTCCCTCCAAGATGGCGCCGACTCTGGCAGCAGCAGCCCTACGCGCGCAGCAACAGAGGCAAGTGCTGAATTACTAACTCACCCTGATGCACGGTCCCCGCAAGCCATAACTCTGCCCATACTCAAAAGTCTACTTACCTCATTGAGATCAGACCTTCAGGCAGACTTCAAGGGCGCCATTATAGAGCTCCATAAGGAAGTGAGGCAGATAGGTGACCGGACTGACCATCTGGAGGGGAAGATGGCGGAGTTAGTGAGCTCCCATAATGAGCTCATAGATTCTAATGCAGCACTTGAGCGAGAAATCTCCCAACTGAACAATAAAATGGCGGATTTAGAAGACAGAAACAGGAGGAATAACATTAGACTACGGGGAATCTCTGAACAAGTGCAGATGGAGGACCTGCATCTATATCTAACCAGCATGTTCCAAGAGTTGTTCCCAGAAGTCAATCCTGATCTCCTCCTTATAGACAGGGCCCACAGACTGCCCAAAAATAAAAATGCTCCCCCTAATGTGCCTAGAGAGGTGATATTGCGGCTTCACTTTTTCCACATAAAGGAACTCACTCTAAAGGCGTTTAGAGATAAGCAAGGCATACCTGAGAAATACAATATGCTTCAATGCTATCCTGACCTCTCCGCTCACACGATGCAAAAACGCAAGGACTTCCTTCCTATCACCACGGTGCTGAGAGATGCACACTTACCCTACAGATGGCTGTTTCCTGTGAAGCTTAGGGTCGTTTACAACGATACACCCTATATTATGGACTCGCCACAACATGGGGCCCGGTTATTGAAGCAATGGCAACTCCTGCCACACCGAGACGCAATACCACAAACAGCCACTAAACAGCCTAAAATTCCGCAGGAATGGCATGCACAAAAATCTGCACATCGCAGACAACCAACCGACCAGGTCACCCCTGGCCCAAGCCAGGAGGACGCCAATGATGACACCTGAAGCCCTCTGTTGGCTGCGACGCAGTTCTAGCATTCACCAAGGCACTATACTCCACACCTGATGACATGCAATTGAATTGACTTTTCTCCCCCGAGAAACGGAACTCCCTCTGATGCACAGATCCTCCCCCCAGACCATGGCTTCACAGTGCAATCTGTTGCACGATACCACCCTAACGACAGGCAAAATTACTTTTGACACTAACCACCTCCCAGAAGCCACTCTGATTGATGCTACTCATAGTGTTGATGTACATAATTTTGTATTTGTTGATGTTCTTACATTACTGTCACTAATGTTCTTCCTTTTTCCTACCTTTTCTGCTCTTCTTCTCCCCACCCCCCCCAACCCTGCCCGAGGTTTGATGGCTCCCACTCAGATGGCGCTGCACACCAGTGCAAGCATATCCAAAGAGAAGATTCACCCACCCAGCTCCTGGCTGCAATACTCGTGCTTCGCCGAGCAACAAACAGTGAGTACCAAACAGCAACACCTCACCCGCACAACCACAAAATGGCAGTCACTGTGACCACGTTAAATGTCAATGGGCTCAATAGCCCGAACAAAAGATCCCACTTATTGCTCTGGGCTAGACAAACAAAACCGTCCATACTGTGTCTCCAAGAAACCCACCTAGCCAAAGACCAGCCCAATAGATTGGCTTGCAAAGAATACCCCCTACAACTTTATGCGAGCAGCTCAGTAAAGAAAAAAGGGGTGGCACTCTGGTTCCACTCTAGTATCACACCCCGAGTGCTTCAACAACAAACAGACGCACAAGGCAGATATATTATAGTCACGCTGGAACTGCAGGACAAAATATACACTGTAGCATCAGTTTATGCCCCAAATGTTAAACAATCCTACTTTTACCGCAACTTCTTTAGGACTCTGGATAAATTGAAACAAGGGAAAGTTATAATAGGAGGTGATTTCAACATACCATTGACTCATTCTATGGACACTAGATCTGACAAAGACTACACGCCTAGAAGGGAAGCACTCACCCATGCGCTAAACTTGAAAAACCTCCTAAAAAAGCATTACCTATTCGACGTATGGAGATCTTCACACCCAACGGAAAGAGACTATACGCATTATTCCCATTCGCATATAAAATATGCTAGATTAGATTACATTTTTACAGATAAGGACACTCTTCAAGCCGTTACAAACATACAAATTGGGCTGATGACTTGGACGGATCACGCCCCAGTGACTATGACTAGTAACATTAATGAAACCACGCCATCCACCTCACACTGGAGACTAAATGAATCTCTGCTCCTTAATAAGGCGATAACTCAACAGTGTACTCGAATACTACAGGAATACTTTACCCTCAATGATAATGGCGAAGTTCCGCTACCTATGGTTTGGTGTGCACATAAGCCAGTACTGCGAGGGCACCTCATAAAACATGGCTCGCTACTTAAAAAACAGCGTGAGCAGAAGAGGCAGGAATTGACAGAGCTGCTACTAGACCTAGAAAAACAAAATAAGATACAACCCAACAAGCAAAAGTCTAAACGAATTAGAGATGTAAGGGCACAACTGTGTGAGATGGATCTTTTTCGGATGCAATACCACCTCCAACGATTACGCCTTACCCAATACACAAAAGGCAACAAAGCCTCAAAATTACTGGCGAATCTTCTTAAACAGAAACAGAAGAAACAAGCCATAGACCATTTGCTGGACAAAGATGGAGGGAAAATTATAAACCCCAAGGGAATAGCAGACGAGTTTGCAGAATATTATGAAACTTTGTATAATCTGAACCACGATGTGACTACTCCCCAACCGACACTACCAAATATTATAGACTTCCTAGCACGGGCCAATCTCCCACAACTTTCACAACCACAATTAGATTTATTAAACGCTCCTATCCAACCTGGGGAAATCCGAGAGGCGATTGACTCCACCCCAACAGGGAAGGCCCCGGGACCGGACGGCCTATCTGCCGCATATTATAAAACCTTCAAATCTATCCTGATTCCTCAACTGACACAACTCTTTAACCACGTCCGCCAACAAGGCAAGGTACCGGAAGAAATGCTGAGGGCTACGATAGCCACTATTCCTAAGCCAGGCAAAACCCCAAATCAATGCCCAAATTTCCGGCCTATCTCACTGTTGAACGGAGATATCAAACTGTATGCTAAAGTGTTGGCGAATAGACTTAAAGAAATCCTACCAAGCATCATCCACAAAGACCAATCTGGTTTTATTACAGGTAGACATGGGGCAGACAACACCAGAAAAATCATTTCGCTTATAGAAAAAACTTCACGCCAAAAATCACCTGCACTATTACTAGCTCTGGACGCCGAGAAGGCGTTTGACAGGGTCCACTGGCTATATCTGGAAAAGACCCTGCAATCATTTGGCTTTCGTGGTCCCATATTGCAATCAATCTTAGCACTATACTCCGCACCGACGGCACAAGTTACCAACATGGGATTTCTCTCTCACCCTTTTTCTATCACTAATGGCACGAGACAAGGGTGCCCACTGTCCCCGCTTATATTCAACCTAGTCCTGGAGCCGCTGGCAAAAACGATAAGGGACTCGCCAGACATCACGGGTATATCCTCCACTCAGTCAGAACATAAAGTAGCACTTTTTGCAGACGACATTATGCTAACACTTACAAACCCGGAGCTGTCTCTATCAAAGCTTACCCAAGTGCTTACTTCTTATAGCCAAGTGTCCTATTACAAGCCCAACGTTAGTAAAACACAAGCCCTCTTGCTAAATGTCCCAATGGCAACAAAGAACGAACTGCGGAAGCTATATTCATTTCAGTGGAGAAAAGACACTATTTCTTATCTCGGAATAGATCTAGGCAGCACAGTGGCGAAGACTTATAACAGCAACTTCCCAAAATTGTTGAGGGAAACCCAAACCCAACTAGAAAAGTGGACAACCTCTTATATCTCTTGGCTGGGACGAATAGCAGCAGTCAAGATGATGTTACTGCCCAAATTCCTATACATGTTCAGAACCCTCCCAATCATGGTGCCCAAAACCTTCCTCCTTCAATCGCAAAAAACCATAGACATGTTCATCTGGGGTGGTAAGAAGCCTAGACTCAAACGCAGTATAATGCAACTTCCCCAAAAAGCAGGAGGGTTTTGTGTCCCAAGTATTGAATACTACTACATAGCTACAATATTGGAGCAGCTCACCCTATGGAATCTCCCAATTGACAACAAGCACTGGTTGGCGATAGAACAAGACCAAGCTCATCCATTTTCGCTACCACAACTAATGTGGACCAAATCTCCAGTACACAAAATTGACCTCAATTCATTATACCACACTACCAGGACTGCTCTGACGGTCTGGAATTTGCTGAAGAAACATGAACGCATCCATATATTCCCCACAAAGCACTCTCCTATTAAGATACTGGAAATGGAAATTCCAGATATCTCCCTAGCCAATTGGGAGACTCTAGGAATCACGCGCATAACACAGCTGTATTCGAACAATGTCTTAAAACTCTATGAGACTCTCCAAACTGAGTTCAACCTCCCCAAACAGGATTTTTATAAGTATCTACGTATCAGACACTTCTTGAGTCCGCATACAGATAGCATGTCCAGACCTCAAACTCCCTTCGAACGCATATGTTTCAATAGTGCCGGTGCGAAGAAAGGCCTTTCTAAAGTATATCGCGCCATTATGCCAGACATTGGGACAGCAAAACCGTTACATATCCAGAGATGGGAACAGGACCTCAAGATTGATCTCCCAATAGCACAATGGTCACGACTGGCGAATATTGCTTCTAAATACACCAAGTGCACTAATCATATCGAAAACTGCAGGAAAATATTTTTCAGGTGGTACAAAACACCTGCAAAACTACACCAAATGTTTCCCAATGTGTCAGACCAGTGTTGGAGATGCAACAGTGCGAAAGGCAGCATGCTGCATATCTGGTGGACATGCCGGAAAATATTGCCTTTTTGGCACACGATTGACGACTTACTCTCAGAACTATTCAGCGCTCCAACACATGTAACACCAGCCATGGCTCTATTAAACCTTGGAATACAAGATTTACCTCCAGAAACAAGGAAATTGACTTTCCATGTTCTCACTGCAGCCCGTCTTTTAATACCAAGACACTGGAAATCTACTGAAATACCTGATAGATGCGGTAACCCACTTAATAGACTCTAACCTGTCCCATGAAAAATATGCTGCAATGTCTCTCGCGCAAATTTCCAAAGATTTAATGACTCATAAACTATGGGAAAGATGGAAACAAAATTGTCAGCTACCCAAATGTGCCGGATAGAACGGACTTACAAAACTTAAACCCATGTTGTGGTTTCATTAGCTGCTTTGGTCAACCCATGGACACCAGAAATTAGGAAGAACATCAAACCTCCCCCCCCCCCTTTTCATTCAAGATATGTGCTATGGTTACATGGACTCTAAGCGTTATGACCCACCTACACCCCCCCCCTCCTTACTCCTACTTACCTTTCTGGCTTCGCCGCTCTATTCTTTCCTCTCTTCTCTTCCCCAGTCTATACTGGAACTTTTCATTGTTGTCTGAAAATCAATAAAAATCTCAAATTAAAAAAAAAAAAAAAAAAATCAGTTTGCTCTTTTGAAAAACAGATTTCAGAAGTCTGCTGGAGCAGCACTATTAACTGATATTTTTTTTTTTTGAAGAAAAAACTTGTTTCCCCATGACAGTATCCCTTTAAAGCTACTGTTTTCCATCTCCCTGGTTCTTGAGAGGAAGATCATTAGATTTCCGATGCACAAATAAACTTCTCTGCTTATCTGTAAGCCAAAACAGTCACGATAAAGAGTTGAATGGAGGCAGTTGTTTAAACAGAGGTCATTATCTATAGTTACAGTAACTCAGCTAATTACAGCAGAGGTAAGCGGGAAAGCAAAACAAGTCCAGCGTTGTAATATTTACTTTGCTCATCTTGAAATGGTTGTATTTAAGTGAGTACTGCCCGTTCAAGTCTCTCCCTAATCTCACAAGCTGAGGAATGGGCCAGAGAACAATAATAAACTGAATTGAATGAAGAAGAGCATGT
This sequence comes from Xenopus laevis, assembly GCF_017654675.1. Taxonomy (NCBI): domain Eukaryota; kingdom Metazoa; phylum Chordata; class Amphibia; order Anura; family Pipidae; genus Xenopus; species Xenopus laevis. The sequence goes on along the minus strand of NC_054377.1, from coordinate 12,871,225 downwards.
ATCCTATACCTATAGGCTAAATAACATGAAAATAACTGTGAAAAGGGCTGCGATTAAAACGAAATTGAGTTATAAAAATTTTCCTTATAAACATCAATGTTCTTTTCCTTTTTGTTCCCGCGCTGCAAAAGTGCCAATTTGCATTTAGTTGAGTAGAGCAAACATGACTTCCGAAGAGTGTATCTATTAGGCTAATTTGAGAAAGCCGTTTGTAATGTCCTCGAGCCATAGAGTATTAGCTGCTGAGATGCAAACGCATTCTCTAAGTGCAATTATGTGGCTCTCCCTTCAGGCTGACAATATGGAGAAACATAATACAGGATGCCGGAGACAGCAACAGAAAGGATCCCTGCTGTGAATTAAAAATCGTTCGAGCTTGTTTGGTGGGATTAAAGAAAAAGTAAAAGCATTAGCAAGACTAAAAAGTAGGGATGCACTGAATCCACTATTTTCGATTCGACCGAACCCCGAATCCTTTGCGAAAGATTCGGCCAAACACCAGACCACATCTGAACCCTAATTTGCATATGGGTTGGGAAGGGGAAAACATTTTTTACTTCCTTTTTACAAAAAGTCACAAGATTTCCCTCCCCACCCCTAATTTGCATATGCAAATTAGGATTCGGATTTGGTTCGGCCGGGCAGAAGGATTCGGCCAAATCCGAATCCTGCTGAAAAAGGCCGAATCCTGGATTTGGTGCATCCCTACTAAAAAGGTTGGGATAGGTGAAATGTGATCGTAAGTAGGTAAAGTTTTTCTTGGCTCAGGGGCGTAACTACAGTGAAAGCAGACCCTGTGGCTGCAGGGGACCCCAGGAGATATAAGGGCCCCATGAGGCCCAAATTCATATGCAATTGCAATAAATATTGGTAAAACAGTCAACCTCTAGACATTTTGGTGGCCTGAAAAATAATTTGCTGAGGTGCCCAGTAATATTTACTATATTGGCTGCTTGACTTCAACCATCTTGAGTTGACCCTATTCAAGACTCAACAATTTTTTATGGATTCCTTGTAAGGGGTCTTCCATAATGCAGCATTTTCTCCCATAATTAATGCATACTTGTGGTCGCTGCATAAGAACGGAGACAACTGCGCTTGCATATAGATGCAAATTGGGTGATGTTGTGTCGCATTTTTTGAGTGGAAGTTGTGTCACTTTCAAAGCATGGGCAGAAGTCTAGTGCCCTAACCCTAACCTTAATACACTAACCCTAACCATAACCCTAACCCTAATACAGTAACCCTAACCCTAATAACCTAACCCTAGCATGAGCACAAGTCTACTGCACCTATAGACACAACCTTCTGTGGGAACTAGTGATGTGTGGGCTGGCCTGACACCTGCGGGTCAGGTGGGTTTGGGCCAACTGCCACACACATTCTTCAGTGTTTGGGTTGAGCTCTTCTTCCAGTCGTCCCACCTGTGCCACCTCTGGCAAACTCCATTTATAGGCACCTGTCCCACCCCTTCAATGAGTGGGTTGGACAAGGGTCTATAAAGTTCTGTGGACTATGTCTATGTCTATAGGTCTATGGAGTTGCCGGCCGGGTTCAGATGGTGTACAGGTTGGGAGCAGGCAGATTAGGATTGGGTACAGGTCGAATTTTTAATAGGGTTGTCACCTGTTCGGTTTTGACTCAGAAAGGTCTTTGTAAGGCCTGTTCCGGTTTCAACTTTCTGTTCAGTTTTCAGCCTCATGAAACCCTAACAATCTAACAATCTGGCCAATACATGTAAAAACATTTAAATACTAAGATACTCACGCCCAACATGGCTTAGATACTATCAACTGCAGTTAATATCTTATTATTACAGAAAAAGTTAAATCAATCAAAATAAGAATTTTTTTTTCTTAAGTAACATTGCTGTATTTAAGACTAGAGATGTCGCGAACTGTTCGCCGGCGAACTTGTTCGCGCGAACATTGGGTGTTCGCGCTCGCCGGAAGTTCGCGAACGTCGCGCGACGTTCGCCATTTTGGGTTCGCCATTGTTGGCGCTTTTTTTTGCCCTCTCACCCCAGACCAGCAGGTACATGGCAGCCAATCAGGAAGCTCTCCCCTGGACCACTCCCCTTCCCTATAAAAACCGAAGCCCTGCAGCGTTTTTTCACTCTGCCTGTGTGTGCTGAAGAGATAGTGTAGGGAGAGAGCTGCTGCCTGTTAGTGATTTCAGGGACAGTTGAAAGTTTGCTGGCTAGTAATCGTTTTGATACTGCTCTGTTATTGGAGGGACAGAAGTCTGCAGGGGTTTGAGGGACATTTTAGCTTAGGTAGCTTTGCTGGCTAGTAATCTACCTTCTACTGCAGTGCTCTGTATGTAGCTGCAGTGGGCAGCTGTCCTGCTTCTGATCTCATCTGCTGACTGCTGCAATAACAGTAGTCCTTGTAAGGACTGCTTTTATTTATTTTTTTGTTGTTTTACTACTACTACTACTACTACTATAAGAGCCCAGTGCTATTAGTCTAGCAGTGTTGGGGAGTGGGACTGGTGTGCTAATCTGCTGCTCCTAGTAGTTCAGCAGCACCAACTTTAATTTTTTTTTTTTAATATTCATTTTTTTTTATTTTACTTTTTTTTATTTTACTACCGCTGTAGTAGTGTATAAGTTGACCTTTTAGGCATTATTTGCCCTGTAGGCATTATTTGCACACTGTTTTCTTCAACCCGCCATCTAGCTGTGTGACCTTGTTCACATTCTGTCTAAATATCCATAATATTACCGTCTCCAGAAAAAACACCGGAGTGACTTTTTTCAAGCAGCATTCATATATTTTACGTAATCCATATCCACCGCTGTAGTAGTGTATACGTTGACCTTGTAGGCATTGTTTGCCCAGTTTTTTTGGCCGCAGCCACTGAAGCACAGAGGCCAGAAAAAATATGCCATATAAATGCTGAAAATAGTCATTTTTTGCCATACGTTGACTCAACGTATATGGCAAAAAATGACTATTTTCAGCATTTATATGGCATATTTTTTCTGGCAACTGTGCTTCAGTGGCTGCAACCAAAAAAACTGGGCAAACAATGTCTACAAGGTCAACGTATGGCGAAAAATGACTATTTTCAGCATTTATATGGCATATTTTTTCTGGCAACTGTGCTTCAGTGGCTGCAACCAAAAAAACTGGGCAAACAATGCCTACAAGGTCAACGTATGGCAGTTGTTTAAAGAGAACAGTAGATTACTAGCCAGCAAAGCTACCTAAGCTAAAATGTCCCTCAAATCCCTGCAGACTTCTGTCCCTCCAATACAGAGCAGTATCAAGCAGATTACTAGCCAGCAAACTTACTATCATCTGTCCCTGAAATCACTAACAGCTCTCCCCCTACACTATCTCTTCCAAGCACACACAGGCAGATTTTTCAGATACATTTTTGCCCTTGATCCCCCTCTGGCATGCCACTGTCCAGGTCGTTGCACCCTTTAAACAACTTTAAAATCATTTTTCTGGCCAGAAATTTTTTTTTTAGATGTTAAAGTTCGCCTTCCCATTGAAGTCTATGGGGTTCGCGAACCGTTCGCGAACCGCTCGCGTTTTTGCGCAAGTTCGCGAATATGTTCGCGAACTTTTTTTCCGACGTTCGCTACATCCCTATAAGACCTTTCTGGGTAATTGATTCTTTATAATAGATCTCATACCTGTAATTAAAGGATTGAGCTTACTCGTCAAGCAGAATAGAGATAGGGTTGCCATCTGTGTGGTTTTGAACTGGGCATCAACAATTTAAAACATTGACAGTGGCATATAAGTGATGCAATAACCTCCCCCCGGTGTCATAACTCCACCAACATCATTGTGCCCACCTCTGATGTCATTATGCCTGTTCCTACATCACTGCCCCTCCCCAAATGCTATCCCCCCTGTTTGGTTTTAGCCATCAGCAAAGGTGGCAACCCTAATTTTTGATGACCTGCACATCACTGGGAACCCTGGAGCTACCACATGGTCCAGGGTGGTGGCAGTTGTAGGGATCTATGTCAACAAGACGCCAGTACCTTAAAGGAGAACTAAAGGTTAATTAAAGAAGTAGCTAGAAATATTGTACATTATGTTCTATGCTTCTGTACCAGCCCAAGGCAACCACAGCCCTTTAGCAGTAAATATTTGTGTCTCCAAAGATGCCCTAGTAGCTCCCCATCTTCTTTTCTGCTGATTCACTGCACATGCTCTGTGCTGCTGTCACTTACCGAGCTTAGGGACCCACTCACAATATACAGTACACATAGAATAGAAATGTCACAATATAAGGCTGATTAGTAATTAATACAGATAATTACTACATGGCAGCACAGAAACCAGTGCAATTAGAATCAGAATTTAATAATCAGCAAACCTGTAGCATCAGCTTATATTACAGGGGAAGCTCATTTTCTGCTGGATAATTAGTGACGAGCCCTAAGCTTAGCTTCTCAACAGCCAATCAGAGCCCACTGAGCATGTGAGTGTCACAGACACTTTCCAAGATGGTGACTCCCTGTGACAAGTTTGAAGTCCTGGATCATTGCTGCTATTGACAATCTGAAACTTTAGGCTGGTACTATATATTTTAGTTCTCCTTTAATGAATCGGGTCACTATGCTCTCTCCCATTGTGTCTATTGCGAGTGCGGGTGCATTCATAAATGATCCCTGTAGTCTTCACAATTCATTGGATCTGATAACTTCTTTAGACTGATCTCCAGTCTACTGTATAAAACGCTTATATAATCTCTTGTGTGATAATTTAATATCTGAACATACTGTATCTGCCGCTGTAAAAAGAAATGACACACCTTCATATTTCTAACATTTCCCCACCCACATGGATTCCCTCTACACTCAGTGCTAGTAATCTGTCGGCATGAGCCTTTTATAATAATATGAATCAAATTAGCTGTGGTTTCTAGAACTTCACAATTCTTAATATGGAAATTACAACTACAGCAACTGACCTAGTTCCATTTGAGGATAGACGAATCATTGGCACAAAATGCTCAGGATTCCTCAACACAGAACAACAATGAAAGTGGCCATACATTTCAGCATTGGACTTATTGGACCACAGGCTGAATAGATTGATACTGACCAAGCAGTGTTGGATTTGGAGGGTCCAGGTCCACTGGGGCTGCCGCATCAAGGGCGGCACATACCCACCCCAGGGCCCTGACACCACCCTCTGGCAATTCCATGGGCCCCCGACGCCACCTGCAACCCCCTCTGCTTGCCCCCTGTTAGCTTTTCTTCTATCAATCAGGGTGGGGGGGAGGTCAGGGAGAACATATTTAGGCAGGTGGGACAAGAGGGTTTGGGCTGGCGGAGCCCACTGGGTCTTTTCCCGGTGTCCTGTTGGCCCAGTCCGACCCTGTCTCCAAGTAACCATATACTGTTGTAAGGTCACCTTACTATTGTTCTGTTTTGTTTGGCCCAATAGCCTAAAAGATTGAAACTCCAAGAAATTAAGAAGAGCAGCAGGTTATCTCTACTTCCTTATCTGCAGGGCCGTATTTATATATAGGCTCCCGAGGGCCTGTGCCTAGGGCAGCATGGTTTTGGGAGCGGCCTATTTTTTCAATTTAAAAAAACCCTCCCCACTCTCCGCCATGGATTTCCATAGGAAATCCGGTGACGGAGCTGAAGGGGTGGGGCGTAGGGGCGGGGACACTGTGGAAGTGACGTCACGTGCACGTCTGATTTTTTTACTATAAAATCGGACTTTTCAAAAATCCGAATATTAAACCCCGAGGATGGAAAAGTCAGAATCTGAAATTCCGGCATCTCAGACCTGTCGAGGTTGCATATAAGTCAATGGGAGAAGTCCCAATGATTTTTTTATGTGCGTTAAAAACCCTGAAGTTTTCTGAGTTTTTGGGCAAAAATCAGAGTTTTCCGGTGAAAAATCTGAAAAAAACGTAAAAACATGATTTTTTCCCGCAAAGCTAATTTTCGGGAAAATGTAATAATAAATAAGCGTAAAAAAACCCGAGAGGATTTGATCGGAGTTTGTTGCAGAAAATATTGAGATAAATTCGGACTTTGATAAATAACCCCCAAAAAGTTACCTATAGGTCACGTTGATCATTTTTCGCCTGATAGTTCTGCTTTTGTAAGTTTGCCTCACGAGGAAACTTCGGGCGACTTTGGAAAACAAAGCATCCCGTGTGCTTTAGTCGCAGGCGACTTTTCATTATAGCGGATGGGAAGACACGCTTGAAGGCAATTCGGGGAGATTGTCGGCCAGAAGAAGAAGCGATTAAATCTCCCCGAATCTCCTCGCGTGGACTAACCCTAAGAAAGGTAATGTAAAAGCATCAGGCAAATACTTGTATGGCAAAATTATAAATAGCATTCAAAGATAATGTTATGATCGATATTAAAGAAGGTTATTTTCTGGTGTCAGTATCTTTTTAAGTTCCCCAGTGGTGGTTGAAGGACTGTCAGAAACAGGTTTCTGAGTTATTCAGGCAGACCAGTCTGTTCTGGTGTCAAAAGAATGGACTTTCTATTTTCCTATATGTGACTTAAACTATACCAACAAATGTGAGTGTAAATTTTTTTAAATGTTTTAAATTTTTTAATAAAACGGTATTATACTATGCACAATTTGTATCCTTACCTTGGAGCCTAACAGTGGCTGGAGAAGGAGAGGAAGGCACTGGGATCTGTTACTACATGTGATATAAACCTACACCATCTTGTAAGTAGGCATTTTTACCAAAATCCGATGAAGGACCCTGAAAATAATAACTATAACTGCGCACACTTTGGGGATAGGAGGAAGAAGTCTCTTCTAAAGGGGAACTTATACCACCAAATACTTACCCCTTTTTTTCATCTTCAGCACAAGGGTGTTACAAGAATAACCAGAAATACTACACCATATTTTGTTTCTGTTTTTGCTTTCTCCGTTTGCTTTAGGCGCTGTCCCACAAGAAAATATTGATATCTTTGAGTACCAATATTTTTTCTTCCTTTTTCATTACACTTCATTATTGGTCAAAAAATCACCTTGTTTATGTATCAGACATGGAGAGGACACCAAAGTTGACATCATAATTAATGATATGAAGTTGTCTTGTGTCAATAAAAATGAAGAGAAACATCTTGAAAGCTATCATATATGGTCTGATTCTGCTTTTGGACAATTTCCTGGCAGTGTCGCTCTATGACATTGTCTACATCCTTTCTTTTGTTGTTGTAGCTGAATGATTCATGTTATTCATGAGTGCACTGTAAGTGCAGATTAATAGTCTCCCTAAATGCAGAACGATGCCATTTACCATTTGCCTGGATCATATACAATGTCCTGTTTGTGTAAGAAAGGACCAATTAATTGACCTGCTCATGCACTTGATATACTGTTCGGCACTTTCCTGTAAAACCCTGCGCCACCGAGTGATTAAATGCAGGAGTCCAGATGGCATATAAAAGCTTTAAGGTTTGTTAATAAAACACAGATATCATCATTCACAAATGCATAAGGGCGGCACAGAACATCCCAACTTCCCAAAATGTACTCAAATATTGAAGAACAGGTAATGATTAGTCAGTATTCCTTTTTAATTCCCAGTATACCCCCTTGTACAACATGAGTGCAATTAATAGAGTTTACGCCAAACATCGTTTTTGTCTATTGTTGTAATCACAAAATACAGTATCTATGGTTTTTGTTATTTCTTGAGCTAAACGGGACAAGGTAGATAATTAGATTTCCACTGTTCAACCTTACTCCCTTTCCCTACTGTTTTATTAGTAGGAGTCCATTATACAGGGGGATTATTTGTGCACCAGAAATCTAATTATCTTACTCGCAAGGACCAAACATGGAGGAGCTTCAGTTTCCATACCTGGTGAGCTATCCAGAATATTCATGGCCTAATGATAAAACAGGAATAATAGTTTGAACAAGGGAGTGCAACATCAAGTTGAATGGAGGAAAACATATATCATTCTCTCGATTTTAACACTTTGTTAAAAAAACTTATAGACGAATAGAGGACGGGACGGAGACTGATCACCTCCGGGACACGAGAAGACCTATTTTTTTTGTTTCTTAATCATCTCAAACCTGCTATTATTGTTCATACCTGTTGTCTAAATCGACTCCTGGCAGCCAGCAAAAACAGGTATTTTCTTGCCTGCAGCTCTTTATTGAACCTGTATAGAGCTATCTATTACCCGGTTTGTGTTTTATGTTTTGTGATATTCTCTTTCTGAGAGAGTAGAATTAGATGATTAATGCGTGTGGTATCCGGACGTCGATAGGACGCTGATACAACTCTGTCTCTGTACATCATAATGATAAGGGTCTTGGAGAGACCACTGAAGCGTGGTTCAAAGTTGCTAAATGCTTACACAAAGAATTTTGGTCCGAACAAAGAATAATCTAATCAAATGGGAAAGTTAAAGTGATGTATTAGAAGCTCTAGCCCCACAAGAGTTGAGTGGTTGTAACTCATATGGCATACATAGAGCCATCAACTCTCTATGCTAGGAATGTTTCCCGTAATCAGAGCAGGGGAGAGTAAGAATCAGAAAGTGAGAGAATAGTGAGAAGAGACAATTCATCTTTCAGTGCTGAAAACAGCAGCGCTGATACAAGCAGTCTCAGCCCTGCAGCCAAGCTCTACCCCGCCCGTAGAGAAAAAGGGGGGTGTTTTTCAGTGAATGACTTATACATATTAAATGAATGCCTCCACTGTCTAATCAATATTAAATTTATTTAAGGGGTAAAATAAATAGGGATGCACCGAATCCACGATTTGGTTTGGCCAGGATTCGGCCATTTTCAGCAGGATTCTGATTTGGCCGAATCCTTGTGCCTGGTCGAACTGAATCTGAATCCATAAAATCATGTGACTTTTTGTTACATTTGCATATGCAAATTAGGGTTCGGATTCGGTTTGGTATTAGGCCGAATCTTTCACAAAGGATCCGGGGGTTCATCCGAATCCAAAAAGGTCATCTAGAAGAACAAATGACCATTATCTCTAAAACTCACCCAAACTGACCTTCAGACTGCCGCGCAAGCCATTCCAAAGCCCCCAGTTTGGAGTTAATGCCTTATACATTCACTGTCTAATCAATATTTTATTTATTTTTGGAGCCAAAATAAATATAGTACCAGTGGTACCCAAAAATCTCATCCTAAATGGCCTTCAAACTGGGCCTTGAGGTCCATATAGGAGCACAAATGGCCATTCTCCCAAATTCTCACCCAACCTTCAGACTGACACCCAAGCCCTCCTAAAAGGGCAAGCCCCACATTATGGGAACCACTGCCTTATACATTAAATTAATGTGACCACTGTCTAATCAATATAATCCTAAAGGAGAAGGAATGTCCTTTTATACTTGGGGGTGCCAAATGTTAGGCACCCCAAGTGATTGCATTTACTTACCTGACCGGCCCAGGGTATTCCAGCAAGCACCACGGAGTCATTGGCTTCCAGCTTCTTCTCGCTGCTGCACATGCTCAGTATCGGTAAATGCTGGACTTAAACGAAAAAGCCGCCTATTTTTTTCTACTGCGCATCTGTCTGCCCTGGAAAATTTGAAGAACGAAGAAGCAGGAAAATGATCACCCCCGTGGTGCTCATTGGAATAACCCCAGGCTGTTGGGTGTCAGGTAAGTAAATGCGATCACTTAGGGGTGCCTAATTTTTGGCACCCCCAAGTAAAAAGGATTTTCTTTCTCCTTTAAAGTAAATGAATATACTTTAGAAACTGTTGCCTTGACTATTCATTGCCGTTAATAAACCAGAACCAAAGGAGTTACAGGTAGAGTTTCATTATCTCCCTTACAACCCATATCTTTTAAAAAGAAAGTTGCCGTGTGACATTTTGCACTTAATAGAGGCTTTTAGCTTTCCCTTCAGTGCTGAAGTAGATGAAGTGAGCTTTCAACGGAGGCTTCAGCTATTGCAATCAAGAGCAATATGAAAAGATTTCCTCCCACCTCAGCACTATTTAAAACAAATACTAATTCGCCTCAAGTTGTGCAGAACGTTGTTTCGCATAACTAAACGCTCACACAGTTCTTTTCGGAAAAAGGGCTATAGGGTATACGTCGGCAAGCCCGCTTCCATTAACAGCTGCCAGGGGTTTATATTTTAATATAGCAGTTTTTTTACAGTGCCATATAGCAACCATCTTTCCGTTTTAGGATACGCCAATTAGTATGCCCTCTGCTCTTGCCTGTGGCTCAATAACACCATTTTTATCTGCAAGGAAGAGTACCGTATATACTTGAGTATAAGCCGTCCCGAGTATAAGCCAAGGTACCTAATTTTACCTCCAAAAACTGGGAAAGCTTATTGACTCGAGTATAAGCCTAGGGTGAGAAATGCAGCAGCTTCTGGTAAGTTTCAATCAAAAAATTGAGGGTTTCTGCTCCCATTGGAGGTGCCGGCATCTCGTTTTTTGGATGCCGACGACCATTCTTGGATGCCGGCGAATATTCTTGGAGACTATTCTTGGACGCTGGCGACTATTCTTGGACACCGGCAACTATTCTTGGACGCCGGCAACTATTCTTGGGCGCCTGCGACCGTTTTTGCGCTTGACCCGAGTATAAGCTGAGGTCGTTTTTCAGCATATTTTGGGGGCTGAAAAACTCGGCTTATACTCGAGTATGTACGGTAAGTATGTTGCTGACGACAATTAAACTGGGTTGTTGTCTCCTAAATTAAACTCGATGAACGATCTGATTTGTTGTCAAATTTAATATGCAAATAAGCAGTGCCCCCCACGCTGCTCCAGAATTTGCTCAATCAAAGTAGATGATAGGAGGGCATAAAATAAAATGCAACATTTATTAATCATCATAAATAATATAAGACCACGTCTGGTGCATTTTAGGTGTTTAAACATGCCTTCTTATTATCCACTTTGGAGTGGCAATGCTTTTGCCACCCTCCATATACATAAGACTCAGGCTTTGTTATACCTGGGCCAATGGGCCAGGATCAGTTTTTGGGTAGTTATTAAGGCATTTGGGTGATGAAGAGTTTGGTAGTTAAACTCCCAGGTAATTACCACATCTGGACACACGGATAATGCTCAAACTCAGAAGATGACATTTATTGGAAGATGCACCAAACTACAGATTAGCAAAAAAAGCAATCGTACAGCTCCGGACAGTGGTTCGGCCATCTTTACACTGTGTAATACAGTTTTATAAAATGTCAGATTTTCACTATTTTTTCATGAAAATGTCAGATTTTCACGATTTTTTCATGAACGTGTCCGAATTTCAAAATTTTTCGTGAACTTTCCAATTTCACAATTTTTCGTGAACTTTTTTGCCATTATGCGCATTTTGCTGTATATTCCCAAATTTTTTGGCGAAGCTAAACCATCACTATTCAGCAGTATTAAGATGTAACCCTATAATAGCAAGCATAAGCAGCTTGACCTGTCTTTGAGGCCTGTTGTTTATTTTTTATTAAAGGGGAACTATCACAAAAATGAAAATTAAATATTAGCTTCAGCATACTAAAATAAGAAACTTTCTTAATAAAATCAATTAAAAATTCTCTGAAATAATCAAGTTTATCTTCACTATTTCTCTCTCAGCATCTGTTTCTCCTCATTCTGCCTTCATTCAGGAAGATGAATGATCCAATATATCTTATAGGGGGGCTCCTTTTGCCTAGAAGATGTATTAGAGCTCAATCTATTAAACTCACCAGACATCATGTCTCTCTACATGCAGAATTTGTGCAAAAGGCATTTATTTTGTTTGATTTTATTTGTAATGGAATCAGTTATTTGAGTGAGCTCTAATACATCTGCTAGGAAATTGAGCCTCCCCTATAAGATATATTGGATCATTTATCTGACACCCAACTACTGCATGAAGACAGAATGAAGAGAAACAGATGCTGAGAGAGGGATAGTGAATATAAACTTGATTATTTCAGAAACAATGCAGAATTTTTAATTGATTGTATTCAGAAAGTTTCTTACTTCAGTAAGAAGCTTATATTACATTTTCATTTTTATGATAGTTCCCGTTTAAGTGCACAAATTGGGGTTCTGCACCAAAGTCACAACATTACCGAGTTCACCCAAGTTATATTGGTTTGCTGTATTGACTTGCTTCAAAACTTTTTAATCTTAAAAGGAAAATATATTCCCCTTTATGACATTCAGTTGGGCTTATGTAGAAAGTGTACATAAACGTCTGAATTTCCAGATATGATACAAATTTATTTTATTTTACACAGACATTCCTGGCTCCACAGGTTGAAAGGAAACCTGATAATCTGACCAACCATTTCCCTTAGGCTCACAGTGTAAAAAAAACCCCATCCCTTGCATTATTTCATTGTAAAGTGAAGCATTCTGCTTTCGATAGTGGGTGATGTCTAGAATACACTGCTTCACAATGGAACAATGCGAATAAGGGGTTGCATTACACTGAAAGCCTAAAGAGGGGTTGGGAAATGGTTTTTCAGATTATCCTGGTCATCAGGGGAGGCCTGGACCATGGGGTCTACTTAGGGTTGCCTCCTTTTCCGGAAAAAAATACCGGCCTTCCTATATATTTATCTTTTTTCCCTATTAATAACATTGGGATCATCCATCATTTTTACCAGCCAGTCCAGTAAAATACCGGCCAGGTGGCAACCCTAGGTCTGTATTATAGTCCCCCCTTTCCAACCCCTCTCCTGCTTTAAACTTGACCCCAGGAGGGATGGGGATTAAGGACTCCTCTTTTTGCATGGTGGCCCGACTCTTTCAAGGTATGCTACTGATTATCATGGTTTAAATGTATTTTTGAAGTTCAGGTAGTATTTATGCACATTTTCTACATAAGCCCAACTGAATGAGCTCATGTCAAAAATGTTGAGGAAGGAATAAACTTGAAGCATACCTACCCAGGTCTCTTTGTTTTTTTTTACCCTGTTACTGTTCATTGCAATTAAAATGTTCTAATTACCAGGTATCAGTTGGTTCCTCAATAAATCAGGTTTGAAATTTTAATCAGTTGAGGCCCCAGGTAGTCCAGCATTGACACCTTCCTTCTTCTTGGATGGAAAGGCAACCCTACCCTATCATAAATAGCAGGCCCATGTAAAGTTGCAATACCCATTATCTTTTTTTAAGGTGCATTTGGTCTCCTTTACTATTTAATCCAGGCAGTGTTGTAACTAGAAGCATGGGTGGCCAATAGAGCAGGGTAGGGGACAACCCTTAGAAGACCCTGAGGTCTGAAGGACCCACTTACAACAACGGGGTCTGTTGTACATTAATTACACCACTAAAGATCAGGGCTAGGCTTGCCAGCATATAAATTCATTTTTTTTTTTTTAATTTTAATGCTTATTGATGTGAAAGAGCATTCATATCTACTTACTGTACTTCATTAAACTTTCCTTCTAATGAGATTTCATTAGTGAGAATTCCATATCAAAGGCAAGGTCTCTCCTTTGTTGTATCCCCCACTCAATGACATTGTTGCCATTATAATCCATTTCCTTGAAATCCCAGTATTCTCCGAGTCTGCTTCATTTTTCCTGCTGTTGTGTTTAACAGGAGAGCTGCTGAATAAAAAGCTAAATAACTAAAAAAAAACACAAATAATAAAAAAACAAAACCAATTACAAATTGTCTCTCTTGCAATTTTCCGAAGTCGCCCGAAGGCAACTTTTCTTGCATGTTCGATTTTCGTCGATTTTTATAGAGAATTCGGGGGAGCATTGGATGGATTTAATGAAAAGCACCAAGAATTTTGATTTTTTTTTTTTAAAAAAATGTAAGTTAAATTTGCTTACTTTTTTCAATTAGCTTAGGCCCAATTTTATTTCAGCAGACATCTCAACTAAAATAATTTCTTGTGTTCCTTAGGGTCGGGGCACACAGGCAGATTCGGAGAGATTAGTCGCCCGGTGACAAATCTCCTCTTGTTCGGGGCGACTAATCTCCCCGAACTGCCACCCCTTCTTGGAGTGATTCATTTTTGGAAGTCGCCTTCGGGCGACTTCGGAAAACGAATTGCTAGAAAGTGATATTCTGAGACAATTTGAAATTGGTTTTCCTTTAAATCATTTGTGTTTTTTTTTAGTTATTTAGCTTTTTATTCAGCAGCTCTCTCAACAGCAAGAAAAATGAAGCAGACTTGGAGAATACTGGGATTTCAAGGAAACGGATTAAAAATGGCAACAATGTCATTGAGTGGGGGATACAACAAAGGAAAGACCTTGCCCTTGATATGGAATTCTCACCAGTGAAATCTCATTAGAAGGAAAGTTTAACGAAATTGAAAACGCTTTCTGTGAGAGCATGAAATGTAATCTGGAATTCTTACCTTGTCGTTTCATTTGACCTTTCATTAAGGACATTGTAGGATTTAATGAGAAGCCATTCAAAGGCAGGTGGGATGATTAGCCTCTCTGGAACAATCAAGCTGATCGAACCCCAAAAAAAAAAACATTACATTTTTTTGCTTCACGTCCCCAGCAGCAATTGGCGTAATGTATTTATCAACACATATATATAATGATATCAATCTCGTTCGGAATAAAGAAAAGGAGACGCAATTAGCCTCAGTTTCCTTTTGCTTACTTTAGCAGCTCTTCATTCAATTACCGTCTTGTAGAAAACCAGATCTGAATGATTGATTCTAATTTATTGTAATCAGCAGAAGCGTGGATAAGAATAGATGAGGGTTTTTTTTTTGAATCATTGATTACATTACACCGGCTTCTTCACAGTCAGTTGTTGATAGGCCATAAATCCTAAAGGATATCTGCCAGCTTTTGTGTTAACTAGAATTACAAGGATATCCATGCTGCTAGCATTCATGGGTATTAAAAACCGACTTACATATTAGAGACAGTGAATACACCCAAGTTGGGATGTAACAGGGCAAAGCTAATAATAAATAAAATACACTATCTACTGCCAAAATATTTAGGGCCTTTGCCAAACCCTTTAGTCATAATCACCCGAAATGCAAGTAAGATCACTGCTGCATGAAAATGACTTATGAGCACCTTAACCCTAGACATGTTTCTAAGATCACTGCAGAAATAAACTATGAGAACATTAACCAGAGGCATTGTAAGGGCCCGAAGGTACAGTGGAGGAGGCAGGTAGTAGAAGGGTAAGGCAAGAGAGTAGTCAAAAGTCCAGGCAATAGTTCAATCCAGGCAGAGAAGGGTCAATCCGAATAACAGGCAAGGTCGGTACACAGGAATCAATCAATAATAAAACACCCAGGAATACACAAAGTTAAACCTATACTTGGGCAATGTCTGCAGTGTCCAGAAGGCTTTATATAGGCCAGGATTGGCGCCAAAGTTTGGGCGCAATGGCGTCATGACGCTGGCGTCCTGACACCGGCGTTTAGACGCCGGCGCACGTTCTGACGCTAGTGTTTAGGCGCACACATTTAGGCGCCAGCGACCAATCGGCAGGCGGGAAGACGCTGGCGTCATAGCGCTGCGACCAGCAGGATCCACATGGAGGGTCAAGGAGTCGCCATTTTGGATGCCGTCGCCATCTTGGATGTGAGTAGTGACTTCCATTTCCATTACAGGCATTCACAGTGGGACAAACAGAATCTTTATCTTTTTTTCCCATCTCCTTCCAATAAAGAGGAAGATTTTCGGTCAGGCACGGATTTGTCCTCTGAACCCAGCAGGGCAACATGCAGGCACGTTTGTTCCTGCAATTGCAGTTGGAAGCATTAAGCAAAGTTTTCCCGCGTTAAACAAGTTCGTTCTTCTTCCCCGTGTCTGATTCAGGTGTAATATAATGAAGCCTTAAAGGAAAACTATACCCCCCAAACAATGTAGGTCTCTATTAAAAGATACTGAGTAAAACAGCTCATGTGTAAAACCCTGCTTCATGTAAATGAACCATTATCATAATAATATACTTTTTTAGTAGTATGTGCCATTGGGTAATCATAAATAGAAAATTGCCATTTTAAAAAATAAGGGCCGCCCCCTGAGATCGTAAGATTCACTGTGCACACATACAAACCACATGAAAGGTCACATGAGCCAATTAACAGACAGAGTTCTGCCTTTTGCTTCCTCACTTCTTCCTGTTACAGTTAGAGTTGTAGTATTTCTGGTCAGGTGATCTCTGAGGCAGCACAGATAGAGTCACGAAATGGTGGTTCAAGACAAGAGATGTAAAAGGGCAATATTTATGTAAATATATATTCCAGTTTGGTAAGATTCTTTAATATGTCATTCAATTTGATATAAACTATCTGTTGCTTAAGTATTCATTTTGGGGGTATAGTTTTCCTTTAATGACATATTCATCTCAGTATGGAAGTTAACAGCAAGTACCGGAAATCAGCATTCTCATTGGTGATTAGCGATGGGCGAATTTCTCCTGTTTCGCTTCGCCAAAAAATGTGCGACTTTCCCAAAAATAATCAAAATTCGTGAAATCAGAAAGTTTCTCTTCTTGAAATTTGGACATTTTCACGGAAAAATAGGGAAAATCTGACATTTTCCCAACAAAATCTTGAAAATTGGACATTTTCACGAAAAATCGGAAATTGACACCCGCGCCCGAGCTGATATTGGCGTTAAAGTCAATGGGCATCCGAATAGTGTTGGCGCAGGGGGATTTTGATGCAAGCAACTTTTCGGACGTGCGTCCAAAAAAATTCGCAGCAAATTTGTGCCAGGCGAATTTATTCGCCCCATCACTCTTGGTGAATTCTATTGCATATATAATTAAGTTTCTGTTCAGCAGAATTGCTATTGGTGAATTTGCATGTTCGATTTTCTTCAAATTTTATAGAGAATTCGGAGGAGCAGTGGATGGCTTTAATGAAAAGCACCAAGACTGATATACCTGATTTTTTTTTAAAAAAATGTAAGTTAAATTTGCTTAGGCCCAATTTTATTTCAGCAGACATCTCAATTGAAATCATTTCTCGTGTTCCTTAGGATCAGGGCACATAGGCAGATTCGGGGAGATTAGTCGCCCGGCGACAAATCTCCTCTTCTTTGGGGCGACTAACCTCCCCGAACTGCCTCCCCCGCTTCCCGCAGGCTAAAATGTACATCGCTGGTGGGATGGCACTCGGAGTGATTCGTTTTCAGAAGTCGCCCAAAGTTGCCGTAAGAGGAAACTTCGGGCGACTTCAGAAAACAAATTGCTAGAGAGTGATACTTGTGATTGGTTTTCCTTTTTATTATTATTTTTTTTTTTTGTTATTTAGCTTTTTATTCAGCAGCTCTCCAGTTCAAAGCTGGTTGCTAAGGTCCACATTATCCTAGCAACCATGCACAGATATGAAGAAGAGACTGGAATATTAATGGGAGAGGCCTGAAAAGAAAGATGAGTAATAAAAAGAAGCAATAACAATACATGTGTAGCCTTACAGAGTATTTGTTTTTTAGATGGGGTCAGTGACCCCCATTTGAAAGCTGGAAAGAGTCAGAAGAGGAAGGCAAATCATTCAAGAACTATAAAAGAGAAAAAAATGAAGGCCAATGGAAAAGTTGCTTAAAATTATCCATTCTATAACTTTCTAATTGTTAACTTAAGGATAAACCACCCATTTGTGTAGACGTTCGTGGTTTTCAAAAAAACAAAACAAAACCCTCTAAAACCCTCTTGCAAATTTGATTTTGATAAATAGGCCTCATAATGTACAGTGAAAGAATGCACTTATACACCATTGCCTATTTACAAAGAAAAACATATTGAATACAGGCTAACGATACATTATTTTCATGATAAGACTATATGACGAGAAGGCAGATTTAAGGGAGAAAAACACTAAGGGGCCGATTCATCAAGAGTCGAATATCGAGGGTTAATTAACCCTCGATATTCGACTGTGAAATAAAATCGTTCGACTTCGAATATCGAAGTCGAACGATTTTGCGCAAATCCTGCGATCGAACGATCGAAGGATTTTTCGTTCGATCGATTAAATCCTTCGAATCGAACGATTCGAAGGATTTTAATCCAACGATCGAAGGAAAATCCTTCGATCAAAAAATCACAGGCAAACCTATGGGGACCTTCCCCATAGGCTAACATTGAGTTCGGTAGCTTTTAGCTGCCGAACTAGGGGGTCGAAGTTTTTTTTAAAGGGAAAGTACTTCGACTATCGAATGGTCGAATAGTTGAACGATTTTTACTTCTAATCGTTCGAATCGTTCGAATTCGAACGAATTCGAACGAATTTAACCAATTCGATGGTCGAAGTACCCAAAAAATACTTCGAAATTCGAATTTTTTTTCATTCGAATCCTTCACTCGAAGTTAGTGAATCTGCCCCTAAAACAAAGGAAAACAAACTTCAGCTCTCATCTCTGCATAAATTATAACAGTTTTTATTGTTTGTGCGCTGACTCTTTTTAGGCTGAGAGAAGGAAATTATCGTATTATTGAAAAACATGACTGCAGGGAAAGAATTAATTGTACAGTTGCACTAGCACAAAGCTGCATAGAAGGTGCTCCATAATCTCCTTAGTTCTGCTGAAATACGGATATTTTCATGCGTGGATGATTCGCCATGATTTCCATTTTTTTAACTGGTTGATCCAGAATCCTGTTTTAACATCGATTTCCCTACACGCGTTTGTTTCCCGGCTTTGGTTGTGGGAGAAAATGAAGTTCAAAATGGCAAATAAGTTCACTCAATGGGGCAAATTCACTAAAGGGTGAATCTTCGCCTGCGAGAAGTTTCGCTAGCGTTAATTCATCAGCGCGAGCATTTCAGAACGAAGTTTTGCTAATGTTCATTTCTGCCTAGCGAAACTTCATTAGTACTCTTACGCTTAGGTCAATTTGAATAGGGCGGGTACATATAGGTCAGATATATGTCTTTATTAGAGATAAAGGGGCAAATTCACTAAGCGCCGAAGCGCTGAACGCTAGCGTTAATTCGCTAGCGTTTGGCATTTTCGTTACTTCGCAAATTCACTAACGAGCGCTGGCGTAGATTCGCTAGTGTTACTTCGCACCCTTACGCCTGGCGAATTTTCGCTATGGACGTAACTACACAAATTCACTAACGCGCGCAGTGTACTGAACGCTACCTTTTACGCTAGACTTCCTTCGAAAATTTTTTTGGGGCTCCCCTTCCTCCCCCCTACATTTCCTGACTCATGGCAACTTACCTAGACAGTGGGCACATGTGTAGGGCAAAATAAAATTTTTATTTGATGTTTTGAAGGTTTTCTAGCCATTTGTAGTGCTGATACGTATTCCTCCATTGAAATTTGAATTTGGCGCCGTATGCAAATTAGCCTTCGCTAGCGTAACTTCGCTTCACTTAGCGAATCAACGCTAGCGCAACTTCGCAATCTTACGCTACCCCTGTGCGCAACTTCGGATTTTAGTGAATTTGCGGAGCGCTGGCGAAACTACGCCTGGCGAAGTGTGGCGAAGTGCGGCGAAGCGTGGCAAAGTTGCGCCTGGCGCAACTCGGAATGTTAGTGAATTTGCCCCAAAGAGAGGTGCAAATGCTTGAAGTGGCCACTTATTATTACACATTTCCAAGGAAGCAAAATAAAGACAAAAGATCATATAATGCCCTAGACATGAGCCCTAAAACAAATGGGACATGCCCCTCAAATGGTAAAAAAAGGTTAAAACAAAAATTTGTAATAGTTCTAAATTTTAAAGACAATCCAGCTTTAACATATGAAAAAACGCCAATTTTTTTATCATTATAATGACTTTTCAGCATACAGGATATGATGTCACTGACATAAGATTGAGGAGGATGTACAGTAAGTAGCTTTACTTATCAGTTTGCCAGGTCTAAGCTGGCGAAGGAAACTCTGGCAAAAGAGGTGACGTTCTGTATAATTCACACTTTAGTGAATTTGGGGAATAACGATCGTTCACCTGAGCAAAAATTCACCTGGTGATAGGGCACGAACTGTGCTATTGACGGTCTTTATCGCTAGCGGATTGTCCTCTACGCCTGTTAGTAAATTGGCGATGTCCCTGCGGATGGGATTTCTGTTGAGTTTTCGCTAGCGTCTGCCCTTTAGTAAATCTGCCCCAATGTGAAAAATATGTCGAAAAATATATTTGTCTTATAAGAGGCCGATTCACTAACTTCGAGTGAAGGATTCGAAGGTAAAAAACTTTGAATTTCAAAGTTTTTTTTGGGCTACTTCGACCATCGAATGGGCTACTTCGACCTTCGACTACGACTTTGAATCGAAGGATTCGTAGTAAAAATCGTTCGACTATTCGACCATTCGATAGTCGAAGTACTGTCTCTTTAAAAAAAACTTCGACCCCCTAGTTCGCCATCTAAAAGCTACTGAAGTCAATGTTAGCCTATGGGGAAGGTCCCATAGGCTTGGCTAACTTTTTTTGATCGAAGGATAATCCTTCGATCGTTGGAATAAAATCCTTCGAATCGTTCGATTCGAAGGATTTTATCGTTCGATCGAAGGAATTATCCTTCGATCGTTCGATCGAACTATCTGCGCTAAATCCTTCAACTTCGATATTCGAAGTCGAAGGATTTTAATTCCTAGTCGAATATCGAGGGTTAATTAACTAGAGTGACTAGAGTGAAATTCCGCCACTAGAGTGAAATTCCGCCACTAGAGTGAAATTCCGCCACTCTCCATTCATTTCTATGGGGTTTTTAAAGGCGTATTTATCAAAGGGTGAACTTTCACTTTCACCCATTGATAAATACGCCTTTCAAAATCCCATAGAAATGAATGGAAAGCTGCGGAATTTCACTCTAGTGGCGGAACTTCACTCTTTGATAAATTTACCCCTTGAAGTTCAGGAGGTACTTTGATCTTGCCGCAACATGTGCTCTGGTTAGGGTTGCCACCTGCCCGGTTTGGACCCGCACAGCCCGTTTTTTTTTTGAAGGGCTGCCCGGGTCAAAACTGCCTGCCCCATTTTCCAAATTAGGAAAACCGGGCAGGATTTCCTATGATTGAAGCGGCGATTGGCCAATCTCCGTGCCATAGCCCCTCCCCTGACACCACCACGGTCACGCCATTGCCACGTCACTGGCCCGCCCCCTGCCCGGATTCCACCCGGAGAAAAGATGGCAACCCTAGCTCTAGTGCATTGCATCGATCTAAGTTTGCCACCTGGTGGAATTTCAAGCCATACATTGACAGTAGTAATGTGCGGGCTGACTCGATACCCGCAGGACCCGTAGGATTACACGCGGGTTGGACAAGTTTGGGTCGACCTCGCTGTGCTGTTTGCAGGTTGCGGGTGACCCTACACTGCCGGCTTCCAATTTTATAGGTGCGTGCCATTTTGTGATGTCATCGGCAGGGCGGCGGGCGTGGATCTATAAATGGAATAGAGGGCAGAAGTTGGGTTTGGGCGTGCGCAGGTCGGGCGGGTACAGACATTATCAGATCTGCCTGCAAGTTGGTCTGTGTATGGTGAGTCCCAGCATTCTTAGCAGGCCAGTGACTCTCTGAATGCTGGGTAACACAATAGCGTGCAACTGGGGGGGCCAGAACATCTTTTTGCTAGTAGCAATACAGTGACAGCCTCTATCAGATTAGCCCATAAATCAATTTATACAACAACCTGGAATGTGAATTTAAGGTAGATGTGATAGTTACCGTAGCAACTTTGAGGAAAAATGATTGCCTGGAGCGTATTCCCTTCCTACCGCCGCACTTCATGATAAGGACTCAAAAAAAAAAAATCCTAGAGATGCCAATTACGTCCGAAGTGGAAGAGGGAATCTGCAAATAACCACAGTGAAACAGAACACGGGGACTTTATTGCTTATGATAAACAAAAAGCTTTTTCTAATACAGTCCGACCGTAGATGAATGGGTTATGGCAATGTCAGATGGGTTACTCCAGCCATAACTATTATGAAAGATTAAAAGCCGCAGGCAAACAGGTGTTGCATGTGCTAAAGGGAAACAGTTTTTATGAAGACTGCAGAGAGAAGACCTATATACATATATATTCAGCTGGATCTGCTGAACTTGCATGAACTTGGAAAGAAAATCTCAGATTGATGAATTCATACAATTGTGTCTTGAAAACTTTGCAATAGATATATGTATATGCAAATTGGCAGTATGCAAATGTCCTCTTGTTCTATATTCCCAGGGGCATCCCTGATGCAATATTTATTGCCACCAGCTATCACTGATCTCATTGAAGAGCACCAAAGGCAAAAGGTTAAGCTGATTGGTTTGGGAACCAAACTGGAGAGCATATGGGAAGAAGAAGCCGAAGCTCTTACAGAGCTTGTCAAAGATGTGAGACTTGGGCCTGTAACCCAGACTTGAGGGTCTGATGTGATCTGAAGGCCAAAAGGTGATCCAAGCCACTGCTCAAAGTGACAGCCCATCATCATCATAGCTCCAGAATGTTATAAAACCCCCAGCTCTCAATCACACGGGGTGCGTGGTCACGCGGGGGTGGTGTGCACGGAGGTTGGTGGGTGCTAGGGCCATGCTGCCTAGGGGCACCAAAGAGGGGACTCCAGGCCTGGATGGTATGTTGACTTCAAGTCAATCAAAAGGAGGACTGCCCATTATTTAGATGCTCCCCTGGAGTTCCAATGTTCTAGTAGAGCAACTTGCAGCTCAGATGGGAAAAGATGCCTAAGCTCCTACATAGCTTGTGAAAGATCTAAACCAGGCTAGAAGGTCTGATGGGGTCTGAAGGCCAGAAGGTGAACCAGGCCACTGCTAGAGCTCCAGCAACTTATGCAACTCTTTAGAATAATTTGCAAATTGTTGACAAACATGGGGTCTTACAATAATTTAATAAACAAGTGTTACAAAATAAAAACGGCATCAGAGAGTCTAAAATGCAAGGGGACAGTTGACACATTAGGATGTTGAAAACTGGCCAGTGATTCTTTCTGGTATATTGACATCAAGTAAATCAATCAGGTGGGTAATCAGAGAGGATTTGAAGGTTTAAATGGAAAGGAAGGGCTGCCAAATATTTAGATGCTCCCCTGGAGGCTCAAGGTCCTAGAAAAGCAACTTGCAGCTCAGAGGGGAAGAAGAGGCCTAAGCTCCTGAAGAGTTTACCCAGACTTGAGGGCCTGATGAAGTCTGAAGGCCAGGAGGTGATCCAAGCCACTGCGGAGAGTGACAGTCCCTTATCATCATCATCATCATAGCACCAGCAAGTTATGCAGCTCTTTAGAATACTTTGTAAACTGTAGACAAACAGGGGTCTTAAAATACTTAAAAAAAACAAGTGTTACACAATCAAAATGGCATCAGAAGGCTTACAAAATGTAAGGGGACAGTTGACACATAAGAATGTTGAAAAATGATTTTTATAGTATGTTGACTTCAAGTAAATCAATCAATCAATCAGGTGGGTCTTCAGAGAGGATTGAAAGGTTTTAAGGGAAAGGGAGAACTGCCAAATAACTAGATGCTCCCCTGGTGGGCCAAGGTCCTAGTAGAGCAAAGCCAAGGATCATTGTCAGCCCGCTCCTCTTCATAGACCTTGATATACCTATAACATTTAGCACTATCTACATCTCATTGGTGCTGGAGTGGGCAGTGGATATCAGGTTCTCTGGTGGGTCCCATGAGGCCCAGTACAAACCTGTTCCCTGCCTTTCCAATACCAGTCCATGTTTTCCTGCCTGACTTTTAGGTGTATTGGTACAAATGACAATACCACAAACGTACCTGCATTGGGGATTTAAGTTGAATGCAAATGTTTTTGTCCCCCATTCCATAAGCCTTATAAGACCATGCTTTATAAGCATTATGTATATATACAACCAAACATAAATCACCACTGATAAATGTTTCCACGTTTGAAAAACTGCATTTTTTTTTGCTCTGCTTCATTATTTTTCAGGCCCTCAGTGACTGAATGAGTTAAACGGAAAAGCGGGGCTCTGCGAGGATATGTAAAGTATTATTTCAATAAATCTAAATGCTTCTTTCATTGCTAATATAAAAAATGTCCTTTTACATTATTCAGATCCACTTACACCGACGACGCTTAATAAGATGGTTCAGGGGAGAGAGTGACACAGTTAGCAAGCCAAGCACTTTCAGTTCAGCCTACAGGGAGAAATGGGTTTTAACGTAGCAGTGAATCATAAACAAGCTCATTCCAGTCGCCCAAGCCTATTCCAATATATATGTACTGAGCTCAATGGCCGTGTAGTCTATTTTAGTAATTGCCGTGTACTGTACAAAGAGATAGCTAAAAGGCTGGCTTTTTAATTGTCTTTTAGATTTATACTTTATTAGAAAATGACACCGCTGTCCGGTCACAATCCAAAAAATAGAAAATACACCATGTGTAAAATATAAGAAGGGTTTATTTTCCATGAATTTGCCCTAAATAGACAATAAAAGATGGATACTTAGGGGCCAATTCACCAACTTCGAGTGAAGGATTCAACGTAAAAAAACTTTGAATTTCGAAGTGTTTTTTGGGCTACTTCGACCATCTAATGGGCTACTACGACCTTCGACTACGACTACGACTTCAATGAATTGAAGGATTCGTACTAAAAATCGTTCGACTATTCGACCATTCGATAGTCGAAGTACTGTCTCTTTAAGAAAAAACTTCGACCCCCTAGTTCGCCATCTAAAAGCTACTGAACTCAATGTTAGCCTATGGGGAAGGTCCCCATAGGCTTTCCTAAGTTTTTTTGATCGAAGGATATTCCTTCGATTGTTGGATTTAAATCCTTCGAATTGTTCGATTCTAAGGATTTTATCGTTCGATTGAATGAATAATCCTTCGATCGTTCGATCGCACTATTTGCGCTAAAATCCTTCGACTTTGAATATTCCCAGTCGAATATCGAGGGTTAATTAACCCTCGATATTCGACCCTTTGTGAATAGCTCAGTGTGAAAGAAGGACATCTCTTTTCTTCATATTTGTCTTTATAAGATATGGACCTCCCAACAAACATGACGTTCAAATAAAATAGCAGTTGGACAATAATGATCATAATCTTCACTTATTTAGAACTGCCTCACCCATATAACATATATCAACAAGACTAATCACTGGAATAGACCTTTCTTTACTTGGGGCTTGGAGAACGTTAGGGTTTTTGGCCACCATGTAAGAAGGAAAATCCAAAGCTGGAAAAAGCAGCAATTATAGGACTTATTTTGTAAAGGAAGTATACAGTGAAAAGAAAATATTAATATAATGCTAATATCTGGAGATTACTGTCCAAAGTTGTCCACATCATAGCACTGTTTAGGTGATCTATGCTAAAAAAGATGTATATCCAGGTGTAGAAACAAAAAGCATGGATCCAGATCTGGTGGGATTCTCAGTGGAATATTCTCTTGCATTTATTGAACTGCTGGTCCAGAAGAAGATTTTACTGGGATGATGTTGGTTTATGGAATGTTAAACCCTAATGTTGCTTCAGCCACTGATAATACTGTTTCTTGGTATAACCTGGGGAATGTCGAATTTGGGTACAGTTGGTTGAGAAACAGTTGAGTAGAATGCCTGTGATTTAGAGGAATCATTGTCCAATTCAGGGCCCTAGAAGTTTTTTTGGACAACTGTAGCCCATGTTTAGTGGACACCTAAAGGTCATGGCACATGCTCAGATTCGGTGAGATTAGTTGCCCGGCGACAAATTCCCTCTTCTTAGGGACAACTAATCTCCCCAAACTGCCTCCCGCCAGCTAGAATGTAAATCGCTGTCGGGATGGCACTCGGAGTGCTTCGTTTTCCAAAGTTGGCTCTCGAGGAAACTTTGTGCGACTTCGGAAAACCAATGATCCGAGTTCCATCCCGCCGGCGATTTACATTCTAGCTGGTGGGAGACAGTTCGGGGAGATTAGTCACCCCAAAGAAGAGGAGATTTGTCGGCGGTTGACTAATCTCCTCGAATTTGATTGTGTATGTTTGCTGGGTTTTCATTTGGAGGGGTTGGACTTGATGGACTTTGTCTTTTTTCAACTCGATTTAACTATGTAACTATGTGTGCCCTGACCCTAAGACTTAAAAGGTATAACCTATAGTCTTATTTAATTACAGTATAATATTGCCATGCAAAAATTATATGGCAATCTCCCTATTTTATATATTTATATATTTATATTTCAAGATGGTTGACCAAGTGCAGGTTTCTTATTTCAAAATCTTTGAATATCCTCTTGCACATGTAATTGTATTTGGGCTGATTACTGGGGAATTCAGCAGGTCATTTTCATAGACAGCCTATGAGTAAGTGCCCCATTAGGCACGAAACGCGTTAGGTTTTATGTCCTAATAAATTTTCTTTTTTTAACATAATTTGTTCTTGATTATTGGAGATCCTCACACTCTTCCTTTTGGATTTAGTGTCTTGCATTTTCATAGACAGTTAACATCGCCTTTAAGTATATCAATGGCCTGCAGGATTCTATACCAAGAAATGGAAATTCCTGCATTAAACAAAGATGAGAAGAGCATCGGAAAAGGAGCCGAGTTATTGCCCCTTGTTCGCCCCTGAAGAATTCATAAAAATAGCAACCACTTTGTACATCATCGTTTCTGATCATTGTTTCTGATTCATGAAAGCAAGTTTAAAGAAAAAATTATTTTACATCTGAATGCACTTGCAAAAGGCACGCTTGTCATTACAGAACGAAGACATTCAGTGCTGAAAGGCGAACGTGGGATGTTTCCAGTAGTTGACGCATTGATGTTTTCTGGGTTCTTTTTTTTTTCATTGTTTGTTGAATATTTATGTCTAAGGGAAACATTTAGGCTTGGCAAGAAATCCACAACAATGGCAATAAGAGCAGCGTTTGAAACATTTGGAAAATACAAGTCTTGACCTCAGTCTCTGCTAAATATATGGAATGCAGTCATCTTTTAACAAAGTTTATCACTTTATGCAGGGACATCCAGGTGACTCCTGAGCAAAAGCTTTCAAAAGAAAACAGAAAAAGCTATTTATTGGGATGAATACTTGGAAGAAATGTGACTTTGGGCCTGTTCCTTATATCTGATCCATTCTTCAAATTCTATTGTTTTTTAAACATGTTGGAAGACCCAAATTATACTCTAGTGGCAAAAGTAGATGTTCTGAGACCCTCAGCAGAAGGTTTTGAGTCTCCCCTCCAAAACAAGACCAGAATTCTACCTATCTGAATTCTACTTTAGTCAGGACCCTACTGGATCTTACAGAATGTTTAGGGTCTTCTCCGCTTTGTTACCTTTGTTTCAAACCAAGCAACATTTGTATTCATGACATTAATATTCCTTTGTATCGGCCAAAGTTTGGTTCAGAAGAACTGTAGGACTTTGCATATGTTAACCCACAGGAATCAGAGTATTTTACCTTTCAAGGGTGTTTAAATAATATATAAAACTCTTATATTGAACTCATTATGTCTCCAAAGTAGAAGCAAAACTTACAGAGGTAAGAGCACGCACCAATGAGAATCATGTCTACCAGAGCAGTCATCTTGCCATTGTCTAACATGGAGATATCACTATGGAATTGTGGCTCATTCATATTTCCTTCTACTTAAACACAACATTTTATTAGATCCTGTGGCATCAACTGGGCCACTGGAGAGCTGGCTCTATTGATATGGTCTACAGTTCAGTTCCCAGCATGCTTTAACCTTCTATAATATGGTGGGTATGCAATAACATTGTCAGGGAGCCGGGAGCTCCCTCCAGGGAGGTAGTCCGGATCAAGGAGGAAGCCCTCTTGAGGGAGCAAGGACGCGGTATCCGAAGGGTTAAGCAGAATCAGTAGTAGTGGTCACAGGCAGGAGTTAACGAGGGCAGGCAGATCAGAATCAAATATCAAGAGTTCAGGCATGGACCAAGGCAGGAGCAGGAACAGGAACAGGCTGGGAGCTGGAAACAGGTTGGAATCAGGCTGGGAGTAGTGATGGGCGAATTTATTCGCCAGGCGCAAATTCGCTGCGAGCAGGAATCAGGAAACACAAACAGGAACCCAGAATCAATGGCAGCAAATCCTATTCTTGGGCGCCGTCACAGTGTTTTGGGTTCCCTTTTATGACGAGATCCCAGCACCAGTGATGACATCATCATGCAGCGACGCTGCAGCCACGTGTTCAGCATGGGCGCTGCCATCTTGGATCTTCACTGTGACCGCCGGGAATGTAAACAGCGCCGTCGGGTACTTCTGGGTCGGGTACTTCAGGCAGTCCTGACAAACATCATGTAAAGATGCACCATATAATTTCCCCTATTCTGAAGCTGAAAAATAAGCATTAAAAGCAATAACCTTCTAAATTATGATTTAATTAGACACAAAGAGGCCAATTTATTCTTTTTAGAATCTGTATTCTATATATTATAGTTTAAAAAATCCACAAACAGACTGTCATTTAAAATAATAATTCTGTAAATATTTGAATCTTATAGGTGTCCTTCTAATAATACTGACCTTTGGCAACGTTACAGATATGACCGTGGGGCATATTTATTTAGAATTTTTAACCGTACCTGTCAGGTGCAAAGTCGAGTGACTTTCAAATTATTTATTCTTTAGTGCATTTCAGAAAAAATCGGCACAGTTTGTTTTCATGAAAAGCTCAGTAATTGGGAATAAATCATGAACCAAATTACAAAGCAATTAAAGGCGGTGGCCTGATGGAATGCAGGTTTCATCCGTGCCTACGAACATCTTAATTATTTTATTTTGCAAATGCCATGTCTGAGATAATGATGATATATCCCGTGTATGGGCATGTACACAGCATCACCAGTGACCTTATACGGATCTGTGGACTTGTGTAAATACTTGATAGGAACATTAAGTTGTTTGTTCAATGGCACGGCTAATAATAAAAAAGCCACACTAATAGAAATGTTATTTGAATCTAGCACATTAATTGGGGCAATATATAATAATCAGGAAGCCACTAAGTCAGTGCAGATGAATTCAGCCGGCCATCCAAAGGCTTCATCCTAAATCAAGTGCACCATCAATATCTGCTGTACCCCTTATTAACACTGTGCACCCCCACTCAGTAACTAACACATGACACCAATTTGGTAGAGAAGGCAGTTGTTGTTTTTCAACAAAAAATAATTCATATAAGTTAACGCCTATGACAAAACAGTAGTGAAACAATGGGTCATATCCTCTATGAAGACCAACCATGGTCCTGGGCCCTGAAGCCTGGTCTCTGTCTTCTTTCTTATTCAAGTCTCCGCACCCTCGCAATCAACAGTGGCAATTGGTAATGGTAAGTTGAACTTCCTGGCCCACACTTAAGTCTATAGTCTAGGACAGGGATCCCCAACCTTTTGAACCTGTGAGCAACATTCATAAGTAAAAGGAGTTGAGGAGCAACACTAGCATGAACAATGTTCTTGGGGTGCCAGATAAGGGCTGTGATTGGCCATTTTTAGCCTCTATGTGAATTGTCAACCTACATTGAGGCTTTGTGTGGTAGTGCACCTGGTTTTTTTTACAACCAAAACTTGCCCCCAAGCCTGGAATTCAAAAATAAGCTCCTGCTTTGAGGCCACTAGGAGCAACATCCAAGGGGTTGGAGAGCAACATGTTGCTCATGAGCTACTGGTTGGGGATCACTGGTCTAGGAGATTACTAATGGTCAATCATATTCCAGATGACCAGAGAAGAAAGTCTACTGTCCTAGTATTAACATGTCCAGTCTCGCTCTCCTTTACTCTCCCCTATATTAAACCCAAATCCATCGTGCTGAGTTTAACAGTGTATCAAGGGTTTTTTTAGGAGTCATTTTGCCCCATTGTTTGGGAATTGATGTGTTATATAGAATAACCAGTATGGTTCTGGAATATATCATCCAGAATGCTTGGATCTAGAAATGATGAAATCCTGACACATCAGAGGCAACTCTTACTCAAGGTCACGATTATTGTGTGGAAACCCTGCAATCTGGATCAAATATGACTAATTGTGTCCAAAATTGAGCTTATGTTCCTACATGGGCCCATCAATAGATTTGGGCACATCATGATTTGGAACAGATGGTGGTACAAACACCCTAGAGCATGGGTCCCCAACCTTTTTAACCCGTGAGCCACTTTCAAATGTAAAAACAACTTGGAGACCAACATATGAAAAAAAGTTCCTGAGGGTGCCAAATATGGGCTGTAATTGACTGATGATAACCCCAATGTGGACTAGTAGACTACAGGATGATCTGTTTGGCAGTATACCTGGTTTTTATGCAAATAAAACTTGCCTCAACCCTCAACTTGCCTGGAATTCAAAAATAAGCAACTGTTTTGAGGCAACTTTGAGGCAACTGGGAGCAACATCCATGGGTTTTGGGAGCAACATGTTGCTCACGAGCCACTGGTTGAGGATCACTGCCCTAGAGGGAAGTGCAAGATCAACCATCAATTTCAATGCCCTCAGTTGTCTAATTACCCCAAAAGCAGTTGAATGTGTGCGCATCTTCACAAGACAACATTTAAATTAAAACCCATGAATCCATTGTTTTGTGATAACATCGACTGCGTCCGTCTTCATAATGAATCATTATAATAACCCTCTGAGGGGGACAGTAATAACCATATCTCATCCACTGCTGCTGGGAAATCTCTGATTTGAGATAAAACATAAACTATTGCCTTGATGAATACAAGTCACGGCATTTCTTCAAAGTATCCTTAATGGACTAGAAAATATTTACTGATGGTTGTTGACTGGGAAAATCATGAACGCTTTGATTTCCTTTCTCATCTATGCGAAAATAAACCTTGCATGGTAGTGGGAGGGGGGGGGGATTGTCTCGCTTAATAAAGCAATATCCATGATAAAAAAACCTTTCTGTATGAAGCTTTGGGTAATATAATACATCCTGCAATGCCTCTGCCTCCGTTCAGAGGATAATTTTTGGGTTTTATTACCATCTCCCCTTGTTCTCCGTTGGAAATTTGCCTCCTAATGTCTGTAATGTGAGACGTTCTGCTGATTCCTTGGTTTTGATTCTGCTCTTGGTTAACTCACTGCTGAGATTCTATCTTCCTACCTATCAAAGTCGGTGCGGAGAGTAAGGGGAATAAATAGCTCTTTGACAATGTACTGAAAGAGGTAATTACTTTCTTCATTCTGGTTATGGCCAAAGTTTTACATAGTTTAACTTCCCTGTAGCTTTTTTTCTCCATTACATTAATACAGCGTGCTGCTTAAAAGTTTAACTCGAGGGATCTTTCTTTATAGGCCTGTGATCAGCTCGGTTTATTGACAGCCTGGCTTAAATTACTTCTTACAGGTCCCTGAGCAAGGATGAGTTTTAAAGAAAAAGAGCCAGGGAAAATGTCAGGCTTAATTTATCTTTATTTTTCTTGTCTCCATCCTTTTTTTTCCCCTTTAAAAGAAACCATGGTGCAGTAGGGGTTATTTTGGATCAGATTTAAAGAGGAACTGCCATGAATATTAAAAGTACTGTATCAACAATATTTGGTAGTTGGATGTTGCAGTTCTTTAGATAAACAAAGTATGGCCAATGAGCATTCTCAGACTCTAGGTGGCCTCAAGATCCTCATCATCTGGATTAGGATTAATTTCATATGTATTGTTTTTATAAAACCAAAATTAAAGGAGAAGTAAATCTTAACTTAAAAAGTAGCAGAATGTTGTACATTATGTTTTGGGCTTCTGTACCAGCCCAAGGCAACCACAGCTCTTTGATTTCTATCTCCAAAGATGCCCCAGTAGCTCCCCATTTTTTTTTCTGCTGATTCACTGCACATGCTCTGTGCTGCTGTCACTTACTGAGCTTAGGGAGCCACTCACAATATACAGTACACATAGAATAGAAATGTCACAATATAAGGCTGATTAGTAATTAATACAGATAATTACTACATGGCAGCACAGAAACCAGTGCAATTAGCATCAGAATTTAATAATCAGCAAACCTGTAGCATCAGCTTATATTACAGCCAGGGAAGCTCGTTTTCTGATGGATAATTAGTGACGAGCCCTAAGCTTAGCTTCTCAACAGCCAATCAGAGCCCACTGAGCATGTGAGTGTCACAGACACTCCTAACAAAATCCAACATGGGGAAACTCCTGTGACAAATTTGAAGACCTGAAGCATCAGTACTATAGAAATGCTAAACTTTTTGGTTGGTTCAATAAGTTCTGTATATAAAATATGGCATTTTTAGCCATATTTTTTTTTAGGGTTCTATTCTCCTTTAAGGTAGAAACCAAATAAAGTCTTGATTTTACTTACAGAGTAACATATGCAAAGTAGCAAAATAATTATCTATACTTGGCAAAAATTTTGAAGTGCGTTTCTTAAAGGTAGTGATGCACCGAATCCACTATTTTGGATTCAGCAGAACCCCTGAATCCTCCCTGAAAGATTCCGCTGATTTCCGAACCAAATCCTAATTTGCATATGCAAATTAGGCGTGGGAAGGGGAAAACATTTTCTTCCCTGTTTTTGTGACAAAAAGTCAAAAGATTTCCCTACCCGCCCCTAATTTGCACATGCAAATTAGGATTCAGATTAGTTTCGGACAGGCAGAAAGATTCGGCCGAATCCTGCTGAAAAAGGCTGAATCCTGCCTAAATCCCGAACCAAATCCTGGATTCGGTGCATCCCTACTTAAAGAAGAAACAAACTCCCTTTAACCCCCAAGTGCCTCTCCCATCAGACATCAGACTAGAAATGGTGGCCGCCAACCTGGCAAGACCATTTTCTGGAGGAGGCGGAGTCTTGTTCTCTTGTAAATGACATTAAAAGGATGCTTGCAAATACTTATGAATGAACAATAGTGATTGTTTTGCACCAGTAGCGTTCCTAGAAGGGGGCGGGCCCTGGTGCGTGACGTGCAGCTGGGCCCGGCCCCCCTCCGTACAGCCCACGTTTTTAGTGGCACGCGGGCTGCCGGGTGGCCCCTGAGGGCAGTCCCGGATTTGTGGCGAGGCCACATAGGCCCGGGCCTAGGGCGGCACATTTTTGGGGGCGGCATGCCGCCCAGCCGCTCTGTGGGGAGCCTGTGCTCCCCAGTGCTCCGGTGCTCGCACGCTGTCGCTTTTGCGCCAGTGCGTGGTAGTGCGGGCGGGCGCTATGACCGTGCGGAGCGCACAGCCTAGGGACGCCCACCCAGCGAATCCGGCGCTGCCTGAGGGGGGTGCGGGCCCTGGCCCACTCGCACCCCCTGCTCCCCCGGTAGTTCCGCCACTGTTTTGCACAGTGGCAAAAATGTTCACAGTCCTGTACTAGAACCGCCATATGTTTTGTTTTTCCAGAAAAAAACAAGGTTTTTTTGTGCAAGGAAAACAGTATATTTCTGCCTATGTTTTTGTGTCTAAAAATAAAAAATGCTGCAAAAAAATCTCATACCTTCCCATTGTTGACTCCAATGGATTTGGCAACATTTTCCTAATGTTTCAGAATTTTTGTGAATTTTTAGAAAATTTGTGTATCATAAATGCACAAAGTACATTACTTATCTTTCCGGGGTTGAGGGGTGGCCGCATCAATAGTGCAATGAGCGTAACTGCACTCTCTCGCACTAGAAAAGCCCAATTCTGGTTTAAAAAAAAAAATTCGGCTCTTAAAGGTACCAGGAGCGGCTTTTTGCCAACCCTTGTAACCTACTCGATGTGCAAGTTTTTACGTCTGTATTCTCAGAAAAGAACACTGAATTATGGCAGTTTGTACAAATACTGCATTGCATTCATAAACGTGTCCCGTTTGGCCATTTGAATATATTTTTCATGCACTCGCTTCTTCATTCGTTCACTTTTTATCAGCAGAACAGAATGAGGCATAGACGGCACAACCCATATAATCCAACTGAAATTCCTCCCTTTCTGTAAATCTGGGGAAAAGATTTCAGTATTCTTTGGAAAGGCAGTTCCTTTGTCTCCCTGAACAAGTGCTCAGTAATTGTGATCTACGTGTCCTCAGCCCTGAACTCTGTGCCGCCAAAAGTGCTCTTACATTCACTGCCGGGGCTGACAATGGATTTAATGTCCTGTCTATTATGTCTTGTTCCGGGCACAATTTCCAAACTCTTTTAATGACATATTATACTCCAGAACATTACGGCTGAGTATTCTGTTGTTTGTGTCGGTGGCTGACAGCATCAATAAACTGACGTAAATATAGAGACTTTTGGCTTAGCGTTGTTGCCTTGAAGAACTGAATTTGATTCTGAAGGAGTTGCTATGGTCTTTGTGGGCATCATCCCACTCTCCAGAAATTTAATGCATGATTAGAATAAAATAGAATAAGGCTAGAAATGCTGTATTTTGTATACTAAAGAAAAACATGAACTTACTGCACCACAAGCCTAATCAAACAAATGATTTATGCTTTCAAAGTTGGCCACAGGGGGTCACCATCTTGTAACTTTGTGAAACATCTTTGCAAGACTAAGACTGTGCACATGCTCAGTGTGATCTGGGCTGCTTAGGGATCTTCATATATGATCATAACAGGGAAACAAACAAAGTTGCTTGAGTTCTGCATGGCTGGGAAGTAAGGCGGGGGCTCCCCCTGCTGTTCATAAGTATGATTGTTTCCAGAGCAGAGCAGTTAGGGACCGTCTGACAATTCCTATCCACAGCAGTTAATGAAGAGAGAATTTCACTGCATACAGTCAGGTTTCTTATAGAAAAACTGTACACATTTTTTAATTAAAGTATATTGGAGATATACTTTTCTTTTTCTTTAAAGAAAGTAAAAATGGGATTTTATTTTTTTGCCTTACATGCCCTTTAAAGGACAGATTAGTTTATGTTTGTGCTACCAATAGAAAATGTCCGACAGAACAGTACAACCCAAGCTTACATTCCATAATTGTTATATGTGCCTCGGTTGTCTTCTAGGGTGGTGCAGATGTGCACTGTCCAAAGTGTATAGAACTGGTATATGTATAAAATACCCTGCTTGCTTGGTACCATACTGTGCAGCTATTACTGGAAGCTTGGAGGATGGGGGGCTGCTTCAGAAGATCAGGGTAGGCATGTTTGTGACTTAATACTATAGGGCTGATATACTATATCAGCTATGGAAAGAAGCACAACGGTCCTGTTCCATATATCTATTAATCTATCAGTCAGTGATTCATCTGCCTTTGTCCAGTAAAACCTAAGAAGGATTGTAGGTTATATTTTATAGGCATTTCTTGAGTAGACTACATGACCAAAAGTATGTAACCACTAGGCCCTGGCATTTCAGCTACACAGAGTCCCAAACAGCCCACACCAGCCCACTAAATACTGACTTTCTATGGCACTTTATAGCAGCCCCTCTGGCATTTGCCAGAACCCACAGATTGCCAGTCCGGGCCTGAAGGTTCCCACTAGATCAGTGATCCCCAACCAGTAGCTCGTGAGCAACATGTTGCTCTCCAACCCCTTGGATGTTGCTCTCAGTGGCCTCAAAGCAGGTGTTTATTTTTGAATTCCAGGCTTGGAGGCAAGTTTTAGTTGTATAAAAACCAGATGTACTGCCAAACAGAGCCTCAATGTAGGTGGACAATCCACATAGGGGCTACCAAATGGCCAATCACAGCACTTATTTGGCACCCCAAGAACAGTTTTCATGCTTGTGCTGCTCCCCAACTCCTTTTACTTCTGAAAAGGTTGGGGATCCCTGCACTAGATGTTGGAACCTTCCTGGTTGGGGTTTTGTTTCCATTCATCCCCAAGAACTTTGGTAAAGTTGGGCATTGATGTTGGAATTAGGCCTGGCTCACAGTCTGCCTTCCATTTCACACTACATAGGTGGGTGGAGGTTAGGGCTCTTTGCAGGACAGCCAGGTTCTTCCACTTCCATCTTACTTTGTGCATTGGGGCTATGATCCTGCTTAAACAGGAAAGGGCCATCCCTAAACTGTTGCCACAAAGCAGAAAGCACAGGTTTGTCAAAAATGTCATTGTAAAATGTAGGAACCCATATCAACCTTAACTGGAATAATGAAAGTAATTTTATTTGGTTATTTGTAATGTTTAATTGTACACCTTACCTAAATGGGCTCCCCCATACTAACTTAACCAGGATTATTTTTCAGCATCTCCTATTATGGATGAGCAAAACTTCTTTCCCTGAATCCCTGTAATTAATCAGCGCAGCCAAGAGTTACAAAAGCTATAAGATGTTATTTTCTGTAGAAGCAAGTGGCACATTGAAGGGCTGAACTTTGTGGACAAATATCACCTTTTTCAACCCAATGTCATTGACAGTACAGCCTGTTATTAGAAATATTGTTTTCATTCTTTCAAGGGGGGAATGTTTAACCACCCAGAAGGGTAAGAACCAAGCTGCTTGGAAGGAGTGGAGATAACAACAGGATGAGATATTATGACATTAATATTGAACTGAATGTGAATAATTGCATTAATAAAGCATCTGAACTGTTCATTCTTCTCGCTGCTTCTTCTTGTGAGTGATGGCTTCCTGGCCACAGTTCCTTAAAACTAGATTAATCTGTTTGAAAGGAATCCATGATTTATGACTGTTAAGTCATATTTCATTGTATCATAAAAATGAATATCTATATATTGTGCTTCCCTTCAATCTGTCTCTGATAACAGTGTATTTGCTGCAGGCTGGGTGGCTAATTGTAAGCAGAAATGTTTTCTATTCTTGGCTTATAGTTGTGTCATGTGGTAGTTACAGAGATTCGCAGAGTAATGAAGATCATTTCAATATCACTATCAAAGTAATTCACCATTGCACTGTTCAGTGGGCAATAAACATCCAAACTACTGTGCCAATAGAGGCTTTGGTGATTATGGAGAGTAAAGCATGCAGAGTTAAGTTCACCAACTGTCCCAAGCACATAAAGTCAATATAGCAATCCAACCGCTTGTCAGGGGATTCAATTGGAGGGGAAAGATTGGCTGTAGAGGAAGAGAACTGTGAGTGGCATGACTGGAGCGTAAATAACCTGTGAGGACCAAGTGCTATCTGATGGGGTGTGCAAACTGAGTGGTGTAGGCATGGGTTGAGTGAGCAGGGGGTGAAGGTAACAAGTATGGCAATGGGTCCAGCGGTATTGCTTTGGGTTTCAATACTTCTTTGAAAAAACTTTGAGAACCAAGTGATCCATCTGGGGCAGTGTGGTGATGGCAGGAATTGAGTAAGGGGGTGTTGGTAACAAGCAGGGCACTGGGCCAAGTAGTATTTATTTGGGTGTCAATATGTATGAGGGCATGACTGGAGGGGAAAAAATCTGTGAGGACCAAGTGCTATCTGGTGGAGAATGCAAATGGAGTGGAGTAGGTATGGGTTAAGTGAGCAGGTGGTTGAGGCAAGTAGTATTGCTTTGGGTGTCAATACTTCTTGGAAAGAAAACTATAGAGACCAAGTGCCATCTGGGGGAGTGGGGGTAGCAGGGGTTGAATGGGAGTGGAAATAACAAGCAGAACAAGCAGAACAAGCAAAGCACTGGACCAAGTAGTATTGCGTTGGGTGTCAATACTTCTTTGAAAAAAAACTGTGAGGGCCAAGTGTCATCTGGGGGAGCATGCAAACTCATTGGTGGTGGAAGGGATTGAGTCAGCAGAGGATGGAGGTAACAAGCAGGTTGTTGGGCCTAGCATTATTGCTTTGGGTGTAAATATTTCTTGGGGAAAAATCTGTGAGGACCAAGTGTCATCTGGTGGAGCATGTAAGGGTTGAATGAGCAGGGGGTGGAGGTAACAAGCAGGGCACTGGCCCAAGCTGTATTGCTTGTAGTGTCAATACTTCTTGGAAAAAAACTTTGAGTACCATCTGATGGAGTGTGCAAACTGATTGGTGGTTGCAGGAGTTGAGTGAGCAGAGGGTGGAGGTGACAATTAGGATGCTGGCCCAAGTAGTATTGTTTTGGGTGTCAATATTTATTGGCCCTGCATGTTCTCTGTTCAACCAGGCTTGGGGTATTATTCCACTCCTACAAGGCCAATGCCACATTGATACATTTTGGCTGATGGAGGAAGACAGATTCCTCTATGAACCTCCTGACACATACTGTACCTCTCTTTACTGTAATGAATGGAAACCACTACTTGGAGATGTACCTGAGCTTGTAACTGAATGTTACTTCACCAGTGGTGGCAGGTGGTGCCCATTCAACTAAATAACATTTGGCACAGAGGGGTATGGAGAAGCAATACATGTGCCCATGACCTAAATCTGCATAATCCACATGTATGGTGTTACAGCACTAAAATGGGCACCGATGGTAAGTACACAGCACCGGTAACCACATTTCAGCACCATCCATGCAAGTGCCCCCAAGTTTCTCTTTTATTCTTTTAGACAGTCTCTACAGAGCTGATAAATTTAGCTACTGGTGATTTTTTTTTCTCTTTTTCTTTAGACGTTGTTTTTCTGCATTAGTAAATAACATTTGCTCTGTCTCATTTTGGTCTGCCAGAGGTACATTTATTTTCCACATCAGGTTTTGGACAGCATGTACAAAATACAAAATGCAAATTGAAAAAAAACCCTACGAAACAAAACAGCAAGGCAGAAAGCCTGGCGCACAACAAATGGCATTTACACAGCCATACATTTTCATAAGGTCTCGGCCAAATTTCAATATCGTAGCGAGAACAGGAAAAATATGCCTCCCGCGGGAATTCAATAAAACGTTCGCGCTGTAACCAAAAAGCTTGAGGAGACAATATGACCAGAAATGTTACATTTCTTTAAAAACTTATGTTAGAAGCAATATTAGGACAATGCATTTGCTTTAGAATATTGTGCACCCCATATATCATAAATAATGCATTAGGCTATATCCGTGCTGCACCATGGAGAGTAGCGTTGAGTATTTCTCATATCATCTAAAAAGTGATTGTGTTCCATATTAGAGTCCATTAAGCAAACTGAGAGGGTAGTTATCAGGGATGCACCGAATCCACTATTTTGGATTCACCTGAACCCCCTAATCCTTTGTGAAAGATTCAGCCGAATACCGAACTGAATCTGAATCCTAATTTGCATATGCAAATTAGGGGTGGGAATGGGAAAACATTTTTTACTTCCTTGTTTTCCCTCCCCCACCCTAATTTGCATATGCAAATTAGGATTTGGATTCAGTTCGGCCGGGCAGAAGGATTTGGCAGAATCCGAATCCTGCTGAAAAAGCCCGAATTCTGGATTTGGTGCATCCCTAGTATTTATTGGCAGCCTATTTATTATAGGGAGACGACAAACAAGGAACACAGTTTAGACCTTATTCTAGCCCTTTTAACAATGGCAACTTGCTTCTGAGCAAAGTCCTTCAACGTACCTATATATCACTTTTATCTGCAGGGGGATCATGGCCACTGATCTGAGCTTCATCATGGTCCTGTAAACCAGCACGTGGGCAACCCCAAACTAAAGGTGTAGAACATCTAAAGGTGTAGAACAAAGTCAAATTTGAGCTGTTTCATGGACACACATAGCACAACCTAGGACTCTTTTGGATTAGGTCCCCTTTGGTTGGAGGCTCCTTTAAAGGGGTGTCATAAAGTATATATCAAAATAAAAGTGGGCGCTATAATTAGGATAAAAAATCAAACATATATATATATATATATATATATATATATATATATATATATATATATATATATATATAAAAATTCTTTAAAATCCCAGTTCAAGTTCAATTGTTTAGTCTATAGATCAATGTGTAGTTTACAATTTCCTAATAGTGTTGCCGCAATCAATGTCTGGGCGCGCTCCCCTAGATTAATCCTCTATTGCTCTTTGAGGCTAACATTTGATTTTTATTGCTACTTTTTATTACCTATCTTTCTATTCAGACCCTCTCCCATTCATATTCCAGTTTCCCATTTAAATTACTGCCTAATTGCTAAGGTAATTTGGGCCCTAGCAACCAGATCCGAAAACAACTAATAATGAAAAAATAAAGACCAATTGCAAATTATCTCAGAATAGCACTCACTACAACATACTAAAAATAAATTAAATGTATGACAAAGTAACAGATATAGTAAACGCTGGGGCTAGGGATGTGATATAGTTTATGAATATGCTTCCTCAACTTCTAACTTCTTTCCTACAAAAAACAACTCAGGGATGCTGTTTGTTAGTCGTGATTGCCAATTTCTGACTCGTGCTGGAATCAGCCAGTGAGGACAGGTGAAATCTGTTAGCGACGCACATCATGCATGTCTTGCAGACAAGGAAAAGTTAGGTTGAGAAGCAATGTTCCTCATTAAGCCTTGCTTCATATATTGTTTCTGGGTGTATTTATACCCTATTGTAAGAGAATTTTGTCCTTGATACAAACTTTTTAATATTTTACCGGCAGCCAATGAAAGCATCAGAATATATAAAAAGGTGACAGTCTGATTGGGTCTGTAATTGGTTGCCAAAAGTTATGTTCAGAATCACACTAAGCATTTTTAGTGACATCCCTCAAGCAAAGTTCTACTGAGTTAATGAACAACTGCTCATTGGCTGGAGGATTTTACAGCTCGCGTCCTATTGTAACGTCTCTCGACTTTCCACTGAGGTTAATTAGAATTCCCTGTAACCTTTTTTTTTTTTTTTTTTAAGTGATGTTATTGAAGAATTACTTGGCCGGTTTTCCTAGATCTCGTACTTAATAGTGTTGCATATTAAATAATTTCCAATCACCTCGTTATAATTAAATTTGTGTTGCCTCGGGCTATTGTTCATATTTCTAATTCATAATCTTTCAGGCTAATTATGGACGGTCATAAATAGCTTGGGATCTGTGCCTGTCCCTGTTTTTTTTAGGTTTTTTTTGTTTTATGACACCATGTTTTTGGTTGTGGCTCTTATCTGTGATAGGTTTATAGCTGTTGGCTTACTGCTGTCAGCTGTTCCAGAACAGAAGGTGTCAAAGCAAGTTTTATGACTTAGTCCTTCAGTGTTTTGTGATGCTGATACAGCGTTTATACTCTTAGAGTCACTCACGCTATATTTTTGTTTCTCTTGTACGTGTCAATTTTAATATTTTTCCTTTGATGGGTTCTTATAAACTTTTCTTTCTTTCTTTTGTGATTGTAACAAACTGGTGGGCAAATATCCGATCACATCCTGCACCTCCATATACAGACTCACACCCAACCTATAAATGGAGTCTCCAGGAGCCGGATGCCAGCAGTGTAAATGAGAGAGCGGAAGAGGAACTCAACCCATCAACGACCCGCAAAATGTGTGGGGAGTTGGCCTGACCCCCGGCTGTTGGCCGTGGATGTCAGGCCGGCCTGCATATCACTAGTGGACATTCCTTCTATTTACTGGCTTTGATTATATATTCTAACAAAGGTTTCATTACATCACACAACCATATTCCAAACAATTCAGTTCTACCTTCTTGGTGGAACAGTTTGGGAAAGACCCTTTCCTGTTTCAGTAGATTAATAACCCTGTGTACAATGCAAGGTCTGTACAGAATGGGTTTGCAGAGATGGAAGTGGAAGAAGTTAACTGGCCTTGACAGAGGCCAAACCTCTGCTGAACCCCTGTGGGATGAATTTGAATGCCAATGGAAGTCAGACATGCTTCTCAACATGGATATGTTGCATGCATACTGGTATAAAATGCTCCTGGAGGCAAAGAGCATCAGGTGGGACATGCACATACACCCCTTCTGTCCAGAGATATGGGCCCTGTACCTCTCCACTCTACTAGAGTGCACAACGTTGCTATACTTTATGCCTTGCATGTAAAATGGGAAACAGGTTTTGTACCAGGCGGGGGTTGCTGGTTCCCAATGGGCCCTCTCTCGCTGAAGACCCCCATCCCAACCAAGAGGTCTTCTACTGCTAGATTTGCCCCAATGAATGGATCAAGGTTGGCAGGATTTTGTAGAACATGTTGCTATGGGAGAATTACCATTGAGCTGTAGATAATGAACATTGTTCATAAAGATATTAGGTCAACTTGGAGATAATGACCTAAATGAAAGCATGTTATGAAATTAGTAGGTAACTAATACCCTAATAAATTATAGCAGTCGATAAATTATCCACCATATATATATATATTTTCTCCGTTATCCTCATTAACATCAGCATTGTCATCCCCGACCACTTCACCGCAATACAAAAGATTATACTAAGCTTTGTTTGGATTCCCAAGCAGCACCTCCTGCCTTCGAATACACAAATAAATACCCAAAGTAAATAATCACATACTAAGCTGGATTCCACGGCAGCCGGGAATCGACTAAAACGCAGAGCAATCACATAGAATATTTCTGGTTGAAGAAATAATAGTGACATATGTTTTCTCCCTTCTGGCAGAACTTAAAATAATTTTATCAAATACTATTTTTTATCCCCCGCACAGAGCCTTACTATTGATTAAAACGGAAATTTTATTCTGCCTTCATAGAGCTAAACGGGTTCATATATTGATTGCACTTTCCCACTGATGACTTGAAGCTAAATGCTAGGGCCGGTCTCCTTCGGCCTGGGTCTAAACCTGTAATCATGAAATGCAGGCCTGGTATCTATGAGAGTTTTGAGAAGACTCTGGAAATGGTCCTTCCTTCAAGAGAACGCCTGATTATTTTTGCAGAGATGATCAAAGTAGAAATAAGTTACTTTCTGCAACATTGTCTACACTCTTTGCTATACAGCATTGAATAAAACATGAATATCGTTCCCTTGTGGAATGTTATGGAGGGTAGACTTCAGGGAAATGTGGTTTATTTTTATAAAGGATAACTCAATCTTTAGGAAAGTACCATCTGTGGATTCTTCTAAACTAAGGAAAATATTTATGCATGATTTGTACTCAATTACATATGATTGTTTCAGTACAGGAACATTCCCTGTGCACAATACTCTCTTCTAGGGACCACTATCTCCCCTTTTCATAGAAGAGGTAGACATCTAACCCTACCATCAGCCCAAGGGTCTCATGCCCCCTAAATGACTTCAATGCAGAAGGTTTATTGGTTCCAACACATTCAAGAGGGCAGCCTGACCCATTCACCTCCAATTACTTTGCCCAAAGCAAAACGGTCAATGACTAGTACTCTAATTATTTTTAAGGTTTAGAAGAATACATTGATGGTGCTTTTATTTTAGAAGGATTATCCTTTGATCCTGGTAATGTTCTTGCTCTGCCTCTATAGAATCATTTGTTTCATATTTGGTATATGACTTTTGTTTTACTTGCCAAGTAGATTCTTCTTCTTCTTGGCAATGAACACACAGACATATAAAAGTGTGACCTCTACAACCTCATAATGCTTTTTTGGTTGAACATTTCTCTTGCAGGGTACAACAATAGTAATTTTGAGATATCTGCAGTACTTTACAGAAACATATCAGTATATTTTGCACTTGTTAAAACCAAGAAGGATCCTAAAACTGCTTATAATTTGAGCTATTTTCTGATGTTCTTTTGGGATTTGCAGTTCTGTGATGCCTCCTTAATTTTCAGAAATGCTTATAACAGGGCACCCACTGTTTGGATCTCACCTTCTGGTCTGAATTCCTAGAAAGTATACCCAACGACTCAAGAGAGCACAGGAGATACTACCACCTTCAAGCTGGTGGTAAATTCCCACTGTGTTCTGTATCAATAGGTGGACCTCAAGAATCACACACTCGTGTCAATTTGAAGCCAAATTGAAGACATTGTTTTTATCATCATATACAAAGGGCTGAGGAACAATTCAATTTCTTTACTATATCACACTTTATCCTTCTGATTTTCCATGTTCCGATAAACCATCTGGCCCATAATAAATGTTAAATGTCATTTAAAGCCAACCTAAGAACTCCCTAGATCTTGAGTGGCAGTTGTCTTCTGTCTTGGTCCATTTCCTAAAATGCTGGTGAACACAATAGTAACACAATATTACATAACTGGCCATCCACCAAAACTCATTACAACCCAACTAGAGAGTAGTAGAAGAGCAATGATGTTTAATGTACCAATGAGGTTGCATCTACTGTAGATGGAATTGCAGGATGTTTGGGAATAGTACGAAGGGAAGACAGCATTTTGTGTTCTAGGTAGAGATTTTTGTACCATGTTAGCCAGTTGAAAAAGTTAGAGGTAAAACTTTTGATATGAATAGTGATGGGCGAATTTGGGGCGTTTCGCTTCGCGAATTTCCAGCGAAATTCGAGAAACTGTGAAAAATTTGCGAAACTGCGCCGGCGTCTCGTGTTGTGTTTTTGATGCCGTCCAAATCGCCCATCACTAGATATGAAGCATAACAAGGCAATGCCTTTATTGGCCAACTAAGATGATAATCACTACTACAATGATCCTTTGGAGTTCCATGGATAGATACCAATTGAGGTATGGATATGTTATACCCAAAGCCTAGTAGTATTGTTCTGGTAAAAAAACATTTCTCATGAAGTTTATGTGTTTTATTTTTTATGTCTCCCAAGAATCAATGGAAATAACCAAGTTTTGTCTTATCTTGACCTGGGTCCAAGGCTAGAACTAGGACTAAGCAGTAGAGGCACATGCCTAGGGCAAAAACTAGAATGGAAACTGATGACTCTGGGTTTTGGTAGAGAGCTAGTAGTCAGGCTAATGGTGGTGGTGGAGAAAGGATGAACAGTAAGTAAGTGTCCTTGCCTTGTCCTGACTGTAACTGGGACTTT
Source organism: Xenopus laevis (assembly GCF_017654675.1). Taxonomy (NCBI): domain Eukaryota; kingdom Metazoa; phylum Chordata; class Amphibia; order Anura; family Pipidae; genus Xenopus; species Xenopus laevis. Next base: position 12,826,746 of record NC_054377.1, on the reverse strand, counting down.
TTAGTTATTAATTTTACATTTTGTACTGTTAAGGATGGACAGGAGCGTCTTTCACTTTGCACTTTTGCTCTTTTATATTAGAATTGCAAAGTCTTTAAAAAAAAAAAACAAATCTTCAGTTGCAAATTTATATTATAGCGAAGTCATGGAAAGAAGAATATTGCAAGGTATAAATTAAAATGCACAAGGAACAAAAGAACATCTACAATAGAACCATGACATTAGCTTAATACAATGGAATTCTAAAATCCAGAATAAGAATGGAGAACGTAGGAGAAAGAAAAACGTATTAAGGTATAAAAAAAATGTTCCTGAAGCTATTTCTTTTGAAATAAGTTAAATATATGTGTTGGTGAGGGGGAAGGAGAGAGATATGTGCTACCCGTTTTCTATAGAACAATATAACAAACAAACCATTGCTGCCATCAAGCAGCTCAGACATTTAATTGTAAGTTCTAAAGATCAGGGCCCTCTTTGTCTCCTGTATCAGTGCATAGGCTGCATTTAATTTTTGAGCTCCCCTTCAGATTCGGTGGAAATTTCATGAGATAATACAGTACGTGAGATCAGTTTTACTCAGGTAATAGAATCAAATCCCTTGTCAATCAATTTCTTGCTTGAGACAGAAAATGCTGAGCCGTGTCCCTTTGCTCTGCCACTTAAATGCAGCCAGGCGGCCGAGTGTCACTCATACAATTCAGTGTCTGCCGGAAAACAATGAAAAAGACTTTATTGTAAGAGGTTTACTTGCAAATGGAAGGCTATAGGGTAGAGTTAAATAATGCTTACTTAGATATCTGAAACTACTGCTAGAACTGAGCCATAAGAAAGTAAGTAGAATAAGTAACTGGAGTATTTCAGAGACCCAATTTTCAACTTAGTATTGTTTGTGAACATGAGGTCCATTCAGGTCCAGATTTTCTGACCCTAACCCACCCTGGCCTGACCCGGCTCAGCTCCTCCAGTGACATCACAAAAGGGGCAGGGTGAGGCAGGCGCAAATTTATAAATGGAGGAGCTGGAAGCCCCAAATGTTAGGTTGCGGGCCCCTAGAACATCTAATGACACTGGTGGTTCTCCTGCCTTGCTGCTTTGGTCCTTGCCCAAGGTGACTTCTGACCATTTCAGGTCCTTTACTCCCTAGATTCTTTCTCTGGTTTTGACCTCTACTTGTACTTTGACTCAAAGTAAATGGGAGTGTTTCATTTCCATATACTGTAGCACTAGGTACATTCTATTTCCTGAAAAAGAACAGCCAGTGTCTTCTGGTTCTTCAGACATTGGGGCAGATTACTAAAGGGTGAATTTTGCCATCGACTGATTCGCACCACTTCGCCAGGCGCAAATTCGTTTCCACTATGCTAATTCACTAAAATGTGAAGTTGCATCCTGGGTGCCGAACGCTGGCGACTTTTCGAAATCGATAATTAGGGATGGGTGCATTTGACCCGTTTTGTTTTGCCAAAAACTTGCCGCCCGCGAAATGTCACCAACGCCCATTAAAGTCTATGGGCGTCAAAAAAATTTTGTAGCACGTCTTTTTTTTTGACGCACAACGCCATACAAGTCTATGGGCGTCATTTTTGTGACGAAACTAGGCGAAAAAAATTCGCCCATCCCTATCGATAATTGTTCAGTGCAAGCATTTCATAGCGAAGATTCGCCAATGTTCTCTTATGCCTAGCGAAAAGTAGCTAGTGATCTTATGCTTAGGTCAATTTGAATAGAATAGAACGTCTTTATTAGAGATGTTGCTGCAAATGTCCAAGGAACCTTAATAAAGACAAAAGAGATCATATAATTCCCTACACGTGAGCCCACTGTAAAATGATCCATGGCCCTCAAATGTTTTTAACCCAAAAAAGTTGAAGCTAGGACTTTTGCAGGCAATCCCGCTTAAAAAACGGAAAATTCGCCAGCGTTTTTTCAACTTTAATGCATTTTCGGCAGACAGGATATGATATAACTGGAAGATGTAGCTTCATTTTATCACTTCGCCTGGTCTGAGGTGGCGAAATCAACTCTGGCGAAAGAGGTAGCGTTCAGTAAAGTATTTGCCTGAGCGAAAAGTCGTCTGGCGATAGAGTACAAACGAACACTAGTGATGGTCTCTTTCGCTAGTGAATCATCGTCTACGGCCTGTGAATTGGCAATGTCCCTGCGGAATGGATTTCCAGCAAGTTTTCGCTAGCGATGGCCACTTCGCCCTTTAGTGAATCTGCCCCATTGTGTTCCTCTACCTGTTTTTCGGAACTCAATTTCTCCTCCAGACAGATCTCACTAGAAATCTATTCACTTTCCTAAAGGCCCCCATAGACGCGACGATTCTTCTTTGCGAAACGACCGATTTCAGCGCAGCCCGACCGATTCGTCAAATTATCGTGCGGTTAGTGGGATTCAAACGATCGAACATCTTACGATTTTTCGTCCGACATCTGCCAGGAAATTGATCGGCCAGGTTAAAAAATCTTTGTCGGTCCCAGTACAATCTATGGATGTTTGCAGGGCCAAGCAGGCAGCTCCCCTTTGTTTTCCTGGTAAATTGGTCGTTTTAGTTGATGGACAGTTCGAACGTTCGTACGATGGTTCTCAGAAGATCTTGGTCTCACGATGTGGATTGGATCTGTTGAAAATCTGTACATCTATGGCCAGCTTAATTCAGTTGCTTGTTTAGGAATCTGATTAATGCAAGTGGTTCAGAAATCATTGGTTGTCTTTCCCTGTCTATTAGTGATGGGCGAATTTTTTTCGAAAAAACGGGTGCCGGCGTCAAAAACGGGCTCTGTTGTCAAAAAAATGGGCGCCGGCATCAAAAACGGGCGCCGGCGTCAAAGACGAGACGCCGGCGCGATTTCGCGAATTTTTCGCCGTTTCGCAAATTTCGCGCGAAATTCGCGAATTTTTTGGCGAAGCGAAACGGCGCAAATTCACCCATCACTACTGTCTATCCGATTAATGCTAGAATTCTGCTTTGTGTCAGTTAGCAGTGTAGATAATTAAGAAGGGGCCTGGGTTTTACCAAAAGAAAAAGAAAACTCTACACAGATAAAATCTATATTTTCTTACTCTCCAAGTCCTACTCTCTCAGAAGCCATGTTCCAATATCTTGCACTGATGAGATCTAACAAGATCTAAACAGGCTGTCTGCAAGTTTGGATATATGGCTCTGAACTATTGGGCTTTATCTGTGCTATAAAACCAGTGGTTCTGGATGCATATGGTACATAAAGGTCCAATGTTTCTGCGCTGGAACGTGTCCAATGTTAGGACTGCTCCTAGCCTATCCCTTCCATCCACGGCAAGTAGTTTGCAGAGCCTAATGGGTTAAGTTCAAGCAAAAGCTGGATGGATGAAATATAGCAATGGGCGAATTTCTCCCATTTCGCTTTGCTGAAAAATTCGTGAATTTCCTTTGAAACGGTGAAAAATTCATGAAACCAGAATTTTGACGCGCTCGCCAATATGCAGCTATTTTGATGATCACGTAAATTTTGACACCGACGTTACAGTCAATGGGAATCCGAATAGTGTTGTCACGCAGTTTTGTCGCAAGCGACTTTTTTGTCAGGCGTCCAAATTCTTTTGACGTCGGCGAATTTTCGCTGCAGTTTGGCAAACTTGTTCCCCGCGGCGAAACGTGTAAATTTGCTGCAAACTCGCGCTTGCCAAATTTATTCGCCCGTCACGAATGAAATATAACAATCCTATGGTATTAAGCAGTCCAGGCCAACATACCCCGTTCCCTACATTGGGCCAGGTAGATCTTTGGCAGTTATGGAAAAAGTCAGATTTGGACATCCTGGGCCAACAAATATAGTAGACCACACATGGTGGGTAAATTGGCTAATGTGTTCCCTGTCCATCTTAACTTTAACACATCTCGGTTAATTGAAATATATTTAAATTGAGAGTAAATCATCCTTTAGACCCAAGTACAGGCCAGTTACAGGTTACAAGTTTAGCCTACTCATGCTCAGCACAGTAAAATGCTCCATAGTGTAACTATAATTCAAAATGAAGAATAATATTATATATACAAGTAGTTATGTGGTATAAACAACCTAGAAAAACTGCATTTATAAACATTTTACTTTGTTCTATTTCTGACCTTCTCTGAATATAGAGAAGTGGATGCCCAATATCAGGGTGATCTTTCTAAAGGATTAATAGAAGAATTTACTATGCACTTGAACTTGGAATGGAGAAGAAAGGAGACACCTACTGGGTTACACAGAGATCATATTTTATTCCCAAAAAACCTCTTTGGCATGGCTGGGAGTCATATCTCCTTATGTCTCACACTGCAAAAGCATCTTTCCGATATGTATCAAGTGCCGCACACTCGGCCCTTGAGGATCAGGGAAGCTGACTGCCACCTTGTGGTGGCCTTAAATGGAAATCGATCATATTTATTATTAAAAAGCATCACTCTCAAACATACCATGAAAACAAAAAGAAGCCCTTCCCTTCAAAATATCCTATACAACTATAGGGAGGGATTCAAATGAAACAATGCTATTTAAATTTCCTTTTTTCATACTTTCTTTTTCCAATAAGCTATTTAATTAAACCATATCTTTTCAATCACTTCTTGTTCTGCTCCATGGATCAGCAATTGCTTGTTTCCTTTCTTTCTCCAAGGATTTAAACATTCAAGAACTGTTCACCCCACTCCTTTGAAAGGAATATGCTTGCGACATGTCCCCATTGCTCTTATACAATATTATACAGGAATGGGACCTTTTATCCAGGGACCTGGGGTTTTCCGGATAACAGATCTTTCTGTAATTTGGATCTTTATACTTTGTCTACCAGAAAACCATGTAAATATTAAATAAACCCAATGGGCTGGTTTTGCTTCCAATAAGGATTAATTAGATCTTAGTTGGGATCAAGAACAAGCTACTGTTTTATTATTACAGAGAAAAAGGAAATCATTCTTTAATTCTGATTATTTGATTATAATGGAGTCTATGGAAGATGGCCTTTCCGTAATTTGGAACTTTCTGGATAACGGTTTCCGGATAATGGATCCCATATATTTCCCCAGCTCCTCTGCTTTTCAATGGAAGACCGCAAATAAAGAAGCTGTTGATGCAACAAGGGTATTTTGTAACAGTCATAAATATTTATTTGCACATTTTCACTCCTTCTCAGAACAGATTTGGAATCCATCTGCTGGTTTTCATTTGCTGAGTAGGAACAGTTCTTTATAGTATTGTAAACTTCATGATGCCTTCATAATGTTCTTCTGTGTTTTTCACTGGTCATCAGCTGGACGTACAAGGGAAATTGTGGTAACCAAATTAACAATTTTGTTCCTACCCATGTGGTCAGACAAATGGAACTGATTAGATCTTTCAGCCTCTGGGTCAATGACCAGATTATGAAGACCTGTGCACACACTGAGATAGACCGTACTCATGGTTCTTGATCAATGGAATTTTCAGACCAGAGAAGATGACATGTAAACTGGAAAGACTATCAATTTGGTGCCATACATGGACCAAATGGCTGTTGACTCTCTTGACTGATTCTACAGGCAATTGGCCTCTGTGTGGAAAGCTCTACAGTAGGGAGGTCACTAAATGTAAAGAAAGGAAAATAAAATGGTCCCAGAACTTAACCTTGGAGAACACCAACTGGAAAGGGCATGAGGGTTAATATTAGGCAATAAGGACAACTAGAAAGACAGTATGAAATAAATTTGATAGTAGTAATGACAATAGTGTCCACATCTATGCCAATAGAGAATGCTAAAGCAAGAAGCATTTCTCCCCAATTGAACCATCTCCATTAATAATTGTAAACCAGGTACTGTACTTTCTTCCCAGGTACCAGAAAATCAAAATTATTTATTGACGTACACTTTTTTCTGCCCTGTAACAGTTCTTGCAAAAACAGTATCTATTGCTGCTTGTTCTGCTGCGTTCAGTCATCTTTTATTCGCTGGCTAGACAAAGACTCAAAGGTCTCAGTGTCAACGAAGTACATCAACCTCTGTAATGTGGTCAATAATGATGAGCAAAATGGAAAAAGAAGGAACCTGAACCTTCCATTAACCTTCATTTACAAACGAAGGTTTACAAACCAACACAAAGATCAATAACCATTTCTACTGGCCACGGAAGGGTGGGCAAGTCTTGAACAAAAATTTCAAGGCTACCATTGAACCATCACCTGAACTTCATAATCTGTTTGAATGTGGTCCACCTAAAGTCCATAGTTCGAAAACCTTACTCATCCCACCTTTGGTGAGTCCACATGTTGGTTCCAGGCTGAACTAAGCATCCCTAGAGAACAAGGCCTGTAATGGTTTAGAAATAAGTCATTGTGAGACCAGAACATGTAAAACCAAAAGCTCTCATTTTTATTGGACACTGTTTTTATAACGCTATAAAATTAATATAGAGAATGAAAATAGTACATGTATTTATTTGTACATGTAGGTTCTGTTCAAAGAAGATTGGGTTGAAACTCACTGCATAATCACAAAGAGGTTATTATATTATGATTATTAATAAAAGATGTGTTTTTGTGTTTATGGCGTTGCATGTTTGCATAGGGAATTTCATTCAGCATGAGATGCTGTTTTGCTGCCATAGATAATAGAGCAACCCGAGCACTGATGAGCCCCAGTTGAGTAAAACTGATACTGGTTGGTGGGTAATTGTGATGCCTGCCAGGTATACAAAGCCCAGAGCTCTACAGCTGTTGCTCATCTAAAACTCATCTCATCATCTCAGTCAACCACATTGGGAGTAGTACTTGAAGAACACCTGGAGAGATTTGAGTTGTCCATCACTAACTAATGCAGGTTGTTCCTGGCTGTTCTTTTAGAATCCAGGCAAAAAGAAGTCTACAGGGGTCTTTCTGAATAGCTGAAAACAAAATAGGTTTATTCTGAGCCTTCCCATTTGCATATCTCCACCCATACAAGCTATTTGTTGTGAAAACGCACAGCATTTCTGTATGATATGCAGTTTTATGCACTGATACCTGCTCACTGTAAGGGCCCGAAGGCGCAGTTGGAGTGCGGACCAAGGAGGAGGCAGGTAATCACCGAGTTCGTGGTACAAAGGGATCAGGCAGGAGAATAGTCGAGGTACAGGCAAAGGGTTCAATCCAGGCAGCAAAGGGTCAATCCGAATAACAGGCAAGGTAGGTACACAAGAAATCAGTCAATAATACAACACCCAGGAATCACGAAGATGAACCTATACTTGGGCAAGATCTGTAATGTCCAAGGGGTTTAAATAGGCAGAATTTGGCGCCAAGATTTGGACGCAATGACGTCATGACGCTGACGCCGGCGTCAAGACGCTGTCACCGAGACGCCGACGCACGTTCTGACGCCGGCGACCATTCCGTCGCCGGCGACCAATCGGTGGGCGAGAGGAAGCCGACGTCATCACACTGAGACCAGCAGGATCCACATGGGGAAGGAAGGAGTCGCCATTTTGGACGCGGTCGCCATCTTGGACGCCGTCGCCATCTTGTAGGTGAGAAACTTCTGTTTCCATTACACTCACTACTGTATGAAGGTATCTAGCTGGCATTATTGTATTTTTGCGAACATGAACCCAAAAAAGGTATGCCATGTAATGTTTCAAAGGATGGTGGAATATTCTCTATTCTTGTCACCGCAAAACTTGACTTTCTATCGACTATGACTTGTGTCCTAACATTTCACCAATATTCCCCGTTGACATTTTTATGGGTTTTGCTAATGAAAAATCACCATCCACATATATTTCACCAACATTTTCTGATAGGTGCAGAAAAGGCATGGTGACCCCCTTCTGTAGCTTGTGGTGCTCATAACTTGTTGTTGATTGATGTCCAACTACACCCCTCTGAGAATTTAGGCCTCATTTATGAACTCGTTGTGAGAATTGCAATTCTAGACGCTACTTGGCATGTGTCTTTTTACCCATAACAGCATTTTCTCCCTTATAATTCCAGAGTATCCTCCACAATGGTACCTGATGTGTTTTGACACAAATCTAGTGTGAGTTGGTCTAACATTTTCAGCGTGTGCCATTTATAACTGGACTTGGAAACTATGGAGGTAGCCCCAGCGTTTCCAGGGTTCCACAGCATCAATGTGAAGACTCACCCTGGTGGTCTATTGGGCCAGCGGGGCGGCCAACGTGGTTTCTGTGGGGACGCCCACAGCGGTGATCCTTCCTTTCAGTCGCCGGAAATGACATCATGACATCATCACGTTTTGATGCAAACTTTGAATATTTAAAGGGGCTCTGATCTGGAAATCATTGCCTGTTGTTTGGTCTAATTCGTTAGTATCTGGGTGTGATTCTGTCTTGTTTGTTTCCAGTTTTGATCCTTGCCTGTCTGACTAATCTGAACTCTGCCAATTCTGACCCTTGCCTGCCTGACTAATCTGAACTCTACCGATATTGACCCTTGCCTGCCTGACTATTCTTTGAACGCTGCCTGTACCAACCTGGCCTGATTGACCTTTCTTGAACTCCACCTGTACCGAACACTGCCTGTCTGACCTTGCTTGAACTCCGTCTGAATGAACACCGGCCTGCCCGACTATGCTTTTTGTCTATTCCCTGAACTGTTGCCTTCCGTCCAAAGACTTGTAAACGCACGTGCCCGTTGGCTTGTTCAGAACATCTGCTTTGCTCCTCTCAAGTTAAGACCTGGCAGCATCTGAGTAGCTGAGGGCTACTCCTGAGGCCAAAGGCGGCTGCTACAGGCAGAAGATGGAGCCGTGACCAGGGAGCTTAGCACTTGTTCTGAATTTAGGGAGCCGTATGTGACAATCAATGGGCACAGTCATGTACCATTCATCAGAAGAGGTAGGAAAGACACAAAAGGTGACATGTACAAACGTACCCAGCACCTGTTGATTCAGGGAATTCCTCAAGCTTTAACCATGCTGGACCTGGCAGTAGCTTCACGGTTCCCACAGATAACACTGGAATTATGGGAAGAAATGCTGCATTATTGGTAAAAGGTTTGTCTTCTTGCAGATTTACAGCAGATCCCTGAGATCTCTTGCCATCTCTCAACTCATGGGCATTTCTCTGCGCATTGGAGGAACTTTCAATGCAGTTGCCCTTTCATTGTACATTCCCTTCAGGCATCTGAAACTATATGATATTTTATACACTTCCCACCTCTTGAAATGCCACTGATAGAAACAAAAAAACAAAGCAGTTGACTGCAGCACTATATAACTTATTCATTTCATTTGCTCCACCTCTATATTCTATTATCAGAAATATACAGGTCACCAGTTGACACATCTGTTTGAGAACTATTTCCAGCGACCGGAATGAAATGAAATTGTCATAGGCTCAAATCCACGATGGGGTGACCTTGGTAAAGGTTTCTCTAATCTTGCCGGATGAACATGTTTATGCTTTGCACAGATGGTCCCCTGCTCATTAAGTTTCTTCTAATCATATTTTTCTACTTAAATCTAGAGACAAGCCCAGTATGACAATAAGAGGAATTACATGTCAGTAGAATGAAACGGCTAGATCCATCAAGATATTTTTAGTCGAGGGATGAAACATTCATATGCATCTATAGCTCTAACCCGGGCCAACAACAAATCAAGCTCAGCAATTATAGTGCGTGTGTTCTGTAACCAACCTCTCAACAGGGATGCAGCAATCACTCACCACTCTTGGATCCTCGCTCTTTTTATCCTCGTTATGCAACATGGTTGACTGTCATAGAGATATCAAAGAGAGATGGTTCAGGCTTGATTTGACAGATTGGGGAGATTTGTTCCTGAAAAAATTCAAATACATCAACTCATACAGAACGAAGGAATTTAATATAGCAATTGCCTTTCTCTGTGTGCCAGCTGGATGTGAAATGAATTGGTTTCTTAATATGTCTTCTTCTACTATGTCAATGCCCTATGCCAGTGATCCCCAACCAGTGGCTCATGAGCAACATTTGAATGTTGAAACGGATAAAAAAGTTTGGGGACCCCTGCCCTGTGCTAATGGTACACAGGGAACATTTTGTCTGCTCCTGTCCCTGTCCACTTGCACCGAGGTCCCTGTTCCCCTGTCTTACACTGAGCAGTGACACTAGGACCTTGGTGTGTCATCAGGTTTCCCCCTTTGCAATTAGCCTTAATGGCCTAACCTTAAAGAAGAATGAAAGGAAGAAACTTTTGGTTGTTTTAGTTGTTCAGGTTGTCGACCTACGTGAACAGAAAAGTGGCCATACACATGTAATGTAATGGCCAGTTGATCGGATACTGTGCCTGATTGGCTCAGGTATGTCCAATTTTAGAGGTGGGGTTGGGAGCTCAGTGGTTTATGTTCTGCTAATTAGAGTACTACCAGTGACAAAAGCTGGGCATGGATTTGCACATACTGCACCAAATCAGGCTGATCAAATCGTTGGGCAAAACTAATGAGCAATCATAATAAACATGTCCTTCGAGAAGATTTTTTTTGACCTGTCCAACGAATATCTGGCCAATTTTCACCATATATCAATCTGGTAGGTTGTAAGGAAGAGACCATACACTGGCCAATGGCTGTTTTTATTGGTATTGTATACCCCTTGTGCCATTTGCCTTTATAGACTTAATGAACCTTAAAAAAGGAATGAAAGGTGCTCCCAGTAATTTTAGTCATCTATCTCCTACAGTATCTCAAGACAAAGCATCTTTTTATTAAAAAAATGTACTGGCACACCATTTTCATCCATGCCTCAAGAATCCCCACCACTAACTGAAGCTGGGCACATGCACAGTACAGAAATAGGTATCAGGTATGGGCTCGTCCAGGGAGATACAAGAGATGCCCAGAACTGGGAAGGTAATGAAGACTTTGCACCGCTAGTAAACTACTCAAGGCAGCTACATTTTATGCACTGGCTGGGTAAGCAGCTAGTATTAATAGGAGGGGTACAGCCTATGATTGAGTGCCTATTGGCACAAAATGCGTAAGGCTATGTGTTGATATACTTTCTGGCCTAAATAAAGTTCTCAGTTCTTTTACAAGCCTTTTTGTGGGATCTGTGAGTGCCTGCCGTTTTCTCTTTTAATAGGAGGGGTTGCCATCCCCAATGATTCTACCAGTGATTCTACCATTATTTCATTATTTCCTTATTTTAATGTACTTTCCCAAAGGAAGAGCAGATACGCAGATATAGAAACAACCAACTACAAGGCAGTTGCATTTCCAAGAAGAAGAAGAATTTATGAAAAATTAAAATGTCCCCCTCCCCCCCATTTAACTCTACTCTCCATTTCTCTACTAAACTTTTTATGGTGACGTCAACTGTCTAATTACTGAGCTCAGATGCTACTGATCTCTGAGATTGTGTGTACAAAGTAAGGAAATGGGGGCAGGATAATAAGCTTTCGTTTATGTGGGGGGAGGTTGTTTCCCGTTTCTCGTGCCCCTATATTTTCTTCTTGTCTGCCAGATGTCCTTGCCCTGTGGTTGATAGGATCAGAACAACTATATTCTCACAAGGCTGATGACAAAGTCAATGGGATTCTCAGCATCTTGTGGGAAAAATAGTAGTGAACAACATGCATTGTGCTGTGCATTTATGGCACACATTTTGACTCAGTTATTTGGAAATAATTGGCTTTTTTAATCTGGCCCAAATATCTATTATTAGTGATGGGCGAATTCGCGCCGTTTTGCTTTGCCGAAAAATTTGTGAATTTTGTGCGAAATTCACGAACCGGCGAAAAATTCGCGAAACTGCGCCGGCATCTCGTTTTTGACGCCGGCGTCCGTTTTTTGATGCCGAAGCGCATTTTTTGACGCCGACACCCGTTTTTCAACGGCGACAATTTTTTTTGATGCCGGTGAACTTTCGTCAGCGAATTTTCGCGTCCGTTTCGTGAATTTATTCGCCGGCGGCAAATCGCGCAAATTCGCACCTGGCAAATAAATTCACCAGGCACAAATTTTCTGTGTTTCGTGAAATTGGTCAGCTTCAAAAAAAATTTGGACACGTGCCTGAAAAGTCGCTCACGTCAAACCATCACGAGTCAACCCTATTTGGACGCCCATTGACTTTAACGCCAGCGTCAGAATCAACGCAAGTGTCGCTGGCGTCAATATTCGAGTTTCGGGAATTTTTTGCCGGTTCAAGAATTTTGATGGAAATTCATGAATCCTGGGCAAATACCAGACCAAATTTTTTTACTTCCTTGTTTTGTGACAAAAAGTCACACGATTTTAAAGGATTCAGATTTGGTTCGGCCAAAGCCAAATCCAAATCCTGCTGAAATAGGCTGAACCCTGGGCAAATACCGAACCAAATCTTTTTACTTCCTTGTTTTGTGACAAAAAGTCACATGATTTTAATCCAAATCCTGCTGAAAAAGGCCAAATTCTAAACCGAATCCTGGATTTGATGCATCACTAGTTTTTTGCCAGATTAAATTTTCAGACCTGCCTGATTGATATCTAATTTTTTTATAGATATGAGTCTGGAAGTCTATCCAGAAGATGCCATACACTGGCCAATGGGGGGGGTCAAGCAATTTTTACTGGTCCATGTATGGCCATCTTAACAGGGATCATGCTAGTGATGAGCACTAAAATTTTTACTGATGGACACAGACCCTACTGGACCCCAGCCATGAAAAATTCCCATCAGCCCTTTTGTTACTGCCCACTTAGAATGATCACAATATTTAGTATTTAATACATGTAATATATGAGAAGGTGGTGCCTTAATATCATTTTCTTGATGGACTCATTCTGTACACTAGGCACTGCACACACAACACGCTAAGTTCCAGCAAATCACCATGAATAAATGCCAAGTCTGCAGAAAAATCCAACTCTGAAGCACCACAGAAGCATTTGAGAAGGCCTTTAGAATTAACGGGCATTCAGAAAGACAAGTGACAGTGCAAAGCTGCACTCGCTAATGGTAATGAACCAGGGCTCTCTACCAACTAATGAAGGCCGGCAGGCAAATGTGATTTTAATTGTGCCAACCTCCCTGACATTAGCCAGATCCTCCACAATGTTTTATTCAGCAAGAAAGGCTGCAATAAGCACTCATTGTGTTCTGCAGAAAGGATAATTACCTTACCCTCTTCTTATACACAGGGAAACCTCCTAAGATTTAAGGTTGGCCAAAGAAGCAACCCCAACAATAGGTCCTCTGTTTGGGATATAAAACTTCTGTTGGGGGTTAGTGCCGATTCACCAGGCCAGACTGATGGGGTTGTATCTTCTTCCATCTCTCTGTTCGACAAGGCTCATCCCACCTGTTTAAAGGACAAGGTCAACTTCTTAAATTATCATCGGTTAAATGACAGGTGTAAGCTAAGGCAGAGGAGCTGACCCATCTTTAAAAGAGCCCACACACTCCCTGGGGAGCGTAATTACACTTGCATACTTCTAGTATTAGAAATAACTTCTGCTGAAGTCTAGAGCCACTTTTTAAGACTTAAAGGGATGGTTCACCTTTAAGCTAACTTTTAGTATGTTATAGAACAGCCAATTGGAAGCAACTTTTCATTTGGTCTTCATTATTTTATAGTTTTTAATAATTTGCCTTCTTCTTCTGACTCTTTCCAGCTTTCAAATGAGAGTCACTGACCCCATCTAAAAAAAACAAATGCTCCGTAACACTACGAATGTAGTTATTGTTACTTTTTATTTCTCATCTTTCTATTCATATTCCAGTCTCTTGTTCAAATGAATACATGGTTGCTAGGGTAATTTGGACCTTAGCAACCAGATGGCTGAAATTGCAATCTGGAGAGCGGCCGAATAGAAAGCTAAATAATTCAAAAACCGTAAATAATAAAAAAAAAAAATGAAAACAAATTGTAAATTGTCTCCGAATATCACTCTCCTCTCTACAAAGGGTTGACACCTTTGTGTCACAACATGATTAATTATTTATTACCGATATCACGTGAAGTCGTCACATTTGCTACGCCTGCTAATGTTCCTCACTATGGGGCAAATTTACTAAAGGACGAAGAGACTAAAGCTGGTGAAAATTCGCCAGCGTGACGTAATTTCGAAACTTCGCCAATTTACTAAATAGATAGACTCTAATGGTACTTCGCTCCCTAATGCCTGGCGAATTTTTGCTCTGGCGAATGCACGTAACTACGAAAATTCACTAAGATTCGGATTTTACTGAACGTTACCTCTTGCACCAGACTTTCCTTCAGCACCTCAGACCAGGCGAAGTGCAATAGAGTAGATAGGGGGGAAAAAACCCTAGCGTCTTTTCCTTTTTTCAGGGTGATAGGCTGCAAAAGAGCGTAATTTTTTTTTGGGGTAACCCACTTCCTCCCTAAATTTCCTAACATATGGCACATAAACTATACACTGGGCTCATGTGTAGGGCAATATAACAACTTTATTTTATTTTATTAAGATTTCCCGGGCTTGTGTAGTGTTATGTCTTTTCTATTCATCAGACTTTCAGCTTGAGAACGGGCTGTCAGGAAACAGTTAAGAGGAAGTAGAGCATCAATTAACGTTTAAATTAATCTTTGGCGTATACAGAGGAACTCAAGCGTTTACGTCTAAAGCCTCGCAAGGGAATAGAGGCAAAGTTCTCTCTACATACAAAGCTCAGAACAAAGATGAATTGTACCCAAATGTATCTGATAACAAATACTTTTATGGCAGGGACTAGATCCTTCCAATGTTTTATACAGAGCCCCGCTCTTGAATAAGAGGCACAAAACTGATAAAGCCACCTACTAAATTTCCTTCGTTTATTTGTGATCTTTAAGCGAGCTGGGAAATCGCCAAGTTAATATGGATTTTGTTTTGTTTATACATGAATTGCTTAGCCTGAGGTTGGGTAATTTAAACTGAGATGCTAATTCCTTAATCTGTTTAACTATCTGAGCACCGGAAACAAATGCAAGTCCCAACTCAGCATAGTTTAGCCTTTTTAAATAAAGTGACTTAAAGGGAAACTGAAACCAAAACTTTTTTTTGTCCACAGTGCAAGAAAAGGTAATTCTAGGAAACTTTCCAATAGACATTGATTAAAAAATAACGATGGTTTGAACGTTATTTGTAAATGTAATTGCCATGGAGAGCAGGATCTGTCTGGTTGTTTAGTTGTCTGCGCTAGTCACTCCTGAAACAATGTTGCAAAAGCAGCTAGAGGAGAACTGCCTTCTGTTAAAATTGTATCAAGTCACACACAGAGAACAGAAAATGGTTAGACAGAGACTGATTTCAATGGCAATTATATTTGCAAATATATTTTAATCCCTGGGAAATTTTTAATGAATGTATATTGGAAAGTTGCTTAGAATAAGATTTTCTTACATTACGCAGGAAACACTTTGAGGGGTTGAGTTCCCCTTTAAGCCCCGAACAGATGGTAAAAATATACATTTCCTGTTCTGCTTTTCTTTTCTTCTTAATGTCTTAGCATGCAATCTACGCATCGATCAACTAGATTGTCTGGGTAATGACTATCCCATCTGTTGTACAAAGAGACATAGATCGCGGTAAAGATAACACTCTTAAAGAGAAAAATTCACACGGGTAAGGGGGCGCAAGACAAAATGAATGAGTGACAGCTGTTTTACGCCATGGATAGAACTAATGCATTTTAAAGGTCAAGAGTGTGTCGCTAGTATATTAAAAACATATTTGGCACCATTTTCAATTATTTCTTATACAAGCATGAAAATTACCATGGCAACAGAAAACAAATAATCAGCTTTATTTTTTTTTTTTTTTTTTAAATAAAAGAAATGGAAATACAGATGATTCTATTATGATATACATATATATTATATTTTTTAAAGAAAATTAGGCTTCATAATCATAAATCAACATGGTCAGGTTGCCTAGGGTGCCTGGCTGGCCTGGCCCGGCTATGCCTGTGTGTGTGTATATATATATATATGAGATACCCAGAATTTAAAGGTACTCGGAGGGGAGAATTGCAGCATTGAGTACTACCTGGGGGGCCCCTGAGATGGCATCCCCTCTGAGCCCTAGACCCCCAGTCCGACCCTGGTATGGGATCTGTTATCTGGAAAAATGATTTCCTTTTTCTGTGTAATAATAAAACAGTAGCTTGTACTTGATCCAAACTAACATAATTAATCCTTATTGGAGGCAAAACCAGCCTATTGGGGTTATTTAATGTTTACATGATATTCTAGTAGATTTAAGGCATGAAAATCCAAATTACAGAAAGATCTGTTATCCGGAAAACCCAAAGTCCCAAGCATTCTGAATAACAGTTCCCATACCTATATATATATATATATATATATATATATATATATATATATATATATATATATATATATATATATATATATATATATATATATATATATATATATCTATATATATATATATATCTATATATATATATATATATATATATATATATATATATACATATCCAGAAAAAGCTCTGAATTACAGAAAGGATGTCTCCCATATGCACCATTTTATTCAATTATTCCACATTTTTAAAAATTATTTCATTTTTCTCTGTAATAATAAAACAGTAGCTTGTACTTGATCCCAACTAAGATATAATTAATCCTTATTGGAAGCAAAACCAGCCTATTGGGTTTATTTAATGTTTACATGATTTTCTAGTAGACGTAAGGTATGAAGATCCACATTACAGAAAGATCTGTTATCCATAAAACCCAAAGTCCCAAGCATTCTGAATAACAGTTCCCATACCTATATATATATATATATATATATATATATATATATATATATATATATATATATATATATATATATATATATATATAAAGATCCATTATGTGGAAAGCCCCAGGCCCCAAGTCCCGAGCATTCTGGATAACAGATCCCATACCTGTACATATATATATATATATATGGAGGAACACACCCTAAACTTATATAGAAACTTGCCCGGGTGCTGGTAAATAAGGTCAATTGTCACACTCAATTAGAATATTTCTGAAAATATTTAGATTTTTTGAAATATATATATATATATATATATATATATATATATATATATATATATATATATATATATATATATATATATATATATATATAATAAGTCCTGGACTGGAGCACACCATTCATATGGAGCAGCTGCCTGGGTGCTGGTTAAATTTAATTTCATGCATACAAACCAATCCCAATAAACCGCACAACACAGGACTTATTGATGCAAAAAGTGGTAAGGTTCTTGTATTTGAACCGAAACGTCGAATACATTTTTTACCACTTTTTGCATCAATAAGTCCTGTGTTGTGCGGTTTATTGGGATTAGTTTGTATATATATATATATATATATATATATATATATATATATATATATATATATATATATATATATATATATATATATATATATATATATATACAGTGTATGTATAGTGTCTAATATCTGAAATGCTTGAAACCAGGGTTTTCTTTTGGATACATTGTTTTATTTTTCTTCATTTGGATCACCATACCATAAATCTGCTAAACAAATATTAATGGATATAGTTGGATAGTTTATATATAAGAAAATGAATAATTCCCCCTCAATGGCTGCTAAGAAACCACACAGTCTGCAGCAGGCATACTGTACATACTTATTTCTAATCTGCCTCTCAGCATGTTACATCAGTCTCCCCTGATGAATAAGTCACAGCCCTAAATAAGAAATCCTAAAAAACGCTGGAATATTTCCTCTGCCTCCTCAATAGTTAACATCCCAGGCGCTCACTCAGCTTACGTCCCTGTGAATTTCGTCACATCCATTCCCCCCCGAATGCCTAGAGTTAATAATATTCCCCTGGTTAAAACTGCCGAGTATGAAACTGTCAGTATCAGCCAGAGGGGAATGTTTCCTAACTCTACATATGAGTAGTAACTATAGGCTGAGGGAGGAATGCGCATGATTAATTCCTAGTCTGTCAGCCCAGAGCTTTGTTGGATGTCAGGGAGACAGCAGCGTCTTCCCCAGTGCTCTGCTATTTCACCAAACCCTGTGAATTGAGCTGGGGAAAGTAAACATTACACAGGCTGGGAAAGAAAACATCACTTCACTTCAGGATCTGCCCAGGATCAGACCTTTGCTTTCTTCCTTCCCTGCATTTCCAGCAGCTGCTTTCCCACTGGATATTTCCTTTTTTTCATTTTTCTCTTCTTATTATATATAAATATATATATATATTTATCCTTCTTCTTATTTGGAAATGGGACTGATTTTCCAGCCTCTGTTCTGGCAGTATGTGGCAACGTCTTATGCTTTAATGGTGCTTGGCTTTCTGGACGAAACAGTAGAAAAAGCTATAAAATCAGAGGGATATTGTAGCAGGATTCTGAGAGCTCAAGGAGGCACAAGGAAAGAAGGTTATAATGAATTTAGCATGAGAGTGGAAGGGGATCCAGAGTTCTACAAACCAGGAAACACTTACAGAGGTGAGTGACACGGGGAGGGAGAGTGATAACTTGCAGTCTGTCGTTTACAAATTCTTTTTAAATCATAAATAGGTTAAATTGTCTGTATTCATTTGTAAAATGAACTTGTGGTTTAGAAGAACCTTGGGAGACCAGGGGTGTACTAATAAACTTCCAGCTGCTGCAGAACCTCTTGCCTAAGAGATACTACCAAGCTCATGTGCAAGAAATGGAAAGCTGAGAGATCTGGTTTTAAAGAGGTTCTGCAGCATATGTTTGCTAATAAGCTTCCAGCTGCTGCAGAACCTCTTGCCTAAGAGATGCTACCAAGCTCATGTGCAAGAAATGGAAAGCTGAGAGATCTGGTTTTAAAGAGGTTCTTCGGCATATGTTTGCTAATAAGCTTCCAGCTGCTGCAGAACCTCTTGCCTAAGAGATGCTACCAAGCTCATGTGCAAGAAATGGAAAGCTGAGAGATCTGGTTTTAAAGAGGTTCTTCGGCATGTGTTTGCTAATAAGCTTCCAGCTGCTGCAGAACCTCTTGCTTAAGAGATGCTACCAAGCTCATGTGCAAGAAAAGGAGAGTTGAAAGATCTGGTTTTAAAGAGGTTCTGCAGCATGTGTTTGCTAATAAGCCTCCAGCTGCTGCAGAATCTCTTGTCTAAGGGATACTTCTAAGCTCATGTGCAAGAAACGCAGAGTTGAGAGATCTAGTCTCCAAGAGCTTCTGCACCATGTGTTTGCTAACAAGCTTCCAGCTGCTGCTGCAGAACCTCTTGACTAAGGGATACTACTAAGCTCATGTGCAAGAAAAGGCGAGATGAAAGATACAGTTTTATTTTGCTAATAAGCTTCCAGTTGCTGCAGAACCTCTTGACTAAAGGAAACTACCAAGCTCATGTACAAGAAATGGAGAGCAGAGAGATCTGGTTTTAAAGAGGTTCTGCAGCATGTGTTTGCTAATAAGCTTCCAGCTGCTGCAAAACCTCTTGAGATACTACTAAGCTCAGTGTAAGAAAAGAAGAGTTGAAAGGTTGAGTTTTATTTTGAAAGATTCAGTTTTATATTGCTAATAAGCTTCCAGCTTCTGCAGAACCTCTTGACTAAAAGCTCATGTACAAGAAAAGGAGAGTTGAAAGGTTGAGTTTTATTTTGACATTACGCTTCCAGCTGCTGCAGAACCTCTTGACTAAGGGATACTTCTACGCTCATGTGCATTAAACGCAGAGCTGAGAGGTTCTGCAGCATGTGTTTGCTAATAAGCTTCCAGCTGCTGCAGAACCTCTTGACTAAGGGATACTACTAAGCTCATATGCAAGAAAAGGAGAGTTGAAAGATATAGTTTTATTTTGCTAATAAGCTTCCAGCTGCTGCAGAAGTTCTTGACTAAAGGAAACGACTAAGCTCATATACAAGAAATGGAGAGCTGAGATATCTGGTTTTAAAGCATGTGTTGGCTAATAAGTTTTCAGCTGCTGCAGAACCTCTTGACTAAATGATACTACTGAGCTCAGTGCAAGAAAAGGAGAGTTGAACGGTAGAGTTTTATTTTGAAAGATCCAGTTTTATATTGCTTATAAGCTTCCAGCTTCTGCAGAACCTCTTGACTAAGGGATCATTTTAAGCTCATGTACAAGAAAAGGAGAGTTGAAAGGTTGAGATTTATTGTGATATAACGCTTCCAGCTGCTGCAGAACATCTTGACTAAGGGATACGTGTAAGCTCATGTGCATGAAACGCAGAGTTGAGAGACCAAGTCTCAAAGAGGTTCTGCAGCATGTGTTTGCTAACAAGCTTCCAGCTGCTGCAGATCCTCTTGCCTAAGAGATACAGTATTATTAAGCTCATGTGCAAGAAAAGGAGAGTTGAAAGATCCAATTTTATTTTGCTAATAAGCTTCCAGCTGCTGCAGAACCTAGGAAACTACTAAGCTTGTGTACAAGAAATGGAGAGCTGAGAGATCTGGCTTTAAAGAGGTTCTTCAGCATGTGTTTGATAATAAGTTTCTCGTTGCTGCAGAACCTCTTGTCTAAGGGATACTTCCAAGCTTATATGCAAGAAACACAGTGTTGAGAGATCTAGTCTCAAAGAGGTTCTGCAGCATGTGTTTGATAACAAACTTCCGCCGACTGCAGAATCTCTTGACTAAGGGATACTACTAAGCCAACGTGCATGAAAAGGAGATCTGAGAGATCTGGCTTCAAAGATGTGCTGCAGCAGGTGGTATCAGCCCAGTTACACGTTTAAACTCATAGCTACTCAAACTTCATTGACCAGGTGCCCTTTTAGGCTTCTAAATAGGGTTCTTGCATCTACAGTAAAAGTATTAAAATTTCTAATCGGGGGTGGGAGTTTTTTTCCATATGGATATGGGCTCAGACCAGGATATATCTGCCTAATATACATTTCTTGGCAAATCTGCTATAGATATATCTGCTAGATAGTTGATTGAATGCAAAGACAAACCAGACCAAATCAGGTTAAATGTGCTTATTAATGAATTTATAAATTAACAAGATGTATTCAAATCAAACTACCAAGGAAAATATGTGTCATTTTATGAATATGCACCTTTAAATGGGCGTGGTTCACTGGGAGGGGGAAAGCTTGACAATGTGCAAGTCGGATTTTGATGATACGTTTCAACAAAGTGGAAGCTTACTGCTTTTTCTGAGCAACCTACATACTTCCATTCTAACAAGTCCAGGCACAGACTATTATTGGAGGATGAGTTATATGTATTTGTATTTGCTACAGTTTGCATCTCTAGATTGAGTTTTCTCAATCAACTTCAAAGCCAAATGAAGGAGCTCAGTATTTGCTGGGAAATTCAGATACTGATTTAGATGTTGGAGCTTATAAGCAGCAATACATAAGTCCTTATGTACAGCTCAGTTCATTCTGTACGTGGTTCTCTGTTGGGTTCTCCTGCTGCTGTAGAACAGTGTCAGTTTAACGTTTCATATTCCCAAATGTCACTCGCATAACAATGCAACGTGCAAAAACTTGTGAAATTTTATTGATGTCCCAGCAAATGTTTGGGATAACCTCCTTCTTTATGTGCTCTATTAGAAGTGCCATAGTGGTGGCACTGGGGTTATTATGGCTTCATCCAAACCCTCTTGAGCTAAGTTCCAGCCAGACTGTTCTACACATGGAGTCAGTATGCTCTTCTATTGTTGACATGGGTTCCTCTTGTTGACAAGTGCTCTTCTTTCACACCATTCCAAAAAGCAAATTAGTAAGGTAGCTACCTTCTGGCTTACCTTGAACTTGACTATAGTGAGTGTGAGTCTTTGCTAAGGAAATTTGACTGTACTCTTCACTGGGTGTAGAGATGCAATCCACTTGCTGACCATTGTTGTACAGTATAAATTATATCTGCCTAGCTTTGTGGTGGCAAGAGCCTGTGGTTTCACATGTAAAGTTTACGTTGGAACCCCATGGGTGGCTCTACAATTTGTTCAACTGTAGTCTTGTAGCACCTTAGAGCTCCTGATCCCTAAAGACTAGAGATATTCTAGTATTTATTTCTTAAATACGCCAATAATAAAAAAACACAGTCCCACTCCCAACATTGGGATCTTTAGAAGCAAGCTGTGATGGCTCCTGTAAATGAGGAACCTGTTTGGGAGGGTGAGTGACTTGATGTACTCTTCAAACCTTGACTGTAGGTTTGTTAACGTCTATCACATATGTTTCCATTGTTCTTTAATGTCTACATAGAAATTCTAGGATTCTTTTAGTCTTAGTACCTTGACAGACACACGTGTAGCCCTGGAAGGAAACTGGGATATTCACTTGTCAGCCTGGGAAATGTTACTCACACAGACAATGGCTGGGGTAGATGGAAAATTGTTAGTTTTGCAGTAACCTCTGAATTCCTCAACCATATGGAGACCTTGTACAGTCAAGAGAAGGTTATTTAAAGAAATCTAATTTCTGCTGGGTGGAGTGATCTCTGGACTTAACATCTGCTCAGATCTTTTCTAAAATAAACATCTGAGAAATGTATATAAATAAGGAGCTCTTATGTTCTAGGAAGCCCTGTCCTGCTTTACAGATAATCTGAAATTCCAAATTTCTTCCTTTGACTTATTTAACCATGTAAGTCCCAGAACTTTAAGGTGATTATTTATCAAAGTCCGAATTCCGATCAAATCCGCTTGGGTTTTTTATGCTTATTTATTATTATTTTTTCCCGAGAATTTGGTTTGTGAAAAAATTCAGATTTTCAAGTTTTTTTTTGGATTTTACATCCAATTTTCAAGATTTTTTCAGGTTTTTCACCCGAAAACTCTGATTTCTTATGTTTTCTGCCCAAAAACTTTGGGGTATTGCACGAAACCCAGCGCACATCAAAAAATCATTGGGACTTCTCCCATCGACTTATATGCAACCTCGACAGTTCTGAAACGCCAGATTTAGAGATTCAGATTTTTTCATCCTTGGGGTTTAATAAATTTCCAAAAATTCGTGATTTGTTTTTTACTAAAAATTCTGGATTTATAGTAAAAAAACATGGGTTTAGTAAATAACCCCCTAAGGTCGTTGTGTAGCCATTAAATGAGACAGTATCTTTGACTGGTTAATGAACAAGGATCCTTATTTATTTATAATGATGTTCAGGATTGATTTAAGTCATAATTAATACTCTAATAAATCATGGTTATTTTTCTCTAGAATTCTTTATGGCTTTGTGATAAATCTGTACTTCACGCTCCCCAAGGTTTTATGACTTGTTAATGCTCATAGAATTTATGATAAGCCAATAGCAGTAGGTGCCAAGAGAATGGTCTCCCAGCTTCCAATATGAAGAGTTAAACATTGGCCCTTGTCTACTAAATGCCTGAAGGTATATGACAAGTAACAATTTAAGCAGAGAAGCATTACGGGCTATCAGTGGATTTATCTACCAGCGGTGGGACTATGATTACCTCCAGCCTATAAAAGCGATAAAGAGAGAGACAAGATATAAGATGGCACTTGCAATCTGATAAAAAAATGATAACTTCTTCTGTCCAGTGAAGTCCAGGGAGAAACTTAAAAACGGAGGGATGAAAATAGCTGTTGGCCTCTCCGGTGGCACGAAACAGTTTTGATGAATTTCTCCAATATATTTGTTATACAGAAAATCATAAAGCAGATGATAATAATCGGAGTTGGTTGCAATGTCTAGCGAAGGCCAGAGGCAAGACAATTTTTCAGCATTAGCGCCTCTAGAGCCAGCCTGAAATATATTAGATCTCCCTCAAACTTTCAGTCTTGAGCAGCTTGGAACTTCTAGAATAATTGCTGCTCAAATGGTTAAAGGGAAAGCAAGGTAGAAAAATCTTTTTTTTGGATGGATCGAATCATTTAAAGGGGTAGTTCATCTTTTAGTTAACTTATAGCAACTAGCAACTATGCAATTGGTTATTATTATTTTTTTAAATAGTTCTTTAATAATTTGCCTTTCTCTTCTGCCTCTTTCAAATGGGGGTTACTGACCACAGCAGCCAAAAACTATTGCTCTGTGAGGCTACAATTTTATTGTTATTCTTACTTTATTTTCCTATGTAGGCTCTTTTCTAATCATATTCCGAGGACATATAAGACCCTATCCACCCTAAAATACCTAAATAGCTGAAAAAAAAATTAAGGCCAATTGCAAATCAGAATATCAATGTCTACATTATGTTAAAAGTTTATTTAAAGGTGAACTACCCCTTCAAGTTTGATCCAGAGTATTCACATATTTCCCATGTTCTCAGGTATCTCTTTTGCTTCACCCATAGGTAGGAGCATGAACATAATAGAGTTGCCCTCTGAGCAAACTGTACTATACATATTCCCCGCTTGAATAGGACAAGGGATACCATGGAGTGGGGAAATATGTTGGCATGTCACCGTGATGGAAAGGACACTAGCCAAAGAACCGGGCAACAAGGGTGTTCAAGGCAAGCCTCCCTCATTGGCCCCTCCCCCACACAGCAACTCCTCTCTGTGTCTTTCTTAATCTTCACCCACCTATCACTGCTACTATCCCCATTCCCTGCTTGGTATTCCTGATCCCAGGAGTTAGAAAAGGTGGCAGAGGAATTTGGTCTTAATACACCCCCACCATTGCAGCCTAGACATGTGCCTCTACTGCCTGCCCCTAGTATCAGCCTCCTTTTTAGAGAAAAGATGAAAGCTCAGGGCATTTTGGTCCTTTAGGGATGCCTAACAAACTGCTACTTAAGGAGAAAGGCAAGCTTAGCACCACCATAGGTTCCAGTTGGACTGGATTATTCAAAGATTGGTTCGTGCCCCAGTAGGTAATTTACCAGGTACAACTAGGAATAGCTTCTCCTTGTTGAGCAGTCTCTGAATTTAAAGTTCCATTTACTGGCACATTAGTATAGTTTTGGCATAATGATGATAAAATATCAAAGGCGATGTGCAGGTACAGTACCTCGATCTTATGCCATCTGTTAATGAATAAGTGAATGGCCCTCTTTGAAATGCCAAGGACAACTTGAATAAAAAGTTGTCCTTGGGATTTTAATGAGACATTTAAAAGGAGATTGTGGCTGAAACTTGCCGTACAACACAGGCAGACCCAGACAAAAGCTGATAAATTCAAAACGATGAAAAAGTCACAAAGGCTGACAAAGTCATAATACTAACGTACCTTGTTAGCTCTAAAACTTAATTGCACATATTTGGATCAGAAGAGCATAGGAAGTTGATCATAGTCCCATAATTGGATAATTCAATAAGATTTTTGGTTTTGACAGATCTCATTGATTCCAAACCCCAGGCCCATCAAAATACTTGACCATGGTTGGGCCCATCATTGGCCACCCAATGCCTTTTTTCCCACCCTAGGCGTTTGCTGCACTCATTTCTCTTAGCAATTTAGTCAGGTGTAAAATTGCTACTGTGGTCAGTGAACTATGGCGTCAACAGTTTTGTTAGTCTTTTGGTTCTAAAAAAGGCCTGTTTGTTTTACTTCAAGCAAATTTGATTAGGCATGAATACAGGCTTAACTAAACACATTCCTTCTGCTTTACTGCCTCTTCTTTCAGTCCTTTTACTTTGAAATCAGTTATTTCCAAGAGCAGGGACCCTTTTATTGATTTATATTGTTTACAAGAGTCAAAACCCCCATAGTTTATTATTGTGATTCTGCCATTGAATATCAATAACATAACAAAGCATGCTTAATCAATGTAGCTGGTGTCTTAAGGAGCAGTAAGGATTTTACAAGCTAAATACACAGAAATGAGAAGATATTATTGTTGAGTAGCAAATACAAAGACATTAGTGCTCAGCTTGTTCTTTATGTCACTCCAACACACCTGCATACCAGAACTGATGGCAAATCTTACACATAGAGAAGACTAAGACCTTGAGAGCAGTGATAGTTGAGCTGCACTGTTGAGAGTTAAGGGTTTGATGTATCCCATCCTCACCATAAAATAATATGGAGCATAAGTATAAACCCTTAAGTAATATTGAAAGATATCTACACTGGGGTAGTCCTTTGGCTCACCACCAGAGGTGATTATTGCCACACAAGTGTAAGTGGTGGGCCAAAGGACTATTCTGAATTGACAATTGAATTATGTAGAGAACCCATGTATAAAGAACTCACAGTGGGTCCAAACCATCAACAACCCCTATTAATTATTTCTTGTTGCCATCATTAGTACTTACATATCGATAACATTCCACACTATCTACAGTAAGCTCTGCATGATAGGTTCTCTGCCCTAGGAGGCTGATTCCAAAACTGGACCTATGCACCATGGGAAGCTGTGAACAACATACTCAGTCTAGTGTTGTCTTCATCTAACTAGAGTTTGTGCCCCATCTGATCAGTTTATGAATGCGATATGCGTATCATATGGTACCATTAGCCAAAATCTGAGCACCTGTGGGTATCTTTAGACCAGGGGTCCCCAACATTTTTTACCTGTGAGCCACTTTCAAATGTAAAGAAAGTTTGAAAATAATTTCAGGCTGTGCCAAATAAGGTCATTGGTTGGCTATATGGAGACCCCTATGTGGACTAGCAGCCTACAGGTGGCTCTGTTTGGCAGAACACCTGGATTTTATGGCAACCAAAACTTTCTTCAAGCCAAGAACTAAAAAATAAGCACCTACTTTGAGGCCACTGGGAGCAACATCCAAGGGTTTGCTTCTGAGCCTCTGGTTAGGGAACACTGCTTTAGACGATAAAGCCTTAAGTCTTTTGCAAGTGACACCAACAGGAGGAAGACTAAGGGGCAGATTCACTAAAGGACGAAGTGGCTAACGCTAGCGACAATTTGCCAGCGTTACATCCGCAGGGATATCGCCAATTTACTAACAGGCACAGGCGTCAATTCTATAACGAAAGAGATCATTGTTAGCGTTCTTTAGCACTTTATTACCAGGCAACTTTTCGCTCTGGCGAAAGGTCGTAACTCCGCAAATTCAAAGTGCTGATTTTATTGAACGTTACCTCTTTTGCCAGATTTGACTTTGCACTACAGACCACGCTAGTGAAAAGTCACCAGTGTTTGGCGCCCAGGGCGTAACTTACATAGTGAATTAACTAACATATTAGTGAATTAGCGTAGTGGTAGCGCATTTGCGCCGGGCGAAGTGGTGCAATGTGAATCTGCCCCCATGACGGGGACGATGGGATATAATTGTAAATTGGCTATTACCATTCCTAATGTTTTTGGGAAATTATTTCATGAATGTGTTACTTCTACAGTTGTTACTTTGCAATGTTGCTGATGAAGGATTAAAAGCTGATGGCCAATATTATGTTGCACACCAGTATAATGTTCAGTAGGCTAAAACCTAAATAATTAAATTCCTCTTTGAAAATTCAACCAAAGCTGTTTATATTTTAATAGTTGGCATGAACAATTTATTGCTAGTTCATAAAAATCCCATGGGCTGGTATGGTACTGAGTCATGTGCAGTTCATCCCCAGCTGTGCAGTTCAGTGGCCCATCTTGCTATCAGTTCCTTTAGATGTACCATAGAGCTGTAATGAATACCAAGTGAACTGGTTTCATTTTTCATTCACTTTCACAAAAAATAATTGTATAAAATGCAGTGTGGCTTCTGCAGGACATGCAATATGTAGGAAGCTTGAAACCCCTCCATAAAACAGGGTGGGGAACCTATCTGTTGTTGCAAGTGATTCAGCCTTGGAGACCTGATACAAGTAATATTCTAAAACACAGCAACTGCACAGCCGTCCAAAAACAATAACCTGCACATCCCACACAGTACGGCACACTGAGCCTTTCCAAACTAGCTCCAGCTGAGAGAGATTTGTCACTATCAAAGCAGAAGAGAGAACTCTGGGGTCCATGTAAAACAGACACGGAACAAAGGCTTCAGCTAGAATTTCCATTTAAAGGGCCACTGATGCTGAAATGTTCAAATAGATTTCAGCTCTTTGGTACTGCACTATGTATACATCAATAAAACCTATGTAATCCACTAATCTCCATAAATTCACCGCTATCACCTGAAACATAAAGTTCTTGACAGTGTGTCCGAGCCAAAAATCTCTCCTAAATTTAGGTAATCCACCTAAATGAATAAAAAAAGGATTGTCCTTGGATATTAGGGACAGCTGGCACATATGCAAACACACAACAGAGTTGTTGGAGGGGAAAGGGTAATGGCATGGAGGATGGGTCAGTTTTTGTGTGTTTTAATGGATTGAGGAGAAAGAGTTCCAGACCTTTGTATCTTGCTAGGGCCCTATCTAGTTCAGATCCATATTTTTGGATCATCTCATTAGATCCAGGACAGAAGTGAAAGAGCACAAAGGGGTGCATTCAGAGACCATCTGGCTGTACTTTGCACCTTAAAAAACAAATCTGGTCGGTGCAGCCCCATCATTACTGGATTTTATAGTACA
Organism: Xenopus laevis; assembly: GCF_017654675.1. Taxonomy (NCBI): domain Eukaryota; kingdom Metazoa; phylum Chordata; class Amphibia; order Anura; family Pipidae; genus Xenopus; species Xenopus laevis. The sequence continues at coordinate 12,798,461 of NC_054377.1, read as the reverse complement.
GGGTTCTGATGGATGGGTGGGAAGGTAGATGCCTATGTTTCTTCATCTGCCCCTTCATGAATACATTGCCATGTTCTTAATGATGTAGTTCATTGAAGGTGGAAATGCTCCAGCTAAAACAAATGTTATAAACTGGGCCACCATCAGAAGGGAAGAACTGCATATAGTCTTTTATTTTGTTTTTTTACTACACCAATAACTGGTCCCAGGAAACTTCTAGGCAGGTTAGACAATATCTGTGCCCTGAAGGTCCTTACAAATGGCCCTCACAAATGGAACTGGTACCAAGGGGGGGCCTCAACTATTAAGTTGTATGGGGTTGCATGGATTCTGCTGGTGGCCCTGGTTAACAGGCAGAAGTAGGGAGCCAACAGGTCCCTGTCTCAACTTGGGTTAAGGTTACCAAATCACTTGAAAAGATAGGGACACTTTTAATCATGGCAAGTTTGTGGGCAGCTCTGGTGCCAGCTAGGTTTGTGGAGAATGCTGGCAGTTGTAGCTCTGCAAAAAGCCACTTTGCAGCTGCCATCTCAGTGAAATTGTTTAAAATCACCCTGTTACAGAGGGCACCTATCAGAATAATAGGGATCAATATGACTGTCAAATGTCATAGAGCCTTTGGGGGGTGCAAGGACTGACATCGTTCTCCTCTGCCTTAGAGCTAATGCCAGAATTAAAAAGGATTCAAAGCTAAATATTCCAGCTCCCTGAGTCGGTGCTCCTCCCAGATGACAATGTGAATGACGGACATTTTCTGGAGCAGTGATCCCCAACCAGTAGCTCGTGAGCAACATGTTGCTCTCTAACCCCTTGGATGTTGCTCCCAGTGGCCTCAAAGCTGGTGCTTATTTTTGAATTCCAGGCTTGGAGGCAAGTTTTGGTTGTATAAAAAATAGATGTACTGCCAAACAGAGCCTCAATGTAGGTTGACAATCCATATAGGGGCTACCAAATGGCCAATCACAGCCCTTATTTGGCAGCCCAAAAACATTTTTCATGCTTGTGTTGCTCCCCAACTCCTTTTACTTCTGAATGTTGCTCACGGGTTCAAAAGGTTGGGGATCCCTGGTCTAGAGTAATGAAGGTGGCTCACCGCTGTGAGATTTTACATTTTAATGACCTCTTTAAATAAACACCTTCATATCAGAACTTCTCGAGCTACTCAGGTGCAAGTCCACCCCAAGTTGCAGAAACAAACTGCCCTGTCCAATTATAAAGATTGCTCTCCTGGAGCTATTTTTATATGTTAAAAATATAGTCCAACATTTGCTCAGGCCCCACTAAGCTGATGACAAATTTATTGACACATATAACATAATTGTAAATATTACACTGTTGTTTTTTAGGGATATCAAAGATGATAAATAAACATTCATCCCCAATTTCACACTCATTAGCCATCAACTTACCCAAAGACCTTATAGACCCATAGGGGGGTTATTTATCAAAGTCCAAATTTATCTCAGTATTTTCTGCTACAAACTCTGATCAAATCTGCTCGGGTTTTTTACGCTTATTATTTATTATTATGTTTTCCCCCCCAATTCATATGTTTTTTGCCAGAAAACTTTGAGGTATTGCATGAAACCCAGCTCACATCAAAAAATCATTGGGACTTCTCCTATTGACTTATATGCAACCTCGGCAGGTCTGAGATGCCGGATAGTGTGTGAATCTCTGTTTTCAAGGTTCTAATGCTCCAATCAATGGCCTCTTAATAGGACCCTCCATATCTGGCTGGATTGGCTGGATAACCCTCAAACAGCTTTGAAAATGCCACATGCTGAGGTCTACATTAGGCAACTCATCCAATTCTCTTATACAAGATCTTCATAGGTTCACCCTTATCCATGTTTGACCCATCATCTGGGTGGCTTTAGCTGGCTGTACGTTTATGGTGACCTACCAATCATAACTGATATCCATCTCCTACCTTTAGTGATGCTTAGCTCTTTTCACGCTCTAAAAATAAACCTGAAAGAAACCTAAAAATTAATTTCTTGAATAAGCGACTCTCCAGCTATAACTGGAGAGCAGAATTGTCCATGCCCTTCTTTTTAGATTCATCCATCCCCTGGGAACTGTCATGCTTAAATTATTTCAGTAAATTAATTCCCCCCTCTTTTCTTCATAGGTCTCAGATTGTCATCTGATGTCATAAAATCTGGTTCATAATAAAGCTTTCAGGAATATCGCAATAAATACATTAATTACATCTGGAGTGTGTAGCGATTCTCATGGTAATGTCTGTTTTTTTATGTAAATACAATATATTTCTCCCAAAGAGCATTCTTGGCTCGCAGTAAATCATTATTGTTTATGCAAATTCTGCAAAAAATCCAAATTTAAGAGGACATGCTTTGTTCTCTCAACTGAAAGACTGAAGACTGTGAAGGAATTTAGAATAATTTTAACACGGCAAAGCTTTATATGAAGAGGCTTAACTTCTCCTACACCCTTCAGTAGCTCATGGAGCATCTGGGGAACAGCGATGAGCAAATCTGTCCCATTTTGCTTTGCTGAAAGATTTGGGAAACCGCTCGAAAAGTCAGTGAAGTCAATGAGCATTTTTTCTCAGCTTTTTTTCGTGTTAAATACATTGAAGTCAATGGCCATTTTTAGATGCACAATACTTTGGAACCAATGGGCATTGCTATGTTTTATGATGGCAAAAATGTTGCTGTGGTTCTTTGGGAAAAAACACAAATATGAAATTTTGCTGCAAATCCATTCCTGGCGCAAAATTTTCCTCGTCTCTACTGGGGAGTGAAGCAGGTTCCTGGGTAGAGTTCTACTCCAGTGTTGAACAGCATACATAAAGGGTAAGTTAGGCCAAAGGGCAGCTAGAACCATGCAGGGGAGGATTTACAGCAGAAGCACCTATCTCTGTTTTAACTCTGCCCCTTATTGGTTCATGACCTTTGGTTAACCACATCTCCATTAACATTAGAGTTAATGGCATATCTATCACAAATTTTGACATGGGATACAGTATTATTCCATGTCCCGTGTTAGACTGGTCTACCAGGATACCAAGAAGACCCTCAGTGGGCAACCGTTTTGCCTTGTATCTTCATATCTGTGTCAAGAAGAGACTACGAGAATAAGGAGTTGAATGAGGAGAAGAGAAGAGAACGCATCTGACCTGTTTTTCTTTTGCCAAAAATGTGTTAAATGGCAAAAATTGCCAAACACTTTGAAGTGGGCAACATTTTTCAAACAGTGTGAAAATTTTCTTACTAAATATTACGGGGTTGTTTATTAAAAGTCTGATTTTATCTGATCGAATCCGCTCAGATTTTTTACGCTTATTTATTGTTACATTTTACCGAAAATTTGCTTTGCGGGAAAAAATTCAGGTTTTAACAATTTTTTGGGATTTTTCACCAGAAAACTCAGATTTCTTATGCTTGTTTGCCCGAAAACTTTGGGGTATTGCACGAAACCCAGTGGACATCAAAAAAATCATTGGGACTTCTTCCATTGACTTATATGCAACCTCAACAGGTCACCTTATTCCGGATTTTCTGATTCTGACTTTTCCATCCACGGGGTTTAATAAATTCAGAAAAATTTGTCATTTTTTAAAAGTGCGATTTTCTAAAATATTACGCTCATCCCTAGCAGAGATAAAATATCAAAAATCATAAAAAAAATTCCGAAAAAAATTTATTTTTCCGGATTTTTTTCCGCAAACAAAATTTTTCAGGAAAGTGCATTAATAAATAAGCTGACAAAACCCGTGCGTCTTTGGTAGGAGTTCTGACTTTGATAGATAACTCCCCAAGACATATATACATTAGATTGGACTGGATGGTATCCGCAGTAGTTGTGATATATATATATATTCCTTTGCCGCACCATATCAATCCTTTGAGATATTTTACTCTATAGAATTCTTTAAAGTGTGCTTCTTGCAGAAGAATGTGCTATATAAAAGCTTCCCGTGTTCTTGTATCTAGATACCCTTGAGTAACAAGTGCAAAAGAAACAAATCAAACCTCATTTCTCTTAATAAAAATGTTGGCTGGGTAATGAGGATAGAAACCCAAGAATGGAGATGACTTGAATCAGAGGGGACAGAAGCATTTAATATCAGCAGGCAATGCAAAAGGGCAATCAAGTTTGCTAAACAAGATGCGGAAAAGCAAGTAATTAAGGAGCACCGAGAGAAAGTGAATGTATTCAGCTGTCTTATTCCATTTACAAAAAGAATAAGCTAGACCTTGCTGTTCAGGTTTTCCATAAGAATTATCTACAGATTACAATTAAAATGGAAAGTAATTAATAAAATCATGGTTCAGATAGATTTTTTTTTCCATTTTATAAACTCCAAGGATGGAAACCATCATTCAAAAACAGGACGGGTAGTATTGACCACTACGTCTGATACGTAGGGGCACATTTACTTAGCTCAAGTGAAGGAATAGAATAAAAAATACTTAGAATTTCGAAGTATTTTTTTGGCTCCTTCTACCATCGAATAGGCTACTTCGACCTTCGAGTACGACTTCAACTTCGAATCGAACGATTCAAACTAAAAATCGTTCAACTATTCGACCATTCTCTTTAAAAAAAACTTCAACCGCCTACTTCGCCACCGAAAACATACCAAGCACCAATGTTAGCCTATGGGGAAGGTCCCCATAGGCTTTCCTTGCAATTTCTGATCGATGGAAAATCATTCGATCGATGGATTAAAATCCTTAGAATCGTTCGATTCAAAGGATTTAATCGTTCGTTCGATCTAAGGAATTGCGGTAAATCCTTCGACTTCGATATTCGAAGTCAAAGGATTTAACTTCAATGGTCGTATATCAAGGGTTAATTAACCCTCGATATTCGACCAATAGTAAATGTGCCCCATAGTATAGAGAGGAGGGTCCCCAAACTTTTTTACCCGTGAGCCACATTCAGATGTAAAAAAATGGGGAACAACTCTGCCATAAAAATGTTCCTGGATGGTGCAAAATAAGTGCTGTGATTGACCATTTGGTAGCCCCTATGTGGACTGGCCGCCTACAGGAGACTCTGTTTGGCAGTACATCTGGTTTTTATACAACCAAAACTTGCCTCCAAACTAGGAACTGAAAAATAAGTAACTACTTTGAGGCCACTGGGAGCAACATCCAAGGGTTTGGGGAGCAACATGTTGCTCACAAGCTACTGGTTGGGGATCACTGGTATAGAGTATGAAAGATGTTCAAACAGATATGGAGTGATTTCATACTGGAATATATCCCAATCAAGTGAAGAATATTACAAAAATCATGCTTTTAAAAAAAAATCTATGACAAAATAATCTCATGCATTTCAATAAGGAATTTAGTAGGCATTTGGAACAAGGAAATGACACTCGAGAAAATGATATAAAAAATTGGATTAAGGGGAATTAAATTAAACACTGAGTAATAACTGGCTAAAATGCAGGGAGCACAGAACTGGTAGGTCAGGCTGACAAAAGAAACGCTTCAGTGAATCCAGTGATAATTACTAATGGTGAACTCCAATTTTTTAATTCTCGAGTGGTTCCACTGCTCCCTGGAGAGCTGGCATGGGCATCTCTATAAGAAGTTTAATTATTTTAGTAAGAGCTGCATGCACAATTTTCAGTGAGCCACAAATTGGGATTGGTAAAAATATGGGGTGGGGGAACTGATTCCTGACAAAGGAGATCAATCTAATTCCTGATAAAGGGTGGGGGTCTACCGAAAACATTGAATTGTTCCCTATGCCAATGCATGGCTAAATAAAAAGATAAATAGGCAAACTGTGTGTGCAGTAGGACGCCTAACAAAATAATGTTTATTATGTCAACTAACTACAGTAAATGACTTGCCTGATCCTTTTGTAAGCTGTGTAAGGGGAAGACCTCTAAGTCCAATAGTATCCAATCTATGTAAGGGGAAGAAGCACACAGATTCACACAGGCTTAAGTCTTCATCTTGTTTATTGCACCTGAGGAAGGGGTTTGTCCCCGAAAGCTTGTGCCACAATATTTGAAATAAACAAGATGAAGGCTTAAAGGGATCCTGTCATGGGAAAACATGTTTTTTTCAAAACGCATCAGTTAATAGTGCTGCACCAGCAGAATTCTGCACTGAAATCCATTTCTCAAAAGAGCAAACAGATTTTTTTATATTCAATTTTGAAATCTGACATGGGGCTAGACATTTTGTCAATTTCCCAGCTGCCCCAAGTCATGTGACTTGTGCCTGCACTTTAGGAGAGAAATGCTTTCTGGCAGGCTGCTGTTTTTCCTTCTCAATGTAACTGAATGTGTCTCAGTGGGACATGGGTTTTTACTATTGAGTGTTGTTCTTAGATCTACCAGGCAGCTGTTATCTTGTGTTAGGGAGCTGCTATCTGGTTACCTTCCCATTGTTCTTTTGTTTGGCTGCTGGGGGGGAAAAGGGAGGGGGTGATATCACTCCAACTTGCAGTATAGCAGTAAAGAGTGATTGAAGTTTATCAGAGCACAAGTCGCATGACTTGGGGCAACAGGGAAATTGACAATATGTCTTGCTCCATGTCAGATTTCAAAATTGAATATAGAAAAATCTGTTTGCTCTTTTGAGAAATGGATTTCAGTGCAGAATTCTGCTGGAGCAGCACTATTAACTGATTCATTTTGAAAAAAAATTTTTTCCCATGACAGTATCCCTTTAAGCCCGTGTGAATTGGTGTGCTTCTTCCCCTTACATAGATTGGACACTATTGGACTTGAAGGCAGTCTGGGAATTGAATACATCCCACATGCAAGTAAGTGGTATGCAGAAGTGAATTTTCATTTCTTGCGGGACTTATCCTTTTGTAGTCACCATCCCCTGTCTGTCACCTGCATCAATTTTGTGGTTGAAAAACAAAACAAAGCTAGGCTGACATATGGATCCACTTAGGGCTATAGGGTTTTATGGGAATTAATACTTGTCCACTTGTTGATCAAGAGATGTGAATACAATGAAAAACCTTTGGCAGATATTTAATTGGAAGGGATCCGGGTGGGTTTGTAGAGAGCACACAAAAGAACGAGGCTCAACGTCAGGTAGCAGCTGCAAAAGCTAATAAAATGTTGCCATTTCATGGAAAACGCTATAAGGTATAGAAATAGACATTATTGAACATAATAGAGTTTAGATGGAGCAGCAAAATAAATTAGGGTTCAAGCACTTCAGGTCTAAAGAGAGGCTTCCTAAATTAGATTTTTCTATTTGCTTTTGTTTAGAACAGGAACAGCTCTTAATGGATACGAATAATCTTTTCGAATAGATTCAAGATCACAAAAGGAAATTCTCCAGGGAAGTCTTTATTTCCAGGACAAAGAAAGTGACATTAGGTCATATCTTTATCAAAAGGTTCAAAAGATGTGATGCAGGTGTTTGCCTTGCTATCTCCCTCTGTTCCTCTTAGGGTAAGGCCAGACAAGGAGATTCGGGGAGATTTTGTCGCCTGGCGACTTATCGCCACGTCTTTTGCGCGACTATCTCCCCGAACTGCCTTCATTCTAGTTTTTTCCCCATAGGCTAGAATGAAAAGTCGCCTGCGCTAATGCACACGCGGCGATGCGTTTTGAATAGTCGCCCAAAGTTGCCTCGTGATAGTCGCGCAAAAGACGTGGCGATAAGTCGCCAGGTGACCAAATCTCCCCGAATCTCCTCGTCTGGCCTTACCCTTATGGTCTCTGTTAAGCTAAAACTATGTTTTTTTAAATTTATTACACAATTTTAAGATAACAAGGGATCAAATACAGACTTTGCTTCTGATAGGGTTTGATTAGTTGCACGTTAAGGTAATATGGCTTGAGTTTCACCTTGATTGAAGAATGGTCTTCAGGAGTTTGAGTTCCATGATGTAAAATGTAGAAGTATGGCTTTAATTTAAGATAAAAAACCCATAATTTACAGTAGAGACACGCTGCTCTTTCGGGAGATTAGTCGCCCAGCGACTAATTGCTTCTTCTTCAGGTTAGTAATCTCCCCGAACTGCCTTTCCGTTGGCTAGAACGCAAATCATCAGCGGGATGGCAATTGGAGGAGTGCTGAATTTTCCGAAGTCGCCCAAAGTTGCCTCAAGAGGAAACTTTGAGCGACTTCGGAAAGCCGAAGCGATCCGAGTGCCATCCCACCCGCGATTTACATTCTAACCGGAGGGAAGGAAGTTCGGAAAGATTAGCCGCCTGGAGAAGAATCGATTTGTCGCTGGGCGACTAATCTCCCGAAAGAGCAGCATGTCTCTACTCTAAATGATGGGTTTTTTATCTTAAATTAAAGCCATAATTCTACATTTTACATCATGGAACTCAAACTCCTGAAGACCATTCTTCAATCAAGGTGAAACTCAAGCTAATCTCCCGAAATAGCAGCAGATGTCTCTGCCCTTAGAGGGTAAGGCTTGTGGATATTTAAGTTAATGGTTCATGTGTGTCCTCAGACTTCCTTGCTTTAGGGCAAAAGTTCTTAGGAGGGCAAAAAGATCATTGCTTCCTGAGGACCGGAATGGGAAAGGGAACAGGAGCATTTCCCCCACTGTATTACCATAACCTAAAATAAAATGTACATTTTGGAATTACCTTGTCTGTGATTAACTTTAAAACTGTTAGTGCTCCCTGACGTACAATCTAGTGCCTTGTCATAAAAGTATGCCTGCAGCTTCACTGTGGTGTGTGGTCCCCTAGATCTTTTGGTTTTGGCTGGGGAGCTTACCCCATTCATTCTGCATGTGAACCACACAAACTCAATGTTTCGGGGGGGGGGGGTGGAGCAGGTCCAGACTGAGAATTAAAATAGGCCCTGGCATTTCAGGTACACAGAGGCCCAATCAGCCCACACAGAGGCCCAAAAAGCCCCCACCAGCCCACTAAATACTGACTTTCTATGGGATCTTATAGCAGCCCCTCTGGCATTTGCCAGAACCCACAGATTGCCAATCCGGGCCTGGGGTGGAGTGCCCATTTCGGAAGGGATTGCCCCCCCCAAACATTGAGTTTGTGTTATTTACAGGCAGAATAAATAGGGTAAGCTCCCCAGCCAAAACCTACATGTGTGTGATCTCCATTCTCTACTCTCCATTCTCTTTCATCTATGACACAACACTTGTTTACTGCCAACATGCAGTGGTAAGATCCATGGGAAGTGGCATCATAAGAAATTTTACATGCACTTTTGTACTATTTTTTTTTCTATGTGCTGAATGGGAGTTTAAAATGTTTCATTTAATTTACAGTAACTATCCTAGCTGTTAGCCCCGCCTACTTCAGAGGATTCACACTCATTGCACTGAAAGAAGGTAAAGAAGGAGAGAAGGAAGAAGACCACGCGGGTTCCTTCCAGGTGAGGATGTGGCTTTATGTCACCTTGTTGTGTCAGTTGCTTTCCTTATCTGTTGGCATTAATTAATGTGTGGCCTACAGTATATACCTCTAAGAAGCTACTTAAAACCCTAGTATTATCACAATTACCTCTACACTACTGCCCTAAAAATTATATGACCCCAAAATATGAGGCACTTGAAGGTGACATTTTTTTTAATGATAATTAGTGACGGATGAATAAATTCAGCCGGCATGGATTCACTGTGAATTTACGCTTTTATTCATGTTTTCACGAAACTGCGCTAAAAATTCACCCGTGAAGAATCCGCAAAATTATTTGGACGACCATTGACTTTAATGCATTTTGACAAAATAGTTCCGCGTAAAAATGACGCTCGTGTCAAAGATTGTCGTGCTAATTTTTCCCGTTTTGCGGCAGATTTGCCCATCACAAAAGATAATATAATCTTTAAAAAAAATATCAGCTGCTGGGGGATCCTGGTCTACTTCATCTGTTTGGGGAGCTCATGGATGACCTGCAACCTGATCACTGGTGTCTTCGTTTTTTGACGATTTTATTTTACGAGGGGTCCCCAAAGTTACACCACTGCTTACACAAGCTCAAACTAGCCACTTTAAAACACTTAAGACTAGGGATGGGCGAATTTTTTCGACTTGTTTCACCGAAAAAATGACGCCCATAGACTTCTATGGCATTGTGCGTCAAAATAAAAAGACGCGTGTCAAAAAAATTTCGCCGCGCGACAACATTTTTTTGATGCCCATAGACTTTAATGGGCGTCAGCGACATTTTGCCGGCGGCGAATTTTTGGCAAAACGAAACCGGTCAAATTCGCCCATCCCTACTTAAGACTTCCGAGCTTGAGCAAGTGAATGTGCTTAAAGGAAAACTATACCCCCCGAACAATGTAGGTCTCTATTAAAAGATACTGAGTAAAACAGCTCATATGTAAAACCCTGCTTCATGTAAATGAACCATTAAAATAATAATATACTTTTTTAGTAGTATGTGCCATTGGGTAATCATAAATAGAAAATTGCCATTTTAAAAAATAAGGGCCGCCCCCTGAGATCGTAAGATTCACTGTACACACATACAAACCACATGTAAGGTCACATGAGCCAATTAACAGACAGAGTTCTGCCTTTTGCTTCCTCACTTCTTCCTGTTACAGTTAGTGTTGTAGTATTTCTGGTCAGGTGATCTCTGAGGCAGCACAGATAGAGCCACGAAATGGTGGTTCAAGGCAAGAGATGTAAAAGGGCAATATTTATGTAAATATATATTCCAGTTTGGTACGATTCTTTAATATGTCATTCAATTTGATACAAACTATCTGTTGCTTAAGTATTCATTTTGGGGGTATAGTTTTCCTTTAAGAGTAAGATCTGGATGTTTTGCTATTTTGATAGATTGGGAATTGGGTATTTCTGTGAAATGTAGAATCACTGAAAAATCTATCCACTTGTATCATTAAATAGCTCCGAGAAAACTTCCAGTTAGTTTTTCCAGTGTTCCCGGAACTATCCCAAAATAACCATTAAATAAAGATTTGCTGTAGTTATGGGCGAATTTGGGGTGTTTCGATTACTGAAAAATTCCTGCAAAATGGCGAAAAATTTGCGAAACGGCGCCAGCGTCTCGTTTTTGATGCCGGCGTCCATTTTTTGGACGCCGGCGCACATTTGTCCATTCTTTTTGGCGCCGGTGAATTTTCACAGCTGTTTTGCAAATGTATTTGCCGGCGGGAATTCGCCGCGAATTTGCGCCTGGCAAATAAATTTGCCCATCACTAAATTGCTGTGCCTGGCATGTGGACAATACATACGTCTACCCATTTTATAAAATAAAATGTTGGATTTATTTTCCATTAATTAGTCAGAAATCTACGAAGGTACTGCACCCACATTACCTCTCTGCACTGTAACAAGTGACTGCATGCTGCTGTTTTGGGTGTGTGCATAAGGAGCTAAGCCAGTGCTGGCTGAAGAAGAGAATGCTGAGTAAGAGGAGGGTCATTATTACTAACGTTACATCATTAATGCTTTAAAATTATGCAACTGGCAGTCACCGGGCCACCAAGATTTTTTAACTATTATTTTGTATTTGCATTTAATTCAGTGAAGTATGAGGATATAGATTATGAGTCCAGAATATTACCGAATGTTTGCGTTTATTAAAAGTGCATGAGCTGCCATATTGTCTTTAGCAGAATCAAGCTTAATTTAGTAGTGGTTCTTCTCATGCCTGAGAAAACAAAAACATTGTCAGGCTGGAAAGTTTTAATGTATGTGTAGTGATGGGCGAATTTGCGCCGTTTCGCCGAAAAATTCGCGAATTTCGCAAAGCGGCGAAAAATTTGCGAAACGGCGCCGGTGTCTCATTTTTGACGCCGGCGCCCGTTTTTGACGGCGTTGTCTGTTTTTTTGAAAAAAAAATTATATATTTTTGACGCCGGCGAATTTTTGCCGCGAATTTTCGCGGGCATTTTGCAAATTTATTCGCTGGCGGCGAATCGCGCAAATTTTCCGCGAATTCGCCCATCACTATGTATGTGTAAATGCAGAAAAAACAAAAACTTGGTTGAATGTATCTACTACATTTTGAACTCAGACGGGCACTCTAACAACAACTGGTTGAGTATTGTAGGGTGCAAGTCTGAAATTTTTGATTGGCCAATCAAAATCCTTTTTTTCAAATGATATTAAGGTTGGCTAATGATAGCGTATATTATTATTGGCTGCCGACTTTGCCAGGGGATTTCGTGTGGTCTATTAACTCAATGTAACCGAGGCAAAATCCTATTTGCATAATTAGAACTAATTTGGGCAACATTAGTCACAGCTTCTGGTCTCACACTTAACCCAGCTGTTCAGAGATCTTGCTCAATGGATCCCCTACACGTTCTTCCGTTGTCAACCCGTTCCTAGCTGTCAGCCTCTAACGTTGCTGCATGATCTCTCTTCTTTTTATGATCTTTCTTCATGTTCTTGAATTAATCATTCTTGCATTGTCCCATTCTTCCTCTCCTGGAAATATACTGCTAAATCCTATAAAATGAATTTGAAGGACTTATCTGGAAACTTTCAGGTAACACATAGCAGTGCATCATCAGCAGAATCTCACCATTGTTAATCATGGCAGCGTTATCTTTCCAGCCCTGAAACATATGAAGCAATAGATAAAAGCAAAGGTAATTAATCCCCTTCCCAGCATGGAGCCATATAATGAATGATGGCATTGCTTCCAGGGAAAACAACTAAACTGCTGGAAATCATTTTAGATTGATGTGTTTCCTTTATGGCCAGGGCCACACACACTTCATAATAAGCTGAGCAGCTGGTAACTAGGTAAAAAAAAATAAGCTTGATTGTTTCCTAAAGGGGAAGAATCATTTATATTTAGCAGTTCGGGCTTGCCCCATAGAAAATAATAAAAAAAAACTGCAACTGCACATCTACATGTAGACTATTTGGTCTTTGAGGTGTATTTTTATGTTTGTAGTCCATGATTAATGATTACCAGAACCAAGCTGTGAAAGGTATGGGAAAAGAGAGATGAACATTTAGTCTATGTGCCTATAAGAGAGATGGCAGTTGCGTTTTTTGCACCAAAAACATTCTTACTGACCATTAAAGACTCAATACAGCACCGGAATTGTTATGGTGTTACCAGGTAACATAATTATGATGCTTGAGACTCTAACTTTTGCCTACAAATAGATTTCACTCTGGCCAATTACTTCTCAGTGACAAAATGCTACAGCATGGTCTCTTGCTAGAATGAGCCACCTCTACAAAAGCTGGATACACAAGGGCAGATCCATCACTATTAGTTTCAATCAAACTGTCCAACATCTGCCTGTCTAGCTATTGATTGGATGAGTAAATACAATTATTGACGGATGGATGAACGGCCCTCCAGATAAAGATTACCGTTGTAAAGACTTATGACTCAGATATTATCATGTTAGTGAAAGCTTCAGAGATTATACAGGGCATTTCCATAAATCTTGAGGGAGCATCAGAGCCTGCTTTAGCCAGATTTCTCATCTCAGAAGTAAGAGAGGACAGCAGAGCTTTGCTTGGACCAAGCACTTGACCTAAGAAGCCAAGTAAGAAGGGTATGCAACATCTTGCCTTAAGGGGAGAACTCAGGAATTAAAGTCTGCCATTCAATAGGCTGTTGTGTGTGTATTTGTTCTAGGCAAATAGTTTGTGATCACTTTCATCATCTCAGAAAGCACAGCTTCCCATTCTTTGGAATAACAGGTGTCTATGGCAGTAAACAAATATTGCTTGGAAATACTGGCTTTTGCGCGGCGTTCTGCCATAGAAGGCATTTCCCATTTCAATACTGCTTCCATCAGAGAAAGGCATATTGATAACACTGCCTTAAAGGGTGCAAAAAGACCTTGGAGTGTCCCGGTCTAAAATGAACCTTGCCGCCATTATCCCTTATCCCTCTATTATCTGTACAAAAATCAAGCTCAGAAGGTCAATTATACTTCTGTGTCACAGATCACTATCTGCACAGTGGATAGTTCCATCTTTGTTTGTTCTAATGTTTAATTGTTTATATGCAAATCACTGTAGCCAGTAGACACTTTTATATCAATGTAGGCCATGATGAGGGAGCCAGGAACAGGTTGAGCAATGGGACAATGCAAATACTAGAAGGAGAGCCCTGATCATCGCTGGGGTTCCTGTGGGATTGTAGGGAATATAGTGTTCTATAGCACAGGGGTCTCCAACCTTTTTTACCTGTGAGCCACATTCAATGTACACAAATGTACATTCAAATGTAAAAAAGTTTGAGAGCAACACAAATTTGAAAAAAGTTTCTTAGGATGTGATTTGTTACAGACTGTATGCCTACAGGAGACTCTGGCAGTACACCTGGTTTTTATGCACCAAAACTTGCCTCCAAGCCTGGAATTCAAAAATAAGCTCCTGCTTTGAGGCCACTGAGAGCAATATCCAAGGGGTTGGTGAGTAACATGTTACTCATGAGCCACTGGTTGGGGATCACTGCCTTAGCAGATTGAAGTGTGTAGGACCAAGGGCAGGGTCATACTGGTGCATTTGGGGCTGGGTTTCAAACCTCGGGGGCCCCAATGCGCATGTGCAAAAGCTGGTGCACCATGTGCATGCACAAGAGCCAGGCTTTTGCCACCTTTTATAAAAAATGCTACCAGCTGCTGGGGGCGTGGCCTCAAATAGGCGGGGTGTGACTTCAAAAGGGGTGGGGCATGATGCCAAAAGGGGCGGGGCCACGCGACGGAGACCCGCGGACGCTAGAAGAGGCAAAAAAAAAGGTAAGTTGCAGGGGATTGCGGGCAGGCCGAGGGCTCCTTTTGATTGTATTACAAATTTACCGGCAGCTACATTGCCGGTAAATTTGTAATACCGGCCCCGGCCTTGGCAGGTATTTTACCGGCTAGGCCAGTAAAATACCGGCCGGGTGGCAACCCTAGGCACCGATCGCATGCAAAAACACAAGTGAACACCACAACGCTGCATGTGAACATCAGCACACAATGCACCGAGAAATCCTGGTGGCATGCACAAAATCCTGTGTACTGCGCCGCACATATTTTTTTTTGGTTTCGCCTAGTGGGTCTGGGCCGGCCCAGTCCGACCCTGACCAAGGGCATATTTGATGATCATATTAATGGTGCCATTTTACTGGAGCAGATTCTGTCCTCCACAATGAGGAAGCCAAGCACAGGTTTAGCAACAGAGGCCAACTCATTGCTAGGGTTCCTGTGGGATTGTGGGGAATATAGAACTCCTTAGCAGATTGATGAGTAGAACTAAGAGCATACATGGAGAGAGATCATATGAAGGCAGATGCCATTTTACTGGAGCTAATTCTGGCCTCTATCCCCGAATAGTTAAGGCATATGTTTAGTACTAGGGTTGTGGTAGCATACTGTTTATAAAGGAGGTCTAGTCTCAAAACGTGGATGCATTTTTAGCACACAAGTTCTAATGGCAGGTGTAGTTTTTGGAAACTGCTGGATGATATATATTTTTTACATTTTGGTAGATTTTGTATAAAAAAAATAGCATATATGTATTAAGCCTGGGAATAAATTGTAATTATGAGAGAGTATTCCTTCCTAAAGTTTGCACATAAGCCTCTGAGACAGATTGGAGGAATTGAGTCACTTTGTTGTGTCTCCTTAGCTCAAAATTCCAACACCATCGTAGCTGCCGCTCTGTTAGAACAGTTAAAGCTTTTTGAAGCAAAAGGGTCAATATTTTTGGCTTCCGTCTGTTCATGTATTAGAAAGTAAAATAGAGTAAAATAATTAAGCTTTCAATACCATAAGTTATTACCCTCAAACATCCAAACCCGATATGGTGATGAGAATTGTTTAGTGTCTTACAAATGGTGCACATATTGTGGCTGCATCAAAAAATAAAGAGCATTTATATCCCTAAGCCCTTGTATTATGAACAATTATGCTGGCATCACACTGGTAATGGGATTTTTTGTAATAAAAGTGGCAGTGGGGCACCAGGTCTAGTAACTCATAGCAACTAAGCAGATGCTTGCTTTTAAACAGGTGACCAATAAATACTAAGTATTTGTGCCCTGCACAATGCACTGCGTATTTCTGCAGGAAGTAGTGTATGCAGGGGTCGGCAACATCCTTCTCTACAGGGACATCACTTGGCCCAACATTGGATAAGCAATCACTTTCTTTAAAAAAGAAAAGAAACTGGCAATTTTTGTTAACACATGCCTATTGTAAAAATACTTATTATGGCAATATGGACTTTTTGAAGAAATGTTATCAAAAAGTTGGACATCCCTTTCTTTTTGCAAAAAGAAATGAACTTTTCCTTAATGTTCTGTGATAGTTCCTGATTTGTGGAAAGACCCTAACTGGGAATGGGCAGACCCCTACAACCCCATGGTGGGGTCTGCAGAAGGTGGGGCCCCAGTAAAGAAAATGGCCACCCGTGCCACTTTTTGCATTCCATAATCTTTAGCACCCAACATTTACATTTAGTGATGGTGATGAGGGAGAGAGAGGACTGTGTGTGTGTCTTGGGGGGGGGGGTTGGATGCTTTATTTGAAGGTGGCAGGGGTCCCAAGTTTAGCTGCTGGTCATCTGAGCATCTTCAGCTACATCAGACCCTGTCCTAATAGAACATACAATGGTGGTTCCCTACCCCACACACTAGGGTTAAAGCCATAGACAAAAAAACCATGCTAAAGAACATATTTCACTTTTCACCACCAAGAGAATGCTAATTCTATGATGAAAAGTTGGATTCTTATAGGTGGCTATAGACATAACAATTACGATCTTTCTTGCGCCCGATTATAATTTTCCATCAAGCCCGATCAAAGAGACAACCGATATCGATGTCTTCTGCCGATATCGGTCAGATATCCCCACCATTTCCCACCATACACGCACCGAATATTGTAAGAAAATTTGCTTCATACAATATTATCTGTGCATCTATGGCTGCCAAGTTGGCCATAGACACACAGATAAAATCACACAAATCTTTGAGGGACATGAGTCTTTTTGCCATAGGTAGGATAGACAATTGAGGTTAGTAAAGTAGAAGAAACCAACAAGATTCAGAATCACTGAGAGAGTGTTGCACCATGTATGATGACAATGTAAAGAGTAGCATGGAGAAACTGATAAATGACAATCTCAAACAGAGAAGACTGATCCAGGGGAATTACAAGTGAAATTGACCTTTGCACTTGGCAGTCATTAAGTGATTAAACATTTTTATGGTAATGTCTCAATGAAATGCATGTGAGGAAAGAAAAGGAAGACAGGGTCATCAAAGGTGAAGATACAATGACCCAGATTATACATTTCTCAGCAAAATGCTCAAAGACTGGGAAACCTATCACTAGACAAAAGTAACTGTTCATTATGGAGCTATCTAACCTGCCTTGATTGTTGGTAATTAGGCTTTTGGAATTTAAGGGGGGAAAAATGAGGGAAATGTATTAGTTGATGAGCCTTCAGTTTCCGTTAACAGTATGCCTATGAAGAATGGTTTGAGTAGCCATGTTGTAGTATCTAAGTAAAAAAGAAGAATGAGCTTTTCATGATTTTCTTAGAACAGCTCATAATTATTGAAACCGATTTCAGAAGTTCCCATGGCCTCTTCTCAATAGCTGTTGCGTGGAACAAGAGGGATGAGGGGGATACATATACTGCCCCCTGGAGGTGGGTGTACAATTTCCACAGCAGTTGTATCACTGTTTGCATATTTAACTGAACATAATGTACAAAGTTCATTGTTAAGTTTATAACAATTACTGGGACAATGCAAAGTGTTTTTTTATTCCACATATATGTAGCTAGTCTCCATTGGCCTGATGCATCATTTGTTCTATGATCTACATTCCTCTTATGGTTCACAGAAGTCTTGGAAGCACCTCTGTTGATAGATAGATGCTTACCTGAGATTGAAGAAAGGTCACAAACTGAGGTCTACACCTGATAATAATAAAGGTACTTTGGGGTCAATATCTACTCACTGTCTATCCGGACTGAAAATTTAAATTCCTGATTTGTCCTGATTGATGTATCTAATGGACATTGTCAGACGGTAGAGGGCCCATCAGCTGAATGAGCAGTTGAATTCTAACTGGCCAACCGTGGTTATGAGAACATGGAACCATGTCTGACTTATTGGCCTCCTGGAAAGTTAGAATGGAAATAGCCAAGTCTACATGAGTATCGCTATCTTTACTGTCACGTGCATTCACGTGCTGCCCGGACCTGTTTACTGACCATCCTCCAAGAGAGCTAGCAGTTCTTGGTGAGTGAAAGCTGGATTCATATTCTGTAGCCCTGCAACTAATACACATGGTATATGCTGTAGGACTGGGCTTATTTAAAGTCTTTAACAACTGTTAATCAGTTGGTATCAATCCAATGATCTGCTAAAATAAGCATTGTTTTTCTCGAGGAGCACTAATCCTAACTGTCATCAGGTCTACCTCTTAAGACCTCTCCAAAAAACTCAAAAAACGTTGACATATCAGGTCTTCCTCTAATGACCTCTCAAAAACTCAAAATAATTTGGCATATTAGGTCTACCTTATATGACCTCTCCAAAACTCAAAAAACTTTGGCATATCAGGTTTACCATATCAGGTTTCTGACTTCTCCAAAACTCAACAAACTTTGGCAAATCAGGTTTACCTCTTATGACCTCTCCAAAACTCAACAAACTTTGGCATGTAAGATAAAAAATCACTTTGTTTTTCTCCGAAATGACTCTTATCCATAAAAGCTCAAGCAGAATACATTAGGCACTTAACTGAAGAATGCTTCCTGAAAGAATACATTTGGCAAGTTTCTTATAAGAAGCAAAAGGAGCTCAAATGACTCTTGGGTTCTCATCCAGAAATTGTATGTTTTGACATTATTTATTTTAACATAACATATGCCTTTAATAGGCACAACTAGAACAGAAATGTCCTTTTTTTTTGTTCAATGGGAGCAAGGGAGCGGCAATACAAGAAGCCACGGGTGTGAACATGAAATCAATGGTTAGCGTAAGTGTCACGTTTCACCCTACAGACTTGGCTGCAAATGACTTCCCAGCTGCTTCGGATCTAGTACATTTCCAATGAAGTTTCCCTATCCAGATTTTTTTTTTTGTATTCCTTCAACATCTGGAGTACTTATCCTCTCTGATGAGCAGAAGCCATCCAAGTACGGATAATATTCGATTAACTAAGCCACAATGAGAACCTGAATATTCTCAGAATCTGCCATGACCGGAGTTAGCAATTAAATCCTTTCCATGTCACCGTAACCCTATATAGATATATATCTATAGAGTACAAGGAGATAGGTTTTGGTCTCTCTCTTGTTATTGATGGAAAAGATTTCTCAGGGGAAGAACGGCTTGACTCACAAAGGAATATCTCATTATCTCGAGTATGAATCTGCGTGGAAAAGAAAGCTGCACCGAGGAAAGATAACTAAAGACATTCTGAGCCACAGGGATTACTGACTCAAAGGGATATACTCACTGTGAATAAACAGGATTTACATTTACTTTATTATTCTATAAGGGGCAGATCTATCAAAGATTGAATGGGGAATCCTGAAGGAAACTTAGACGTTCCGTCTCTCTGATTGAATTTTCAATGAATTGATTAAATTAGCCATATGATCAAAATGTCACCACCTATGTACAAAAAAATAAGGGGAAAAGAGAAGCTTCGCCAATCTTTTCTTGGGCCATTTTCCACTCCCTTTAGCCATAATTACCCAGATATTCCAGTAAGAAAACTGCAGAAATGTATGAGCACTCCATTAACTACAGGCATGCCAGTAAGATTACTGCAGAAATAGATGAACGCTCCATTAAGTCCAGATATGCCAATAAAATAATTAATTCTGAAACACCTGCAAAAAAAGTACAGTTCAAGAGCCAAGCACTCCCCAGTGGAATGTGGAATTTTTCTTGTCTTCTTCCAGGAGTTTTGGTCAGGCAGTAGGGCCCTTTAATACAAGTATGGGACCTGTAATCCAGAATGCTTGGGACCTGGGGTTTTCCGGATAATGGATCTTTCCATAATTTGGATCTTCATATCTGAAGTCTATTAGAAAATCATTTGAACATTAAAAACCCAATGGGCTGGTTTTGCCTCCAATAAGGATTAATTATATCTTAGTTGGGATCAAGTACAAGCTGCTGTTTTATTATTGCAGAGAAATCATTGTTAAAAATCTGGATAATTTGGATAAAATGGAGTCTATGGGAGACAGCCTTTCAGTAATTCTGAGCTTTCTGGATAACGGGTTTCCGGATAACAGACCCCATACCTGTACTGCCATCCAGGATGTTAACAGGACAGGGCCCAGGATTGTGGCCTGCAAGAGGTCTGTCAGTTGGGTGACAGGGGTCATGTAGGCTCAGTAAAACAAGGTGTGATGGACGAATTTGCCCGTTTTGCTGCAAAATTTGCAAATTTACAGCGAAATTCACGAAAAGGTGAAAAATTAGCAAAACACATTGAAGTCATTGAGCGCCAAAATTATTTTGATGTGCTCCATTGTGACACCCGCGACAAGTTTTATATGCGCACCTATTTTGTCCAAATGCATTGAAGTCAATGGGCACCAGTGTGGCCCTGAATGACAGATGCAGAACATATGTTTTATTGGCACACACTATGGAAAGTCCTGCAACAGAAATATGGTTATATATTCCCCTCCCCCACCAAAGCGGTGGGGGCATTTAATGCCTCTTTAATTTGAGAGAAGTATTCACTACTATGCTATCCCTATATAGTAAATTTAGCCATAAATCCCAATATGTCTTAAAGGGATACTGTCATGGGAAAACAAGTGTTTTTCAAAACGCATCAGTTAATAACGCGGCTTCAGCAGAATTCTGCACTGAAATTCATATTTCAAAAGAGCAAACAGATTTTTTTTATATTTAATTTTGAAATCTGACATGAGGCTAGAAATATTATCAGTTTCCCAGCTGCCCCCAGTTATGTGACTTGTGCCTGAACTTTAGGATGGAACTACTTTCTGGCAGGCTACTTAATGTAACTGAATCAGTCTCAGTGGGACTTGACTTTTACTACTGAGTGTTGTTTTTAGATCTACCAGGGAGCTGTTATCTTGTGTTAGGGAGCTATCTGGTTACCTTCTCATTGTTCTTTTGTTAGGCTGCTGGGGGGGGGGCGTGGGGGGGGAGGGGGTTGATATCACTCCAACTTTCAGTACAGCAGTAAAGAGTGACTAAAGTTTATCAGAGCACAGCCACATGACTTGAGACAGCTGGGAAACTGACAATATGTCTAGCCCCATGTCAGATTTCAAAATTAAATATAAAAAAATCTGTTTGCTCTTTTGAAAAATGAATTTCAGTGCCGAATTCTGCTAAAACATGTTTTCCCATGACAGTATCCCTTTAATGCAAGAAAGAGAACCAGACATACCTTTGAAAAAACAGCAATTAACAATCAAATCGCTTTAAAATTAGGAAGAGCCAGATTGTGATAACGTCTAGAGTGGAAAGTTAATGATCGATATTCTCAGCCGGCAACTTAATAAAATGTTAGTGGTGTCATAAATCAGGGAAGGAGGGAGAATGTCACATTTTGGAAGTGATGTTGAGTGCAATGCACTGCTATAGAGTCTCACCTCTCAGAGCCATAACTAAAGATTTATAAAACCCCCGAGGCAAACGGATCCTTTTCAGCTCTGCCCGCCCGCCGCTCCCTGTGTTTTTAATGTGCATCATAATGACTCCTCCTTGGGATATGAACATAAACCAGAGAGAAATACAAACCATAATCAATAATTGTTTAAAAAAAAGGAGCCTTTATGTTTTTTAAAGACAGTTTCCTGCTTGTCGGGCCGGTGTGGGAGAATTACTCTTTTGTAATTCTATTCTACATATTTATGAGGTTCTTCTTATTTGCTATGTCGTTTCATATTATCCTACATTTGAGCACAGAACGTGGTGATGAAAACGCATTGGACCACAGCATCAGCACTCGAGATTAGTGATGGGCGAATTTGTTTCACTTCGCCACAAAATTCGCAAATTTCCTGCGAAACATTGAAAGATTAGCGACACGCATTAAAGTCAATGGGCATTGAAATTATTTTGATGCACGGCAATTTCGACGCCCGCGGCAATTGTTATACGCGTGCCTATTTTGGAAGAAATGCATCAAAGTCAATGGGAGTACGAATAATTTTGATGCGCGACAATGTTTATGCACGCGACTATTCTGATGTGGCAGATTTTTTAGCAGCTAATTTTCGTTGCAGTTTCGCTAATTTATTCGCCAGTGGCAAAATGCGAAAATTTGCAGCGAATCCGCGCCTGGCGAATTTATTTGCCCATCACTACTCGAGATTTTACTTAAATATTAAGGAAATTCATGTTCTTCAGAATTTACCGGCAGAGCATGACGTATCACTAAACTGCACCCCAAAGATGTTTTAGAGGGGTGGTCAAAATTCACTTTTAGTATGTTATCGAATGGCTAACTCTAAACAACTTTTCATTTGGTCTCCATTATTTATTTTTAAAGTTTTTTTAAAATTATTTGCCTTTTTTTTCTGACTCTTTCTATCTTTTAAATGAAGGTCGCTGACCCCATCTAAAAGCAAATGATCTATAAGGCTATAAATCTATTATTATAGCTACTTTTTATTACTCACATTCCATTCACTTATTCAAATCAATGCATGGTTGCTAGGGTAATTTGGACCCTAAAACCGCAAACTGGAGAGCTGCTGATAAGCTAAATAACTCAAAAACCACAAATAATAAAAAATAAAAACCCACTGCAAATTGTCTCAGAATGTCACTCCTGCACTGGGCCGCTGAGCCCAGCCCTCAAAAACGAGGCTTCCAAATTGGACGCTGGTGCGCCCAAATTGGAACGCGGCTCGTCCAAACTTACTGCCGAACCTGACCCCACCAACCACACCCCTGACCCACCGACCCCTCCCCTGACCCCGCTGACCTCGCCCCCAACCCCACCCCCATATTTTTTTGCACCAGTCCCGGGTCCAAAAAAGGTTGGGGACCACTGCTCTACCTCTTACGATACTAAAAGTTAACTTAAAGATGAACAACTCCTTTCATTGTATTAACGTATAATAATATGGCTGCCCAGTTCATCCAGGTGATGGGTGGTAGTTGGCAAACAGTTTCATTTCACTCTTACAACAAGGTTACTAATACTGGAAAAAAGGTTCTTCGGCCATAATTCCAAAATTACATATGTTTTACATCCCAAATCTCACCCTAAAATGTAGGAAATCAAATTGGCATTCACCCCAACAGGCCTCTAGGCTTAGCCCCCCAGACATAACTCTAAGCCCCACTGCTCAAGAGCCACCTCCTACTTCTGCATTTGTGATGGCACCTGAGATGGTCCTATGCAATATTCTGCTTAAATTCCTTCTGCTGTGACTATGCTCCAATTAATGAGACCAGGGATATCTATTCATTTTATTAGGGAGACATTTTATTGTATAGATCAGTAGGGGGAGCAGAACATCCAACTGCTTATTTAAAACTCTAGCTCCCAAGAACCCAAATCCATGCCGTCGATCCGCCGTAAAATTTGCGAATTTACATCGAAATTTGCGAAATGGCAAGAAATTCTCGAAACGTATTGAAGGCAATGGGCGTCCGAATAATTTTGATGTGCGCCAATTTTTATTTGCGCGCCAATTTTTTTTTGACACAGTGGATTTTTTGCCGGTGAATTGTTGCCGCAGCTTTGCGAATTAATTTGTTTGCGAAACGTGGAAATTTGCAGCAAATTCGTGTCTGACGAAATTTATTCAGCAATCACTACTTCTGTTTCCCCAAATTGTCTAAATCAAAAAAGAATATTCATATCGCCACAAACACCGATTTACTCAGTTGGCTCAGGTGCTGCTCCCCAAACCCGTAGCTTGGGGTGATGAGTAGACAATTTAAGAAAAAGCACTCACTCCTGCAGCCACCTGATGTTGATTAAAACTGAATTTTATTCCTTCTAGCTAAAAGAGTATGTCCTGATCATTTTGTATCAAAAGATACGTAATAATAGACACAGTCTATGAGCCTATGATTACGTATCTTTTGAGTTCGGAGTCCCGAACCGCCGAAGAGCCGAAGTCCCGAAGCAGCGAAAAGACCCAATGTCACGGAAATAGACGAAGCTGAAGTCTTGAAGCGGCGAAAAGACCAGAAGTCATGAAAATAGACGAAGTGGAAGTCCTGAAGCGGCAAAAAGACCCGAAGCCACAAAAATAGACAAAGCTAAAGTCCTGAAGCCGCAAGTTCAATTCTGCTGAACACCAATGTGTGTTTTTTTTATTTTTTTTAAAACCCTGGCCACTAATGTATTATTTTAATACTCTATAGGCCCCTGCCACCATTGTTTTTTTAAAATTTGTAGGGGGCCCTGACCACCAATGTTTTCGAAAAACCTTTATGGGGGCCCTGGCACAATTTTTTATTTCTATTTATGGGGGAGGGCCCTGACCAAGGAGTTTTTTTAACTTGTAGGGGACAATGACCACCAAGGGCTTTTTATAACTTGTGAGTGAGGGAGTTTACCGTTTTTAGCACTGGTGTGGACTTTTTACTGTGGGTTAGGGTGGGTTCTGGGTGGTGCTTGGGGCGGGATCTGGGGTGGGGCTTGGGGCGGGATCTGGGTTGGGTTGGGCTGGGACCAGGGGGCCCAGAAAATGTTGCTGTACGGGACCCCGTGATTTCTGATAGCGGCCCTGCTGGAGCTACAACAACTCCCCCTAGTGACTGCAATTATGCTGCATTTTGGGTAGAAAACATGGAAAATTGCTTCTGCGATTGCACTTTGCACTTGTGCACAACCCATTCAGATTTCAGCATGTTTAAAATTTCTCCTATGCTTGTATCACAAATTCCCAAAGCCCAATAACTCAATCCGAAATCAAAACGACCATCATTCACACAAAATATATTTAGCTGTCGTGTTCCTTCCAAAAATCTGGTTCCTTTGTGCAACAAGGAGGAGTTTTTTTTTCTTGTATCTATTAAATAATTTTGCAGAGAACTTGCATATATTGTTTTCCAAATAAATCACTTTTCACCTCTTGGCATAACTGGGTTACGGAGAATCCCGAAAGCTCATGTCTTTTCCCTTGACTTAATTATCCCCAAGAACATGGTAGCTAAACAGATTCAAGCCACCCCATAAGACAGAAATGTGATCTAATAGCTCAGACAAATGACTATGTAACTATGTTCATTACCGGGTTCTATTGCCTTGCCGACATTCGATATATTACATTTCTCATGCGTCTGCCGTGAGCGAGGAAATTGCAGGCCTAAGAGAAATTGTTTTCTGTGAATATTAACAACTGTCTGGGAAAAAGTATCGGTTTGGGGTTTTTTTCCCTTCCTCAAGCTGTTTCTCTCATCTGTTGCATTCCATATGTTCCAGAATTATGACATTTCCAGAATGGGTTTAATATATTTATGGAATGAGGATCTCATAAAAGTGTTTGTTTCGGATTCAGAGAGAAAAATAAACCTAAAAAGGTCATATGGGCAAATTCATCAGCATAAAAATGAACGGGAGGAAGTTCACCTGCTAAATTCAGTTTAATTGCTTGTTACTTTTATTGTCTTCATTTGTTGTTGGAAAGTGAAAAAAACACGTGTTTCTATGTGTGAAAGGTCAATAGATGTGCAAATTGGAGATTACTCCTTGTTTTTATGGCTTGTTCTAACAATTTAAATATGTGTGATTCAATAGAGCAAATAATGGATCATAAATGGTGTAAGTACTAAATAGTAGAAATCTAGATTTTTCCAAACGTAAGTGCAGTGTGCAAATTTTGAATGGTATTTGCCATTTTACCTATAATGTTTCTGCTGCAACTATGCCTAATGGATCACAATGGGTGCAATTGTACTTGCATTTTAATGGAAATCAGGTGCAAGTAGGGTTACACCTGTATATCTTTGAGCCTGACAATCTGTTTTTAGTTCAGGATCAACATTGCTTTCATTGCCTACACACTCAGATCCCTAGCACTGGCGCCCTATTGCCTCCAGGTGCTCTATCCTCTTCCTAATCACTCTTTGTTGTGACAACAGCCTATCAGTGCTTGCAGTGGTGTAACTAAATATTACTGGGCCACACAGCAAATTATTTTTCAGGCCCCCAAAATGTTTAGAGCTTGACCTGTTTTACCAATATGTATTTAAATTGTATATGGAGGACCTTATGTGGTTCCTATACCTCCTGGTGCAGCGTCGGACTGCGCCAGCGGGACGCCGGAAAAAACCCGGTGGGCCCAAGCCCTCGTGGGCCCTGCCAGCCCAGACCCCCTCGGCATAGTGTGACCTCCGCTCCGCCCACGTGCCCAGTCTGCCCCGTCTGCTTCAGCCACTTGCCCCGCCCATGAATGGGCGCAAAGTAGGTACGTGCTGTGAGGGTGAGGTGAGAGGGCAGAGGGGGGGTTGCTGAGGAGAGGGCCTGCGACAGGGGAGGGGGGCCCTTGGGGGGTTACTGGGGCCTTGATGTTGCAGCCCAGGTGGGCCCTGACCCCCCCCCCAGTCCAGTTATGGTTAAAGAGGTACGGTTTCATTCCTAAATATGGACAAAGTGTGCCCAGACCGAGCCAAATACTAATAGTTTATCCACTATGTGTACTGGGATATAGTCAGAATTTAAAGGTAAACTTCTGATGTCCATGTTGCTACATTATCCCCACATGCCTCTGGATCAGGAGTAAATTGCCAAACCTTAAATTATAGCCATCAAATGATATTAAATCATCTATTCTGAAATGGTAAAAGCAGAGGTATCAGCACTGTCTTCTTATACAAATCTATGCCACTCAGGAGGACACTTATATCTATGAATATCGCCTGACAGATGGAAAAGCCAAGGCACATATTGCCGTGCATATGGACATAATGAATCACAGGTGGATTTATAATGTAAAAAAACAAAAAAAAATCGTTCAAATTGTGACACTGATTAATAGAGCCAGTAAACTCAATTCCATGTTTTTTTTTTTATAAAAATAAAGTTCTAATTATATCCCTGTGCAGCATATGGTGCAACAGTTCTTTGCTGTATTTCTTATCTCTCTCTGCAGCATTCCCAGATTTCTGTAACTCACAAAGTTCTGTTAGAAAATAACTTTTCAGGAAAAAATACAGCAAATGGGTTATCTTAAAGGGATGTGACCGGTGCTCAAAGCTAGCACCACATTGTTCAACTCTGGGATCCTATATAGGTATAGGATCCATAATCTGGGAACTGAATTAAGGGAAGGCCATTTCCCATAGACTCCATTATAATCAAATAATTAACATTTTTAAAAATTATTTCCTTTTTCTCTGCAATAATAAAACAGTAGCTTGTACTTGATCCCAACTGAGATATAAGTTATCCTTATTAGAGGCAAAACAATCCTGTATGGTTTATTTAATTTTTTAATTATTTTTTAGTAGAAGGTATGGAGACCCAAATTCTGGAAAGACCCCTTATTCCAGAGTCAAAACACGCACAATTTGGTTTGTGCACTAAATTGGATACAATTGCCATTTAATAACTCTTTAGACACGTTTGCTCCGAGTATTGACGCAGTCCCACAGCTGGAAACCTAGAATTATCCCCACCAGAGCATTCTGAAAAGACATCCAAGTGCGGGGAGTGTGTTTAGGTGTTTGTAATGAATGGATACCTGCCACGTCCATTTGCACAACCACAATTGCTGCTTCAGTCATAGGCATCAGAAACAGAAGGGCAATCAGTCAAGGAAAAATATCACAAGAAAGTAAAGTCAACCTGGAAGTTGAAGGTCATCTAGTCCCGTAGACCTTCATTGTAGAAACTTCTACAAAAATGTGTAGTTTGCAACCATTGTCTATTGGTGGAACCTGATGTGATTTAACTGGGAATCTCATGACTTACATCTTTAGGGCAGAGACACACGTGAAGATTCGGGGAGATTTAGTCGCCGGGAGGAAAAATTTCATCTTCTCCGGGCGACTAATCTGCCGAAAAGCCTTCACGCTGGCTAGAATCTAAATTGCTGGCGGGATGGCACTTGGAGCCCTTCATTTTCCAAAGTCGCCCAAAGTTTCCTCGTGAGACAACTTCGGGCGACTTCGGAAAATGAAGCTCTTAGAGTACAATCCCACCGATTATTTAGATTGTAGCCGGTGGGAAGGCAGTTTACGGAGATTAGTTTCCCAAAGAAGAGGCGATTTGTAGCCGGGCGACTAAATCTCCCCGAGTCTTTGTGTGTGTCTCTGCCCTTAAAGTGTGGTCATAAAACCAATGCAAGGAGAGAATAAAGCTTTCTTGAAAGGAATTCATCTGGAAGAAGTGTTTGGCTCAAAGCAGCAATTTTTCCAGCTTCTGAAATCGATGAGAGACCAAGCAAGTAGGTGTAGTGTAGTTCAATGAATTGTAGACCTGTTCTATACAAGGATTTATTCATTCTGAGACTTATAGACCATTGGACTTGTAATGGGTACATTTTTGTATTTGGGTATAATTAACAATCATGTTATTTTGCAGATTATTGATGAAGAAGATACTCAGTTTATGAGTAACTGCCCAGTAGCTGTCACAGAGAGCACACCAAGGAGAAGAACGCGGATCCAGGTCTTCTGGACAGCACCTTCCATAGGAACAGGCTGTGTGATACTCAAGTAAGGAATTTATGAATATGCCTCGTCAGCACTATATTGGATAATGTACACCTATTGGTAATATAAGCAAATTAGAAGTGATCCCAAGGAGTTTCATTGCCAGATAAAACTCTTACTTGGTACACCAAGTAACTTAAAGGAAGGGATATACATAGTATTTTCTGGTGTGGGGTAGGTTGGGATACCCATTGAGGAAGCTTCATTACTAAAATACATCCAGGGTCAGACTGGGCCCCACCGACCCAGACCTGCTCCCTTTCTGAAATTGTGTGCCCTGGTCACCTGTCTGACCCCAAGAAAATTAAATAAGGTAGCACCGGTGGAGGGTGGTTGAGGTTGGGCAGATGGTCCGGATGGCTTGTGGCTGGGGGCCCAGAGGTTGTGACTTGGGAAGGGGGGTTGCAGCTAGGGAGGGGGCCTATGGGGGTTGCAGGGGCCCCTGAAGCAGCAGCCCTGGTGGACCTCAGACCCCAAGCCCCAGTCCAACGCTGAATGCAACCTCATGTCACTGCCTAAAACAATACTGCATTGTCCATATGTCTAAAGCTCTTCTATATCACATAATATCATAATCAAAATCCTGATAAATGAAAAAGATTTCACCGATGAATAAAAATATATTTTGATCATTAATGCCATCAATCACATTAGAACAGAAATAAATATTTCTTTACTCAAGAAACCTATAGCATCGGCTTAATTTCTCCAGCCAAATGTCCCTGTAATTGGGGTTTCTGTGTTGGACTTAAGTATTTGGTTTGGAGCCTAAATATTTGTTATTTTGATTCATAAGCTGAAATGGACTTATCTTTCCAGGAAACATCATTTCTGAATTCTTGTGGATGGTCCAGATAGTTTTTGGCAAAGATCAGGCAGACTCAATGTTCTCATTCATATCTTCCCGAAATATATAAAAGTCAGCTTGAGCAACAGAACCTTTTTCATGCACCAATGAGCACAGGGCAAAGATTCCTACTTGGATGGACTTTTCAATCTCATCCTCCCATACAATAGAGTTGTCAGGGCAGTCTAATACAAAATCCAGTATGTAAAGAAAGTTTAGTAAGGCAAAGGAAATAACTCGGCTGCTGTTATAAAACATTTGATTTTTTTTGTAAACAAGACTATATTTAATAGTCTAGAAGTAAAAGTGCATCCAGAGTTTTTTTCTGACTTAAAGTTTGAAACCCACTTTAAGATCTATTAGTTCTGACCCCCCTTAGCTCATAACAATAATACAGATGTATAGAAACATTTGTGTAACCTGCTATAGTTCTAGGGGTACCCAGGGTACAAATAAACACTCACCCCAAATCTCCCCCTAACTGGACCTCAGACAGGACAGTAACAGATATATAGAAACATTGGGGTAACAGTCACCCTGCTATATTTCCAGGGGTACCCAGGGCAAAAATAAGCACTCACCCCAAATCTCCCCCTAACTGGCCTTCAGACTGGGCCCCCTTAGCTCATAACAAGGTTACAGATATATAGAAACATTGGGGTAACAGTCACCCTTCTATAGTTCTAGGGGTACCCAGGGTACAAATAAACACTCACCCCAAATCTCCCCCTAACTGGACCTCAGACAGGACAGTTACAGATATATAGAAACATTAGGGTAACAGTCACCCTGCTATATTTCCAGGGGTACCCAGGGCACAAATAAGCACTCACCCCAAATCTCCCCCTAACTGGCCTTCAGACTGGGCCCCCTTAGCTGATAACAAGGTTACAGATATATAGAAACATTGGGGTAACAGTCACCCTTCTATAGTTCTAGGGGTACCCAGGGTACAAATAAACACTCACCCCAAATCTCCCCCTAACTGGACCTCAGACAGGACAGTTACAGATATATAGAAACATTAGGGTAACAGTCACCCTGCTATATTTCCAGGGGTACCCAGGGCACAAATAAGCACTCACCCCAAATCTCCCCCTAACTGGCCTTCAGACTGGGCCCCCTTAGCTGATAACAAGGTTACAGATATATAGAAACATTGGGGTAACAGTCACCCTGCTATAGTTCTAGGGGTACCCAGGGTACAAATAAACACTCACCCCAAATCTCCCCCTAACTGCACCTCAGACTGGACCCCCTTAGCTCATAACAAGGTTACAGATATATAGAAACTTGGGGGTAACAATCACCCTGCTATATTTCCAGGGGTACCCAGGGCACAAATAAGCACTCACCCCAAATCTCCCCCTTATTGGCCTTCAGACTGGGCCCCCTTAGCTCATAACAAGGTTACAGATATATAGAAACATTGGGGTAACAGTCACCCTGCTATATTTCCAGGGGTACTCAGGGAACAAATAAGCACTCACCCCAAATCTCCCCCTAACTGGCCTTCAGGCTGGGCCCCCTTAGCTCATAACAAGGTTACAGATATATAGAAACATTGGGGTAACAGTCACCCTGCTATAGTTCCAGGGGTACCCAGGGTACAAATAAGCACTCATCCCAAATCTCCCCCTAACTGGCATTCAGACTGGGCGACCTTAGCCCATAAAAAAGTTACAGATATATAGAAACATTGGGGTAACAGTCACCCTGCTATAGTTCCAGGGGTACCCAGGGCACAAATAAACACTCACCCCAAATCTCCCCCTAACTGGCCTTCAGGCTGGACCCCCTTTGCTCATAACAAAGTTACAGATATATAGAAACAATGGGGTAACCGTCAATCTGCTACAGTTTCAGGGGTACCAAATAAAAAACATTTGCAGACAGAGAGTTGTGTCAGCTATTTATTCAGCTCTGCTAAATTCCAAGGTCTGCTTGAACTGGCACAGACTTTGTAATGGCTGAACCTCAATAACACGAATAAATGTTTGTTTTTCTATTTGAGTCTTCTGCTGAGAGTTCTTTTCATTTAAATTCTGTCAGTAAGTGGAATTAATGGTTTGTGTTCATATACATTCACAATCAAACAAGAAAATACACCATCATTTCCTTGTTTCATTTATCAAATGAAAGTCGCTATTAATTTCTAGGTCCGACAGCTGTACGGCATTTCCTAGTCAACAGCAGCTGTCGCCGCTACCCTGGCTTCTTTCACAAGCAGATGTTTAATTTGACTTCACTGATATTGTCAGATATTCACAGCAAAGGAAGAAAATAATCAGAATATTCATGATTGCAGGTCTTTTAAAAACATAAATCAAAGTGACAAATGACAACATCAAAAGAACTTTGTTGTATTTTCAGCTCATACATCTCTATTCGTTCTTTTCACACAAGCTGAAAAAAATATTTACTCCATAAATTCATATTTTGTAAAGAAAGATATTGTTGAAAGAAAAACATCCCAACTCCATAAATTCCTATTTTTTTGCAAGAAAAATATTGTTAAAACTAAAGCTGTCCCTGTATAAAGTTTTTTTCCCGAGAAACACCATAAATATATGTTCAAGATCCTGTTTCTTGGTTTAATTATAGATATCAAAGGACTAGTCACAGTATATATTGTAAAATAATTCATTTAAACCAACATACTAGATAATTGTATTCTGTAGAAGTAAAAACTGAATTCTAAGGACTATGGGAGACTTTGGAGTGCCATGGAAAAAGATGGAGAAAAAGGTACAGTGACAATGAAGAAGAAGGAAGAGGAGGAAGGCTCACTGGCACAAGAGAAGAGTAGGAGAGGGGAGCACAAAGACACAGGTAGAGACTTTAAAAAGGGGGAGAGAAAGAGAGGATAGCACAAGAGGGGAGAAGGGGAAACTGGGTCAATTGGGAAACAAGAGGGGATGGTACAAGAGGGAGAAAAAATATGGCATGGAAGGGGCAGTGTCGGACTGACCCACCGGGATACCAGGAAAACTCTCGGTAGGCCCAGGTGTGAGTCTCTTGCTTCTAACCATTTGGCCTATTTCATGGTCATTCCCTATTTCTTTATGTGAACACAGAGGCTTAATAATGGAAGAATAGAGAATAGTATGTACAGAAAAGAGACTAGGAGAATAAAGAGGTGGAGTGGGGAGAAGAGGTTTAATAGTTTGGAAAGTGGGCCCTCAGCCTAAGGTTTTCTGGTGGGCCCTTGGCATCTCAGTCCGAAACTGGGAAGGGGGAAAGATGAAGGTGCAATGAGAAATGATTGCAATGCTGGGAGAATTTACACGGTGGCAAATGAAGAGAGAGAAGCATAAAAGATTCAAGGGGGTACAGTAGAGTAGGGCAGGTGTCAAATGGTGTCAAAGGGTGATACACAAAAATGGTACAAAGAGAAGGTTGTGAGAGATTCAAATAAATGAGAAAACACAATTTTATGGTTTACCATGTGAAAATGTATGGGTGACATTGAATTAGAGAAGAACAAGACTTTTCTCCAAATTCAGTTCCATTTTTTCCCCATAGTTTTCAACGGATTTTTCATGTGATAAACAGTGAGAGAGTTTTTTTTTCTCATTGAATTGCATCTGGCAGTATGGGAAAATCTGGAATCAAATTAGGACATACGTTTTTCTCATGAAATTGAATCTGGTCTAAAGTAAGGAGGAGATGAAGACGAGTGAAGGGAAGTGAAGAAATAGAAAAAACTTCAAGGAGAAAAGTGTGAGCAGAGAAGAAAAAAACAGAGGTAGTAATGGTAAATTGAAGTGGTAGAAGGCAAATATCAAAAGTGACAAAAGATTTTGTAGAAGAAAGCAGTGACTGATGAGGGATAGCTGAAAAGTTAGACAGTTCCTTTCAAGGGAAACAACACATTTGGTACTTTCAGACATACTTTTATTTAACCCACACCCATGAACATGCTTTTTAATGACCTGAAAGCACTTTTCATGCAAAAGCATTCCAGAAATGTGGTGCTTAAATTGCCTGACAGTACCCTAAAATATAGTCCCAAGATCTTATAAAAACAAAATAAACACCAACATGACCACACAGTGCATTCTTTTCTGTATGATTATAGTTCTTTGCTAGATCTTCCAAAATAAGCTTTATTTTGACAAAATCAAAAGCATTCCAAACGATGTACACCAGTGGGACATTCATGGAGACATTTGCTCATATGGAAATGTATTGAGTCACACTTTTGCTTTGTAATTCTACTGCATGATGAGTCCACTGCTTAGCCAAAATATCTGGTTCTGCTCCTGGAAAAATTCCTGTTGAAGCCTATTTTTATTGTCTCAGGTCAACATTGGTCGTAGGCTCTAAGTTCCAGGACAAACATATAAGCTTCTCCCCATAATCCTCTAAACACATCACCATCGTGCTAAGCGATGGGCTGTGCCCACGTGAAATAATGTTCATGCTAATTGGTTAGATGCCACTCTCTACCCACTTGAGTCACCAACTCCAGGGCAAGAAAATTGAGCCTCCACGTCAAAATATCTACATTTGCATATCTTACTATTTTTTTTTCAATAGCAAGCAGGAGCGATCACCTAAACCCCTATCTCAATCAAGACAACAACTTTTCTAATGAAATTCAGTTTGCTTTTTGACAAAGCAATAGTTGAAAGACAAAATGCAAATGATTCATCTTCTTGTCTCTCCATGAGAAAAACAAATTATATCCTCAGAAGACTGATGATAAACATCTTACTTGTTTTAGGTCTAAGGTCTAAGATGTTGTTTTTCTTGTAAAGAAGAGTGATTCGTACTAGAAATGATTTGCCAAAATCATAAATCAAACATTTGATTTGAAAATGGCAAACTATTTCAATTGCATTTATCGTGGCAAACATGGTGGGTTTTTATGCGTCCTTAAATTCTCCAGTTGTTAGTTCTTCTACTGCAGTCAACGTTATACCAGTTTTGTGATCCATAGCAAATTTTAATGACATTAAAGGGCACCAACTCCAACAAAAGTAAAGGTGGCCAAAGATGTGATATTTACTTTCTTGGAAGAAATCTTTCCAAGAAAGATCATTTGTTTCAATACACACGTGTAGAGCTGAATCGTCAGATATACAGGTAGAAAGAAATAGAACTCTACCTGTATCTGATAATTCTGCCCAGCCCAGCCCAATCGATGAGCCGACTTATATCAAAGTCTTGTGCCGATATTGGTTGGCTCTTTTCTCACCATACACGCACCCAATATTGTACAAAAATTCATGTCATATGATGTTATCTGTGGGTCTATAGCCACCTAAAGGGGGCAAGTGACCATAACAGGGGGTAGCAGAAATGATTTACCTAGTCACCAAGTGGACAGGGGTTGGCAGGCACAGTTTACCCACCCCAAGAAAATGGTTGGTGTCCTAGAGTCCAATTTTTTCTTTATTAGGATCCACATACAATATTATAAGATAGGGGCATGTTTAATTTGTTTACATCCCACCATTATCTGTAAGAGGTTGGTGGGCAGGGGGTACACTATAGAACCAATCAGTTCATTATTATTTTCTAGCTTCTATGGTCAATTTGCTCTAAGCCCTCCTTGTACTTTGTGCCAATTACAAGCCCCAGGTAGGCTCTTCTTGCATCTTCTAAAATCACCTTAATCCCTATAGACACCCTGTAACCCAGGGGTCTTGAAACTTTTTGAGTAAGGCCCACCTCTGGGCAAAAATGTGGTCTGAAACTATGACTCTAATGATCTCCTCACTATAGTCAAAAATAGTCAAAAATATCATTGGTATGGACCTTTAGAATGTTTGAAATGATGTGTTATGTCTGTAGATGCTTTGTTGAGGGATTCCATCGGTAGAAGCAGGGTGAAAACTGTTGGTGTTTTGTGGTTGATGGATAATGACATGTAGGGTGCAATGGTATTTATACAACTTGCTGTGGAAACCTTAAATCACCACCACGTGGGGACCAGCATCAATGGGCACATTTGAGTGTGACTCTGCAGAGGAGACAGGACGGAAGCAATAGCGATTTAAGGAAAAAAAAGTAGTATGGGATCAGTTATACAGAAAGCTCCAAATTACAGAAAGACTATCTCCAATATTTTCTCGGTAATCATAAAACAGTTGCTTGTACTTGATCCAAACTATGATGAAATTCATCTTTATTGGAAGCAAAACCAGCCTATTGGGATTACTTCATTTTTAAATCTTTTTTTTATAGACTTAAGCAGACGGAAAGATCTGTTATCTGGAAAATCTCAGATCCCGGGAATTCTGGATAACAGGTCCCACACCTATAGCTTTAAGGAAAATGTCAATGAACGCAAGATTTGTGTCCATTTTGGCACATTGCGTTTGTACTTGACCCCTATGAATTTTATTTCATTTCCCTACGACAGGGGAATCCACGTGTCCTTGGTTGAAACTGAGGGATAATGCACACATTTGAAAACTAAAGGGAATTAAATCATACATATTCTTAATTAGAAATAATTAGTTACACGCAAGTGCCTACCGGCCTGTTTTTCAGCCTAATTGTTTGGAAAATGGATTCATCACTTTTTTAATCATAAGACGTATTGTTATAGCTTGTTTTATAATTGGACAAGTGAAGGGGAAGTTGAGTTAATTAACTTCCCTATAAAAATCATTTCCCACAGATTTAAATGTCACTTTGTGCTTTCAGTTGTTATTACAATTAAAGCAATGTCAGAATTTAGTTTCAGTATTATGGAAACACTAGGAGTTATTTACAAGCACAAGTGTAATTTTCAGAGAAAAATCTCCATTCTTTTTGCTCATACTTCAGTATTTTTTCTACAGAAATCTAGACTTGCTCTGTATTGTGTCCACTGCAATTGTGTCTGATACTCTCACATTTTGAGGCAAATAGAGTGCAGTTTCCTCGTTCATGTAGTGGGATGTGTTACTTCCCAGAGAACAGCATTTGCACTTGAGTCACTGGGTGCTAATCAGCTGTACCTATTGATAGTTATGGGCGAATTTCTCCCGTTTCGCTTTGCTGAAAAATTCAGAAAATTGCAAAAAAGTCATTGAAAAATCGTGAAACCTGAAAGTTTCACGAAAAAAAGGCGAAATTCAGACATTTTCACACAAAAATCTTGAAAATTGGAAATTGACGCCCACTTCCAAGCTGACGCTGCTGTTGAAGTTGATGGCATCCAAATAGTGTTGACGAGCGTCGATTTTTCTGTGAGCGAATTTTCGGACACGCCTCCAAAACATTTTAACGCCAGCAAATTTTCGAGGGAGATTCGTGAATTAATCGCCAATGGTGAAATGGGGAAATTCGTCACAAATTCGTGCCAGTGAATTTATTCGCCCATCACTACCTATTGACATAAATCATTGTAGGAAAAGCATAGCTACCATTAGAGTCAGACTGGGGTACCTGGGGTCCAAGCACAGGCAGGACTGTATCAACAAAATAGTGACTGGAAGAGGATAGAGCACAGCCATGGCAACCCCTGGAGATAACAGCCTGACGCTCAGTAATAGAGGGTACGGCAACCTCAGGATTATGCAATGGAACAAAGATACCGGCACACAAGGCTTAATTTGCAGTGGAAACCCTTGCTTTGATTCAACGTTTTGGGGCCATGCCCCTTTCTCAAACGCTTCCGAAAATTCGTCCCCCTAGGAAGCTGACTCTTCTGCCTACCCCAAGTTCCGGCCCTGATCTTGATATGGTTTTCAGTTGCTTTCCCTGCTCAATTCTTCTGGATTCTAGGAATGAAATGCCTAAGGCCATAAGAAGTGAGCGTCAAAAACCATAGCGTGTTGCATGTAAGTTCCTAATTGAATTCCTTCACTTTGTTCATAAAAACAAGGAAATATGTTTTACTCTAAGCCTAAACAAACTTTCTGGATGCAACATCAGACACCCAAGCAATGGAGGTGACATTTCCATACGGCAAGCACTAGAGAGCTGGAGTGATTGCTCGCTGCACATTTTTAATCAGCAAGCTTGGAGAGCTATCATCAACAGAGTCTCAAATCTGCTGCTGCTCGGTGAAGAAGATTCCCTCAGAAATAGAGAGCTCTTGTCAAGCAGTTTGATTTAGAGTTCCAATCTAATTATGAAATTGAGATTTCTTTTTATTTCGTCTTGAAAGATTTAATATGTTTCCAACAAGCACAATTTCAGGCACATACCCGGCATATTCGTTTTCGATGGAAACAGCAAAACAACCACAAATGCTCAAGGGCTTCTTTGTATTCAACTTGAAGATTGGAAAAAAAAAAAGAAAAAGTCAGCCATAAAGCGACAAAGTGAAATAAGCGGGCAAACCTAATAAAAACTCAGACTACTTTTATCACATTGTGGGGTTTATAGCAACAGCTTCTTGATATGGGAAAATCTGTCCCTCTAGCTGTTGGGAATTATATCTCCTGCCATTCTCGAAGGGAAAAGTAGAAATAGACAAAAAAAATCCAATATATACTTCTTCAAAAACTATTTGGTGGTTATAACCCAATTTATTGCAACAAAGGCTGTTTTTAAGAATTTTATGTTGCATGGAGTTGTTTGTCTGCATTTTTGTGCCAAAACTGATGGAAATGGACTATTCTAAGACATGCACCCTGCTTTATACATGGGTTTCTTGACTACTTGTCTTAAAGGGATACTGTCATGGGAAAAAAAAATTTTTTTCAAAATGAATCAGTTAATAGTGCTGCTCCAGCAGAATTCTGCACTGAAATCCATTTCTCAAAAGAGCAAACAGATTTTTTTATATTCAATTTTGAAATCTGACATGGGGCTAGACATATTGTCAATTTCCCAGCTGCCCCTGGTCATGTGACTTGTGCCTGCACTTTAGGAGAGAAATGCTTTGTGGCAGGCTGCTGTTTTTCCTTCTCAATGTAACTGAATGTGTCTCAGTGGGACATGGGTTTTTACTATTGAGTGTTAGATCTACCAGGCAGCTGTTATCTTGTGTTAGGGAGCTGTTATCTGGTTACCTTCCCATTGTTCTTTTGTTTGGCTGCTGGGGGAAAAGGGAGGGGGGTGATATCACTCTAACTTGCAGTACAGCAGTAAAGAGTGATTGAAGTTTATCAGAGCACAAGTCACATGACTTGGGGCAGCTGGGAAATTGACAATATGTCTAGCCTCATGTCAGATTTCAAAATTGAATATAAAAAAATATGTTTGCTCTTTTGAGAAATCGATTTCAGTGCAGAATTCTGCTGAAGCAGCACCATTAACTGATTCATTTTGAAAAAATTTTTTTTTCCCATGACAGTATCCCTTTAAAGGAACAGTTCAGTGTAAAAATAAAAACTGGGTAAATAGATAGGCTGTGCAAAATAAAAAACGTTTCAAAACGTATTCTCAGTTGGCGAAAATGCAAATTTCAACGCAAAACTGTACCAGCAAAAACATTTGCTCATTCGTATTAATTGATTTTAAAGGTATTGGACCTGTTATCCAGAATGCTTGGGACCTGGGGTTTCTCAGATAATTAATTGTTCCGTAATTTAGATCTTAACCTATACCTTAAGTCTACTAGAAAATAATTTAAACATTAAATAAACCTAATGGGCTGGTTTATTAATTTAATTTATACGATTCAATTTTATCAAGTTTTTTTCCTAATCCTACTTTTTTGAGTGATTTTATTGATAAATAAGATAAAATCGTGAATTGGAGTTTTGTCAAGCTTGGTTTAATAAAAATATGAAATAACCGAGTTTTAGTAAATAACCCCTCACATGTCTCTAATAGCTAAACCCTATGGGGGTTATTTATCAAAGTCCGAATTTATCTCAATATTTTCTGCTACAAACTCCGATCAAATCCAGTCTGTTTTTTTACGCTTATTTATTATTACATTTTCCTGAAAATTTGCTTTGCAGGAAAAAAATCTGATTTTCACGATTTTTTCGGATTTTTTCATTTGATTTTCATGATATTTTCGGATTTTTCACCCGAAAACTCAGATTTTTCCCGAAAACTTTGGGGTATTGCATGGGGTTAATTTATATGCAACCTCGATAGGTCTGAGATGCCGGATTTTCAGATTCGTACTTTTCCATCCTCTGGGTTTAATAAATTCTGAAAAATTCATGATTTTTTAAAAGTATGATTTTAGTAAAGAGTTTAGTAAATAACCCCCTAAGTTAAGGATCAGGGGCGTTTCTGCCATGAGTCACCAGCTCCCCAGCAGTTACCAGGATTGTCAAAAAGCTGATCCTGGTAATTTTAAGAGCTGAATTTCCGCTTACTAAATCGGAAATTTGACTTTTCTAGTGCAGAGTGCAATTTGCTCTCTGTATTACCTATGCGGTCCCCACCGGACCCCTGTCGGCCATCTGAAGGTAAGATGGACGGGGGAGGGGGCGGCATTCCAGACGCAGCCTCAGACGGCATTAATACCCGAAACGCACCTGTGTGGGATACTGTGTTAGCTGGAGGTCATGGTTTGGATATTCATGTTTTATCTTCCACCAATATTCAGGGCTTCTTTAACTTCAGTCTTAGAGGGACCACACAATCTGAGGGTCCTCAGCTTCATTGAGTTTTCTGAGAGATCAGCAAAGGGCAGGGCTTTATATCTTTCAATAACCCCTTCCAAAGGCTTGTTCCTCCTCGATTCATTAACTTGTATCTATGGAGCTCAGATCACAAATATACTTCCATATGCGAAGAGCTCTACTGTTCTATTAAAAAATGTTTGTAATGCTTTAATCATTCTTATTCAAATGGTTTATTTATAATTTCCAAAGAGCCGAGCATATTCCATAATGGTGCACAGATGGCATTCAGCCTTGTTGCTCGGTCTGGTGTCGACTAGCACAGCTAGATCCTTATCAGTCCCAGAAAACCCCTACAGTTTTGACATTTAACATATTCATTTATTTGCTGTACAATGCATTTGCATTTAGCCTCATTTATTTTCATGTGCTTTATACGTGACAATGTGACCAAATCTCACTTGCGAAAATGAATCGCAATTGATATTAAGATATGCATTTGTACAATATGTAAAAAAATCTGTATGCTTATATATATATAAATATATATATATTTATGTAGGTATAGGATCAGTTATCCGGAAACCCATTATTTAAAAAGCTCCGAATTATGAAATGGCTGTCTCCCATAGACTCCATTTTATCCAAATAATTCAAATTTTAAAAAAAGATTTCCTTTTTCTCTATAATAATAAAAAAGTACCTTGTACTTGATCCCAACTAAGATATAATTAATCTTTATTGGATGTAAAACCAGCCTATTGGGTTTATTTCATGTTTACATGATTTTCTAGTAGATATAAAGTATGAAGATCCAAATTACGGAAAGATCCATTGTCGATTTGCAGCATGTCCATTTTAGGATATATTTTCTGACAGAGACATTTCTATACACATTAGATCTCTACATGGGCAGAAATGTATTTTTTTTTTACAAAGCCCACAAATGAATAAAGGGTTACTTTGAGTCTCTTTATTGTTTTCCTTAAGCCAAACAAGGAAAGAAAATGTTTCATGTTGGCGGTTACAGAAAAAAATGACACATAACCCCTATCCTTAGCTCGCTCGCTTCCGATGAAAGGCTTTAAATCAAAAGCAGTGTTTCCTTTTATCTTCTAAAGAGAGGTGCTGCCTGCCACCTCTATGGCTATCTCCGTTTTCAAATTTCAAGAGGGAATAAAATTGAGTAAAAAAAATAAAAAATAAAAAAATATATATATATAAAAGAAGAGGCAAGGCAAATTGGAAGAGATGATCTTAGTAAAGCAGATAACAATGGAAATTTTAGATAAATAGTTTCCTAGCTCTGGTACATCAAACTGGCAATTCAAGTGTTTGCTAGGGGGTTATTTATCAAAGTCCAAATTTATCTCAATATTTTCTGAAAAAAACTCAGACCAAATCCACAGGGGTTTTTTTTGCCTTATTTTTAATACACTTTCACAAAAATTTCGTTAGCAGGGAGAAATTTTAAAAAATTGTGAAAAATATGAATTGTACAATTTTTTCAGATTTTTGTCCGAAAACCCTGAAATCTTCAGATTATTGCACGAAACCCATCGCAGATCAAAAAATCTTTGGTACTTCTCCCATTGACTTATATGCAACCTCAGCAGGTCTGAGATGCCGGATTTTCGGCTTCTGACTTTTTCCATCCTCGGGGTATAATAAATACAGAAAAATTTGTGGGGTTTTTTCACAAAAAATTAAGATTTTATATAAAAAAAACCCACAAATATTTCTAGTTTTTGGCATTCTGAGTTTAGTAAATAACCCCCTAGGTGTTAATTTTTTTTATCCCTCTCTCCCTGTGGTTTGCAATATATTTAACTAAATTTTTTACTTGTCTTCATTCCCATGCCCACACCCCAAATATTCAAATCCCTCACTTCATTCTTTGGATAGGTTTTCTTGAAGGCTCTGGCAGGATAGACAATTGTGAAAATTATTATGAATGTTCAAAAAATTTATCCATATTGTAATATTGTAGACTTCAAGGATTCGCTTCTGATTTATTAGTTTATGGAAAAATATAAAAAAAAAATTATTGTGAAAAAAACATTTTTCACGTTGCCATATCTTATAAACTGTCATTTTAACCTAAACTAATGTTAATTTAAAGGCTTCAACGTTAGAAATAATTTCAGAAAAGAAGAAAAAGGAAAAGAAGAAAGGATGACAATTTTTAACTTTGCCAGTAGAATTGGGGGTTGATCATTTTTAGACTGAAGCTTGCCACAGGGTGTGGGTGCTTGACTGGATAACAAAATAATAAATAGTTTGACTAAAGAGCAAATTCATTAAAAATTTGGCCAAAAAATGCTACTTTAAAGGGCTGATTCATTAAGGGTCGAATATCGAGGGTTAATTAACCCTCGATATTCGACTAGGAATTGAAATCCTTCGACTTTGAATATCGAAGTCGAAGGATTTAGCGCAAATTCTGCGATCGAGCGATCGAAGGATTATTCCCTCGATCGAACGATAAAATTCTTCGAATCGAACGATTCGAAGGATTTTAATCCAACGATCGAAGGAATATCCTTCGATCAAAAAAACTTAGGAAAGCCTATGGGGAAGGTCCCCATAGGCTAACATTGACTTCGGTAGCTTTTAGCTGCCGAACTAGGGGGTCGAAGTTTTTTTTAAAGAGACAGTACTTCGACTATCGAATGGTCGAATAGTCGAATGATTTTTAGTTCGAATCCTTCGATTCGAAGTCGTAGTCGAAGGTCGAAGTAGCCCATTCGATGGTCGAAGTAGCCCAAAAAATACTTCGAAATTCGAAGTTTTTTTACTTCGAATCCTTCACTCGAATTTAGTGAATCGGCCCCTAAATATTTTCTAATTTAAGTTTTAGGGGGTTATTTATTAAAGGTTGAGTTGTTTATTTTTCAGTCAAAACTTGAATTTTAGGGTTAAAATAAAACCTCAAAATTTTTTGGTTTTTTAAAAAAACTCACATTTTTTGAGATTTAATATACCCTGAAACTGGAAATAGCTCCAATCCAAAAATACTTCAGCTAAAACCTGTTGACCATGTAGTCAATCAGTGGAAGAGGTCCCTTGAACCATTTGAAGATATTTGTAGCCTTCGTAATGTTCTGGTTTTTTAGTGAGTTTCAGATAAAAACTTGATTAATTCGAGCAAATCAAGTTTTTTTCGCCAAAAACTCGACAAATTGGGGTATTCTGGGTTTTCACCCTGAATTCCTGAATTGGGTGAATTTGGGTGAATAGGATCAACCCGGAACCTCAAATCAAATTAGAACCGAATTCGATCAAATTTGATTCGAGTTTTTAAAAAAAAAAAAAAAGTCCACCAAAAGACTCCAAATTGGTTGTAGGAGGCCCCCCATAGGCTAAAACACCAATTCGGCAGGTTTTAGATGGCAAATAGTCGAATTCGAATTCTTAAAGACAGAGTGCATGATAAATTTCACATTTTTTTAAACTCGAATCGAATTTGGACTATTCCCTAGTCGAATTACACTAAAATAAACTCAAAATTTGAATTTAAAAATTCTAATTTTCAATTCGACCCTGGTTAAATCTGCCCCTTAAAGTTTTAACCCTCAATGATAGTACTATATGTACATGCCAATGTTGAACTTCAATTTTTATTTTGCCTATGGCATATTTGGAAGATTTCTTGAGTCATATTTAGCAGGAATAGTTAAGGAATGCCCTCTTATACCTGTTATGTATGCATCTTTTAACATCTACCTGTATAATATGCCCTTATAGAAAGGCTGTACCCTAATTTTCTAAGTGGGGAGAATAGTGAACAACTTGATTGCAAGTGTTTTGATATTCAATCAATCAATGGACCTTTATATGACATTTTTCTAAGTCTTTAAAAAAGAATGAATCCATCCTAAGTGGCGTACTAATTTGCTACTGTGGCATTTGGTAAATCTGTTCCTCATTTTTAGAGGGAAGCAATAAAATGAAGCTGAAGGAGAAGCAGATGGGACTTAGTTGAAAAATTAGCTTTTATCAACAGAAATTATATATGTTGTGCAGATTTCTCTAACCCTGGGAGGTATGTTTTAATACAGATTTAAA
Organism: Xenopus laevis; assembly: GCF_017654675.1. Taxonomy (NCBI): domain Eukaryota; kingdom Metazoa; phylum Chordata; class Amphibia; order Anura; family Pipidae; genus Xenopus; species Xenopus laevis. The sequence goes on along the minus strand of NC_054377.1, from coordinate 12,754,530 downwards.
CAGACGAGGAGTTCTGCATTCAGTCTGTGGTGTTGAAATACAGGGAAATGTGTTAGATATTAGCTTTACAGTATTTATGAGGGTTTTAAGAAGGTTGTGAATATTTTGATATACTGCTCTTCACACCATATATGATCCAACAGGACCAGCAGTAGATCAAGCGTCCGAAACTACTATGGAATGAATGTTTCAGAAATAGTCAACTTTTGGCGTTACAACAAATGTTTTAGAATAGTGATGGGTGAATAAATTCGCCAGGCGCGAATTCCCAAAACTGCGCGAAAATTCACCAGCGAAAAATCTGCCGCATTGAAAAAGTTTTGACGCACGTCAAAATTATTTGGACGCCCATTGACTTTAATGCAATAGGCACGCGTATAACGAATGTTGTGGGCTTCTCAAAATAATTTTGACGCCCATTGACTTCAATGCGTTTCATGGGAAATTTGCAAATTTTTCGGTGAAGCAAACTTATACCGTAATCAGTACTGGAACTATATGTACATAGAGGCAGATTTATAAATATCATATTTTTGAGGTTTTTTTTCTAATTTGAAACAAAAACTTGAAAATCTTGCTCTTGAAAAAACAAAAACATGCAAATGCAGTGAAATCACACTCTGTCTTTAATTTTTAATGAATATGCCAATTTTCCAATTGGTCTTGAAAAATCGAATTGAATTAGAAAATACAACCTCCATTGCCTTTTACATGAACTCACCAGCATGTAGACGCTCTTAAATTCTTAAATTGTGCTGTAAACTTCAATTCTAATTTTGATAAATCTGCCCCATAATGGAAGCACCACTTGAATGGAAACAAGCCACAAAATATGACATGGTTATGGCAATTGTCGAATTTAATTTGCCCGCAGATTGGGTAGTTGGAGCTGTCATGTGTTTTGATACACTGGGTTGAAAATTTGTCAACCCCCAACCAACATGTAAATGAGGTGTTGGCCAGCCCAAAACCCAAGGTAATTGCAGGTCAGACGAGTTCTTGGCCAACTTCTGCAGAAGATTGCTGAGTCGCAAGCAGCTGGGGTTGAGTTCTTCCTTCTGCTCTCCCTGCAACCTTACACTGCTAGCTTCTGTCTCTGGCAGCATCTATTTAGAGGCGAAACCCCATTTATAGGCCCAAACCCCATTTTTGATGTCAGAGTTGGGTGGGTTGAATGCAGGTCCATAAATAGAGCTGCAGTGTTGGGTCTGGTAGGGTTGCATTGGGAGGGCTTGGGTTAGGGTTGGGTCATTTTTTTGTTTATCAACATACCTGAGAGTGTGGGGCAGGTATGAGTTTCTAAAAGAAAGTGTCCAGCAAGTCAGATGGAGCAGAGCTGTATAGTGAAGTAGCCTGGACTAGGCCAAATAAGGCCTGTACATCACTACTCTATATCAAAGCCCCACTCTTAGAAATCCCATAGTTTACCATCATATTGAGACCTTCAACAGTTAATATAAAGACTTGAAACTCGGAATTTGCATATCCATCTACACATGAGCACCCATGCTCTCTTACGTGTTAAAGCCACACAGGCAATTCATGCATTGACAACCCATTATCTTCACACCAACATTCAAATTATTGGAAAAGTCCATGAAATTTCATATTAAAACCCCACTTATTTCTAACGTTTCAACATTTTATTACCTCCCGGCAAACATCTGGAGTGACACGTTTTGCCGTTAGACTGATGCATATGGAAATGAAGCCATCAATTCCGGCTAAGTTAATTGTTGTTTCAAGCTGACATGTAGAACTGCGCGGTAAAACATGAAAGTGTGTTATTTTCCTATACTTCATGGAACGGCTATTAATAAATAATCTCGGCTCGCCGTGCTATTTCAGAATAAAGTAAAGCTGCCATTTAGGGCTTGATTGCCATGTTAATAATTCTCTGTCATAAAGTGAGCAAGTAAATTATTTAGGAGACGTTTGAAAGGTTAGGTAAATGCCTATAAACACTGAAAGTAGCTTTATGTGTTAGAGAGGAACATTATAACTTAATAACAAATAACCATAAGAAAATGCATTCTTGGGTAAGTGCACAATAACAAACAAGCTGTGGCCACATATTAATGAATGGCTTATATCCTTCTTCAAAGGTATGGTAATACTGTGGAACAGGCAGATAATTGCAGCACTTGGAATTGTAACTGTAGAAGAGCTGCCTCCTGTTCCCTTGTGTCAATGGGGCCTTCTTGCCTGGACCAGAACAAAGGTCCACATGACCAGGAATAGTTGTATTGAGGTAGGACTCACCATTCTTTGTGATGATGGCACTCAAACAATGAACTGTCAATTGGGCCTTCTTGCCTGGACCAGAACAAAGGTCCACATGACCAGGAATAGTTGTATTGAGGTAGGACTCACCATTCTTTGTGATGATGGCACTCAGACAATGAACTGTCAATGGGGTCTTCTTGCCTGGACCAGAACAAAGGTCCACATGACCAGGAATAGTTTTATTGAGGTAGGACTCACCATTCTTTGTGATGATGGCACTCAGACAATGAACTGTCAATGGGGCCTTCTTGCCTGGACCAGAACAAAGGTCCACATGACCAGGAATAGTTGTATTGAGGTAGGACTCACCATTCTTTGTGATGATGGCACTCAGACAATGAACTGTCAATGGGGCCTTCTTGCCTGGACCAGAACAAAGGTCCACATGACCAGGAATAGTTGTATTGAGGTAGGACTCACCATTCTATGTGATGATGGCACTCAGACAATGAACTGGTTCTAACTGACCATGATTATACAGTATTCTCAGCTGGCAAAATCCCTTTCATTGACACATTCCATGTTTAATTACTATTGTGATAATGGCGGACTTTGTCATTTGGATAGTATTTTCCCAACAAATAATGGACACTTTTTCTGTGCGTAATAAAAACTTGAATTCAGTCATGGAGCGTTGAATTCGCTGTCATTTAGGTTTTAAAAGGTTATGCAGAAGTTAGCCGCTCCCAGCTCCCCATTCAAACTATACAGTCATATGAAAAAGTTTTGGAATTCTTTAGAGTTTTGTTTATCATTGGCTGAGCTTTCAAAGTTGCAACTTCATTTTAATATATAACATTCCTTATGGAAACAGTAGTATTTCAGCAGTGACATGAAGTTTATTGGATTGACAGAAAATATGCAATATGCATCATAAATAAAGTAGACAGGTGCATACATTTGGGCACCCCAACAGAGATATTACATCAATAGTGATGGGCGAATTTCGCTTCAAGAGAAATTAGAGAACTTCCTGTGAAATTAGCGAAATGGCAAAAAATTCACTGTTGTCTCGTTTTTTGATGCCTACGCCCGTTTTTTTGATGCCGACGCCCGTTTTTTACGCAGATGCCTGTTTTTTTTTACGCCGGCATTCATTTTTTTGATGCCGGCGAACTTTCGTCAGCGAATTTTCGTGCCTGTTTTGCGAATTTATTCGCCCACGGCGAATCGCAAGTTCACCGCGAATTCGCGCCTGGCGAATAAATTTGCCCATCACTATACATCAATACTTAGTTGAGCCTCCTTTTGCAAATGTAACAGCCTCCAGACGCCTCCTATAGCCTTTGATGAGTGGTTGGATCCTGGATGTGGCTATTTTTTCCTGTTCGTCCATACAAAATCTCTCCAGTTCAGTTAAATTTGATGGCTGCCGAGCATGGACAGCCTGCTTCAAATCATCCCATATATTTTCCATGATATTTTTCGGGGGACTGTGATGGCCATTCCAAAATATTGTACTTCTCCCTCTGCATAAATGACTCTATAGATTTTGAAGTGTATTTAGGGTCATTGTCTTGGAATATCCAACCCCTGTGTAACTTCAACTTTGTGACTGATGCTTGAACATTATCCTGAAGAATCTGTTGATATTGGGTTGAATTATCTGACCCTCGACTTTAACAAGGGCCCCAGTTCCTGAACTAGCCACACAGCCCCACAGCACCCCCCAGTGTTTTTCAACTGGAATTTGTACTGCTTTCCATTTCTTAGGAGTATTATTTCATTTGAACCCCAAACTAGCCCCTGTCTTTCTGATACAGATAGAGCAAACCTTTTTTTTGTTTGCATCACTCAGCCCACCATGGCTCAACATGTCTTTCATTTAAAGTTAAGGTCTGGTAATGATCTAGGAAAGTTGAGACAGCAGATGACATATGGTAAGCCACCAGAGCCAAATGTCTACATAATGTTTTCTTAATCTGTATCTGAATCAAGCTTCTTAAGTTATTGAATGGGCCTAGTGGTAAACCCTATTGGATAGGGCAGAATGATTGTATTACAAAGAAGTGAATGGGCGAGATGGGACCACAACAACTAGCCTATACGGTCCTAGATTGTAGGAAAAATAAAACCTGCCTGATCGATATCAGGCCGATTTTTGGCCTAATATCGATCGGGGGGACCCGTCAGAAGCCCCTATACACTGGCAGATAAGTTGCCATTATCTGCTGCTTTAATCTGCCTGTGTATGGCCACCGTAAGAATACAAATACGAAGTCTATTATGTAATAGACAAGCAATATTAATCAGGGACCCTTGCCAACTGTCATATCGCCCTGAAGGTTCCACTAAACATATATTTATAATATATATATAATTCCTTATAATTTGCATAAATAATAGGTTTCACTAAGAGCAGCATTAATTATGACTTAGTGCTCAAAACATTTCTACAAACCATTCGAATTCCAACAATGTCATGGCAATTGCTTATCCAGTAAAGAGTTGGGTTTTGGGCAGATAAGATGGTGCATCTAGGTGTATCTGGTTATGGTTGGGGCAGATGAGGACATTTTTTTTTTTGTTTCACATGGAATTTAACAGGAAGTGACATGCCAGGGTCAACTAAAACACACACACTTGGACCATCTTGACTTGGTATATAAGCTTGAGACCTTGAATTAAAGTTCCACCTGATACAGCTTCTTGTCTGATGGGCAAACATTGTTTTGTCTACCCTTTGTGCCACTAGCCTTAGGTAGAATATGCAAAAACATTACATTACTCTTCTCTTTACCAAACGTTTAGTACAGGGTGCATTATCGCTCTAAATTTTTTGCTGCTTGCACCCTTCTGTAACATTTCTTTATATGCATTTCTTTATATGTAAATGTTTATGACTTATATTTAAATAATAATGTCATACAAAGATGCCCTTGAGCACACCAGTGAGGTGATTTCAAAGCTCCATTTTAACGGGAATTCTGCATTGCAGAAAGGTATTTTGCCTCCAGGAATGTATACATAGACTGAAAAGTATTAAGAAATTCTTGTATGAAGTACAAGCTTTTTCTGCAGTTTGGAAGGTGTTCCAGTCGTCTTGCTCAATTTGCCTTTTAATTTTAATTACTGTTATTTTGTAATTTCATATAAACCATGCTCCACCTGCCAAGCACACTGTGATAACAATGTTTGTCGCACAGCTTAAGTTTAGGAGCAGCACTTTGTTAACTTCGGGAGAAAAGGAGTCATTGTATATGCAGGGCTGCTCCAGGCCGATAATGAAATTGTAAGCTCAGCAGAGCAGTACGTAACCATGTCTTTGGAACCACGGCTTGGCAATAACATGTATTTTCTTTGTTTCAACAGGGCGAGCATTGTACAGAAAAAAATCATCTACTTTCAGGATGAGGGATCTCTTACCAAGAGAATGTGTGAGCTTGGTGAGTTTATAAAGCTTCTGATAACTGTGCTGAAGGTTGTGGTCTATGCCCTTGATCCTAATAGCCCCCTTAGTGCTGCCATCTGTAGAATCTGCCACACTAGTATAAAAACATCATGGTTGACAATGCTGTAGATAAAATGGTTTGGGGTTTGCAAGTTTACTTTTAAGGCATGGCAAGATCAGAAATGGAAAGAGCTAAAGAATTTTTTGGCATCTCAAGTTCCATTTAGACTGATCGATTTACCGTACCGTTCGAAACCGTATTTGCCCTCTCATCACCACCAATTTTTAAAGCAAATTAGCTCTTGTCTCCAGGGCAACCTTAAAGTACCTGTAAGCCTAGGGCAAATATTTCATTGGTGGGCTCCACACCCAAGCAAGAATTGATGGCCGAGGTACTCTCAAGCAAGTAACTTGAATGCATTAGGGCAGACAACAAAGACAAGGTCTGTGGTTAACGAAGTAGATGTGAGGTCCATATGAATTTGTGGGGAAATCACAAGGAAAAGGATCTTCACAGGATCTTCACAGGATAACATAGAAATATTTATTCAAATAGAAAGTTACAGTGAAAAAGAAGAAAGGAAATAAAAATAGGACTAGTAATGCTAGATAGAAGAGGCATGTGTCGTGGGTGGCATTGGGAAGTGAGTGGCATCCCTGAAGATCATGTGGTGGAAGTATAAGGGGTTTGGCGGCTAAACCGATAATGGGCATACCGAGTGTCACAAGGAAAAGTGTGAGCAAGCAGATAGAGAACAGGCCATGTAGCATTCCCCTGGACATTAGTACTACTTGGCCCAACCAGCATTGTGCAGAGCTAATTAAGATGATTAAAATAATGCGTAATTCTGGGGGATGCTTCAGTCATAATTTATAGCAGATTAAAGGTCTGATGGTGGGACCCCTATCTACAGATAGACGTAGGCTAACTGGTGACAATGGACACAAGTTGTATCATGGTACAGACTCATTCTGATTATAAACTCAAGAGTACATGAAATGCTAGTGTCTACCATACAATCCATGGTAAAATCTCACTCAATGTTTTTCATTTCTAAACCTCATTAATAAGCAAGTGGAAAGGTGCGTGTCTCCCCTTACTCGATTATATCTTAAGCACTTATTACTTCTTGAGTTCTATCTAATGTCGATGACACTTATGAACTGTTAGAATTTTTCTTTAGTAAGTGTTTAGTAAGTAATGTGCTTCTTCAAAATATTACAGACTTGACACTGGAAGGTGGAAATGAGAAGACAATCCCGGATTGTTGTGCCTGTGGAACAGCTAAATACAGGTTAACCTTTTATGGAAACTGGTCAGAAAAGGCCCATCCAAAGGACTATCCCAGTGAGTATTTTTACACCACAAATCATGTCGTCATGTCCCAAGTTGTGCACAGACAACTGTCTTGGTACTGATATCCTCAGCACATTTTTTTTATTATTTATAATGCAGCAACTTTTGAGGCCGCGAATAGATATGGGGTAGATTTATGAAATGTAGAAAAGGATTTCGTGAAGGAAACAAAGCACCCTTCAGTTGGTTTTAACAAGAAAAACTATTAGAAAATTTACAGCCCATGGACCAATATTCTTGAAGACTTTTTCCAAACCCTAATATCAGATTGATAGTGATGGGCGAATTTATTTGCCAGGCGCGAATTTGTGCCGAATTTGCGCATCAAAAGAAAATTGGCGCCGGCGTCAAATGGGTGCGGACGTCAAAAAAACGGGCGTCGGCGTAAAAAAACGGACGCTGGTGTCAAAAACGAGACGCCGGCGCTGTTTTGTGAATTCGCCCATCACTACAGATCGATTCAAAACCTTGCGTGTCAAGAACTATCCAGAGTCTAACTATGAACAATACAATGTGCCTGGAGTTAGTGATGGGCGAATTTGCGCCGTTTCGCTTCGCCGAAAAATTAGCGAATTTCGCGCGAAATTCGCGAAACAGCGAAAAATTTGTTTTTTCGATGCCGGCGCCCGTTTTTGACGCCGGCGTCCGTTTTTTTTAAAAAAAACTTTTGACGCCGGCTAATTTTTGACGCCGGCTAATTTTTGACGCCGGCTAATTTTTGACGCCGGCTAATTTTTGACGTCGGCTAATTTTTGCCGCGAATTTTCGCGGGCGTTTCGCAAATTTATTCGCTGGCGGCGAATCGCACAAATTCGCCGCGAATTCGCGCCTGGCGAATAAATTCGCCCATCACTACCTGGAGTGCATTTACTGTATCTATAGACCCACTGGAGGCTTTGCTCTAATATTCCTATTAATTATTTCAATATTGACTCTATCTCATCATCCTTGTTGGGACCTACTGCTGGTAATTGTTTGATTAAGGGCTTATTTAAACATCTCAAGCTAATACCAGTTGCTTGGTCATTACGATTCCTAGCTGTGATCCAGCCTGATGTCATATATGGAGTTCTAGATTCCCTGCCTTGTTCCTGAGTTCCTACCCTGGTTCATAAGGGCCCTGCCCAGTTGTTTTGCTTTGCTGTTTAATTTGCTGTTTTTTGAACTTGGTCTTGCGTGCAACCTGCCCAGACCATCGCCCATTATTAGACTCTGCCTCATTTAGGTTTCTTTCACCATCAGTTGGTTTGTCTTTCTACCTCTTCTGTAGACTTCTCATGACTCCAGCTTGTCTATGTTAAAATGGTTGTCTCTTACTAGACACAATAGATGCCAACCAATCAGTTTGTTAAGCCATCTTCCATGACTTTTCAGGGATCGAAGCATGGTGGAAAGTAAATTGTACATAAAAAATTGCTTCTAGAACATTTAAGACTTAATCAAACTCCTCTTGCCCCAAATTGCCATTCACAGTATGATACTTTGATAGAATCTCAATATAAAGAGACCAAACCTTTTACATGATGCATTCCCACACAGTACAAATTTAACACTAATTGAATAAGTCAATGAACATCACTCTCTCTTGAAATATTCAACTACATGATGATGACATCAACTGCTTTGCTGTAATACAATCCTACTAAACCTTGTAAAGGATATGGCCTCTGGCTCTTTGGAAAGGAAAGTCTTAATGAGATGCCTTATCTGTAGACTTCAATATTGGAGGACAGAATTGTTCCTACTACTTACTGTATATCATTGACTTTTTTCCTGTTCATGTTGCCAGTTATTCATTGGCAGGATATGGGTTTCTGGATAACAGATCCTATACCTGTATTACAAAGTCTTTAAGCTGTATGGAATTCATGCAGAAATACTGTTGTTATCATGTTAGTGAAATGTCTCATTTTTGGGCCGCCCTTCAATAATAATTGTGACCCAATATTAAGGGGCCGATTCACTAACTTCGAGTGAAGGATTCGAAGTAAAAAAACTTCGAATTTCGAAGTGTTTTTTGGGCTACTTCGACCATCGAATGGGCTACTACGACCTTCGACTACGACTACGACTTCGAATCGAACTATTTGAACTAAAAATCGTTCGACCATTCGATAGTCGAAGTACTGTCTCTTTAAGAAAAAACTTCGACCCCCTAGTTCGCCATCTAAAAGCTACCGAACGATATTCCTTCGATCGTTGGATTAAAATCCTTAGAATTGTTCGATTTGAAGGATTTTATCGTTCGATCGAAGGAATAAGCCTTCGATCGAAGGAATAATCCTTCGATCGAAGGAATAATCCTTCGATCGCACTATTTGCGCTAAAATCCTTTGACTTTGATATTCGAAGTCGAAGGATTTTAATTCCCAGTCGAATAACCGTTAATTAACCCTCGATATTCGACCCTTTGTGAATCGGCCCCTAATAGATGGTTATAGTATTTACAGTACTTCCCTCCCATTTGGTTGCCCTGATATCATAACATGCTTCCATTTGCACAGCATACGGGCCATACCATACTATGTGTACATATTTCTTCTTCTATATATATATATATTTGCCTTTCTTAAGTGTGAATCCTGCCATATTTGGCTTCATTCTCCATAGGATCTTGTCCAAAGATCATTGGTTTTCAAAGAGTAGGATGAGCCTCCCCAGGGGGCTTAGAGCAGTGTCAGAGGGGCTCAGGTTGAATGCTACTAAAAGTGAAATTTGGGGCAAATGTGTATTTACTCTCCTAAATACAATATGCCCAGAAGCCCAGCTTGAAGGTTAGTCATTATGAGTTAAGATCCCCTGAACAAAGGTTGGACCTCCAAGAGTCCAAGTCACAGCTCCAAGGCAAGCAGTATGGTAAGGACTATACTATATACTAGGTGGACTAACTGTGTCCGGCTGGGGCGCCTGGGGCCCACTAGATCTGCTGCCTCAAGCCCCCCCCAGGCCCCCAGCCACAACCCCCTCTCCACCCCCCATGTACCATTTTCTTCTTACAGTCTCAACTGGAGGGAGGGTGGTCGAGGGCAGCGCCAATAGTTTCAGGAAAGGAATAGTTGAGCCAGCGGGGCCCACCAGGCTTTTTCCCAGTGTCCCGCCAGCCCAGTCCAACCCTGTGGAATACTTCATGACCCTCTGTGGGCTTGAATAGGGTTGTAGCATTAAATATGTCTTCTCCCATCACCATTAATACCTGCATCCCCATTCATTGTGTACCATGAGTTAGCAGTTAGGATGGGTTTCATACTAAATTTAATTTTGAATCACAGCTAATTACAATTAAAAATGCTGATTAAAAGCTATTGTTTTCAGAAGGATTACAATAGGGATTTCCAGTTTCCAATAGTTATAATGTTAGATAATAACCTTAAGCAGAGGAACGTTTGGGAAGAAATACATTATTTTTGGAGCCAAAACCAACATCATTAAAGCTTGGGAAAGCATTGCCTTTATTTATCTTGCTATCTCAAGCAAATCGTCAGTTCTGTTTACGACCCATTGGGTTTGTGGGCTTTGGCTGTACAGTTTCTTGGAACTTCTCTTACAGGAGGCCAAAAAATAAACATATACAGCCTATACAGTTTAAATGGACAGAGATTCCAGCAGTAATATAGTGGTAGCATGAAACTTGCACACTGCAAATATAGGACATAAATGTTTAGTACACCATAAATGTAAGCACTACAGTCATTTCCACAGTAATTGGAGGCCGTTAAAGGGTAAGTATCACACTTTTATGGAAGTGTTGTACTTTGATCTTTCATTTAACAGGAACATGTATCTGCATTGGATTAAAAAACCCTTTTATTTCAAAGTACAATCAACTAGAAGGAAATGGCCAGTCAATAAACAGCAAAATATAGTTCTCTCGTAACTGCTTTCTTCTGCCGTGAACCCTTTCGGGTATAATTCAAAAGCCAATGGATGCAATTGACTCATATTGTAGGCTATATAGAGGGGAATGACTAGTGATGGGCGAATTTATTCGCCAGGCGTGAATTTGTGGCGAATTTCTACGGTTCGCTGCCGGCTAATAAATTCACAAATTTGTTATCGACTTTGACCCCAGTGCCGTTCGCCTGTTTCTTGAATTTCGCTGGAAAAGTCACGAAATTCTTGGTCAAAGCCAAACAATCTGCCTAAATCCTTGGAAAATGGCAATGCTGCAAAGATTCCAGACAACAATATAACCAACAATTTCAGGATTCTTGTCATTCCAAGTGATGGGCGAATTTATTCGGCAGGCGCAAATTTGCGGCAAATTTCCTCTGTATGCCGTAGGCGAATAAATTTGTGAATTTGTAATTGACTTTGACCCCAGCACCCATTTTGACACCGGCAAATTGTTGCCGGCATCAAAATCAGCATTTGGCAAACTTTTCTCCTGTTTCGCGAATTTCACTGGAAATTCGCGAAATTCGTGGCGAAGCGAAGCTGAAGAAGGCAAATAATTAAAAAAAAGCTATAAGAAATAAATCATGAAGACCAGTTGAAAAGTTGCTCAGAATTGGCCATTCTATGACATACTTAACGTAAAGGTGAACCACCCCTTTAATAAATGTTCAACTGTATTAAATTATGGTTTAGATAAAAAGATATAAATTATAGATGCATCGAAAATCACTTAACCTTAGGGCATGTAGTTAAGGAAATCTTCACATTTTTTTCCATGTGTTGCAGATTTTTTTTACCCTGGGTTGTGCTAATTTTTTTTAAAAAAAATGTAACTCTTTCCTGCTTTTCCTAATGTATGGGATCACTAAGGGCCGCATTTATTAAAAAACCAAGGTCACATTTTTGCCGCAATTTGAGAAAATCTCAACTCATTTGGGTTTTTGAAACTCATATGTTTGAGGTTCATCCGAAAAAAAATGTTTTAAAAATTCAGATGAAAAACTTTGGCACCTAAAATCTGCAGAACATCTACAATATTCAATGTGAGTGTATCTTCAGACATGAAGCAAGTTGATGTTTTTGTTAAGGACTTTTAGGACAGTCGAGATTTTAGAACCTCATTGAAAATGAATTGAACAATGAGATTTTCATTTGCCAATTATTTTTATTTTCCGTTGATTTAAATGGTTAACCCATTCATGTTTAATCTTAAATAGGCTTGCGATTGCAGGGGGAAAAAAAGTGATGACGGAAAGAAAAAAGGCAACAACAATTGACTTTTTTTCTGATGTTTATGTTTCTAAAAAATGAATGAATATCTCTGCAGTTTCTCGTGTTCTATGTTCTTCAGCTGGACAGGCAGGAAAACATATAAAATAGGCACATGCCTATTGGCTCGATATAGGAGGATACTGGTCTACACCAATAAGACGGAGTCTTTCCCAGGATGAGTCAACTCTTGTAAGTAGCTCTCACCAGCGCTTCTTACTCCATTGGCGTCTTCCCCAAAATGGCAGTACCCAGGGGAACCATGTGGTACGTCAGACGCCAGCGCATCAATCCAGGCGCAACGGCGTCAAAACGTGAAGCGTCAACATGCAACGTCAGCGTGTGACGCGTGACATCATCACGCACATTTTGGTGCGAAAACCTGCCAATAAAAGGATGCCAGAGGCCTACAGACATTGCCCGATTATAGGTTCAACTTATTGTGTTCCTGGGTGTGTTATACTGCTTTATAGGGATGTAGCGAACCGCCGATAATGTGTTCGCGAACGCCGTTCGCGAACACCGGCAAAAATTGCGAACAGTTCGCGAACAGTTCGCGAACTTCGAACATCCGAAAATCGTTCGATTCGAACGATCGAAGGATTTTAATCGTTCGATCGAACGATTTTCGTTCGAATCGAACGAAAATCGTTCGATTTTAGCGATCGAATGGTCGAATGGTCGAACGATTTTGACGCGAACGCCTATTGGCGAACGTCGCGCGACGTTCGCGAACTTGCGGCGGACGCGAACAGCCGATGTTCGCGCGAACAAGTTCGCCGGCGAACAGTCCGCGACATCCCTACTGCTTTATGACCTTTGATTCCTGATCTTGACCTCGGCCTGTTATACTTACTAAGAACCTTGCTGCCTGAACTCACCTTTGCCTGGATTTGACTACTCTACTTCTTAACACCTTGATACCATGAAGTGTGTTTGAAACCTACTTCTTCCTCCTTGGTCTGTAACTCCAACCTGAGCCTTTGGGCCCTGACAATTCTCTAGTAAGGGCAGCCTTCACTTGCTTTCTTCCAGATCGGGCCATGTCTGATAAATTGTGCACCAGACATATGTGCTGACGGATAAATTCAAATTGTGCACAAATGGGTGCAAATTGTAGTTCTTAAAGATGGGGCAGGACATGGGCACATGCTTATGTGCCCTTCAGTTTGCTCAATAATGAACACCTTTAGGCACACCCTGCAAAGGGAACCCCTTATTTAATTAAGGATCAAGGGCACTATGACCTATACTGCTTCCAGCAAGAAAAGAAAAGGTTTACACATAAGGATTTCATAATTAAAAATAGGAACAAAATCCAGACGGGGGAGAGAGAGAGAGCCAACAGGAGGTGGACATTGGATTCTTTCAATCTTTTCTGAATTTTGAGAAGTTTTATATACATTATAATGCTCTTTTGGCTTTGCTGAATGTTATACAAGTGCAGTTCCCCTATAAGGGGGAGGACGCTCTCAGCTACATGTTTGTTTGCATTGAAAGTAGTGTCCCCTTGGCCAGCCGTGCGCTGACTCTCTACTTGTTCCAAACTTTTCCAGCCTCGCACTGATTATCAGTCTGATGCCTGGAGTGCATTTTGTTCTCAGCGTCTGTTTCGTTGTGCCATTGGAACATATGTTCCGTGAAAAGAGAAGAGAACAATGCAGAGGAGCCAGATCCAGTTGGCAACTGTATCTTATCATTATTCATTAGCATTAGTAACGTTATGTAACACAATGGCATTAAGCAGCTCCCGAGATGCACAATTAATCATGGAAACAATATGTTTTGTGGGGTGGTGGGATGTTTGCGGGTGAAAATTATCTCGACTGGCAAATAGCATTTATTTTTATTGTGCTTATTTGCAAAGGAGCAAAGACCAAATAACAGGGGCAAATGTTTGCATTTTAGCACCACCCCTTATATTTTTGTTAGTTAGCCACTCTTTGCCTTTGGAGACTCAAAGACTTCAACCTGTTTCTTTAAGCTGGTACAAAGGCAGGACACGGGTATCATCTCTCATTCCCTTTCCTTGTGCATTATTCAAGAACTAAGGGGTACAAGGCATTCCAGATCCATGTATTTAACATCTGCACTGGGTAAGTGCTAAGTATATAGCGTCTGTGGAAAGTCTGGCCAATGAGCTTTGACACTGAAAGCAAGGTGTCAATCTACACCCCAAGTCAAATGAATGGAAATCATGTTATTGTCAGGGAGCCGGGAGCTCCCTCCAGGGAGGTAGTCAGGATCAAGGAGGAAGCCCTCTTGAGGGTGCAAGGTCGCGGTATCCAAAGGGTTAAGCAAGATACAAGGTCAAAGTCCAGGCAAGAGTTCAATGGCAGGCAGATCAGGATCAAATAACAAGAGTCCAGGCAGGGGGTCAAAACCAAGGCAGGAGCAGGAATCAGGATTCAGGAATACAGGAACCCAGGTTCAGGGTAGCAAAACCTATTCTTGGGCGCCCTTCTGGCGTCCTGGGCGCCCTTCTGGCGTCCTGGGCGCCCTTTTATAGTTGAATTTGGTGCCATAGTGACGTCACTGGCGTGCTTGAGCCGGCGTGTTTGTGCATGTGTGTTTTACGCATGCGTCGGCGTTGCGGCGTTGGCGTCCCAGCGTCCACGTGGGCCGACAGGGCGCCGCCATTTTGGATTCTTCGCCGCCGGGAGCAGACGCGTCTCTTCATGCTCCCGGCGGCCTTGACAGTTATAAAAGCACTAATAGACCTTAATTGATTCATCTGTTTTATATGATTTTTATTGGTTCATCTGATGCATATAATAGAACCCCGATCATTTCTGGAATTGCACCCCCTTTTCTCAAAAGAATTGCCGCTAATGACTTCCCCTAGTTCCAGCCCATCCCCTGTGCCTATGAACACACAAGACAGTTTGCACAGTATGAGGTTTAATTTTGCACCCCTTTGTTGCCCCACCACTTGTGCAATACCCATAGCCAATGAGCCTTTAAGTCAGTTGTTTAGGGATTTAAGTGTTGCCAGTGGGTCTCTAGTATGAAATCCAGATCACTTACTTGCAGTCACAGACGGTGGTTAAAGTAATAAAATGTGTATCTAGAGGCTTGGTTTTGGGGTGGTTTGCTGTTAAGATATTTGTTGTGTTGAGCCAAGCTGTAAATATAGATATTGACTTGACTTACTACAATTCAGTGCCACTTTAGTTACAGTGTAATTCAGTTGAAAAAGGAACAGTCTATGCCCAACTGCACCAAGCAGATAGTCAGTCTTATTTATTAAAGAGGGAGCAGCAGTCAAAGCCTTTTTTGTAATGAGCAGCTACTTTAATTTAACCTTCCGCCTTCAATAAAAAGGTACAAGGCCAGAATTGCAAGTGTTTATCCAATTATATATATCTCTGCTATGTCATCTGCTGCCATATTTTCACCTATTAAAATCTCCAAGCCTTAGTTCCAGGTTGTCTCTTGACCTTCAACTTCAACTTCATTTCCAGCTAAATGACACCCGGTGGGGTTCAATGATAAGCTGTTCATGTATATGGGAAGCCCATAGATCAGGCTGTACAGTTTAGCTATTCCACCATATAAGTTCAGTTTCTCCCTCTATACCAGCAGATATAATATTATATGGTCAAGTCACCCCTTTGAGGTCCACATTCTCATGCACATACAGTATGTAAACATGACATATTCCCCATTTAGTCATAGTTATGATAATATCTAGGGTAGCTAGTTATGGATGGCCGAATAAATTTGGCACGCGCAAATTTGCGGTGAGTTTCGTCACAAGTGAATAAATTTGCGAAACTGGCATGAAAATTACCAGGCGTCAAAAAAGTTGTTCACGTCAAAACGGTCATGCATCAACATTAATCGGACGCCCATTAACTTTAACGCGAGCATCAAAATTGATGCGGACGTCAAAATTGGTGCGGGCATCAAAATTGGTGCGGGCTTTAAAATTCGAGTTTCAAATTTGCCCATCACTATGGCGGCAAAAATTTTTGGATGCCCATAGAAAAAAGTCGATTGCGTCAAAACTGTTGTATATCAACATTATACGGACGCCCATTGACTTTAATGTCAGTGTCACACTTGATGCGGTCTTCAAAATTGACGCGGGTGTCAAAATTCGAGTTTCAAATTTGCCCATCAGAATAGCTACTAATTCTCCATCCAAAAGTAGACTTTCAGGAGTTTCTATAAAAGCAAATAGGCAATCTATCCAAATTTCTTCGTAATCGAGGCTCTGAACCATCCTGGGTGAAAAAAAAGTCATGGCATTGCAAGTTCAATGAGACTCCATAATTAGATATCATTTTGAGCTTACCAGCTTATGAAAACATATCAGCATGGATTGCCAACTTTAGTGATGTAAAGTCCTCTTGTGGTTAGGATATAACTATTTTTAAAATCTTTTTAAAGTGTATTTTCTTTCTCACCAGGACGAGCCAACCACTGGTCTGCGATCATTGGGGGGTCCCATTCAGGTGAATATGTTCTTTGGGAGTATGGAGGACAAGCCAGTGATGGTGTCAAACAAGTAGCTGAGTTGGGTTCTCCAGTCAAAATGGAAGAAGAAATTCGACAGAAGGTAAGGAACTCAACCCAACAAACGTTGACGTTTTTTGCTGTTATATTGTTAGCTGCTCTTAGCACATAAGGAGCTTGTGTGGTTTGATTTGTTAACTTTATGCAACATAAGCACCTTATAGTGTTCATGCCACAATAGTTGCAATAAAAAAAAGTGTTCTTTGATGCAAGGGAAATAATAAAATGGTACAAGGGGTCTCAAAGATGATGTTTTATTTGTGGAGCTGGAGATCAAGACTTTTTCAGGAATTCTTCAGGAACCCATAGTACTACTAGGATATTAGCAGGGACAATATTATATGTATACACCTTAACATTGTTGGGTATTATGAAGCCTACAGAAATGTTAGACCATGAAGTTAGCTTGTGGGCCAACTTGGATATAATGGGCTAGGGCCAAGTTAAGACCACTGTGGTCTTTTGCAGCAGTCAAAATGATTGAAATATCTATCTATAAATGCTTCCAATAGAGAGGCATGGGAACTGCTCTGCCTATGGCAGGGTGCTCTTCTTGTGTCCTGCTCTCTCCTGCCTAATATTATATAGATAATACAAGACAACAGACATCCATGTTGGGTATTAATGAAGCCTACAGAAATGTTGGACCATGAAGTTCGCTTGTGGGCCAACTTGGATATAATGGGCTAGGGCCAAGTTAAGACCACTGTGGTCTTTTGCAGCAGTCAAAATGATTGAAATATCTATCTATAAATGCTTCCAATAGAGGGGCATGGGAACTGCTCTGTCTATGGCAGGGGGCTCTTCTTGTGTCCTGCTCTCTCCTGCCTAATATAATACAGATGATACAAGACAACAGACTTCCACAGAGTTGGTGAGCAACATGTAGCTCAGGAAACACTGGTTGGGGATCACTGACTGGGGTCTGGCTGTACTTTGCACTCAGCTCAGAATTGGCACTAAGTGCTGACGTGTGCAAGGCAGACCTGTGCTCAACAACTGCCATAGGGTAGATGGTAAGTATAGAGTTCTGGTAGTTATAGGGATCCTCCTTCACTCTCCAGCTTAGGGGGCAGGTAGTTTGTTGGAGGGGGATGCCAGCCCCTCATAAAGACCGAGCACTACCAAACGTTGCAAGCACTGTATGCATTGGGGTGAGGCATGTTTTTGGAGTTTCAGCAATTTTCAAGGTGCAGAGCAGTGCAAAAAACATGGTGGATTGTGCCACTTTCCTACCTGCCCCGCATGTAATAAATGATCTCTATTGATGCAATGGAACCCTGCAATTAACACCAGCCTGTACCTGTCAGTAATTCATCAGTAATGCCATTATCCCGCACATTGGAAAGGCTCCATTTGTGCCTGCGGCAAAAAAAGTCATCATGTCTTTATATACCGTATGTCATATTTCTCTATGTAAAAGTTGTTTTTGGTGCAGCATTCACTTACAGCCTGTATTAATCCTCTCAGATGTTCATTTGGCGTCGCTCACTTATAGAAAATAAGAAAATGACCAAACGGGATTGATTTTACGGCACACCGTTTTCTGAGCTCCATCTTCCAGTAATCTTTATTACTCCCTATGCAACGCCCCCCCCCAGCTGCTAATCGATAACCATTTCCAGTCTGCTTTTAGTCCTTCCATTTCCCCAGCGGCTTTAGCCCTATACACGACTGTAAATATGTTTGTGTTTACCTGAAGACAACAATTATCTACAAAGTGGCTCTCTGTGATAGACCCGACTAATGGGAGCGAGTAATTCAAACGCTAGCTGATCTGCTGAAGAGCCGGCTGCATCATTTTCTTTCATCTCTAATTGGGGCTTTTAGTAAAAAAAAAATAAAAAGACACTTGTTGGGTCCATCTTCTCTTCATCTAGAGATGGCAGAGCCTGGATTGCTTCTGTTTATGCTGAGACATTGGTCTTATGCTGGGAGCACGAGGAACTTCCCATATAAAAAACATGTTTTAAGCGACTTATAGGCCCAATAGGGCATTAATAAATGGTAAGACTGGGTTCTGAATGAACAGAAGGTGGAGGCATCAATTTTAAAGTGTAAAGCTGTAATCAGACAACACTGCACCATATTATTTGCTCCCATGGGGAAAAGAAAGGTATTTTCACTTTATGAATTACCCGAATTTCTTGCTCCCTGTAGGTGCTTGATATTAACTAGAAGTACAGTAAGTGCCTTCTTTTTTCCTGCAATAAAAGTATCCTGGAATATAAAGTATAAGGGCACGCTACCATTAATAATGCTTGATGGCATTGCACTTGAGGATGGCAGGTTTGTTTGCCTCTGATCACCCATAAAAAACCCCATGCTCTGTAGGAATACCCTTGTCCTGACATTGCTTCTCATTGCATCTCAAACTGTGAATCGGCACATGTATGGCAGCTATGAAATTTCATAATTTCAGATTTCAAGCAGATTTTATGTTCTGGCCCCAAAATCAGTTACAGGTCGCAACAGTGATAAAACGCCCTTGAGAAGTTATAAATATATAGGATAGGATCTATTATCCAGAATGCTTGTGACCTGGGGTTTCTGGAAAAGGTTTTTTTCGTAATTGTTGGATCATTATAGTTTAAGCCTGCTATAAATCTATAATACATATAATAAACACAAGTGTGGATTGAAACTGCTGAAATGATCAAATACAAGCTACTATTTTATTATTAGAGAAAAATAAATGAATTTAAAAAATTAGGATCAATGACTTATAAGTGAGTCTACGGGAGATTGCCTTCCAGAATAATGGATTTCCGGATAAGGGATACTATACCATATTATGCCTTTGTGACATGAAAATATGTGCATTCCTACCAGAAGCAAAATCTCCTCCTTCATACTCAAACTGAACAGAACTTGACACTCGCAACTAAACCTTCCAATAACCTCTTCCTTAAAGGGATACTGTCATCGGAAAACATGTTTTTTTCAAAACACATCAGTTAATAGTGCTACTCCAGCAGAATTCTGCACTGAAATCCATTTCTCAAAAGAGCAAACAGATTTTTTTATATTCAATTTTGAAATCTGACATGGGGCTAGACATATTGTCAATTTCCCAGCTGCCCCTGGTCATGTGACTTGTGCCTGCACTTTAGGAGAGAAATGCTTTCTGCCAGGCTGCTGTTTTTCTTTCTCAATGTAACTGAATGTGTCTCAGTGGGACATGGGTTTTTACTATTGAGTGTTGTTCTTAGATCTACCAGGCAGCTGTTATCTTGTGATAGGAAGCTGCTATCTGGTTACCTTCCCATTGTTCTTTTGTTTGGCTGCTGGGGGGGGAGGGAGGGGGGTGATATCACTCCAACTTGCAGTACAGCAGTAAAGAGTGATTGAAGTTTATCAGAGCACAAGCCACATGACTTGGGGCAGCTGGGAAATTGATAAAATGTCTAGCCCCATGTCAGATTTCAAAATTGAATATAAAAAAATCTGTTTGCTCTTTTGAGAAATGGATTTCAGTGCAGAATTTTGCTGGAGCAGCACTATTAACTGAATCATTTTGGAAATTTTTTTTTTTCCTATGACAGTATCCCTTTAACAATAACGCACTCCGGGGTGGCTATTAACACAGCTCCTGCATTACTGCCTCCGTGGGGGAGTGACGTGCAAGAATGTGGCATATTTATCGTCTGTATGTAGTGATCTATGATGGGCACGGTCGGCTAACAGTAGAGTCGCTGCTGGCCCCCTGCCTAGCCACCCACGATAACCATTATCGCTGCTCCGGCAGGCCCCAAGGGGGTGCGGGCCCGGGTGCAATCTCACCTTCTACACCACTGGTAGTTATGCCACTGGCTTCCAGAGATTCAGGAATCTGGAACTCAGCAGTCAGTGTTCAGACGGAAGATGTAATTTCAACGTTCATGTTGATTACGGTGATTTTCAGGTGAATGCAGGAGAACACAGCACATAAGTAGGGTTTAGCCTGAAAATCTGACTTTTTCGGGGTTATTGAGAAAAACAAAGGGATTCTGGGAAAAAGCCAGAAAAGTTTGTATGATTTGAGTTTTTGCTCGATTTTATCGAGTTTTTTAACAATCCGATTAAATCAAATTTCGTTTTAATAAATAAGGTGAAATTGGGCATGGGAGTTTGCTCAAGCTTTTTTTTTTTATTAATATAATGAAATAATTTTGAGAAAATAACCCCCAAAATCTGAAATTAAAGGCAATGGGAATGTACTTGCAGTACATGCAGCTGCCACGCACCACAATGACTGTGACTAAAGGACTATGGCAATTGCTCATATTGCTCCACTTAAACATGGCAGAGATCATGAAAGGTTAGGGGTTTGATTAATTAACATTTGAATTAGAATTTTTGCAATAAATTGAATTTTTTTTACACTAAGGGGCCGATTCACTAAGGGTCGAATATCAAGGGTTAATTAACCCTCGATATTCGACTAGGTATCGAAGTCTAAGGATTTAGCGCAGATAGTTCGATCGAACGATCGAAGGATAATTCGTTCGATCGAACGATAAAATCCTTCGAATTGAACGATAAAATCCTTTGAATCGAACGATTCGAAGGATTTAAATCCAACGATCGAAGGAATATCCTTCTATCAAAAAAACTTAGCCAAGCCTATGGGGACCTTCCCCATAGGCTAACATTGACTTCGGTAGCTTTTATCTGCCGAACTAGGGGGTCGAAGTTTTTTTTGAAGAGACAGTACTTCGACTATCGAATGGTCGAATAGTCTAACGATTTTTACTTCGAATCCTTTTATTCGAAAGTCGTAGTCGAAGGTCGAAGTAGCCCATTCAATGGTCGAGTAGCCCAAAAAAAACTTCGAAATCACATTTTTTGTATTCAGATATTTTAATAAATTAGCAAACTTTTAAAAATTAGAGTTTATTTGAAGTAGAAAAAACCCTCTTTATATTACACAAATTCGAACTTTGATAAATAAGGGGCCTATATACTGTACTAACAACTGGATTTTTTTTCATGAATGGTATTTCGCATTTTTTTTCTAGAACTCTAGAAAAATTTGATTTATTAAATTAAAACGCATGAAAAAAAAACAATGCAAAACTGTGGCAAGTACCGGTAAAAGCGATCAGGGTCCTATAGAAGTCAATGGGAGCTGCACTGATCCTATTGGACCTTTTTTTAGCCATTCAGACATGTAGACGATTTTGGAATTTTTTTTTTTTTTTTTTTGCTTGAATTTCTTGTGTTTTTAGTATTTTTATTTGTATCATTAAAGGGGTGGTTAACCTCTTGGAGGCCTATATATTAAAGATAAAATTAAATTGGTATTAGAGCTTTTTAAAACCATAATTAAACTCTATTTCTCTAAAACCATGAATTTAAATATCTCTAAAACCTCTAAAACGTTTTCAGAAAATTGCTAGTGAAAAAAACCCAGAAATGTCTAAAAGTCTGAATGGTTAAAGAAAATGTCCAAAAGGATCAGTGCAGCTCCCATTGACTTCCGTGGACCCAAGAATGCTTTTACTTGGAAAAGTTTTGTATTAGAGGTTTTTGCTACCTCGAATAAACTCACAATTTAAACAAACTAGAATGTTTGCTTATTTATGAAAAAATCTGAATGTGAAAAACTTGATTGAATGCAATAGGGGAAAGTAAAATTTCTGCCCTGGTTATAGCACTCTTCCAAAATAAAAGGAACACTGATAAGAAAACAAGCAAATGGGTGGTTAAACAAAGAAAGACAATTTGTGGATTCCAGCTTGGCCCTGCACTGTATTTTATCATTTCTCCTTTAAACAAAAAATAAATTGAGCCAATATAAGATTATACTGTACCTGGAGGCTTATGTTCTTCCTGGAAATCAGGGCTTAATCCTTTCTAAGCCTTTTCAAACTCTACCTGTTTGGATTTGGTTTTAAATCAGTACCTTACTGTCTCTCAGTTGAAGTATCTCAGATATCTGATGTTGATAGACGATTGGCTTGCCTGCCCTATAGCTGTTATTAAGAGTGCAACAGTACATGGCAGGATAGCTAAAATAATAAAGAAGAAAAGGTTGAAAAGAAAAAAAAATATAGTTTTCTTTTACAAAAAATGTTAAACACCATAATTAAGTATATGCATCATTAAGTCATAACTGTGCAGAATAAAGAAGGCAGACTGTCACCCCTACATATAAAATTGACCCCCTGCATAATACCGTCATGGGTAGAGATTAAACTTGATTAAATATATCCATCTTGGAATGGAAAGAGGCTACAGCTTTATTACCAAAAATTTAAGAGACGAGTATAACACAAATAATGCAACAATAAATATTAACAGTTCAATCATATTCAAAGTATAGCAGGAATGCTTGGCAATAACAAAGACGACCAGCTGGGCCACTTTTTGCTAAAGCGTTGGGTTGGCACAAGAGTGGGTAAACTAAATACAGGTATGGGACCTGTTATCCAGAATGCTCGGGACCTGGGGTTTTCCGGATAATGGATCTTTCTGTAATTTGGGTCTTCATGCCTTAAGTGTACTAGAAATTTATTTAAACATTAAATAAACCCAATAGGCTGGTTTTGCTTCCAATAAGGATTCAGTGGGGGTCATTTATCAACACTGTGCAAATTTGCCCATTGGCAGTAACCCATGACAACCAATCAGATTGCTGCATTCATTGTTCTACTTGCAGCTGGCTTCAAAAAGCTAATCACTGATTGGTTGCTATAGGTAACTGCTCATGGGCAAATTTGCCCAGTGTTGATAAATGAGCCCCAGTATATCTTAGTTGGGATCAAGTACAAGCTACTGTTTTATTATTACAAAGAAAAAGGAAATCTTAAAAATTTGGAAATTTTTAAAAATTTGGATTATTTGGATAAAATGGAGTCTATGGGAGACAGCCATTCCGTAATTCGGAGCTTTCTGGATATCGGGTTTCCGGATAAGGGATCCTATACCTGTACCTCCCTCCTGGGACCCTTGTCAGAGGATACCACAACGCACCATTGGCTTGTGCAAAGACCCCTCATCTATGAAAAGCATTCCTCCACCAGCAGTGACAAAGATGCCCAGAAGATTAAGAAAACTACAGGGGTGGGTGGATGGGAATAAGAACAAGAAGAGACCCTCCTTCCTGCTGTCTCCCTTATTATACCCTACTACTTCTTTATATCCTGAACTGAAGCCTTACCACAATTCACTGCTCAACGTGATTCACCCTGAGCTAAACATATGTAAATCCTCTTTAGCTTTCCCTCTTCCTAACCCTGGTCCTTTCCAGTACACTACTCTCCTCCGTTGGAGTTCACTTGTCATCAGTCTATGATTGCAAGCCTAGCTTACAAACTGCCATCCACAACTCAAGCACATGGGCACTAGGGTCAATACCATCTGAAAGAATAGAATTATATTTTTGAATCCTAAAAGAAAATACAGAATTCAAGGGTTGGCATACTGTATTCTAACAAGACAAACCGCTGCGGGTGACTGGTCACATAAAACATTACTGACAAAGAATCAAACAGTACTTTACAGTAACCCTTAGGTTGTTTAATAATAGTATCTCCTCAAAGACACACTTTTCTCAGAATGACTCCCTTACGTTTGCAACTAAGAAAATGATATACCTGGTTTTATATCCATAGTAGCCTGAGGTTCGTGACATTGTCCATTCTAGGGAAACTATTATTGCATGAACAGCTTGAAACTATTATTGCATAAACTGCTTGAAATCCCAAGCAAATATATTACACACAAAGCCAATCTCAGTTTATCACTATTTCCCCTTCTAGACAACCATGTTGTTGTTCAGAAGATCAAGGTGTCAATTTGCCCCTACCAATTTGAAAATTGATAAAATAAGTATTGTATTTGTTCTATTTAACTCAATGAGAACAATTATCTGTTGATGGGAAATAATAATACGTGATCAGAAATCAGAAATTCCTTTCTGGTGTAATATCATCGAGTCAAAATTGCACAGTAATCTCTCTTTGTTAGGTAACAGCAATAATATGGCCGACTAAGTGCTGCCAGGCAAGATTCTTGGCAGCTGTCTTTGCCAATCTGTCTAAAATCTGGCTGACCATTAGGAAATTCTCTTACAAAGCCACTGTATATCATACTAAAAGCTAATTTTAATCTGGCCAGTGCTATCAATCAAATTCATCCCCATTCATGACTGGTTTGATTTGGGGGTAGTGAATGGGAGGGAATGAAGGAAACATGAGAAAGGGAAGGGGATGGAATAGTGGGGAAGGATAGGGGCAGGATATGGAGGAAGAAAGGACAGATAGGAGAAGAAAAGGTCCATGGGGATGGGTAGGGGAAGGAAGGAAGGAAGGACAGATGTATGGAGAAGGATAGGGGTAAGAATGACAGATGTATGGGGAAGGAAGGAAGGACAGATGTATGGGAAAGGAAGGAAGGACAGGTGTATGGGGAAGGAAAGACAGATTTATAGGGAAGGATAGGGGTAAGAAGGAAAGATATATGGGGAAGGATAGGGGTAAGAAGGAAAGATGTATGGGGAAGGAAGGACAGATGTATGGGGAAGGAAAGACAGATTTATAGGGAAGGATAGGGGTAAGAAGGAAAGATATATGGGGAATGATAGGGGTAAGAAGGAAAGATGTATGGGGAAGGAATGAAAGGGGTAAGAAGGAAAGATGTATGGGGAAGGATAGGGGGAAGAAGGAAAGATCCATAGGGAAGGATAGGGGTAAGAAGGAAAGATGTATGGGGAAGGATAGGGGGAAGAAGGAAAGATCCATAGGGAAGGATAGGGGTAAGAAGGAAAGATGTATGGGGAAGGAATGAAAGGGATAAGAAGGAAAGATGTATGGGGAAGGATAGCGGGAAGAAGGAAAGATCCATAGGGAAGGATAGGGGTAAGAAGGAAAGATGTATGGGGAAGGATAGGGGTTAGAAGGAAAGATGTATGGGGAAGGATAGGGGAAAGAAGGAAGGATGCACGGGGAAGGATAGGGGAAAGAAAGAAGGATGCACAGAGACGGATAGAGGGAAAAAAGGAAGGATGCATGGAAAAGGATACAGGAAAGAAGGAAGGATGCATGGAGAAGGATAGAGGAAAGAAGGAAGGATGCATGGAAAAGGATACAGGAAAGAAGGAAGGATGCATGGAGAAGGATATGGGAAAGAAGGAAGGAAGGATGCATGTAGAAGAAAAGAGAGAGATGGAAGGATGCATGGGGGAGGATAGGGGTAAGAAGGACAGATGAATGGGGAAGGAATGACAGATGTATGGGGAAGGAAGGACAGATTTATGGGGAATTATAAGGGTAAGAAGGAAAGATGTATGGGGAAGGAAGGAAGGACAGATGTACAGTATGGGGAAGGTAGGACAGATTTATGGGGAAGGATAGGGGTAAGAAGGAAAGATGTATGGGGAAGGATAGGGTTAAGACTGAAGGATGCATGGAGATGGATATGGGAAAGAAGGAAGGAAGGATGCATGTAGAAGAAAAGGGAGAGATGGAAGGATGGATGGAGAAGGATAGGGGAAAGAAGGAAAGATGCATGGGGAAGTATAGGGAAAGTAAGGAAGCATGGGGAATGAAGGGAAGATGGAGAAATATACTGTAAGAAAGGATAAGGGAAGGAAAGACACAGTAGTTTGCCCTACACCTGTAACCTCTAACAACCATTTAGCTTTTAGCTTTATTAGATCAGTTAAAACAGCGTGATTGACTGCTATAAGCAGAGTGACTTGCTTGTGTTTGTGCATAGGACTGAATGCATTTATTAGGGCACAGGTTATTATGAGTAGTTTTTTTGCATGTAATAAAAACAACTTCTTCTTAATGAGACATTATGCCAGTGCCCAGTGTGAGTCATGAATTTATTAATAATAATGATATTTGGATGAAAACAAACAGCTGTGTTGTTATGGAGATTAGCATTACCTGTGGTGCGCTACACAATTACAGTTCCTTTGCTATATGTGTAACTGATGTGAACTGTCACTATACAGTCATCATGTTTAAAGGAACACTTTCTGCATTGCTTCATTTTAAAATAAATGCCCCCTCTCAGCAGATTTTTCCTAAGCAATACTTTATGTCTAATTAAATATCTTGCCTATTAATAGCTGCACATTAATGTTGTTTTTACATGAGGGAGGCAATGGGCAAATGTGAACCCATAAAGAGAGTTTAATGGATCCCAGTGTTGCTAAGTTCTCAATAGACTACCATGCAGAACCCTGCTATAGGATATCTAGGATCCCTTTCCCATCATCCTTGGTATTAAATGATCTTTAATCTCCAATTTTATAGGGACCTGAATTACTAACTTGGGGGCTAAATTGTATGAGCACATTACAATGAATCAGATATTTGCCTTTATATCTTATAAAGTTATTAAACTAGCCCCAGTCTTGCATTACATGCTATGTTTATAGACCTTATCAACAGTTGTTGGGTCTCACAACAAACTGCTGTAAATCACTGGAGAAATGTACCAATTTTGGCAACAGTCAAGAACCCCAGTTGGCCGTCTATTCTCCTAGGCCCTTCAGCAGTGGCATTAGAAGCTTAAAAAGACAGCAAGACACATTTTCTATCACAGCCATCTTTATTTGTGGAACTTAAAGGGGCTTTGGGTGGAACTGAAA
The DNA here is from genome assembly GCF_017654675.1 of Xenopus laevis. NCBI lineage: Eukaryota > Metazoa > Chordata > Amphibia > Anura > Pipidae > Xenopus > Xenopus laevis. Next base: position 12,727,224 of record NC_054377.1, on the reverse strand, counting down.
TGGCATGGACTGTGGAATCAGTCAGTTGTTGCTGAAACTTCAAGCACACCATGACAGTCCTCAGCAGTTGGTTGGTTCTTGGAGAGCCACAGGCTTAGAAGGCAGATATCTATTGTTATTGTTGACATCTTGTCCTGTTTATTCCACTCTTCCTACTAAAAAAAAGTCTCATTCTTACCACCTCAAGGCCACCTTCAGAAGCTAGGTCTGCTCTCTGTACTCATACCCAATTCAGATGAGAAACTTTCTTGTCTATGTAACCGGTGTTTGGGTTAGGGTTACCTCAACCTTCCCTTTTGTTACTGTTTACTGGTTCCAGAACCTTGGCAAGGGATCCAACTCCCAGAAACTCCTGGTAGGCACGAATATACTTAGACTTATATTTTTCTTACAAACAGTGGAACACTTTTTTGAACAGTTGGTACACACTCAGGATGCCAATTACAGGGTGTATACTCAGATGATACATTCCATGAACAAGTAGTGGCAGCAGGTCATGTATACAGATACAGTACTCACATATTCTTTCTGATCCTTATTAGTCAGCTTTCTCACTAGGTTGCATTGCCTGTCTTGTGGTCACCAACTCCCCATCCCCAGGTGAAGCCCGCAGAGGTGAAATACTCTAGGATCTACTTAATCTTGAGCCTAACGACAGAGGTGCTACAGAGTACTACCCCTTCACTAAACTCCTCATTGGAGCCTTAGCTGCTCACTAACTCTTCTCATCCTAACTGTCACTACTATAGTGACCTATTACAGTTTCTGACCTGACACTTGCTTGCTCCTATACTGAGGTCTACCTCCACTTCAGGCCCTAGCAGCAACATACCATCTCCTTCAATGAGTGGTTGTACCAGAAAGAGGCAGAACACATGGGCAACAAAAGATAAATGAAGGTTCCTGTCAGGGCCGGACTGGCAATCTGTGGGTTCTGGCAAATGCCAGAGGGGCTGCTGTATGGTTCCATAGAAAGTTACCATAGAGTGGGCTGGTTGGGGGCTGTTTGGGCTGGTAGGGGCTGTTTGGGCCTCTGCATACTTGGAATGGCAGGGCCTATTTTGACTCCCAGTCCAGGCCTGGTTCCTGTAGAAGGTGGCTGCCTGTAACCACCACCCAGGTGCATCAATATTTGTTGGTGATCCCTGTAGGTACAGATTCTCTAGTGATACTCCTTGCTGGTGGTGAAATAGTCAAACATTGCAATAGTTCCACAGTTCTTCCAAATCCTGGTGACAACTTCTGATGTCACGGGTTACTTATTTTCGCTATAAGCACTATGATGCTCTCTGCTGGTATAATGATCTTCTCATTAGAGTTAGCTACATAAAGTAAAGCCATGCTGGGTGACCTAGTTAAGCCAACAGGCCAGGCATGTTGAAGAATGGACAGTTGGATATAATTTCATCTAACTCTTCTAATTTAATACAGTATGTACAAACGAAATGCCACGACCCTATCAGAAAGATGTTTTATACCAACCAACAATGCAGAATTGATTTTCCATCTTCATGATTCCTTCCCCAGCAAGCCAACCCAAACAACATCTTGTATGAGCTGGATAACAGCATCTATCATGTCGGTGCTCCGTGGTATTTATATACGAGTAGAACATCATTAGAACTGTACTGCTCAAATAAATTAGTCTTAAATGTCAAATGAGAGAATTTTTAACCATGTAACTTGGAGAAGGCAATCAATCAAATACTGAGTGGGTAATTATATTTTTCACCAATGTCATTAATATTGCTACTGACAAACAGGTGTTGTTATAAAATGATGCCGAATAATGTGTCATGCAAAATAAATGCTATTTATGAGTTTTTGCCTACAATAAGTTTCTATCAATAATATAATCTAATTTGTCTGTTTCTTGTATTTTGTTATGTCTTTTCTTATTGTTTCATTTACTATTTATTCATGATAACAGGTGGGACCATTCTTCTGTTCTTTTGTAAAAAAAAAAATGTTTTATTTGTGAAACTGGGAATTCAATGGCCCTATTTATAAAGTGTCCAGTATAGATATATTGACACAGTTACATAGAAGTTGGCTTTTAAAAAGTTTTGAGTGGATTTCCATGAATAAAATTACTCCAATAACTTGACTAAAGATTTGCCGTTTGTAAGTTTGGAGAAGTTTTCTGGAAAAAATAATGACCTTTCTATATTTCTAACCTTCTTCCCTATTAATACCATTGCCATCTAGCACCATTTATACTAGTCAGGTGGCAACCCTAGAGAAGAAAGACATAGGGGCCGATTCACTAACTTCGAGTGAAGGATTCGAAGATAAAAAACTTCGAATTTTGAAGTTTTTTTGGGCTACTTCGACCGTCGACTATGACTACGACTTCGAATCAAAGGATTCGAAGAAAAAAACGTTCGACTATTCGACCATTCGATAGTCGAAGTACTGTCTCTTTAAAAAAAACTTCGACCCCCTAGTTCGGCAGCTAAAAGCTACCGAAGTCAATGTTAGCCTATGGGGAAGGTCCCCATAGGCTTGGCTAACTTTTTTTGATCGAAGGATATTCCTTCGATCGTTGGATTAAAATCCTTTGAATCGTTTGATTCGAAGGATTTTATCGTTTGATCGAAGGAATTATCCTTCGATCGTTCGATCGAACTATCTGCGCTAAATCCTTCGACTTCGATATTCGAAGTCGAAGGATTTTAATTCCTAGTCGAAACCCTCGATATTCGACCCTTAGTGAATCGGCCCCATAGTTTCCATTTTAAATTGGTCGGAATGTAGATTTACAAAAATACCTGTTTTTTGGAGGTCAACTTACTTTCATGGGCTTTTATGACCCAGAAAAACACAGATTATATTAATGCTTGCAGTAGATGATGTCAGCCTTGACGATTTGCAATATTTTATTATATTTTAAATTGCTACAAATCCTATGCATATTGGGCATCACAGTGTTCCCGAAGAATATACTCAAGATCATAAGGGAGATTAGATGATGTAAAATGTAAGCTTTAAGGTGATTTTTTCAAATTTTGCAAATATTTGCTTTTTGAAATAGACATATTTGATCCTAGTAATTCTTTAGACTGTGTAGATTCCAAATATACGTGGCTTTCTGAGGTCAGCATACTATTAGGAGCTTGTTGGACACATAACATTTATACAGTGTGTTTGTAGAAACCTGATAGCTATGAAAATGTGCTGTTTTAATTTTTGAGTCTCTACGTTTCACATAATTTGGTAAATCATCAAACTATTCCAAAGACTCTTGCCATTCAAATGTATTATGTTTTATCTTTGGACTCAAGAACATGTGGGAGAAAAGATCCAGTGGAAGTTGCTTTTTCTGAAAATGTACTGAAAACAAACATTAGCAAAGAATTGTATTTTGGTCATTTAGAATGGGAAAATATATTTACCCAAGAATGTGAACTTTTAAAAAAAATATATTTTTTTTGGGGTCAACAATTTGGCCTTGCAGTTTAAAGTATATCTTTATTTCCAGAGTTGTGCTTTGGAAATTTAATATTGTACTGCTTTGGGGTTTCATCTATAAATCACAATAATCACCATAAAACTATATGTATTTGGTTATCCAAACTTATGGTCTGACTCACAACATACTTCACATACACAGAATGTAAGAGACACAATACAACAAGTAGTAATTAATAGTTATTAGTTTAGTAATGAATTCTCATTACATGGTAATTTGCACCAAAAGTAAAAATCAGCTTATTGGTAGTGATGGGCGAATTTGCGCTGTTTCGTCGAAAAATTTGGCAAAAAATTCGCAAAACGGCGACGGCGTCTCGTTTTTGACGCCGGCGTCCATTTTTTCGACTCCGGCATCCGGTTCTTTCCGAAATTTTTTTTGACGCTGGCGTCACCATTTCGCGAATTGTTTTGCCGGCAGCAAATCACGCAAATTCGTGCCTGGCGAATAAATTCGCCCATCACTACTTATTGGACACGTGAACCTCATTTTCTCCTTTTTGCAACAACCCTAAAGTTTATCTTATGAACATTAGCCCAGAGCACACTGAATATTTGCACTGACACTCCTAACAAGATCCAATATGGTGACCCCCGTGCACAACTTTGAAGACCTGAATCATTACTGTTTAGTGATGGGCGAATCTGTCTGCGAAATGCATTAATGTTAATGGGTGTCAAAATAATTGTGAGGCGCGTCAATTTTAACGTGATCAACATTTTTTTTTGTTTCAGCAAATTTTTCCTTGGCAAATTTTCACAGCAGTTTCGCGCAAACATTTGCAGGGGGCGAAATGTGGAAAATCATTACAAAACCATGCCTGGCGTATAAATTTGCCCCTCACTATTAGGGGGTTATTTATCAAGGTCCAAATTTGTCTCAGAATTTCTAATATCAAACTTCGCACAACTCCAAATTCCCGAATGGACCTTATTTAAAAATAAAATAGGGTCGGCAAACTTTGTAGCTTTCCCCGAAAACTCTGAATTGTTTGGAGTTTTCCACAAAAATTTTAAAAAATTCGGAGTCTTTTGCGCCGAAACCCGAAATCATCGGATATCGGTACGAAAATCAGTGCAGACACTGGGACCTCCTCATTGAAATTATACAGGACCTCGAGAGCTTTAAGATCCAGGGATTCCGGATTCAGAGTTTTTAGACCATCAGACTTTAATAAATCTCTAAAAATTCATAGCTTTTTTTTTGCTCCGAAAACTATGAATTATTTGAGATTCGGATACTCATACCTTGATAAATAACCCCCTTAGTGTTATAAAGGTGAGGAAACTTTAGGCTGGTTCAGTAAGTCTAGTATAGAAGTTACGGCGTTCCAACCGATTTTTGATCTGTAGTTCTATTACCGCAGTGTTTCTGGAGGCTCCGTGTGAATGGTTTAGAATATCAGATTTGTTCTGAAGCAATATTTCTCTTGTCAGTTAACTAAATTGACTGTTTTACTGATCCATTCAAGCAACAACTTACACAAAGAAAGTGATATTTTCTTAAATGACAGCACAGCATTGCTCCACGAAATGTCTGGAAAGCTGATTTATCTCGCCCTTTTCCCAATGATATCACTGTATATTTCTTTAAAAGGTTTTTATTCTGCTAAATGTCAAAACTCCTCCAACTTGACAAGTATGTTGTTTTCTTGAGTCCTTTGACTGTAAACATTAACTAAAATCCACCAGGACTGGATATATATCAAGGGTTTCTAAGCCGGCCTCAGTGGCCTATGACAGCTGACATACTTTTTGCCAATTTATGTATTATATCTAAATTCATATTTGTGGCATTCTCACTGAAAATGATGGAAAATTTAACTGAATAAATATTTTTTTCTTCTCTGACCGTGATAAGACAATAAAATGTGATTTCCAGATACTAAGAAATATTTTCATCACAGTTCGATAATTGTAAGGACGTTATTTATTAGGGGCATTTTTATCAAGGGTCGAATTTCGAATTGAAAAAACGTCGAAATTCGAAGTCAAAAAGACCAACGAAATTAAGTCAAAGTTTTTTTTGGTAGAATAGGTCCGTATTCAGTCGAATTCGAATCATACGAAAAAAAACCTTAGATTTTTCAAAGTCCACCAATTGACTCCAAATGGGTTCTAGGAGGTCCCCCATAGGCTAAAACAGCAATTCAACAGGTTTTAGATGGCAAATGGTCGAGGTCGAATTATAAAAAAAGACAGTGTATGATAAATTTCAATATTCAAATTTTTGGATTTTTGAATTTTTATCAAATTTGAATTGAATTTGGACTATTCCCTAGTCGAAGTACACAAAAAATAGCTTGAAATTAGAATTTTATTCTTGAAAATTCTCCTGGACCTTTGATAAATCTGTCCCTTGAAGTCCGAATTCAAAAAACTCAAAAATTCGATTTTTCACTATAAAATTTGAATTTTTAGTGGGAAGAAACCCTCGAATTTTTCTAAATATATTATACCCTGAGGAAGTAGAAAGCCAGAATCTGAAAATAATCCATCTCAGAACTGCCAATGTTGTGTAATTGAAATTCGAATTTGACTATTCGCCATATAAAAACCTGCCGAATTGTCGTTTTAGCCTATGGGGGACCTCCTTTCAATTGGAGTCGTTTGGTGGACTTGTGAAAAAAAAAACATTTTTTGTGAAAAAAATAATCCGATTCGAGTTTGCAGGTTGATCCTACTCACCAGAATTTTAAAAATTCGAATTTTTAAATAAATTTTGATTGGTCTTTTTTTTTTCGAACTTTGAGCTTATTGGGAGTTTATGGGAGTTTTTAGAAACTCCCATGTACTCGAAATTCAACCCTTGATAAATCTGCCCCTATGTGTTCTGCGGTATTATATTTAGAATTTGCACTGTATTGGTGTGCTATGTGTTTTGGGGACATTATACTATATACAGAATTGGCACTGTATATATCCTGCCATGTGTTTCATGTATTATATATGAAATAAGCGATTCGAACTAAAAATCGTTCTACTATTCGACCATTCGATAGTCGAAGTATTGTCTCTTTAAAAAAAACTTCGACCCCCTAGTTCGCCACCTAAAACCTACCAAAGTCAATGTTAACCTAGGGGAAGGTCCCCATAGGCTTTGGAACAATTTTTAGGTCGAAGAAAAATCGTTCGATCGATGGATTAAAATCCTTCGAATCGAACGATTCAAAGGATTTAATCGTTCCATCGAACTATTTGCGGTAAAACCTTCGAATTCGATATTCGAAGTCGAAGGATTTCAATTCGGCAGTCGAATAGCGAGGGTTAATTAATAGAATAGTGAACAGTATTTGAGGGCCGATTCACTAACTTCTAATGAAGGATTCGAAGTTAAAAAAACTTTCAATTTCAACGTTTTTTTGGGGCTACTTCGACCATCGAATGGGCTACTTCGACCTTCGACTACGAATCGAAGGATTCGAACTAAAAATCGTTCGACTATTCGAGCATTCGATAGTCGAAGTACTGTCTCTTGCTAGTACTGTAAGTACTGTCCCCTAGTTCGCCATCTAAAAGCAACCGAAGTCAATGTTAGGAAGGTCCCCATACGCTTGGCTAACTTTTTTTGATCGAAGCATATTCATTCGATCGTTGGATTTAAATCCTTCGAATCGTTCAATTCGAAGGATTTAATCGTTCGATCGAAGGAATTATCCTTCGATCCTACGATCGAACTATCTGCGCTAAATCCTTCGACTTCGATATTCGAAGTCGAAGGATTTTAATTCCTAGTCGAATATCGAGGGTTAATTAACCCTCGATATTCGACCCTTAGTGAATCGGCCCCTTAATGTTTTAAATGATTGTTCCTTCCTGGTAACGCAGGGTCAGCTCATTAAGCTATGAATGCATGTTTATGATGTCATAATAACTGCATAAATACCTACATATTAAAGGTGAGCAAGCTACATTATTAAAATTTAAAAACTGACTCCCTTTTTGTGGTTTCAAAAAAAGAGTATACATTTTTGTCTGTCTTCCGCCCGATCACTATAAGCCACTGTCCAATTCCTTGATACTCACCGAAACGCAGTGGAGAACTCATTTAAGTCTATTGATGTCTAAGAATTCTTCTCCTCTTGATGGAGACTCCAAGCAGGGGAGTAGAAGACTTTTCCAGCCTTCTCCAAAGCCTTCCCCATAAAGTTCTCATGATGGGCAACCTACCTGTCACGGTCGGCACCCAACACCAGAACAAATCACCAGGCACCCTGGTCTCGGCTCGTGCTTCACCAGTAGTGTGACCCGGGAGGAGCCCTCGGCTTACTTGGATGCCACCTGGACTTAAACGAGAGGTGCAAGATGAGGGTTCTGGATAAGCAGAGGGGCACGACAGTAAGGCAAAGTCTTTGGACAGAAGATTGTAGTACAAGGCGTTTAGGCAAAAGAGTAGTCAGATCAGGCCGGGTCGAGGCAGGCAGAGAATAAACCTTATCAGGCAGGCAAGGGTCAAACCAGGAAGTCAATCAGAGGGTTAATCAGAGGAGGTAGTCGGTAATCAGGCAAGGGTCAGGATCCAGAGGTCAGAATAGTCAAAAGCCAGGCAAGGGTCACAAACAGGAATCAAACAAGTTCAGGATACGAAATAGCAAAAGCTCAGAAGCACCAGGAAAAAACCTATCACAGGCAAACTCCCACAGCCCTAATGGCCTTTAAATAGCATTTTGAATTATGCGTCATTGCGCACTGACGTCACTACATCAGCGCGCCTTCAAATTGCACAGGAGCGCGCCGCGCGCGCCTTAAGATGCCGGCGCCTGCGGCCTAGAAGAAGCTCCTCGCTGCGACGGGCGTCCCCGCCGAGGGGGCGGCAGGTGTCCCTGCCGTCCCCCCACTAGACCACCAGGTACGTTCCTTACACCACCTTAATGCTATTTACACATACACAAAGGTTGAGGCAACACTAAAAACAATATGGCAGCTCAAAAAGTTTTTCACAACTGGAAAGCTTTCTTTAGCCAACTTTGCAGTGGCTAAAGAATATATATTTCTATTAATGCTCCCTATGCCGTCCACAAATGCCAGTGAATAGCACCCCTGGCAGAATTTTGCTTTGAATCCCCAAGAAATAAGTACTGTATAAATTACGCATCTCCTCTGCATTGTTTTAGCCAGCAGGAAAAATCCTTCACAGCTCATATTATTTTTTAGAATTAAGAACTTGTCAATATAATGTTCATTTATTTTTTTTTTATTTTCTTTTGAATTGTTCCTCTTTATTCTACAAGCCCACATATCCAAGACTGTAGAACACCGCAGGTTGTTTGAACCAGTGAAAAACTTTGATTCATCAAGAGAACACATTGTAAATATTCCCACTGAAGGGAATAATAGAGAGAGCGAATCCCCTAGGTCTTATTTCTTGCTGAGTTTATTAATTTTGTAGTTTCCACTCTTTGGTCACATCGTTGATATTTTCTTGATCAGTTGTCTCTTTTTTTAAGGTGACAATGTTTTTTTTTTTGGTTTCTTTTCTGCTCCATAAGTGTTAAGAATGTTCATATACTCTAATTAAATGTTAGATTATGCCTAGAATTAACAATCACAACTGACATTTTTTTCCCCCAACAGTGACCATGAATTCTCAATATCTAAAATTTTTGCAAATAAATCAATACATTTTGACCAAAGACCCTATTTATACAAGTCAACTTTGAGTGAATTTTCCTGATTTAGACTAAAAAGTTTGTCTACTGTCCATTTTCATTGAAAAAAATAATTGTTGAAATCATGGAATGGTATAAATTATGTAATTTCTACTTGGTTATTGTCAGCTAATTCACAACAGTAATGTTTTTAATTATAACACAATAGTGAGGGGCGATTTTGTCCCGTTTTGCGGCGCAGAAAAATGTACCGTAAAATTTACGAAACTGTGAAAAATTCACTAAACGCATTGAAGTCAATGGGAGTCAAAATAATTTTGACACGCAGCAATTTTTATGCGCACAACTATTCTGATGCACGCCAACATTTTTCTGATGAGGCAGATTTTTCGCCAGCGAATTTTTGCCGCAGTTTCACTAATTTAGTCACTGCTGACGAAACTTGGAGATTCGCAGCGAATCCTTCACTATTACACAAGCCATTTTGTCCCAAAAAATTAAGGTGGGGTTAAGAAAACACCTAAAACTAAAAGAAGATATATAACTGTGAGGGAAGGTGTCTTTTCAACATTTTTTTCCTGGAAATTTATCATCAATTAGACATTAGGGGTAATTCCCAAAATGACAGTAATACTCTATGCAAATTTGAGGGTGGATTTTTTTCATTATTTTTCATAGAGATGCAACAAATCCAGGATCCAGTTTGGGATTTGGTCATATCCTAGTAGTTTTTGCAGGTCTGGGATTCTGATTCCTAAGGGGTCTATTTACAAACAATTGAATTTCAATTTTTTCACGAATCTCTAAAAATGTGTGTTTTTTTTATATTTCTGTAAAACTCTAAAAATTCAAGATATATTAAGTATAAAAACCCATGAAAAGCTCTAATAAAAAATTTTGGCAGGTAAAAGTTGTTGAGGTCCTATAGAAGTCGAAGGGAGCTGTGCTGATCCTATTGGACCGTTTTTAATCAATTTGGGCTTTTAGAAGTCTTCACATTTTTTTTCATTAGGAATTGTCCAAAAAACGTGAATTTTTAGAGGCTTTAGAGGGGTTTTTTCGGATTAGTCAGTGCTTTTTCATTTGTGCTTTTTAAATTAAGATCTTCTAATAAATTTCATGGCATTTGTGGTTTTAGAAGGTGAGTTTAGGCGTGGTTTCAAAAACTTCTACAACCACAAAAATGAGTCACCCAATGTTCACCAAAACCAAGTTGATGCAGGTTCTAATCTCAGTTCCGGCTCCTTGAATGTTGAACAGATGACTTTATTTTATGGTTTTCCATTGTTAGTAAGATCCCTGAAGATATCTGCTTGGACTGCTTATACATTGCTTTGTGTCACATGGGAGAAAAACATATAATTCAGAACATTTTCTGTAGAAATTCCAGAAGGTAAAAACATAATTACACTGATTTTTCAAAGTACTGATTTCAGTTATAACCAAGGTTATGTTGTACCAAGAATGTTGGTAATTTAATAAATTCAAGCATAAGAAAAAAAAACACATTCCAGGGAACAGATTCAATGCAAAACCTTCCCTGCCGCCAAAACTGTGAAATTTCTAAAGTAGTAGCAAATGTACCCGGAAGGATTCTGTAGTTCTTGGAAACATATTAGAGGAAAACACAAAACAGCTGAATCCTGAAAGTAATGTTCCATTCGTGTTCACCGGCTAACAGCAAATATTGCCGCTAAGTGCATTGTCTGCCTTTGTTCTGCAGACAATATCCATAAGTTTCCCAGAGCTTTCTGACACTTGGCTGCCTCCGAGGTAGGAAACATTAACAGGAGCAGGTCTTAGTGAGGCACAAATATATGTTATCTGGGAGAGCCAGTCATAATCATTAGACATGATGCGAGCACCTCAGGACCAGAGGTAATATCTGAATGTATTTTTGTCCAAGCTAGAATAACATGTTCTCCAAAGCAATTTTAATAGTTGATTTATTTTGTTCTTTGAAGTGTACAAAGAAGGGAGAGGGGATTTTTACCTTGGTATCAGTCATTGGCTTCTCTTATTAGACCATTAGATCTCAAGCTTTGGAGCTACCCCCCCCCCACTCAGAGGGAATCCTAGAACAAGTTGGCAGTAGCCTCAGCCTTCCCCTTTGGCTTCTCTTATTGGACTAGTGGATCCTAAACTCTGGGACTGGCTCTCCTGGGAAGCCTAGAGCAGTGTCACGGTGGCCCCAACCTAAAGGCCACATTGGACGAGATTTAGGTATGGAACCTATTGACTCTTTAGGCACCCCTAAAAGCCCAGCTAAAAGATCAAGTAGCTTAAGGCTTCCCTTATTGGACTGATGGATCCCAAACTCTGAGGCTAGTTCTTCTGGGAAACCTATAGCAGTGTCAGAGTGGCTCCAATCTAAAGTCAATATAGGGTGAGATTTAGGTATAGAACCTATTTTAATATTTAATATTTTAATAGTTTAATATTTTGGTACCCCTACAAACCTAACTAACTTCGTCAATACTTACTTACATGTGATTCACAACAGGAGATGAGATGGAGTAGCTAAAGCCAAGTGCAACTATAAAGAAGTACAACACAAGGAACCTTAGAGGGGAAACAAAACCCCCCTACTAATAAAAATGGATACCCCTATCCTACATAGCTCCCCTCCCTGCTTCCCCCCAGTTTAGATGTTAGCTCCTGTAATTGCCCATAATTCTTTACTTAACTCTCCTTGCAGAGTCATTGCAGCTGGGCTCAGGGGCGTCATCTTCTGGCTCTTCGGTCTTCTTCGGTTCTTCTTCCCGAAGAAGACCAAAGATCCGAAGATGGCGTACTTGGGCTGTATGAAGATGGCAGCAATACTAATTATTTCCTGGGTTAGACATGGTCACATGGTAGAGGTATGATAATGTAAGAAAAACATTTCTAAAGGCAATTCACATAAACGTTTCGTCAGTCGGTGGCTGTGATACAGTACCTTGTACCATTACAAATATAAAACAATACTTGTTGAAGCTTAGCCATTTTTCTTAGGCAATTTTATTTTTCTTCTATATAACTGTGTAATAAAACTGTTGGATCCCATGCCTTCACTGTAATATACTATATAATGTCTTAATATCCTCAGTGGGTGTTCATTAAATGCTAATGTGATGTGGCCATTGTGTCATGACTATTTGATGACAGTTTTTCAATAGAATAACTGGGCACATGAGACAAGCGGACATCACAAACTAAAACCTGGTGGAATAGCAAGATTAAAATGTATGCTCGTTGGAACAGAAGTAAATCAAGTACTGTAACAACAATGTCATAATTGTCAGGGGTCAAAAAAATAGTCATAAGCATCTCGCACATCCATAATTATTTGTTTTCAAACTGCAGATAAATTTGACAGGCCGGTTGTTTGCTATGGGTTACTAGAACTGGAGCAAACTCTTATTGCATCACCCCATGTTTTAAAACAATTTATGTCGCCTTCAGTTGTCCATTGCTTGAACTTCACATGACTGCATGTGATTTGGTACCCCTGACCTCTACAGCTCTCTCCAATCCTCCAAAAGGGGATGAAATTTGACCAGTTCGGAAATGCAAATTTAAGAATTACTGGGCATGAGTAACCTGAAATTAATGATTTGTGGAAAAAAAGTCACAGTTGATTCAGGCTTTTCCTTGCTCCAGTAATGGGAGATAAAACTGCAAATACCATGAACAAGTAGATGTGTACATCGGGATTTGGATAGGAAACATGATTCCAAGGGGGATGTGTCCTTAAATAAAACTTTTTGTTTTTTCCATATTTGACTAATGGAAATATTCAGAGGTGACGATGTAATTATTTTCTTGATTTGCTTTCTCTAATTTGATGAAGGTGATACTGGCTCAGACATTGTGATCCTTGACCAAAAACTTTCTTTCAATCCCTAGCTCTCCCATTGTGTTAGGCAGGGGTGGTCAGCAATCTAGAGGGCACAGTATGACATCATTGGGGAAATGAATTACAAATGAGTGCCATTAAACCTACACACATCTACAAATAAACGGAATGCACTTCTAGCTTTGGTGTACGGTGACCTGGGGCTCAACGTTAAAAGCTGGAAACTGTATGACTGGATGTAGAAACCCCAGATCACACATCTACGAGGAGCAGTAAAATTTTGCACGCATGTAGAGAGATGAAGGACATTTACTGGTGATAAATAATGGCCCCTGGCTTGAGGGTAAGGAGTTAGGAAATCCAGAGTGGATTGGCCTTCAAAAATTCTTTGGAGCAGGAACTCAAAAAAGGCAATCTTCCAGTTGATTCAAAGTAAAAAATAGTTTATTGTGTCCACAGCCTTACGCATTTCGTGTTACAAACACTTAATCATAGGCCTTCCCCAGATATGTAATCTTCAACTTGCACCTAAGATGCTGGTGGTCCACATGTCTGTTCTCTCCAGTAAAACCTGCCCTACAGACAAACTTACACATGTTTAGGGGCAGATTTATGAAAGACTGAATGGTAAATGCAGCAGGTTTTCACGCAGGAATCCTAGCTATTCGATCTTTGGTAACTTTTTTAAAGATAAATGAGTTGATTTAAATAAGTCAATGGGACATGGAATTGACATCACCAAGTAGAACATAAGAACATCAATAGCAATTATCGTACTGACACTTTCTTTAAATGTAACATCAGAGGCAGCGCATCTCATACCTCCTACCATTTGAAGAGAGAAAAATGGGACATTTGAGGACACAGCTCTGATCCACCCACACAAACCCACACAAAACATACCTACTGATGGGTGAATTTGGGAATTTCCAGTGAAATTTGCGAAACGGCGAAAAATTCACAAAACGGTGCTGGCATCTAGTTTTTGATGCCCGCATCCATTTTTTGGATGCCGTGTCTGTTTTTGGCTAAATGGCGCCGGCGTCCAAAAAATACGGCTGCATATCTTCGTTGGCGAATTTTTGCGAATTTATTCGCCGGCTACATTCGCGCCTGGCGAATAAATTTGCCCATCACTAAACATACCCTAACTTGACAAAATGCCACCCATTTCCTAGCTATACTCATCTCCCTTTGAAACGATTGATAGGGCTTCAGCAACTGCCAACCAGATTTGGGACTGGCACAACACAGCAAGGAGGCTCAGAAGTTAACATTTCTACCTGGCAAAATTTGAGGTTTCTGGGCTCAATTTCAACCAGAGGACTATCTGTCTGGAGAAGAAGGTTAAATTGCTCCTGATCTAGATTAAAACATAATACTCTTTTCAATTCTTCCCAACCAGGTTTTGATTGAGCTCTAAATAAGACATTATCATTTGGCATAAGGCATTTGTTTTGCTTCATGTCATAAAACAAAACTTTTTTTTCCTAACTGTCTGAACTAATTAAATGATATAAGGAAGAATATCCCCCCTTACATGCTTTGTATCACATAAATCAGAATATATAACAAGAATTGCTGTTCATCCTTCTGCTTACTGCTAACACATGGTGATGATGATGTGCAAAGATGATTGCAAATTTCCTGGCTGTGATTGCCGAATCACATAAGGAACTGCATCAAGAAGCCTAAATTGAACATAATTCGAAAAAAAAAGAAAAAAATGCAGGAGTAATGCTCCCGTAACAGTGCACTTATCCTATTTAAAGTTATTTTGAGATATGGAATTGTTATAGTAAATACCCTGTGGGTACTTTTCCTTCTTGGTAGTTTTTATTTACTTACTTTATAGGGAAATATATATATATATATATATATATATATATATATATATATATATATATATATATATATATGTACGTTGTTGGCTCTTCGTGAAACTTGCTTTGGTACTGTATGTTGATGGCTTTTGGTGAAACTGAACATGATATGTAAGTGGCTCTTGATGAATTCTACCATGGAATGCGGTTGACTTTTGATTAAATTGACCTTAGTATGTTGTTGGATCTTGATGAAATTTACTTTAATATGTAGTTGGCTGTTGATATAGAATTGACCTAGACACATTGTTGGCGCTTCATGAAACTTACTTTGGTATGTTGTTTAATCTTGATGAAATTGACCTTGGTATGTTGTTGGCTTTTGATGCAACTGACCTTAGAATGTTGTTGGCTCTTGATGAAATTTATTTTGACCTATTGTTGGCTTTTCATGAAAAATTTACCTTGGTACTCTGTTGGCTCTTCATAAAACTTACTTTGGTATGTTGATGGCTTTTGATGAAACTGAACATGATATGTAGGTGGCTCTTGATGAATTCTACCATGGAATGCTGTTGACTTTTGATTATATTAACCTTGGTAAGATGTTGACTCTTGATGATTTCAGTCTTGGAGTGCAGTGTGATCGTGATGAAATTGACTTTAGATGCACATGACCCTAATGTAGATTGTAAGCTTCACTTGAGCCTTGGTTAATGTGAATGATGAACAGTCTCTGTAAAGTGCTGTGCACATGGATCTTATACGCACACTTTGTTACTCTGTATGAGTCTCTACAGATAATGACTTCTCTTATAGTCCGATATTGCCTCCCACATAATACCCTTTTGCTGCCAAACACATGCACATACAGTATAAATATAAATATATATATATATATATATATATATATATATATATATATATATATATATCCACGTGATATATGGTTGTTCTTCCGTAATGAGAAACTATGTTTTTGTTCCTTTTATTCTCTTTGAGATGTTAAGTGTGGGGCATATTTATATAGCAAAACAAGTGAGACCTCATATTGCTACCCCAGTTAAATCTATACAAAGAAAGCATCTGTAGCCTAAGATGAAGGGTATAGAAACTGAGAATATAATGACTATTTTCCATTAGGCATCCATGGTCAGCACAAGGTATTTTTTATTCTTAGCTGGGTTCTCAGAGGAAGGATAATTGCTGGATAAACTGCCAGAATACATCAATGCAGCTTTCCCCCAGAGACTTTGTTAGGTAAGAGACATTCAAGCTCGTTATACAAAGTCTATGGATCACCATGACGTTATAATAAAGTGATCAGATTTTATTATTTATTTGTCTCCTAGGAATGTATCTTGGGCATGTTTGTCCTCCATGTCTGCAATTGAGGGCTGGGGTCCTGCAAATATACCCACTTGTGCAAATACCAGCTCCGCTTTTACTTCTGCACAAAGCTGAATGACAAGAGCGCATATACGTGACCCCGTCCAAACATTCTGTTCCCTTGTGTCTGGTATTGAGCCTCTGCATTGTATCAGATACATTGTCACATTGACAGTAAGATGTATTGAGCTTCTCATTAAGCTGTGGTGGGATGATATTTTTTGTCTGGCAACGGGAAAGGGATAAAGAAATGAATTTGGCTAGAAATGCTGTATCCTATATAGTAAGGGGCAGATTTGTCAAGGTTTGAATTTCGAATAGAAAAAACTTCGAAATTCGAATAAAAAAAGACCAACCAAATTTTATTTAAAAAATAGTTTTTAAAGAAAACTTCGATTTTTCAAAGTCCACCAATTGACTCCAAATAGATTCTAGGAGGCCCCCCATAGGCTAAAACAGCAATTTGACAGGTTTCAGCAGCAGTAATGATCGAGGCCTTCAAAGTTGTCCACATGAGTTTGCCATCTTGGATCATGTTAGGCCATCCTTTGAGTGTCAGTGGCACTGCACATGCTCAGTGTGCTCTGGGAAGCTGTTGAGAAGCTAAGTTAAGGGGGGCATCAGAAATCTTCAAGCAAAATATTAGGTCTGTTGTAGAGAACAGTGCTACAGGGTAGAGTCCTGTGCAGGTCCAAACGGAAAGGCTAACCTCTAGCTTGAACTACACCAGCCACCCAACACATCCCCTACTCAGAACCACTACTCGACCTGGACCCTATAGAGTTACAATAACTTACCTTCTGACCTGGGAACCCACAAAACCACATGTGATGTCACAATGGACAGGAAGTGACATCACTCCAGTGCCAAATCAGCAGGACGGGGACAGAAACTGGGAGAGGAACTGTCCTGCACCTTAGCTGCACCTCCCATGTGGCCAAGAAATTGGGAACTTTATGCCTGAAACAATTTATAGACAGAATTTTCGCCAAATATGTTATCGCCAGTTTACTAACCTGCGGTAAATATAAATTTGCGAATTTTCTTGCGCAAGAATAATTGTTCGCCAGTTATCGCATTCACTGAAAATAACGATACGTACACATTAACGCTTGGTTTACTAAACAGCGAAATGTGCTATAGACAAAATTAACGCCAGAATATTCGCAAACTTTTAGCGCCACCTATGTAGTGGCGTAAAAGTATTTTTTTCACCAGAAAATTCTCAAAGGGCAGGAAATATCCCATAATACTGTTTTTTTTTACCCATCATTCTTTGCTGACAGGAGAGAGATCTGTAGCTATTGCTGACAGGATGTTTTGGCTTCTGCTTCTATCTGATGCAACAGCAGCAGTTTCAGCTCAGAGTCGAATTATTGGCAGCGGGTATCACAGTCCAAGGATTCTCAGCTTCTACACTTTTTTGGTTTCATTGTGATTGGCTACATTAAACTGTGCATTTCTATGAAGCAAAGAGATTGACTGGTATGATTTCTTGTTCCTATGATTCTATTGGCAGAAGGGTTTATATGATGCAGACATGTTTGATTGGTGTTACTCTGGTAATGTTGTTGGATGGTATAATCATTAGCGATGGGCGAATTTATTCGCCAGGCGCGAATTCGCGGCGAATTTGCGCAATTCGCCACCAGCGAATAAATTCGCGAAACGCCCGCGAATTTTTTTTTCAAAAAAACGTACGCCGGCGTCAAAAACGGGAGCCGGCGTCAAAAACGGGCGCCGGCGTCGAAAAACGGGCGCCGGCGTCAAAAGCAAATTTTTCGGCGAAGCAAAACGGCGCAAATTCGCCCATCACTAATAATCATCAGTCAATAAAGTTTATAAGTTTTTAAGATGCATTTCTGGCCATAAATGTCACAGTAAAAATTGCCATAATAACCGCCATAAAACAAGACTATTTTTTAGCATAAATATTCGCAAAAACTTAATTTTTCGCCAGAAAATTCGCAACTCGCTAAAATTACCGCTAACGTAAGCTGGTTCCTTAACGTAGTTACCGCAAGTAATCGCAATGACTTCTGAGCGTTTCGCTGTTTAGTAAACTTAGTCGCTATTCTGGCGTAAAAATATTCTCAGCGATAACATGCGGAAACTAAAGTCAGATTTACCGCACTTTAGTAAACGGACCCCCAAATCCTCCCAAAATGTCTTCAAGGTTTCTTCACAGGCCTGTTAATCATGGAACAAGCATGGCATTGTGGGAACTGGAGTCTTGGCTGGGAGAGAGCTGACTCTAACTTCAGTGTTTCAAGAGTCAGAAGAAGCAGTGCAAATAAGAGACAAACAGACTCTGTTTTTAATTACTTTAACAAATGAATTCAGAGTAATCTAAACCCTCATTTAATCTAGATTGGAATGTTGCTTTCATTTACATATTCTCTCATTTTGCAAAATGTTATTTTTTAATTAATTTTAGTTGCATTTCCCTTTAAGAATGCCGATTTCTATCATCGCTGAGTTTGCCAAGATTTGTCCCGTTTGGCCGAAAAAATTGCGAAACTAACGCCGGCGTCAATTCGCGGACAGCAATTGTGAATTTATTCACTGGCAGTGAAACACGGAAATTCGCCCGTCACTAATTATAAGGTTTTTTTTTTACGTTTTTTTATGTAAGGAAAGTGTAAATACCATAGTAGGGTAGAACTACAATACCAAGAAAAAAAAGAAAGATCTTTATTACCCCTAATAATAGAAATGCTTTGCTCAGTGTGACGGGGTACTGGAAAACATCTAATGGATCTACTGTAGGGACATTAAATACAATTCTCTGGAGGCAAAACTGTACATGTTCTGTGCCAGGAAAATTACAATTCCATTCGGTTTCCTAAACGAAATGTAATGCTTGTGCTGGGCTTTTCTTAGAATCAGTTCTCTTTCACTTCAGCCCCAGTGGAGCTTGCAATCTAAGGCCCTATCCCATTTACACACACTAGGGTCAGTTTTATCCGGAGCCAATTAACTTGACTGTAGGTTCTTGGAGTGTGGGTGGAAACCCATGGAGACACGGGGAGAACATACAAACTCCCTATAGACAGTCCCCTAGCTGGAATCAAATCTATGACCCCAGCAATATGACCCATTGTGTCCACTATATAGTAGGGCCTATAGGAGGCAACATGGCAGCTTACTTATCCCCGGCACAGGCGTTAGATGGCAGATTGAACATAAAAATTGTATGGCCGTTACTCTGTTAATCTGTAGCAGTCACAACACAGTGATTATTGGCAGGCTCTCCTCCCCAATACATTTGGCATATTTAGGCTTCTTGCAACATGATTTGGCTATAAAATGCTGGCTCGTCCCTTTCTGAAGCAGAATGGCCAATTTAATATATGCAAGTAGGTTCTTCATTCACCTCTTTGGATATAGTTTATTCTGCATGGGGAGTTATATGTTTTTCTGCATGTGTTGGCCTAATTACACGAGTGGGGCTGACATACTGCTTGCTCTGATAATTATATCTAAAAAAGCTTAACCTTTAATCACACGTTGGTCTGTAGTTACCAAGATAGGGAAATGTAATAACGGGTGCAATATTTATTCAGGGTCTAGTAATTCTTAGCTACAATCAGCAGCTAGTATTTAATGGTCAGCAGTGCCGAACATTTAGTAGGAAGCATCATAATAAAAGAACCATTGTAAAAGGCTAATTTCTATTTCTAGCATACCTACATGGGTAGAACAAGGCTTTAGAGGGTGTTTTAATTGAAACAGGGACTATGCGTAGGACCTATAAGGCCAATCAGTAAACATGTCTCTAATCTCAAGCAGATATTTTTGGACTTATTGGTCTGCAGCCTCAGTTTTGCTGTTGAACTTCCTTTAGTTCCAAACAACCAGTTCCAGGAATATCCAGTAGAGCAAAGTGTAGGGTCTCCTTTACACCAGCTTGGATTCATCACGGCTTGGGAATCTTTGGTCTAAAGCTTCTGCACTGCTGGTACTATAGATAGTCGTGGTCCTTTCTAGCTATAGCTTCCCCAGCTTACTCTTATTTGCTGATTCTATCACGATTGGGAAACCCAGCAGATTGGCCTGCAGGATGGTTGGATGTGTGCTCATTTATAGTTCCTAGAATATAACGGGCAGCAAATAAATATTCACCCTAACTCTCAACCAAAACTTGCCTCCAAGCCTGGAATTCAAAAATAAGCACCAGGACACTGGGAGCAACATCCAAGGGGTTGGTGAGCAACATGTTGCTCTCGAGCTACTGGTTGGGGATCACTGGTTTAGGGCTTATCTACCAAGTGCAGGGCAAGGCACCAAGTGCAAAATCGGATGCAACCTGCCCTTAACTTTGTTGAATGACTGCCAGTCCCTGTTTGTTTTTCAGCTCTAGATCAATAATAACAACATCTGCTTAGTAATTCCCAGACTATGTTATGTGTGCTAGCAGCTACACCAAAGTGCTGCATCTGGGCGCTCATCGATCAGTCGATAAACAGCCATCTGTCTTTTCTCATGAACTTATGTAAGTATTAGTGATATAGTGAATGGAACAAAGCATTGCAAGTCTCATATATTAACAGCAGGATCTGTCTGTGCCTTTTTTATTCTCTTCACTGCTGGTTCTGACGACTGAAGGCAGCAAAAGCTGACTGATTAAGGTATAGCTTACCTTTAAATGAAAATTTAGTATACTATGACACAATTTCCAAATTTTTTTTTTACATTTATTTTTGTTGACCATCTCCCTGGTTGCTAGGGTCAAGTTTACTGGAAGAGACTGGAGGTAGTGATGGGCGAATTTGGGGCGTTTCGCTTTGGCGAAAAAAATCACAAATTTCCCGTGAAATTCGCGTAATTTGTTTGACACCCGACGCATTTTTGCAACGGTTTTGCGAATTTTCGCTGCAGTTTTGCGAATTTATTCGCCGGCGGCGAATCACAGGAATTTGCCGCGAATTCGCGCCTGCCAAATAAATTCATCCATCACTAACTGGAGGGCCAGAATAGAAAGATAAGTAATAAATAGTAAAAATAACAATAACATTTCCCAGCATTTCTGTAACAATCAGTAAATCCTCAAAGTAATGCTGCTCTGAGTCCTCTGTTCAAAAGAAACGCCACATTTCTTTCCTTCTATTGTGTACTCATGGGCTTCTGTATCAGACTTCCTGTTTTCAGCATAAACCTCCAGGGCTAGGGCTTGAGCATGCTCAGTTTGCTCCTCTCTCCCCAACCTGCTGTAATCTGAGCCCAGAGCTATGAGTGAGCAGGGAGAGACTCAGGCAGGAAGTGATGTCACAACAAGCTAATATGGCAGCTGCTATCCTAAGCAAACAGAGAGAGCTTCTAGAGCTGTTTACTCAGATATAGTAAAGCATTCTGCAGAATAAATATAGTCGTATAGCTTGCACTATTGTGACTAATCTATTGGCAATAAACTGCTTTGGTAGGTTTCCTTCTCCTTTAAATCTGATTTGCAATTTGAAAAGAAGCATAAGAGGAAGGGAAGTAAAGTCAGGGTCATATTTATATATAAGCACCCAAGGACCCATGCCAAAGCAAAAGCTTTAGAGGGGATGCCTATATAGAAGAAAACACGTCTACCATTGGAAGGAGGTGGGGTACCCTCTCTTCCTTGATAGACACATGCAAAGACTATACAGGTAAGGGATCCATTATACAAAAACCCGTTATACAGAAAGCTCTGAATTATGGAAAGTCCATCTCCCATAGACTGCATTTGATCAAATAATCCACATTTTTTAAAAAAAATCCTTTTTCTCAGTGTATGTAATAATAAAACAGTACATTGTACTTGATCCCAACTAAGATATAATTAATCCTTAGTGGAGTCAAAACCAGCCTATTGGGTTTATTTCATGTTCAAATGATTTTTTAGTAGACAAGTTATGAAGATACAAATTACTGAAAGCCCAGGTTCCGAGCTTTTCTGGATAACAGGTCCCATACCTGTACTGTGCATGCGCTGATCGGTGGGTGTGGGGCAGAATCATAGTACAGTGTGTAGTTCTAATTAGTGATGGGCGAATAAATTCGGAAGGCCCGAATTCACAGCGAATTTCTGCAGGATCTCGCCAGCAAATAAATTTGCGAAGCCGTTGAGAAAATTTGTCGTAATAAAACCGGCGCATCAAAAAAATTTGGGCACGTATCAGAAGTCGCACGCATAAAAATTTGTCAGGTGTCAAAGTTATTTAATGCATTTGGACAAAATAGGCACGCGTATAAAAATTGTAGCGGGCGTCGAAATTGACACGCATCACAATAATTTTGACGCCCATTGAGTTAATGCGTTTCGTGAATTTTGCGCCGTTTAGCCAGAAAATTCTCGAATTTCCTGTGAAATTCGCGAAACAGCGCAAAATTCCCCCATCGCTAGTTCTAATTTGAATAACAAAGTAATTTTATACTTCCAGTAACATATGTACCTCTAGGATAGGGTTAAAAGTCACATGAGATCTCATCTCATAGGATTCTGTATTAAGGGCAAACATGAGTTAATTGCGACTGCCATAGAACATTAGAGAGTTCTATACAAATAAATAGCCCAGTGACTATACAAGCGTTTCGGAGAAGATGGCAATATAATTGGCACGTGCCCATTACGGGATCTAGAGAGACGTCTAAATGGGAGGAACAGGTAAGAGCGTTAATTAAGATGAAAATAACAATAGAGATGGAGGTGGATTATCTGATTTCCTTGCAGGTTTCTAGCCTGTTTTAGTCTGAGCCAGCACTATCTTTTTATATCTACACCTTCCAGCTGAGGCCATTGTCTTGCGGTACCGCTGGGTATTACCCGCTGTCGTTTTTGTGATAATACCCACAGGCCATAATTAGCTTTAAACCAACCATTTTCAGTTCCAATGCTGCTGTGTAGATTGGAGAAATGCTTTACAACGGGCTGGGTTAAGGTTAAAGGGGCAGTAAACCCTCATGTTCAACAATGAAGAGGGCTTGCGCTGAACTTACTTTTTTCCTATTGTGTCAAGACAAAGCTATGGATTTTGTTATGTCTTGTTTTTGTTGTATCAGATCATCAGTGCACAGATAAACCCCCCTGCATTAATGGATTTCATGATTTTTATTATGTAGTTTTATTTTTTAATTACACTGCAAATAATTCACTCTACCCTAAAAAAAATGAATTCCTCGACCAGCAAGTGTATTTTTTTTAGTTGTAATATTGGTGTGTAGGTGCATCTCAGGTCATTTTGCCTGGTCATGTGCTTTCAGAAAGAGCCAGCACTTTAGGATGGAACTGCTTTCTGGCAGGCTGTTGTTTCTTCTACTCAATGTAACTGAATGTGTCTCAGTGGGACCTGGATTTTACTATTGAGTGTTGTTCTTAGATCTACCAGGCAGCTGTTATCTTGTGTTAGGGAGCTGCTATCTGGTTACCTTCCCATTGTTCTGTTGTTAGCCTGCTGGGGGAGGGGGAAGGGAGGCGGTGATATCACTCAAATTTGCAGTAAAGAGTGACTGAAGTTTATCAAAGTCACATGACTGGGGGCAGCTGGGAAATTGACAATATGTCTAACCCCATTTCAAAATTAAATATAAAAAAATCAGTTTGCTCTTTTGAAAAATAGATTTCAGTGAAGATTTCTGCTGTTTTTCCCATGACAGTATCCCTTTAAGTATAGTTCATCTATTTACAGGGGAGGTAGTAAGTGTGAAAGCAAAGCTTTCCTGCCCTGACAGAACTTCATACATCTGAAATGACACCGGCTATTTGCCGCCATCGGAGGGAAGTAATTTCCCTGCGCGCTCATGCCCCCGTGACCTCACCGGGCAGACGCTTTATGAACAAGCGATGATTCAGTAAAGAGCTGAGAAAAAAAGGCATTTCTTTTATTTCTGGCAGCAGCAAAATGAACAAATAAATAACAAAAATATAATTCCAATGATTTCCCTCCTCCTCCTTCCTTTTCTCCCTGGTCTCAATAGTCAGTAAAATAATCCCTGATTCAAGGGGAAGTAAATCCAAATAGAACGTAAATTCACGATATTCCGAGCAGTTTTGCAATTTACAGGTTTTTTTTGAGATTTTAGCAGCTTTAGACTTGTCATACCAGGCTTTTGGTTGAGCTGTGTCAGGGCCAACATGACCTGCAGCCTCGGGGCCCCCACACCATCCCCTGGGCCCTCCAACCACAAAGCCCCCTCTGCCACCAACGCCCATCCCCTACGCCCCTGTACCTTTTTCCTACACGTCGGGTCAGAGAAGGAGGTCGGTGATCAGCAGTGCAGGGAGCAGGTCTGGCCCAGCGAGGCCCAAAAGAGCCCGGGCGTCCCGCTGGCCCAGTCCAACCCTGCCCCTAAGTGACAATGGACCCCTGGCATAGTCAGTTATCTCTAGGGTCACTGATATTTTGAGAGCTGATAAACCAAAAGCCCAGTATTAGTTGTCTAAAACTGCTAGTATCTCAGAAACCACAAAAATGGAAAATTTCAATTAAAAAATGTATGATTCTGTTTGGGTTAGATCCCCTTTAGTTTATACCATTCAAAAGTGGATGGCAATGCCAGGAATGAGTCTCCAATATGATATTAATAGAATTAAATACTCCTTATATGTAATCTAGTTTTAAAGGTGACATTAATCTTCCTAAAACAGATTCTTTTGAACCCCCAGCTGAGCTCTCTTGTCATCCCAAATCTAATTTACAAATATCCAATGAGAATCATCCCTACCAGCTCTATGTCATGTCCCTTGTTGCTTTCATAGTGCATCTCTGTAATTGCTGAACTTCAATGCACAATATGGTTTATTAACTCTTGAAAAAATTATGGAGAGTTTAGGAAGCTGTAGTCAACATTTGGTTGGGGAAACGCTGCTATGAAAAGTTGATGTCCCCTTTAATACATGTAGTGAATCACGAGCCATTTAAAGACACACAGTATTGCACCCCATCAATTCTCTGCGCCATCAAATAGTCGTAGAAAGCGCCATAAGTTATATGTATCCAGGCACACGGCCATAAAGCACTTCCAATAACTGTCTGCCAGATTTAGCGTGGAAAATATCTCTCTTTATTATTTCACTTACAGTCTATTACAGTGAGAAGTACTTCAATAGTATTTGGTGTCACTTCTCTCCAAACCATTAGAATGAGACTGAGGCAATTGTGTCTGGTCTTCAGTCCTCGGATAATAAACGTTGCCCTAGAATTCACTTCTGCACAGAGGCAAGGCATGTTAATCAGGTAAAAAGTAGTGATGGGCGAATTTCTCCCGTTTTGCTTTGCTGAAAAAATTATCATCTAAAAAATTATCGAATCTGGAAAATTGACACCCATGTCAATTTTGATGCTTGTGTCAATTTTGACGCTGGCGTTTAAGTCAATGGGCTTCCGTATAGTGTTGACGCGCAATGGTTTTGACTTTCGACTTTTCCGATGCGCGTCCAATAGTTTGTTGACGCTGAAACATGGAAATCTGCCCTGAAATCGTCCCTGGTTAATTTATTCGCCCATCAGATCGAAGGAAGAAAGGAGGGAAGCAGGGGCGTAACTACTAACTACAGAGGATGCAGACCCTGTGGCTGCAAGGGGGCCCAGGAGGTATAGGGGCTCGATGAGACCATAATTAATGAGCAATTTCAACAAATATTGGCAATGGTAACTCATAAGGCACTGCACCGTGAGGCAAGTTTCTCAGCTCAGACAGAAGAAAGAATGTGGACAGGGAGGAAGGATAGAGAAGGAAGAAGGGAAGAAAGGATGGATAAAGAAAGAATCAGGGAAGGAAGATTCTGGAAAGTAGGAAGGAAGGGAAAAAATGAAATATGAGGAAGTAAGGATGAGTGAAGAAAGGACGTGGAAAGATGGAAGAACAGATAAGTTAAGAAAGAAATAAAGGAAGTATGGGGGAAGGAAAGGTTGATGGGGAGAGAAGATGGGGAAGTAAGGATAGGGAGAAATGGAAGAGTGTGATAGGGAAGGAGGTCGGGAAAGGCAAGGAAAGTAAAGGGAAGGATGGAGGAAGGAAAAAAGTGTGCTGTAGGGAAGGGCAAGGGAAGTATGGATAAGGGAAGTATGGATAAGGGAATTATGGATAAGGGAAGTATGGATAAGGGAAGTATGGATGAGGAAATGATGGATGAAGGAAAGAAGGGTGGGGGAAAGAGAAGAAATGGAAAGGGTGGAATGAAGGAATAAAGGAAAGAAGGAAGGAAGAAAGGGATGAAGGAAGGGGAAGGCATTAATTCTTTTGAATTTATTCCACATAGCAGACCAATCAATTTAGTATTATTACACAATTTAGCCCAAGGATGCCCTTCCTGACTGAACTGATGAAGTGTAATTAAAGCGCTAGTGAACCGTCCTTAAAACCTTCAATTGCAGCTGCCACATTTGCAAAGATGCTTAAAGGGGTTGTTCACATTTGAGATAACTTTAAGTATGATGTAGAGAGTGATATTCTGAGACAACTTACCGTTGGTTTTTATTTTTTATTATTTGTGATTTTTGACTTATTTAGCTTTTTATTCAGCAGCTCTCCAGTTTGCATTTTAACCCAAATTCCCCTAGCAACCATGCATTGATTTGAATAATAGACTAGAATATGAATAGGAGAGGCCTGATTAGGAAGAGGAGTAATAAAAAATAGCAATAACAATACATTTGTAGCCTTACAGAGCATTTGTTTTTTTAGATGGGGTCAGCGATGCCCATTTGAAAGCTGCAAATAGTCAAAAGAAAAAGGCAAATAACTATAAAAAAAAAGAAATAATGAAAACCAATTGAAATTTTGCTTAGAATTGGTCATTATATAACATACTAAAAGTTATTTAAAAGGTGAACCACCCCTCTATTTACTGACACACAAGGATGCTCCTGTGGGATTCCTGCATACTGATTCCTGTGGGATTCCTGCATACTGATTCCTGTGGGATTCCTGCATACTGATTCCTGTGGGATTCCTGCATACTGCTAGTATATCAAGATTTTTGAGAGGAGGCCAGTTAGCTCATACCTCAAGTTTTCTGCCATTTTTCATTAATGTTGCCCTTCTACCTGGGTGATGTCAGAGCCCCCCTCAGTCTGCAGTGCACCCTGGGTCTGGAACATATATGACGTTCCACACTGCAGAACTACACATGTGTATTGGGCAAAAACCCTGCCGGCTAAATACTTTGTCCTTTTTAATGGGCTGTTATTAGGCGTACAATGGATCCATCAGCTCACTGCAGGTTTTCTCCTGCAGAACATTTTACATGTTGAGCGCCAGCTGCCATTAGTCAAACCTGACCTATACGGTCCGCCTGCCTTTGGAACCCATCGGGGGCTGCATGTCTGTCAAGTTATTATTCAATGCTATGCCTCCTAGAGCAGAAAACCTACCTGCTTCCTAGAGGACATCTGCTGCAGCTGCCTCTTTGTAATAAACATGCATAAAATCAACAGCCCAACTGAAAATATAAATATAAAGGTGAATGTAGCAAACACATTTACACACAATAAGCACATCGTATATCTCTGGTCACCCAAGAATACCAGCACCACCAACAATAGCTTGAAGTGTCTTCAACAGAAAGTTTCAGTTGCAGATCTTAAATTACTTTTCTTATTCGCAGGCTGTTTTGAGTGGCATTGTGCATTGTTCTGTCCCCATTGTACTGCAACAGGTAATTCCATCGCATTTGTGCTGAGTGAGTTGTTCAGTTAATGGTCTTTGACTAATGGCCCATCTGTTTTCCACTGTGAACAATTTGAGGAGAATTTTAGGTGCTTGTTCCAATCCTCTCCAAGCCTGACTGTATTGGATGGGTTTTCCACAACATGTTATCTAAAGGACAATATGAGACATAATCATCTAGGTAAACTATGGTGCAAAATCTACCCAGGGTTCTGGCATCTCAAACTAAATGAAGTCACTGGCATTAACTAACCATTCCCCTCGGGGCCAGAACTAGAAGTAGGCACGTGCCTAGGGCACAAAGCTTGAGGGGCTCCAGACAGTTCCGGACTGAGAATTAAAATAGGCCCTGGCATTTCAGGGGTACAGAGACCCTCATTGAGGCCCAAACTGCCCCACCAGCCCACTAAATACTGACTTTCCATGGGACCTTACAGCAGCCTCTCTGGCATTTGCCAGAACACACAGATTGCCAGTCCGGGCCTGGCTCTAGGCATGTACCTCATATGCAGCCTAGTCCGGCAAGTGTTACCTCAGTGAAGTGGGTGCTCTCTCTGAAGTCAAAGGGCTTTGTGCACGCGCATCCTAGGTGGGTAAATCACTCTTTACTGCTGTACTGCAAGTTGGAGTGAAATCACCCCCTCCCTTTTCCCCCCAGGAGCCTAACAACAGAACAATGGGAAGGTAACCAGATAACAGCTCCCTAACACAAGATAACAGCTGTCTGGTAGAACTAAGAACAACACTCAATAGTAAAAACCAAGTCCCACTGCAGCCTGCCAGAAAGTAATTCCATCCTAAAGTGCAGACACATGTCACATGACTGGGGCAGCTGGGAAACTGACACAATGTCTAGCCCCATGTCAGATTTCAATATTGAATATAAAAAATCTATTGCTCTTTTTAGAAATGGATTTCAGTGCAGAATTCTGCTGGAGCAGCACTATTAACTTCTGTGTTTTGGAAAAAAACATGTTTTCCCATGACAGTATCCCTTTAAGGCAGTTTTTCATTAGGGTTGCTGCGCCCCTAGACATGCTGCTGCTACATAGTTTACACTGAGTAGAGATGTCGCGAACTGTTCGCCGGCGAACTTGTTCGCGCGAACATCGGGTGTTCGCGCTCGCCGGAAGTTCGCGAACGTCGCGCGACGTTCGCCATTTTGGGTTCGCCATTGTTGGCGCTTTTTTTTGCCCTCTCACCCCAGACCAGCAGGTACATGGCAGCCAATCAGGAAGCTCTCCCCTGGACCACTCCCCTTCCCTATAAAAACCGAAGCCCTGCAGCGTTTTTTCACTCTGCCTGTGTGTGCTGAAGAGATAGTGTAGGGAGAGAGCTGCTGCCTGTTAGTGATTTCAGGGACAGTTGAAAGTTTGCTGGCTAGTAATCGTTTTGATACTGCTCTGTTATTGGAGGGACAGAAGTCTGCAGGGGTTTGAGGGACATTTAAGCTTAGGTAGCTTTGCTGGCTAGTAATCTACCTTCTACTGCAGTGCTCTGTATGTAGCTGCAGTGGGCAGCTGTCCTGCTTCTGATCTCATCTGCTGACTGCTGCAATAACAGTAGTCCTTGTAAGGACTGCTTTTATTTATTTTTTTGTTGTTTTACTACTACTACTACTACTACTACTATAAGAGCCCAGTGCTATTAGTCTAGCAGTGTTGGGGAGTGGGACTGGTGTGCTAATCTGCTGCTCCTAGTAGTTCAGCAGCACCAACTTTAATTTTTTTTTTTAATATTCATTTTTTTTTATTTTACTTTTTTTTATTTTACTACCGCTGTAGTAGTGTATAAGTTGACCTTTTAGGCATTATTTGCCCTGTAGGCATTATTTGCACACTGTTTTCTTCAACCCGCCATCGAGCTGTGTGACCTTGTTCACATTCTGTCTAAATATCCATAATATTACCGTCTCCAGAAAAAACACCGGAGTCACTTTTTTCAAGCAGCCATAATATATTTTACGTAATCCGTATCCACCGCTGTAGTAGTGTATACGTTGGCCTTGTAGGCATTATTTGCACACTGTTTTCTTCAACCCGCCATCGAGCTGTGTGACCTTGTTCCCATTCTGTCTAAATATCCATAATATTACCGTCTCCAGAAAAAACACCGGAGTCACTTTTTTCAAGCAGCATTCATATATTTTACGTAATCCGTATCCACCGCTGTAGTAGTGTATACGTTGGCCTTGTAGGCATTATTTGCACACTGTTTTCTTCAACCCGCCATCGAGCTGTGTGACCTTGTTCCCATTCTGTCTAAATATCCATAATATTACCGTCTCCAGAAAAAACACCGGAGTCACTTTTTTCAAGCAGCATTCATATATTTTACGTAATCCGTATCCACCGCTGTAGTAGTGTATACGTTGGCCTTGTAGGCATTATTTGCACACTGTTTTCTTCAACCCGCCATCGAGCTGTGTGACCTTGTTCCCATTCTGTCTAAATATCCATAATATTACCGTCTCCAGAAAAAACACCGGAGTCACTTTTTTCAAGCAGCATTCATATATTTTACGTAATCCGTATCCACCGCTGTAGTAGTGTATACGTTGGCCTTGTAGGCATTATTTGCACAGTGTTTTCTTCAACCCGCCATCGAGCTGTGTGAGCTTGTTCACATTTTGTCTAAATATTGATAATATTATCGTCTCTAGAAAAACCACTTGAGTTACTTTTTTTCAAGCAGCATTCATATATTTTACGTAATCCGTATCCACCGCTGTAGTAGTGTATACGTTGACCTTGTAGGCATTATTTGCACACTGTTTTCTTCAACCCGCCATCGAGCTGTGTGAGCTTGTTCACATTTTGTCTAAATATTGATAATATTATCGTCTCTAGAAAAACCACTTGAGTTACTTTTTTTCAAGCAGCATTCATATATTTTACGTAATCCGTATCCACCGCTGTAGTAGTGTATACGTTGACCTTGTAGGCATTATTTGCACACTGTTTTCTTCAACCCGCCATCGAGCTGTGTGAGCTTGTTCACATTTTGTCTAAATATTGATAATATTATCGTCTCTAGAAAAACCACTTGAGTTACTTTTTTTCAAGCAGCATTCATATATTTTACGTAATCCGTATCCACCGCTGTAGTAGTGTATACGTTGACCTTGTAGGCATTATTTGCACACTGTTTTCTTCAACCCGCCATCGAGCTGTGTGAGCTTGTTCACATTTTGTCTAAATATTGATAATATTATCGTCTCTAGAAAAACCACTTGAGTTACTTTTTTTCAAGCAGCATTCATATATTTTACGTAATCCGTATCCACCGCTGTAGTAGTGTATACGTTGACCTTGTAGGCATTATTTGCACAGTGTTTTCTTCAACCCGCCATCGAGCTGTGTGAGCTTGTTCACATTTTGTCTAAATATTGATAATATTATCGTCTCTAGAAAAACCACTTGAGTTACTTTTTTTCAAGCAGCATTCATATATTTTACGTAATCCGTATCCACCGCTGTAGTAGTGTATACGTTGACCTTGTAGGCATTATTTACACACTGTTTTCTTCAACCCGCCATCGAGCTGTGTGAGCTTGTTCACATTTTGTCTAAATATTGATAATATTATCGTCTCTAGAAAAACCACTTGAGTTACTTTTTTTCAAGCAGCATTCATATATTTTACGTAATCCGTATCCACCGCTGTAGTAGTGTATACGTTGACCTTGTAGGCATTATTTGCACACTGTTTTCTTCAACCCGCCATCGAGCTGTGTGACCTTGTTCACATTTTGTCTAAATATTGATAATATTATCGTCTCTAGAAAAACCACTTGAGTTACTTTTTTTCAAGCAGCATTCATATATTTTACGTAATCCGTATCCACCGCTGTAGTAGTGTATACGTTGACTTTGTAGGCATTATTTGCACAGTGTTTTCTTCAACCCGCCATCTAGCTGTGTGTATTATCGTTTCCAGAAAAACCAACTGAGTTTTTGTTGTTGTTGTTGTTTTTTTAAAAATAATGCCAGGCAAAGGCAGGCCGCCACGCAGAGGCCGTGCTAGGGGCCGTGCTGCTATGCAATCCTGTGGCCCTAGCAAATTTCCCAGTTTTAAAAAGCCAATGACCCTGAACTCCCAAAATGCTGAAGAGGTAGTTGACTGGCTTACACAGCACACCCCATCCTCTACCGTTTCTAACTTTACCACAACATCCTCCTCATCCTCCACTGCTATGGCCACCCCACGTAACACTTCCTCCACCACCGGTGCCCCTTCTTCACTGGGGTCAGAGGAGTTATTTTCCAATGAGTTTCTTGAACTGAGTAATGCGCAACCATTATTGCCAGAAGAAGATGAAGGAGATGAGGACCTTACACCAGATTTAATTCTGGCAGAGAACACGATAGAGATGGACATAATGAGTGATGAGGAGGAGGTCCCCGCTGCTGCTTCCTTCTGTGATGTGTCAGAAGAAATTGATGCATCTGAGGAGAATGATGATGAGGAGATTGATGTTTTGTGGGTGCCTAGTAGAAGAGAGCAAGAGGAGGGTAGTTCAGATGGAGAGACGGAGAGTCAGAGAGGCAGTAGGAGAATAAGACTTAGAAGAAGCAGGGAGGACAGCCCGCAGGGATCAGCAGGGCAACAACATGTATCGGCACCTGTGTTCAGCCGGCCAACGCACCCGCCATTGCCGCCAATACCGCCAACTCCGCCAACTTCTACTGTTACCGCCAGATCGCACACTTCCAAAAAGTCAGCAGTGTGGGATTTTTTTAATGTGTGTGCCTCTGACAAAAGCATTGTAATTTGCAATGAGTGCAGTCAGAAACTGAGCCTTGGTAAGCCCAACAGCCACATAGGTACAACTTCTATGCGAAGGCACATGAGCGGCAAGCACAAAGCACTTTGGGAGCAACACCTCAAAGGCAACAGGCAAACTAAAAGCCACACTCCTTCTGGTCCAGCATCTTACTGCTCTACCTCTGCTCTCCTTGACCCGTCTGAACCACCCTCCACTCCGCCTTCCACCTTGACCACCTGTTCCCATTCCCAGTCATCTGCCACCAGCCAAGTTTCTGTGAAGGCCATGTTTGAGCGTAAGAAGCCAATGTCTGACTGTCACCCCCTTGCCCGGCGTCTGACAGCTGGCTTGTCTGCACTCTTAGCCCGCCAGCTTTTACCATACCAGCTGGTGGACTCTGAGGCCTTCCGCAAATTTGTAGCAATTGGGACACCGCAGTGGAAGGTACCCAGCCGCAATTTTTTTTCTAAAAAGGGAATACCACACCTGTACCAACATGTGCAGAGCCAAGTTACCGCATCTCTGTCACTTAGTGTTGGGCCAAAGGTCCATATGACTACTGACGCATGGTCCTCCAAGCATGGTCAGGGCAGGTATGTCACCTACACTGCCCACTGGGTGAACTTGGTAATGGCTGGGAAGCAGGGAATGGGTAGCTCAACAACAACAGTGGAGTTGGTGTCACCGCCACGGATTGCACGCGGTTCTGCCACCACCTCTACTCCTCCATCGCTCTCTACCTCGTCTTCTTCTTCTTCTTACTCTGCTGCTGGGTCCTCCTTCTCCTCCTCCACACCTGTGCACCCCCAGCTCCCCCTAGGCTATTCGACGTGCCAGGTACGCCGTTGTCACGCTGTCTTGGGGATGACGTGCCTGGAAAGCAAAAACCATACCGGATCTGTACTCCTGTCATCTCTGCAGTCACAGGCCGATCGGTGGCTGACCCACACCAACTGCAGATCGGAAAAGTGGTGTGTGACAATGGAAGCAATCTGTTGGCAGCGTTGAGACTAGGCAATTTAACACATGTGCCCTGCATGGCACATGTGTTAAATTTAATAGTCCAACGTTTTGTCTCCAAGTACCCAGGATTCCAGGACGTTCTCACCCAGTCCAGAAAAGGTGTCGGCCCATTTCAGACGTTCCTACACAGCCATGGCACGCCTTGCTGACATTCAGCAGCGCTACAACATGCCAGTCAGGCGTTTGATTTCTGACAGCCAGACTCGCTGGAATTCAACGCTCCTTATGTTGGAACGTCTGCTGCAACAACAAAGGGCCGTCAACGAGTACCTTTTTGAACTGGGTGGTAGGACTGGATCTGCACAGCTGGGGATTTTTTTCCCCCGTTACTGGGTGCTTATGCGCGATGCCTGCAGGCTCATGCGACCTTTTGAAGAGGTGACAAATATGGTCAGTCGCACCGAAGGCACCATCAGCGACCTAATACCCTTCGCTTTCTTCCTGGAGCGTGCCGTGCGACGAGTGACAGATGAGGCTGTAGACCAGCGTGACGAGGAGCTGGAAGCGCACGATTTCTGGTCGGAATCACCAGAACGAACCCAGGCACCTGCTGCAACGCAGGGAGAGGTGCCAGAAGTGGAGTCAGAGGAGGAAGGTGGCTTTGTGGAGGAGGAGGAGGAGGACCAACAGGAGCAGGCTTCCCAGGGGGCTAGTGGTGACCTTTTGGGGACCCCTGGTCTTGTACGTGGCTGGGGGGAGGAGACCGTGGATGATGCAGTCCTTGATAATGAGGAAGCGGAGATGGATAGCTCTGCATCCAACCTTGTGAGAATGGGGTCTTTCATGCTGTCATGCCTGTTGAAGGACCCCCGTATCAAGAGGCTTAAGGAGAAGGACCTGTACTGGGTCGCAACGCTACTAGACCCTCGGTACAAGCATAAAGTGTCAGAAATGTTACCAACATACCACAAGTCCGAAAAGATGCGGCATTTACAAACCAGCCTGCAAAACATGTTGTACAATGCTTTTAAGGGTGATGTCACTTCAGGAACTCATCAACATTCCAGGGGCAGAGGTGCCAGTAATCCTGCCACGAGCACACCTGCAAGGACAAAGCCCTTTGGCCAGTCTGTAACGTCAGACATGCAAATGTTTTTCTGTCCAAGGCAGCGCCACAACCCTTCTGGATCCACCCTCAAAGAACGCCTCGACCGGCAGGTAGCGGACTACCTGGCATTAACTGCAGATATCGACACTCTGAGGAGCGATGAACCCCTGGACTACTGGGTGCGCAGGCTTGATCTGTGGCCAGAGCTGTCACAATTTGCCATGAACCTCTTGTCTTGCCCAGCCTCAAGTGTGCTCTCAGAAAGGACCTTCAGTGCAGCAGGAGGGATTGTAACTGAGAAGAGAACTCGCCTAGGTCACAAAAGTGTCGATTACCTGACCTTTATTAAAATGAATGAGGGGTGGATCTCGGAGGGTTACTGCACGCCGGAAGACTTGTTCTGACTTCTATGCAGCTGTCCTTCTCTTCAAGCCTCATGACTCCACACACAGCTGTCCTTTAGCGTCCTCCTCCTCCCTCCGCCACCGTTACAAACTAGGGTGCAAACCCTACTGGTTTAATTTTTTCTGGCCTCTGTGCTTCAGTGGCTGCAACCAAAAAAACTGGGCAAACAATGTCTACAAGGTCAACGTATGGCAAAAAATGACTATTTTCAGCATTTATATGGCATATTTTTTCTGGCAACTGTGCTTCAGTGGCTGCGTCCAAAAAAATGCATATTTTCTGCATTTATATGGCATAATTTTTCTGGCAACTGTGCTTCAGTGGCTGCGACCAAAAAAATGCATATTTTCTGCATTTATATGGCATAATTTTTCTGGCCTCTGTGCTTCAGTGGCTGCAACCAAAAAAATTTATATTTTCAGCATTTATATGGCATAATTTTTCTGGCCTCTGTGCTTCAGTGGCTGCAACCAAAAAAATTTATATTTTCAGCATTTATATGGCATAATTTTTCTGGCAACTGTGCTTCAGTGGCTGCGACCAAAAAAATTACTATTTTCAGCATTTATATGGCATATTTTTTCTGGCCTCTGTGCTTCAGTGGCTGCGGCCAAAAAAACTGGGCAAACAATGCCTACAAGGTCAACGACGTTGACCTTGTAGGCATTGTTTGCCCAGTTTTTTTGGCCGCAGCCACTGAAGCACAGAGGCCAGAAAAAATATGCCATATAAATGCTGAAAATAGTAATTTTTTGCCATACGTTGACTCAACGTATATGGCAAAAAATGACTATTTTCAGCATTTATATGGCATATTTTTTCTGGCAACTGTGCTTCAGTGGCTGCGACCAAAAAAATGCATATTTTCTGCATTTATATGGCATAATTTTCTGGCCTCTGTGCTTCAGTGGCTGCAACCAAAAAAATTTATATTTTCAGCATTTATATGGCATAATTATTCTGGCAACTGTGCTTCAGTGGCTGCGACCAAAAAAATGCATATTTTCTGCATTTATATGGCATAATTTTTCTGGCCTCTGTGCTTCAGTGGCTGCAACCAAAAAAATTTATATTTTCAGCATTTATATGGCATAATTTTTCTGGCAACTGTGCTTCAGTGGCTGCGTCCAAAAAAACTGGGCAAACAATGTCTACAAGGTCAACGTATGGCGAAAAATTACTATTTTCAGCATTTATATGGCATATTTTTTCTGGCAACTGTGCTTCAGTGGCTGCGTCCAAAAAACTGGGCAAACAATGCCTACAAGGTCAACGTATGGCAGTTGTTTAAAGAGAACAGTAGATTACTAGCCAGCAAAGCTACCTAAGCTAAAATGTCCCTCAAATCCCTGCAGACTTCTGTCCCTCCAATACAGAGCAGTATCAAGCAGATTACTAGCCAGCAAGCTTACTATCATCTGTCCCTGAAATCACTAACAGCTCTCCTCCTACACTATCTCTTCCAAGCACACACAGGCAGATTTTTCAGATACATTTTTGCCCTTGATCCCCCTCTGGCATGCCACTGTCCAGGTCGTTGCACCCTTTAAACAACTTTAAAATCATTTTTCTGGCCAGAAATGTCTTTTCTAGATGTTAAAGTTCGCCTTCCCATTGAAGTCTATGGGGTTCGCGAACCGTTCGCGAACCGCTCGCATTTTTGCGCAAGTTCGCGAATATGTTCGCGAACTTTTTTTCCGACGTTCGCTACATCCCTAACACTGAGTTCCCTAAATCTGTTGGGAGGATGATGTAGAATATACACAAAGCCCTAAATCATACACTTTTAGCTGGAAATCATAAAATTCTAGCATTTCTCTAATATGGAACTCCGGCCAGCAGAGCAAGAAAGATTTGGGTTGTTGAGGCACATGGTGTTCTGTTCTAAAACCTGATTGGCTTTCATCTCAAAAGGGCAGCTTATAAATTACAAACACCAATTTCATGGTGCAATTAGGACACTATAAATCTTTATACATTTTGGGATAGTACAGTGTGCCGTGCTGTGTGCCAGTGTGGAGGGCCAAGATTTACGGATGCAATGAGTAAAGGGGCCAACATAAACATGTTTTCAGGCTTTTGGATTAGCTCCGGGTTCAGCTGGCTGGAAGCGAGTTTATTTGCAGAGACACAGAGAACACAACTTTGACTTGTTTTATTGTTTCCATTAGTTTGATTACTTACTGAGAATCTAGGAATTTCTGTATATAAATTATACTGCGGGTGCCGCTTTAGTGGGCATACAACTGCCTGCATTTTCTTGGTAACGATAGGCGAATTTCTCCTGTTTCGTTTCTTCG
The DNA here is from genome assembly GCF_017654675.1 of Xenopus laevis. Taxonomy (NCBI): domain Eukaryota; kingdom Metazoa; phylum Chordata; class Amphibia; order Anura; family Pipidae; genus Xenopus; species Xenopus laevis. Next base: position 12,689,913 of record NC_054377.1, on the reverse strand, counting down.
AAAAATTTTAGAATTTCCTGAAAATTTTTCGAAACGTTGAAAAAGTTGCGGTACAATCGTGAAATCGGAGTTTCACTAAGAAATCGTGAAATTCTGACATTTTCACGAAAAAATCCTGAAAATCGGACATTTCCACGGAAAAATCGGCTGACATTTTCATGAAAAATCTTGAAAAACGGAAATTGTTTCTGACGAGATTCACGAAATGCGGAAATTCACCACAAATTCGTGCCAGGCGAATTTATTCACCCATCACTATTTCTTGGCTGTGAGACAGCCAAGTGGCATACATTAACTCTATATTTGCTGGAGAACAAAAACATATCCCCCCCCACCCATTGTCCCTGTTCCATTGACCCCTAATCATACTGTATGTGCAGGTTTACCCATGACCCAAGGGTTGACCACTGGTTGGACGAGTTGGGTTGAAATTTAGCCAATCATTGCGCATTAGGGTTGGGTGCGGGTCAGACTGGGGAAGTAAACTCCTACACTGCTCCCCAAGATTCCCTGTCTTGGAACCAGAGGTGCTCACAGAAGTAGCATACAGAGTGAGAAGACACAGATACTGGTTGGGCACCAGCCCTACAGTGGCAACATTTTGTGAGTTAGGGTCGGGTGTGGTTTGAGTTTTTCCTGACCCGCACATCACTACTGTATTTACTCCATGTGGGTCATTATATGCCACAAGAAACAGACAGGACAATATGTCTGAACTGGAACTGTTGCCAATGTGTGGCAAATTCATCAAGGGTCGAATTTCGAGGGATTAAATCCCTCGAAATTCGACTGGGGAATAGATTCGAATAGAATCGAATAGGCAATTCGGGCGAATTTACGCGCTGGCGAATAGTCAAATTGGCGAATATTCGCCAGGCGAATAGGCGCTCGATCGAATATTCGCTCGAAGGATTTTCATTCGATCGAATGCCTTTTTATTCAAACAAAAGCTTGGAAAACAAGCCTATGGGACTTTCCCATAGGCTTTTAAAGCAATTCGGTAGGTTTTAGGTGGCGAAGTAGGCAGTCGAAGTATCTTTAAAAGAGACAGTACTTCGACTATCGAATGGGCAAATAGTCGCAGCGTTTTTGCGTTCGATCCAGTACTTCGACTATAGAATGGCGAAAAGTCGCAGCGTTTTTGCGCTCGATCTATTAGAATCATTTTACTCAGGCGAATTTACGCCAATTCGATAGTCGAGGAGCACAAAAATTCGAAGTTTTTTTACTTCGAATCCTTCGCTCGAGGTTAGTGAATCGGCCCCTTTGTGTTGGTCTCTGTGCTGTCTCAGAGATCACCTGACCAGAAATACTGCAACACTAGGGGGCCGATTCACCTAGGGTCGAATATCGAGGGTTAATTAACCCTCGATATTCGACTGGGAATTAAAATCCTTTGACTTCGAATATCGAAGTCGAAGGATTTTAGCGCAAATAGTGCGATCGAACGATCGAAGGATTATTCCTTCGATCGAACGATTAAATCCTTCGAATCGAACGATTCGAAGGATTTAAATCCAACGATCAAAGGATTATCCTCCGATCAAAAAAACTTAGGAAAGCCTATGGGGACCTTGCCCATAGGCTAACATTGAGTTCGGTAGCTTTTAGATGGCGAACTAGGGGGTCGAAGTTTTTTCTTAAAGAGACAGTACGTCGACTATCGAATGGTCGAATAGTCGAACGATTTTTAGTTTGAATCCTTCGATTCTAAGTCGTAGTTGAAGGTCGAAGTAGCCCATTCGATGGTCAAAGTAGCCCAAAAAACACTTCGAAATTCGAAGTTTTTCTAGTTCGAATCCTTCACTCGAAGTTAGTGAATCGGCCCCTAACTGTAACAGGAAGAAGTGTGGAAGCAAAAGACACAACTCTGTCTGTTAATTGGCTCATGTGACCTAACATGTATGGTTTGTTGGTAAGTTTGTGAGTAAAGTGAATCATATGATCCCATTGGGCGGCCCTTATTTTTTAAAATGGCAATTTTCTATTTATGATTACCCAATGGCACATACTACTAGAAAAGTATATTATTATGAAAATGGTTTATTTACATGAAGCAGGGTTTTACACATGAGTTTTTTTATGCAATATCTTTTTATAGAGACCTACATTGTTTGAGGGGTATAGTTTTCCTTTAATTCTGCATTTGCTAAATCAGAACTTTTTGGCGTGCCTTATACCTTTTCCGATCTTCCGTGTGCAGCCTTAAATGCCGAGGCTAATTTGCTTAAACAGTCGTATGATTACTTTATTAGGGCATTGCTTTGAAGTGAGCTATTTGTGGATGCCGTGCCCTGTGCTTGCGTCGGAAAACTCACAATCTCACATCTATTGAAATATTTATTTCGGGAGGAGAGAGAACGGCTGCTCTGCACAAAATGTGGCTGTGGAAAAAAAAGCAAGGGCACCGGAAAAGAAACCAGTCACGACATACAAATTGCTATTGTTGGAAAAAAAAACAGATGAAACGAGCGCAAAGTTCTCCGAAGTTATCAAGCGCCATTGCCGGCTCCCTTACCTGATGTCGGAATACGTTAAGATTAATTTGTTTCCAACAGTAACATTTGGGGACTCTGACGTTGATTTATTAGAACTCATTTGAGCTCCTTTGTGGAGCAGCTGTTAGCAGCGGTACTGCATGCGCTCTATAATTCAGCCAACAGAACCGCATAATCATCAGGTTTAAACTCCGTGGGGTGCGGTGTTTCAGTAACGTGTGCTAGAGATGTCGCGAACTGTTCGCCGGCGAACTTGTTCGCGCGAACATCGGGTGTTCGCGCTCGCCGGAAGTTCGCGAACGTCGCGCGACGTTCGCCATTTTGGGTTCGCCATTGTTGGCGCTTTTTTTTGCCCTCTCACCCCAGACCAGCAGGTACATGGCAGCCAATCAGGAAGCTCTCCCCTGGACCACTCCCCTTCCCTATAAAAACCGAAGCCCTGCAGCGTTTTTTCACTCTGCCTGTGTGTGCTGAAGAGATAGTGTAGGGAGAGAGCTGCTGCCTGTTAGTGATTTCAGGGACAGTTGAAAGTTTGCTGGCTAGTAATCGTTTTGATACTGCTCTGTTATTGGAGGGACAGAAGTCTGCAGGGGTTTGAGGGACATTTAAGCTTAGGTAGCTTTGCTGGCTAGTAATCTACCTTCTACTGCAGTGCTCTGTATGTAGCTGCAGTGGGCAGCTGTCCTGCTTCTGATCTCATCTGCTAACTGCTGCAATAACAGTAGTCCTTGTAAGGACTGCTTTTATTTATTTTTTTGTTGTTTTACTACTACTACTACTACTACTATAAGAACCCAGTGCTATTAGTCTAGCAGTGTTGGGGAGTGGGACTGGTGTGCTAATCTGCTGCTCCTAGTAGTTCAGCAGCACCAACTTTAATTTTTTTTTTTAATATTCATTTTTTTTTTATTTTACTTTTTTTTATTTTACTACCGCTGTAGTAGTGTATAAGTTGACCTTTTAGGCATTATTTGCCCTGTAGGCATTATTTGCACACTGTTTTCTTCAACCCGCCATCTAGCTGTGTGACCTTGTTCACATTCTGTCTAAATATCCATAATATTACCGTCTCCAGAAAAAACACCGGAGTGACTTTTTCAAGCAGCCATAATATATTTTACGTAATCCGTATCCACCGCTGTAGTAGTGTATACGTTGACCTTGTAGGCATTATTTGCACACTGTTTTCTTCAACCCGCCATCTAGCTGTGTGACCTTGTTCACATTCTGTCTAAATATCCATAATATTACCGTCTCCAGAAAAAACACCGGAGTGACTTTTTTCAAGCAGCCATAATATATTTTACGTAATCCGTATCCACCACTGTAGTAGTGTATACGTTGACCTTGTAGGCATTGTTTGCCCAGTTTTTTTGGCCGCAGCCACTGAAGCACAGAGGCCAGAAAAAATATGCCATATAAATGCTGAAAATAGTAATTTTTTGCCATACGTTGACTCAACGTATATGGCAAAAAATGACTATTTTCAGCATTTATATGGCATATTTTTCTGGCAACTGTGCTTCAGTGGCTGCGACCAAAAAATGCATATTTTCTGCATTTATATGGCATAATTTTTCTGGCCTCTGTGCTTCAGTGGCTGCAACCAAAAAAATTTATATTTTCAGCATTTATATGGCATAATTTTTCTGGCAACTGTGCTTCAGTGGCTGCGACCAAAAAAATGCATATTTTCTGCATTTATATGGCATAATTTTTCTGGCCTCTGTGCTTCAGTGGCTGCAACCAAAAAAATTTATATTTTCAGCATTTATATGGCATAATTTTTCTGGCAACTGTGCTTCAGTGGCTGCGTCCAAAAAAACTGGGCAAACAATGTCTACAAGGTCAACGTATGGCGAAAAATTACTATTTTCAGCATTTATATGGCATATTTTTTCTGGCAACTGTGCTTCAGTGGCTGCGTCCAAAAAAACTGGGCAAACAATGCCTACAAGGTCAACGTATGGCAGTTGTTTAAAGAGAACAGTAGATTACTAGCCAGCAAAGCTACCTAAGCTAAAATGTCCCTCAAATCCCTGCAGACTTCTGTCCCTCCAATACAGAGCAGTATCAAGCAGATTACTAGCCAGCAAGCTTACTATCATCTGTCCCTGAAATCACTAACAGCTCTCCCCCTACACTATCTCTTCCAAGCACACACAGGCAGATTTTTCAGATACATTTTTGCCCTTGATCCCCCTCTGGCATGCCACTGTCCAGGTCGTTGCACCCTTTAAACAACTTTAAAATCATTTTTCTGGCCAGAAATGTCTTTTCTAGATGTTAAAGTTCGCCTTCCCATTGAAGTCTATGGGGTTCGCGAACCGTTCGCGAACCGCTCGCATTTTTGCGCAAGTTCGCGAATATGTTCGCGAACTTTTTTTCCGACGTTCGCTACATCCCTAACGTGTGCCTCTGACCATTTCTTTGGGAAACAGGAAAACAAAGGACACGTATGGTTGGCTGTTGAATGTTGCATTGGAGCTGCCTTGTCTGTATAACAAACTGCAGAGCGGATAAGATTCACCTGTAGGGTAGGGGGCTTATTATTAATAGGAGAACTAAAACCTAAAAAATAATATAGCTAGAAATGCTGTATTTTATATACTGAACATACTGTACCAGAAATGTATCAGTCCTATAATAGCAACAATGCAGGCCTTCAAAGTTGTCTACGTGCGCCGCCATCTTGGCTCTTGTTAGACTTAGGCAAAACTGGGAATGGTGAATATCTGGGCCACAGACACACAGAATTAGATCATTAAAATGTGAAAGAAGGATTCAAAAGTTGAAGAGATGAAGCAGTTTCCAAACTAATGCCAGTCCTTGTTTTGTAACACAATTCCTTTCCCCTTTAATTATTAAACCTTGCTTTTAAAGGGGCATTTACAGGACAACTAAAGCTTAAAAATAATATAGGTAGAAATGCTGTATTTTATATACTGACCTTACTGTACCAGCCAGAGGTTCAGCATACCTCTAATAGCAACTATGCAGGCCTTTAAAGTTGTCTACATGAGCGCCGCCATCTTGGATCTTGTTAGATATAGGCAATTACACACACTATCACTAAAATGTGACAAAAGGATTTAAAAGGTGAAGAGATAAAACAGTTTTCAAAGGAATATATTTCTGGAGTAACCCAATTCCCTTGCTTTCCGCCATTAATTTGTGAAAGGGATGATTCCCTAAAGGGTTTGTTTTATGATAAGAAGATAACAAATGAGATGAAACTCAGGTAGCCATACACAGGCTAATCCTGTGTGGTATCCAACTAACCATGGGACAAACAGAGGCGTGGGTTGGCACTAGTAATATGAGACTTTGTCCCATGGTAAAATTTGCAAAATGGCAGAAAAAAACTGCAATAATTCATTGCAACTTTTTCAGCCGCAACTTTTTAAGTACAAAGTTCATTGGGGTCATTTGTGTCTTAATCTCGCAGTGAAATCTTGCAGCAAAAGTATTAGCCAGTGGGGAATTTCAGAATTTTGTCACAAATCCATACCTGCCAAAAAATTTTACTCTCCACTAGCTGACACCTTACTTAAAAGTTGAATTCCAGTGGGGGTGGGATGATGATGTTATTGGGTAGATTGGCTGATGACACGGCCAATGATGAAAGTGGGCGGGTTGTTTATGTGAAGAGGCAGGTCGTGTTGTGAATGGGTGGGACAGGGACATGAAGGGGATTCAGATTGAGGACAATCAAGAGAGCTAAGGTAAGATTATAAAGGAATTGGGGTGGAATAAAATTGTATTACAAATTTACCGGCAAATATATTGCCCCTGGATCTGGCTAGCCGCTAGTATATTACCAGCTAGGCCAAAGAAATACCTTAAATTGAGGAATATCATACATTGGACTGTAGGAGTTGGATCCAGGGGTTTCCTCAGTTTCATTGTTAGTTGCAGTTAAACCCAGTGCTCGTTCTAGTGTGACACTGGTTACCGCTTGGTGCAGCCCCTGGTTACTGTAGTCACTCAAAGGGTCATACACATTAAAGGGGAACTATCTCGAAAATGAAAATTTAATATAAGCTTTATCATACTGAAATATGAAACTTTCTAAATATAATCAACTAACAATTCTGTGCTGTTTCTGAAATAAGAAAGTTCATCTTCTCTATTCCTCTCTCAGCATCTGTTTCTCTTCATTCTCTCTTCATGCAGTTGGTTGTCAGATATTAAATGACAGTTAGATCCAATATATAGGAGGGCTTCCTTTTGCCTAGAACATGTATAAGAGCTCACTCGATTAAAAGCACCAGAAATATTTTGCAAAATTTGTGCAAAAGGCAGTTATTTTGTTCGATTTTGTTGAAGTTACGCCTGCGCCCATTAGTAAATCAGCAAAGTGCCTGAAAATGGCAACGCTGGTGAATCATCGCCAGCGTTAGTCACTTTGCCCTTTAGTAAATCTACCCTAGTGTTAGGTGAATACTGCGGCGACAATTCGCCCGCGAAAAATCCGCCACGTCAAAAAAAAATTGACATGCGTCAAAATTGGTGTGCGTCAAAATTATTCGGATGCCCATTGACTTTAATGCATTTAGACCAAATAGTTGCACGTATAAAAATTGACGCATCAAAGTTGACGCGCGTCAAAATTATTTTGACGCCCACTGGCTTCAATGCATTTTGCATATTGCCGCAAGAAGACTTAATGACGAGAAACAGATGCTGAGAGCGGGATAGTGAAGATAAACGTTATTATTTCAGAAACGATGCAGACTTTTTAATTGATTGTATTTAGAAAGTTACTTATTTCCATATGATGAAGCGTATTTTAAATTTTCATTTTCTCAACAGTTCCCCTTTAAGGATACTGTTATCGTATATCGACTGTATCGTTTCATTCATTCAAGCCCAGGGTTGGACTGGGCCAGTGGGAGACCAGGAAAAAATCCAGTGGACCAGGCCGACCCAGGGGGAGTTTGCGCAGTGTAGGTGGGTTGGGAGTGGGGGGCCCAGGGGGGTGTGGGGGCCCCTGAGGTGGAAGCTCAAATAATAAGAACAGCAAGAAGTGTCCGATTGATAAACCGACTACGTTTCATGGTGCATAGATACAGGCAGGATCACTAACATTGAATCTTCCCCTCTTGCTTACCGATTGTCTATGATTTCCCTGCACCCACTGATCTCATTTATAGCGAAAGATAATATATTATGTAATATGGTATCAAATACCTGGATGATTAAGGGATAGACTGGAATAAAGATTGATACTCTCTTATAATAAGTACGTCTGTTTTATTTGAGGCAAGTAAGTCCTATAAATCCCCATAGGATATTAAATATAATGAATATAAATGATGCCTGCGTGTTTACAGTGTTATTAATGCCGCAGTGGTTGACTGGTTGAAATCTGCCTCCCATCTGTTAAAGCTGAAAAGTTTGGGATATTTTATGTCAAGAGTAAATGGAAGTAAATTAATCTTATTCCACCCAGCACCGGGCCCCCCATACGAGTGTTCTCAGTCTGGACACAATAATTGAACCATATGTCTATAAAATGTATATATGAAAACTCAATACCAACAGTAGCAGTAGAGTTAACTCTTTCTTTATATAGGGAATCAGCATCGGCTTATTATGGAGGATACAGGCTACATAGAGAACCTGGAGTATGTTAGTTCTTCATAGTTAAGGTTTACATGGGTGTACTCGTTCATAGGGTCCTTCACAAGTTGTTGGGTCCCAATGTTCAGGCTGACAGATGGTGGAAACAATAACTAGGCATGTTCAGATGGCTCACCATGCCGTTTTACATGCTAATACAATATAGTGTTCATTTGTCTTGAGAAATGTAAATAATTTTCACATAACTGGTGGTAGAACTATTTTCCCAGTAGTGTCATGAAATACTTGTCCTCTAGGGGCTCCATCACGATCCCTTTTTGTCATCCATTCTATGTTGTGATGTAGCCTTATTTTATAATATTTGAAAGCAATTGAGGACTTGTGACATAGTTCTGCTGGTTTGGTTTTGGGTTCATGTTAGAGGTCATTTATGTTGTGCAAGGCAGGGTGCAAAGTGCAATCTGACTTTTTTTGCACTTTGCAACCTGCCTTCCACAAGTCTCATCTCTGTTTTGGAGCATAGAGACCTGTGGCCATCCCCATGATTTCAGTGCTGCCTGCATTTTGTAGCACTGTATTCACAAGGGACTGAAGGGGGAAGGTACATAGGAATTCCCCTTCCTCTAAAGGTGGTCATAGACGTAGACGTCCGCTTCTTTGGCAATGTCGCCAAATAAGCGGATCTCTCCCCGATATGCCCACATTGAAGTGGGCGATATTGGGATCTGCAGATCAGGCCCCCAGTTTAGCCTGCCTCCATTGGCACTCCCTAAGTTACGGCCTCCACACACGGGCCGATAAAAGCTGCCGACAGACCGAGTCGGCAGCTTATTGGCCCATGTGTGGGGCCATCCGACGGGCTTCCCCGATCGATATCTGGCCGAAAGTCAGCAGATCTTGATCAGGCAGGTTAAAAAATCTCGTTGAATCGGGGCCGCTTAAACGCACAGATGCGGCTCCGATTCAAGGGTATTTTTTAACCTGCCTGATGGAGATCTGCTGACTTTCGGCCAGATATCGATCAGGGAAGCCCGTCGGATGGCCCCACACATGAGCCAATAAGCTGCGACTCGGCGTTTATGCGGCCCCGTGATCTGACCACCCATTTCAGATGCATTATGATCTGATAGTTGGGCCCTAGGGCCCACAATCGGATCGGCCCAATATCGCCCACTTCAATGTGGGCATATCGGGGAGAGATCCGCTTATTTGGCGACAATGCCAAACAAGCGGACGTCTACGTCTATGGCCACCTTTAGAGGAAGGGGAATTCCTATGTACCTTCCCCCTTCAGTCCCTCGCCATATTTATATATACCTGTAAACAGGTACTGCATATATCTGGGTCCATTATGTAGGTCAATATATATATATATATATCATTTATTTTGTTCCAATTGTTGTTACAACGCCTTTTCTTATTCTGTTACAAATGCGTCCATGTTTTTCAGCTTTCTTTTGGGCATAAAAAAGTCTAAACCCATGGCATGGCAAATAATGATACCAGTTGGTTTTTCTGGTTTATTTTTCTGGAAAAACAAAATGCATGGCAATATTTTTTCAAAAATTTAAATTTCACCATGAAACTGTTTCATGAGAAAAAGTGACCTCAATCATGACATGGAAGGCTCTGATTTTTTTCATCTGGGGCAGACAATTCCGTACAAGAGAATGTTCCTATGTCCAACTAGCTGATTTTAAGTATGTTCTTTGTAATAATTTGAAATTATATCCTTATTTTCAAGTCTCTTTTAAGCGTGTCTAATGCAAAGATTGCTGTGTTTCAAGGAATATCTGGCTGGCCATGTTTTTGCATCTTCTGCCTGGGGAGATAAAGGTGACACAAACACGCTTTTAAGGCTCAAAATAAACTTGTTATGGGGATGGTAGATGGCTTAGAAGGTTTTTAACTAAATGTGTTGGAGCCTTGGACACAGCGGGAGAACTGTCCATATGGCACTGGCCAGATTGAATGCAATATGGAATCTGTAATGTGTACATGATTAAATACATAAAAAGAATGTTTATAGCCAAACTCCTCGTGGACTCAGGAGCAGGTGCTTCATGCTTTACATTTATGCAAGATTCAATAGATTTTGCTTAAGAATTTTCTTGGTTCTTAGACGATTATAATTATAGTATAATTTATTTTTGATATAACTCCCAAATGGTCTCTTAATAATAAAATTGTTAAAGCATTTTCATATGTATTATGAATTTGTGTTGGGTTGCGTCTCCTAGGATCCACCAGAAAACCTGACATCCAGGTACCACTCTCACAACCATTAGAGATGGTTCCAAATGGTTTAGAGGTTATACTGGTTTAGGTTATATTGGTCCCAGCAGGAAGCCTGATTTCCAGGTACCACTCTCATAACAATTAGATGGTGATGGTTCCAAATGGTTTAGGCTATAATGGCTTAGGTCACATAGGGCGCAGTAGAGAACCTGCCATTCAGGTACCACTCTCACAAGGATTAGATAGAGATGGTTCCAAATGGTTTAGAGGTTATACTGGCTTAGGTTATACAGGGCCCACCAGAGAACCTGACATCCAGGTACTACTCCACTACTCCATCAATTAGATGGAGAAGATGTAAAATAGCATAAAGGTTACACAGACTTAGGGCCCACCAGAGAACCTGACATCCAGGCATACTCTAACAACGATGAGCTGCATATTGTACAGAGATTAGAAAGGTTTATGGTGCAATGCAAAGGGTTGATGGAATTTGTCCCAGACTTGGACCCACTAGGGCTTGGGCCCACCAGGAGATCCTGAATATAAGTCATGATTCTACCTTTGTTTTCTTCTTTTGAATCCTATCAGGGCTAGAACTAGGTGAAGGCAACAGCGGCAGCTGCCTAGGACACAGTGGGGTTGGGGGCACATCCTGGTGGAAGGGCAATGTGAGCTAGTAACCAATGGGGGGAGGTGAGCAAGCAACTGGAAGGGGAGCAGGTGAGCAAGTGATTGATGGTGGCGACAGTGTGGGAGGGAAAATTGTTTAAGGGGGACAAGTGAGGCAGCAGGGGAAAGTAGTGATGGGATGGCTGGGATCTGTGCTCAGCATTATTTCATATTTCTTTTATCTTCTTTAAGCATTCTTCTCTATGTCGTGTTACAGCTAAAACACCCTAATAAGGAGGTAATGTAATAAATGGTCTTGAGTTCACTTGTCTAGAAACCCATTAAAACCAATCAGCAGGTTACATTTATAAGCTTTTTCATTCCATTACACAATTTCCAGCCATAATTAGGGATTATAAATATCTACATTTATATCAACTGATACATTACAGCACGAGTATATTCTTCATTTGGCCTTCTAGTTTCGTTATGAAGGAAGAAACATCAAAAAGCAACTACTGTTGTTCTAGAACCCATTAAGCCATTAGACATTCATCCTGAATTTATAGAGTGCAATATAAAATAATTGCTTGTTATTAGATTTACAGGCCACCGTTATTGCTTCGGCCAAGTAAAACGCCGATCTATTGCAACTTCGATCCCTCGGATTGCGCTTTCCTTGTTCTTTCCCTTCCTCCTCCCGCTAAAACATCTCCATAATACTTTTTATTGTTTAAACCAATTAAAAAGTTGCACAACTTTAATTACTCACAATGTCCCCTCGTGGCAAATATAATATGATCGAGTATAACACAACATCACTTACAGACCGGCGTCAGCATTTTGGGAACTCTTGACTCTCCCGCTAATAAACTCATTAAAGTCGCAAATGTCAGTTAGTTACTGGAGAAAGCGCATTACAGATATATTTATGTAGACTAATGGATAATTATACCAGTTGTGCATGCTAAATAATAGCATCCAGACAGAACATTCGTGTGAACGATGGCAACGCATAATACATGCAAATTACCTGACACAAATGAGACACAAATTTAAAAGTGGTGATACGTTTCTGCATAATTCACTAGTATCGGAGCTGAAGGATTTCAGATTGAATTTTATTGCCGTCAGGGGGAGACAATAAAAATTACTAAGTGAGCCTGGCACGTAACCTTGTGGGTTTTCATTGATAAACAGGACGGCCAGCTGCTTACAGTGAACTGGGCATAATTCACAATACCATTAAGAATTTCAACGGGATATTTAAGGTTATACCGTCATTTCTCCGATTATGTAGCCTTTTGCATTATTCAGGGACGTCAGATCCTTTTAATGTTATAATGGCATATGTAAATATAGGAGGAAATGAATTTTTAACATCCAGTGCAAAAGTGCACTGTACATTAGCAATGTTTTCATTTGGAGATGCGAGGTATTTTTGTAGAGGAGACTTATGGGAAATCGTGTACCATGTATGACATATTTTAACAATTTCTCATGGATTATGAATGTTATAGTGCATAAAGTACCCCCCTATTGTCAAATATAAGGATAGTATACTGTAAGTTACAGAGGAGTTCCATGACCATATAAAATCACAAGGCTGTGTTTTCTTACACAGGTCATGGAACTCCAAGGTGACTTCTAATAGCCTCATATTTTACAACAGGGCAGCGTCGGACTGAGGGGGGGGCACTGCCTCAGGGGCCCCCACATCACCCCAGGCCCCCCAGCCACAACCCCCTCCGGCCTCCCCATCCAACTGCAACCATTAGATGCATTCTGAAAATTCTATATTATAACTATTAAATTTGCTATTTATAAAAGAGCTATGGCCACTACAGAAGCCCTCCCGTTAATAAACGTGGAAATGAATGACTATGTAATGTTCCCTTTTCTGGTGAATGTTAAGTTCTGCTTCATAAATTCTAGAACACATCATTTCTTTGGATATCTGACTTGGGAGAAGCCATACTTTTTAAGTGGTGCTACTTATGTACGGATTTCCGATCCAAGCCATGATGTCTTTATTCTCTTTATGTAAGACTTTCTGACCAAGTCTTGATGTCTTTACTTTCTTTGTGTAGGGCTTTCTGACCCAAGCCAAGATGTATTTCTTTATGTATGGCTTTCTGACCCAGTCCATGATGTCTTTACATTTTTAAATAGGGTTTTCTGACCCGAGCCATGACGTCTTACCTTTCTTTATATAGGGCTTTCTGACCCAAGCCATGATGTCTTTACTTTCTTTATGTAGGGTTTTCTGACCCAAGCAATGATGTCTTTACTTTCTTTATGCAGGGATTTCTGGCCCATGGCTTGATGTCTTTACAATTTTAAATAGGGTTTTCTGATCCAAGCCACGACATCTTTACTTTCTTTATATAGAGTTTTTTGACTCAAGCCACGACATCTTTACTTTCTTTAAGTAGGGCTTTCTGACCCAAGCCACGACATCTTTACTTTCTTTATATAGGTTTTTCTGACCCAAGCCATAATGTCTTTACTTTCTTTATATAGGTTTTTCTGACCCAAGCCATAATGTCTTTACTTTCTTTAAGTAGGGCTATCTGAACCAAGCCATGACATCTTTACTTTCTTTATGTAGGGCTTTCTGACCCAAGCCATGATGTCTTTTCTTTCTTTATGTAGGGCTTTTTGACACAAGCCATGATGTGTTTACATTGTTATGTAGGGCTTTCTTTCCCAAGCCATATTACAGTATGTAACACAAAGCCATTTTTATTTTTCTTAGGTAAGGATTTTGGGCCCAAACCATAACTCATTGATTTTCTTTATATATGACTTACTCATCTAGCTACTATGTCTGGCTTCAGTAGTGTGAATACTATTTTTCCAACCAAATCCCTGGAGAAGAGAAAATTTGTCTTATAGGAGGGGATTTGTTCTTTTATTCCTCTATTCCTCTTCTTATTTAAAGAGTATTTTCTGCTACCACTCTCCATTTGCGTAATCTAGTAAAAATCACAAATTTGCACCAGGTCTATTAACCCATAGTAACCAATCAGATGATTGCTTTCATACAGGTGTCCAGTATATTCTACCTGGAGACTGGGTTCTATAAGTTTCTGGTGCAACTGTTTGACTGGTGTTACTTTGACCTGTGTAGCTTCCCAATGTTTCCCGAGGTTTCCCAGTGCTTGGGACATAGGGATCTCTCTAATAATTGACATTTTGTTTATTAATTTAGTTGTTGTCTTGGATGTAATTTTGCAGTTTGACTTTAGCTGGACAACTGAATACTGGGCATGCCTGATATATTATCTAGCTCTACCCACAATATTATACTGTATGTCATATATCTTCAGTTTTCCCCAATGGCACCATCTGATGCTGTTGGGCCCTGAAAATGTCCTCCTGTCCAACACTAAAATAGCTCTGAATCCTACTTAAATAAAAGGGAAGAAGCTACATGATGTCCTTGTTCTGCTTAGCCTTTAAGGGGCATATTATATTCCTGAAAAATGTAACTGCAGTCACAAACCAATCCCCCCTCCTTGCAGCTGGACTGAAAGTAAGAATTATTACTGCCTCTGAGCAAGAAACATAAACAAGAGACTTGGCTGCAGAATTTGATATGTTGCAATGTAACAGATGCTCCCTGAACAGGGCAGATTAGGCACTAATAGCCACAGACCATTTGCAGAAGAGAGCACTGAGCTGTAGGCACCTGCATTCAGTTATATAATGGCATCACTTCTAGTAACACCATCCTCGCCATATTTATATACACCTGTATACAGGTACTGCATATATCTGGGTCCATTATGTAGGTCAATATATATATATATATAATTTATTTTGTTCCATTTGTTGTTTCAACGCCTTTTCTTATTCTGTTACAAATCCTTGCACCTTGGAGAACAAACCATACAACCATAGCACGCCACGTATGCTGTCTAACACAGTCTGAGTATATGACTTGAAAGCTGGATAATGCTGTCTGGGGTAGGAAACAGGAACTATTTGCCTTCCTCAAGTAAAACAAATATAATTCATTTTATTCTTTATATATATATATATATATATATATATATATATATATATATATATATATATATATATATATTGCAAACATTGCACTGTTATTTCTTGTAGAAGGGCTCCATTAGGACACAAGGGCAAGAATGCCCAACCCTAGATGCTGACTAAGGTCCTTGGGTTCCTTTATGATTAATAGAGCCCTGAGAGCCCTGACTACTGCCAACCTAGACATGGGCCATTCTTCCATGGTTCCTCTAGAGCAGTAAAACTCCACTAGTGCCTCACAAGCAACATGTTGCTCACCAGCCCTTTGATCTTACTCCCAGTGGCCTCAAAGTAGGTGCTCATTTTTTTAATTCTTGGTTGGAGGCAAGTTTTGAAAGCAAAAAGAGCGCTTTAACTTCCCAAAAGAGCCTCCTGAAACTGGCCGTCCACTTGCAGCTACCAAATAGTCAATCAAATTGGAGACCCTCAGGAACTTTTTTCATGTCTGCTCACCCACAGATACCTTTCCTTGCACACTGACAGCCTTCGTGAGAAATGTATAGTGGTGCTCATTTGTCCCAAAAGAGGGCTAGTCATTGCATTTAACTACCAGTAACCTTTGGGAGATACAGGCAATGGTGGAAAACAGTGAACTTTGAGCTTTGTTCATGCTGTATGCCTGTATCTTGTACTTGATCCAAACTAAGATATAATGAATCCGTATTGGAGGCAAAACCAGTCTATTGGGTTTATTTAGGGGCCAATTCACCAAGCTCGAAGTGTTTTTTGGGCTACTTCGACCATCGAATGGGCTACTTCGACCTTCGACTTCGACTTTGAATCGGAGGATTCGAAACTAAAAATCGTTTGACTATTCGACCATTCGATAGTCGAAGTACTGTCTCTTTAAGAGAAAACTTTGACCCCCTAGTTCGCCATCTAAAACCTACCGAACCCAATGTTAGCCTATGGGGAAGGTCCCCATAGGCTTGCCTACGTTTTTTTGGTCGAAGGATTATTCCTTCGATCGTTCGATCGAACTATTTGCGCTAAAATCCTTCGACTTCGATATTCGAAGTCGAAGGATTTTAATTCCCAGTCGAATATCGAGGGTTAATAAGCCCTCGATATTCGACCATTGGTGAATTTGCCCCTTAATGTTAAAATGATTTTCTAGTAGGTATTGAAAATTCAAATTACGGAAAGATCCAGTATCCAAAAAAAACCCAGGTCACAAGTATTTTGGATAACAGGTCCCATACCTGTTTGATATATACCCAATATCAGTGATCCCCAACCAGCGGCTCGTGAGCTTGTGCTTTTCAACCCCTTGTATGTTGCTTCCAATGGTCTCAAAGCAGGTGATTATTTTTAAATTCCAGGCTTGAAGGCAAGTTTTGTTGCATAAAAACTGTGTGTTCTGCCTACCAGAGTCTCTTGTAGGCTACCAGTCCACATAGGGGCTATCAATAGGCAATTACAGCCCATATTTGGCACACCCAGGAACGTTGTGCTTTCTTGTGATGCTCTCTAACTTTTTTTATGTTTGAATGTGGCTCATGGGTAAAAAAAAGGTTGGGGACTCCTGGCCTATATTATATGAACATGCATTATCTATGGGTGCCTCTACGACACCTTGGTGCACCTGAACTTCTCCAGAATAAGCTGTCACTGATAGCAATCTGCCTTCAGAACAACTCATTTATCCCTGTAAGCTCAGAGTGCCAGCAGACTCCCCTTATCTATCTCCCCTTCATTCTCTTAGGTACTTGCACAGTAAAAATCAATTGTTCTGGTAAAGGCAAGCAGCAATAAGGCTCAGTTGACTAATTCAGCCTGTCTAAGCAGTAAAAACTTTCTGGGTACCTTTAGCAACTTATATAGTGCTGTGCATCTAAGTTCAGAAGGAACACGGAGATATTGTTGCTGTCTAGGACCTTCTATATGTTCTACTGAACGTTACGTGAACACTTTTTGGGCTTTTTTTTTTTACTTTTGAAAGAACCCATTGGTTGCTTGTGGTGTGATTCAGAACTGCCAGCCACTGTGTCATTCACAATACAGAGACTCTGACTCATTAAACGTGCACTTTTCTTTATATTGAGCCATCTCAGCTCTATAGAGTTCATTATTGGATAGAACTCAGTAACGGACACCCTTTTGGTCAAGGATAACAGCAGATAATGCGCTTTATGCAGGGTCCAATCTTGCCTATAAAAGTATGCAATCTAATTTAATTTGAAAAGTGTCAGCTATTGTTTATTTCCATGGAGCAAGCTTATATTGGATTAGACATTTATAGACGGAGGAACCTTGCTCCGCATGTACCCAAGATAAATAGAAGTATTGATGTTAAAGGTCCACAATACGCTTACATTTCCTTTAGGGATGCACCGAATCCAGGATTCGGTTCGGGATTCGGCCTTTTTCAGCAGAATCCTTCTGCCCGGCCAAACCGAATCCGAATCCTAATTTGCATATGCAAATTAGGGGCGGGGAGGGAAAACGCGTGACTTTTTGTCAGAAAACAAGGAAGTAAAAAATGTTTTCCCCTTCCCACCCCTAATTAACATATGCAAATTAGGGTTCGGATTCGGTATTCGGCCGAATCTTTCACAAAGGATTCGGGGGTTCGGCCGAATCCAAAATAGTGGATTCGGTGCATCCCTAATTTGCTTGCAGAACTGGGCTTCATAATGGGGAGTCCCTAGATGACCATTGGTTTTTGGTATCTCTTTGTGGAGGCTTTTGCAATGCTTAAAAAGAACTCAAGGAAGTATGGGGCAGGTTGCAAAGTGCAAGGGGTTTTTTTTTTTTGCACTGGGCACCTTGCCTATTTGGTAGAGCTGTATTCAAGAGGAGTCGGTGGGGGGGTTGATGGCCATTTGGACATTTCCCAGTGGTGGTGGTGTGCAGACTGGCTTTTATTTATAGACTACACCAGTGTTCCCCAACAAGTGGCTTGTAAGCAACGTGTTGCTCTCCGAACCCCTTGGATGTTGCTCCCAGTGGCCTCAAAGCAGGTGCATATTTTTGAATTCAAGGTTGGGAGGCAAGTTTTGTTGCATAAAAACTGTGTTCTGCCAACAGAGCCTCCTGTAGGCTGACAGTCCACTTATTAAAAAGCCAATTACAGCCCATATTTGGCACCCCCTGGAACTTTTTGCATGCTTATATTGCTCTCCAACTTTTTTACGTTTGAATGTGGCTCACGGGTAAAAAAAGGTTGGGGACCACTAGAGTACACTCACCACCTCCAGTGATGTGCCGCTTAGTCAGTGGTATATAAAACATGTTTAGACATGTGAGGTACATATTTAGGTTTCCAGTGCATAGATACCTGCCAACAAAACTGTCACAACAACGGCAACGAGAGGTGGGGATTGCATACTGGAAATCTAATTATCTACATTTAAAGGACCAATCATGGGGGAGCATCAATACCCCTATTTAGCTCAAGAAATGTGCACACTTGCACCTATTGACACAGGGGAACCCTGGAGCTATCACCTCTTCTGAACCAAGCAGCTCCAAGGTTCCCCTGAAACTCCCTGCCTGCAGCAATTACTATAATGTACTTGGGGTAAATGAATGGGGTACATGTGTAATTCGCACAATTGTTTGCAATTTGATCAAGAGCAGTTGGCCACAACTGCACCAGATACAACTCCCCCCCGTGCAGTACTGGAATTTAGGGGGAAAATACTGCATTATAAGGAAAATACATAGCCATTGCTCATAAAATTGCACTTTGTTTGCTGCACTTGAAAATGACCCCTTGTAATATAATAAGCATAAAGTATGTGAGACCCAAGCCCTATTCAATGCAACCATTGGTGAACAAGTGGGTGTACTGCCCCTTTAAACTGCAAACTCTTATTTAGTTTTATGCGGATAGCGGTGCTGCCTCTAAAACAAATATTGTTATTGAATATAAAAAGTAGGTGTCGTACAGTTGGTTTCACAACGAACTTGCGGACAAATTAGCACTTTGGCATCTGAAACGATGTTCGCATAGGGCCAAGGTTTGTTTAGTCCCAGGGGGTTTCAGCAAATGCTTATTTTATTGTTGCTTAAGGTTTTCTCTGGCTCTACACAGAGACATTGCTCTTGTTTATTTTGTCATCTGGGAAAATCTGTGATATTAGAAACAGCCTTAATCTGTTTATAAATGCATGACAGAATACCAAGGCCTTGCCAATAAGGCATACTTTCCCCTAGATATTAAGACTGATAACACGACAGAGTATTTATTTAGTAAATGAAACACAATCTCACCATTGAGAGGGAAATGTAAGGATGAAGATGCCTTCTAATAAAGCCATTGTGGCCCGATCAGCCTTGAAATCTGTCGAGGGAAGATTCCTTGTAAGAGACGAATGACGGACACACAAGCCTGGGGTGGAAAATAATAAGGGTTTGTTTGATATTGATGTTAGTGAGAGTTCAAAATGACTTGTCCTTCAGGTTCAGCCTGTGTATGATAATCAAGCCACATACCCCCAGCAATAGATTTTTGGAGGTATGGGGCCTGTTATCAAGAATGATCAGGTCCTGAGGCTTTCTGGATAACAGATCTTTCCGTAATTTGGATCTTCATACCTTAAATCTACTAGAAATCATGTAAACATGAAATAAACCCAATAGGCTGGTTTTGCTCCCAATAAGAACTAATAAAATCTTAATTTGGATCAAGTACAAGCTACTGTTGTATTACAGAGAAAAGGGAGATCATTTTCAAAAATCTGGATTATTTGGACAAAATTGAGTCTACAGGAGACGGCCTTTCCTTATTTTAAAACTTTCTGGATAATGGGTTTCCGGATAACAGATTCAGTACCTGTAGACTGAAATATTGTTGACCCTTATGCTAGTAATAGATTGATACTTGCAGATATATTCATAACTTTTGTGAGTCTAGGGGGCAAATTCACTAAGGCGCGAAGCGCCGAACGCTAGCGGTTTTTCGCTAGCGTTCGGCATTTTCGCTACTGCGCAAATTCACTAACGAACGCTGGCGTAGTTTCGCTAGTGTTACTTCGCAACCTTACGCCAGGCGAATTTTCGCTAGCGACGAAACTGCGCAAATTCACTAACTTGCACAGTGTAGCGAACACTACCTTTTACGCTAGACTTCCTTCGCCACCTCAGACCTTGTGATGCGCAATAGAGTAGATAGGGATTGTTTCAAAAAAAGTCCCAAAAAACGCTGGCGTGTTTTCTACATGATGGCTGAAAAAGATCAAAAAAATTTTGGGGCTCCCCTTCCTCCCCCCTACTTTTCCTGACTCATGGCAACTTACCTAGACAGTGGGCACATGTGTAGGGCAAAATAAAATTTTTATTGGCAGATTTGAAGGTTTTCTAGGCATTTGTAGTGCAGATACGTGTTCCTCCATTGAAATTTGAATTTCGCGCAAATTAGCCTTCGCTAGCGCAACTTCGCTTTATATAGCGAATCAACGCTAGCGCAACTTTGCAAACTCACGCTACCCCTGTGAATTTGCGGAGCGCTGGCGAAAATTCGCCTGGCGAAGTGCGGCGAAGAGCGGCGAAGTTGCGCAACTTCGATTCTTAGTGAATTTGCCCCTAGGTCCTCCAAACTGGTTGTGAAGGTACTTGTGCCATTGAACCAAAAACAACAGAAACTTGAGCCAACCGATGACCTGTTTCACTGCGTGTGTTGAGACATTGGTCAGTATTATAACATTGAACTGAAGTAGGGGCAGACTACAAGGCACATGGCAGGGGAGCAATAGGAGGGGGAATTAGCATCTGGGGAAGGAGTAAGACAAGAGCATTATGGTCTGTGTGGACCTAGTAGCATAGATGTGGGTTTGGTTGTGTCATTTGAAAAGATATATGGTGGAATCTGAGTGACCAAGTGGGGGAGAAGAGCAGGCAGGGCACCCTTTTTTCTCCAGGTGAATATTCCTTTAACAGTTCTCTATGGCATAGCCTCTTGTGCACAAGATTAAATATCTCCAAAATGATGTGTTGAAGGAAGCCTAGCAGAAGTTGTTCTGGAGAAAATATGTCTATTTATTTGGAATATCCTAGAGACCGAAGCTCACCCACTGGGTTCTAAAACACAGCCACAACATGACCAAGTGGGGGGAAGAGCAGGGGCGATCCTGGCCCCTCCGCTGCCTGAGGCAGCAGCAGTTGCTGCTGCCCCCCTCCCCCGGAAACTCACTCTTAAAGTACCAGGAGCAGCATTTTTGCTGCCCCTGGTACACAGTGGGGCGCTGCCGCCTGAGGCGACAGCCTCAACTCGCCTCATTGGCGAAGCACCCCTGGGGAAGAGCAGGCATGTCACTTTTTTTTGTTCAAGGTAAATACTCCTTTAATGGTTCTCTATGGCATAGCCTCTTCTGCACATGATTAAATATCACCAAATTGATTTGTTGAAGGAAGGCAAGCGTAAGAAATTCTGGGGAAAATATGTTCATTAGTGATGGGCGAATTGGTGCCGTTAGGTTCGCATAAAAATTTGCGAATTTCGCAAAACAGCGAAAAATTTGCGAAACGGTGCCGGCGTCTCGTTTTTGATGCTGGCATCCATTTTTAACGCCGGCGTCCGTTTTTTTGGCGAATCATGCAAATTCACCTCAAATTCGCCCCTTCACTAAAGATCATTTATTGTGAATATGCTTGAGACCAAAGCTCAACCACTGGGTTCTAAAGCACAGCCATGACATGGGTAAGAATTAGCTTCTAGGGAAGGGATCCCCAACCTTTTGAACACGTGAGCAACATTCAGAAGAAAAAGGAGTTGGGGAGCAACACAAGCATGAAAAATGTTCTTGAGGTGGCAAATAAGGGCTGTGATTGGCCATTTGGTAGCCCCTATGTGGATTGTCAACCTACATGGCTCTGCTCTGTTTGGCAGTACATCTGGTTTTTATGCAACTAAAACTTGTCTCCAAGGCTGGAATCCAAAAATAAGCTCCTGTTTGAGGCCACTGGGAGCAACATCCAAGGGGTTGGAGAGCAACATGTTGCTCACGAGCTACTGGTTGGTGATCACTGTTAGAGATGTCGCGAACTGTTCGCCGGCGAACTTGTTCGCGCGAACATCGGGTGTTCGCGCTCGCCGGAAGTTCGCGAACGTCGCGCGACGTTCGCCATTTTGGGTTCGCCATTGTTGGCGCTTTTTTTTGCCCTCTCACCCCAGACCAGCAGGTACATGGCAGCCAATCAGGAAGCTCTCCCCTGGACCACTCCCCTTCCCTATAAAAACCGAAGCCCTGCAGCGTTTTTTCACTCTGCCTGTGTGTGCTGAAGAGATAGTGTAGGGAGAGAGCTGCTGCCTGTTAGTGATTTCAGGGACAGTTGAAAGTTTGCTGGCTAGTAATCGTTTTGATACTGCTCTGTTATTGGAGGGACAGAAGTCTGCAGGGGTTTGAGGGACATTTAAGCTTAGGTAGCTTTGCTGGCTAGTAATCTACCTTCTACTGCAGTGCTCTGTATGTAGCTGCAGTGGGCAGCTGTCCTGCTTCTGATCTCATCTGCTGACTGCTGCAATAACAGTAGTCCTTGTAAGGACTGCTTTTATTTATTTTTTTGTTGTTTTACTACTACTACTACTACTACTACTATAAGAGCCCAGTGCTATTAGTCTAGCAGTGTTGGGGAGTGGGACTGGTGTGCTAATCTGCTGCTCCTAGTAGTTCAGCAGCACCAACTTTAATTTTTTTTTTTTAATATTCATTTTTTTTTTATTTTACTTTTTTTTATTTTACTACCGCTGTAGTAGTGTATAAGTTGACCTTTTAGGCATTATTTGCCCTGTAGGCATTATTTGCACACTGTTTTCTTCAACCCGCCATCGAGCTGTGTGACCTTGTTCACATTCTGTCTAAATATCCATAATATTACCGTCTCCAGAAAAAACACCGGAGTCACTTTTTTCAAGCAGCCATAATATATTTTACGTAATCCGTATCCACCGCTGTAGTAGTGTATACGTTGACCTTGTAGGCATTATTTGCACACTGTTTTCTTCAACCCGCCATCGAGCTGTGTGACCTTGTTCACATTTTGTCTAAATATTGATAATATTATCGTCTCTAGAAAAACCACTTGAGTTACTTTTTTTCAAGCAGCATTCATATATTTTACGTAATCCGTATCCACCGCTGTAGTAGTGTATACGTTGACTTTGTAGGCATTATTTGCACAGTGTTTTCTTCAACCCGCCATCTAGCTGTGTGTATTATCGTTTCCAGAAAAACCAACTGAGTTTTTGTTGTTGTTGTTGTTTTTTTAAAAATAATGCCAGGCAAAGGCAGGCCGCCACGCAGAGGCCGTGCTAGGGGCCGTGCTGCTATGCAATCCTGTGGCCCTAGCAAATTGCCCAGTTTTAAAAAGCCAATGACCCTGAACTCCCAAAATGCTGAAGAGGTAGTTGACTGGCTTACACAGCACACCCCATCCTCTACCGTTTCTAACTTTACCACAACATCCTCCTCATCCTCCACTGCTATGGCCACCCCACGTAACACTTCCTCCACCACCGGTGCCCCTTCTTCACTGGGGTCAGAGGAGTTATTTTCCAATGAGTTTCTTGAACTGAGTAATGCGCAACCATTATTGCCAGAAGAAGATGAAGGAGATGAGGACCTTACACCAGATTTAATTCTGGCAGAGAACACGATAGAGATGGACATAATGAGTGATGAGGAGGAGGTCCCCGCTGCTGCTTCCTTCTGTGATGTGTCAGAAGAAATTGATGCATCTGAGGAGAATGATGATGAGGAGATTGATGTTTTGTGGGTGCCTAGTAGAAGAGAGCAAGAGGAGGGTAGTTCAGATGGAGAGACGGAGAGTCAGAGAGGCAGTAGGAGAATAAGACTTAGAAGAAGCAGGGAGGACAGCCCGCAGGGATCAGCAGGGCAACAACATGTATCGGCACCTGTGTTCAGCCGGCCAACGCACCCGCCATTGCCGCCAATACCGCCAACTCCGCCAACTTCTACTGTTACCGCCAGATCGCACACTTCCAAAAAGTCAGCAGTGTGGGATTTTTTTAATGTGTGTGCCTCTGACAAAAGCATTGTAATTTGCAATGAGTGCAGTCAGAAACTGAGCCTTGGTAAGCCCAACAGCCACATAGGTACAACTTCTATGCGAAGGCACATGAGCGGCAAGCACAAAGCACTTTGGGAGCAACACCTCAAAGGCAACAGGCAAACTAAAAGCCACACTCCTTCTGGTCCAGCATCTTACTGCTCTACCTCTGCTCTCCTTGACCCGTCTGAACCACCCTCCACTCCGCCTTCCACCTTGACCACCTGTTCCCATTCCCAGTCATCTGCCACCAGCCAAGTTTCTGTGAAGGCCATGTTTGAGCGTAAGAAGCCAATGTCTGACTGTCACCCCCTTGCCCGGCGTCTGACAGCTGGCTTGTCTGCACTCTTAGCCCGCCAGCTTTTACCATACCAGCTGGTGGACTCTGAGGCCTTCCGCAAATTTGTAGCAATTGGGACACCGCAGTGGAAGGTACCCAGCCGCAATTTTTTTTCTAAAAAGGGAATACCACACCTGTACCAACATGTGCAGAGCCAAGTTACCGCATCTCTGTCACTTAGTGTTGGGCCAAAGGTCCATATGACTACTGACGCATGGTCCTCCAAGCATGGTCAGGGCAGGTATGTCACCTACACTGCCCACTGGGTGAACTTGGTAATGGCTGGGAAGCAGGGAATGGGTAGCTCAACAACAACAGTGGAGTTGGTGTCACCGCCACGGATTGCACGCGGTTCTGCCACCACCTCTACTCCTCCATCGCTCTCTACCTCGTCTTCTTCTTCTTCTTACTCTGCTGCTGGGTCCTCCTTCTCCTCCTCCACACCTGTGCACCCCCAGCTCCCCCTAGGCTATTCGACGTGCCAGGTACGCCGTTGTCACGCTGTCTTGGGGATGACGTGCCTGGAAAGCAAAAACCATACCGGATCTGTACTCCTGTCATCTCTGCAGTCACAGGCCGATCGGTGGCTGACCCCACACCAACTGCAGATCGGAAAAGTGGTGTGTGACAATGGAAGCAATCTGTTGGCAGCGTTGAGACTAGGCAATTTAACACATGTGCCCTGCATGGCACATGTGTTAAATTTAATAGTCCAACGTTTTGTCTCCAAGTACCCAGGATTCCAGGACGTTCTCACCCAGTCCAGAAAGGTGTCGGCCCATTTCAGACGTTCCTACACAGCCATGGCACGCCTTGCTGACATTCAGCAGCGCTACAACATGCCAGTCAGGCGTTTGATTTCTGACAGCCAGACTCGCTGGAATTCAACGCTCCTTATGTTGGAACGTCTGCTGCAACAACAAAGGGCCGTCAACGAGTACCTTTTTGAACTGGGTGGTAGGACTGGATCTGCACAGCTGGGGATTTTTTTCCCCCGTTACTGGGTGCTTATGCGCGATGCCTGCAGGCTCATGCGACCTTTTGAAGAGGTGACAAATATGGTCAGTCGCACCGAAGGCACCATCAGCGACCTAATACCCTTCGCTTTCTTCCTGGAGCGTGCCGTGCGACGAGTGACAGATGAGGCTGTAGACCAGCGTGACGAGGAGCTGGAAGCGCACGATTTCTGGTCGGAATCACCAGAACGAACCCAGGCACCTGCTGCAACGCAGGGAGAGGTGCCAGAAGTGGAGTCAGAGGAGGAAGGTGGCTTTGTGGAGGAGGAGGAGGAGGACCAACAGGAGCAGGCTTCCCAGGGGCTAGTGGTGACCTTTTGGGGACCCCTGGTCTTGTACGTGGCTGGGGGAGGAGACCGTGGATGATGCAGTCCTTGATAATGAGGAAGCGGAGATGGATAGCTCTGCATCCAACCTTGTGAGAATGGGTCTTTCATGCTGTCATGCCTGTTGAAGGACCCCCGTATCAAGAGGCTTAAGGAGAAGGACCTGTACTGGGTCGCAACGCTACTAGACCCTCGGTACAAGCATAAAGTGTCAGAAATGTTACCAACATACCACAAGTCCGAAAAGATGCGGCATTTACAAACCAGCCTGCAAAACATGTTGTACAATGCTTTTAAGGGTGATGTCACTTCAGGAACTCATCAACATTCCAGGGCAGAGGTGCCAGTAATCCTGCCACGAGCACACCTGCAAGGACAAAGCCCTTTGGCCAGTCTGTAACGTCAGACATGCAAATGTTTTTCTGTCCAAGGCAGCGCCACAACCCTTCTGGATCCACCCTCAAAGAACGCCTCGACCGGCAGGTAGCGGACTACCTGGCATTAACTGCAGATATCGACACTCTGAGGAGCGATGAACCCCTGGACTACTGGGTGCGCAGGCTTGATCTGTGGCCAGAGCTGTCACAATTTGCCATGAACCTCTTGTCTTGCCCAGCCTCAAGTGTGCTCTCAGAAAGGACCTTCAGTGCAGCAGGAGGGATTGTAACTGAGAAGAGAACTCGCCTAGGTCACAAAAGTGTCGATTACCTGACCTTTATTAAAATGAATGAGGGGTGGATCTCGGAGGGTTACTGCACGCCGGAAGACTTGTTCTGACTTCTATGCAGCTGTCCTTCTCTTCAAGCCTCATGACTCCACACACAGCTGTCCTTTAGCGTCCTCCTCCTCCCTCCGCCACCGTTACAAACTAGGGTGCAAACCCTACTGGTTTAATTTTTTCTGGCCTCTGTGCTTCAGTGGCTGCAACCAAAAAAACTGGGCAAACAATGTCTACAAGGTCAACGTATGGCAAAAAATGACTATTTTCAGCATTTATATGGCATATTTTTTCTGGCAACTGTGCTTCAGTGGCTGCATCCAAAAAAATGCATATTTTCTGCATTTATATGGCATAATTTTTCTGGCCTCTGTGCTTCAGTGGCTGCAACCAAAAAAATGCATATTTTCTGCATTTATATGGCATAATTTTTCTGGCCTCTGTGCTTCAGTGGCTGCAACCAAAAAAATTTATATTTTCAGCATTTATATGGCATAATTTTTCTGGCAACTGTGCTTCAGTGGCTGCGACCAAAAAAATGACTATTTTCAGCATTTATATGGCATATTTTTTCTGGCCTCTGTGCTTCAGTGGCTGCGGCCAAAAAAACTGGGCAAACAATGCCTACAAGGTCAACGACGTTGACCTTGTAGGCATTGTTTGCCCAGTTTTTTTGGCCGCAGCCACTGAAGCACAGAGGCCAGAAAAAATATGCCATATAAATGCTGAAAATAGTCATTTTTTGCCATACGTTGACTCAACGTATATGGCAAAAAATGACTATTTTCAGCATTTATATGGCATATTTTTCTGGCAACTGTGCTTCAGTGGCTGCGACCAAAAAAATGCATATTTTCTGCATTTATATGGCATAATTTTTCTGGCCTCTGTGCTTCAGTGGCTGCAACCAAAAAAATTTATATTTTCAGCATTTATATGGCATAATTTTTCTGTCAACTGTGCTTCAGTGGCTGCGACCAAAAAAATGCATGTTTTCTGCATTTATATGGCATAATTTTTCTGGCCTCTGTGCTTCAGTGGCTGCAACCAAAAAAGTTTATATTTTCAGCATTTATATGGCATAATTTTTCTGTCAACTGTGCTTCAGTGGCTGCGACCAAAAAAATGCATATTTTCTGCATTTATATGGCATAATTTTTCTGGCCTCTGTGCTTCAGTGGCTGCAACCAAAAAAATTTATATTTTCAGCATTTATATGGCATAATTTTTCTGGCAACTGTGCTTCAGTGGCTGCGTCCAAAAAAACTGGGCAAACAATGTCTACAAGGTCAACGTATGGCGAAAAATGACTATTTTCAGCATTTATATGGCATATTTTTTCTGGCAACTGTGCTTCAGTGGCTGCGTCCAAAAAAACTGGGCAAACAATGCCTACAAGGTCAACGTATGGCAGTTGTTTAAAGAGAACAGTAGATTACTAGCCAGCAAAGCTACCTAAGCTAAAATGTCCCTCAAATCCCTGCAGACTTCTGTCCCTCCAATACAGAGCAGTATCAAGCAGATTACTAGCCAGCAAACTTACTATCATCTGTCCCTGAAATCACTAACAGCTCTCCCCCTACACTATCTCTTCCAAGCACACACAGGCAGATTTTTCAGATACATTTTTGCCCTTGATCCCCCTCTGGCATGCCACTGTCCAGGTCGTTGCACCCTTTAAACAACTTTAAAATCATTTTTCTGGCCAGAAATGTCTTTTCTAGATGTTAAAGTTCGCCTTCCCATTGAAGTCTATGGGGTTCGCGAACCGTTCGCGAACCGCTCGCGTTTTTGCGCAAGTTCGCGAATATGTTCGCGAACTTTTTTTCCGACGTTCGCTACATCCCTAATCACTGTTCTAGGGCAACCAGTGGCTTGCGAACAACAACCCATTGGATATTGCTCCCAGTGGAGTCAAAGCAGGTGCTTATTTTTCAATTCTTGTCTTGGAGGCAAGTTTTGGTTGTATAAAAACCAGGTGTACTGCCAAATAGAGTCTCCTGTAGGCTGCCAGTCCACATGGAGGCTACCAAATACCCAATCACAGCCCTTATTTGGCACACCCAGGAAAGTTTTTCATGCCTCTGTTTCTCCCCAACTCGTTTTATATTTGAATGTAGACCATGGGTAAAAAAAAAGGTTGGGTATTCCATATAAATGGAAATGTTAGGAATGATCCCTGGGCTTTTTATCCATAATTCTTTATGATTTGCATACAAATAAAGTGGAATTTTAACCTAACTCCTGTTCTTGCTTTACTTTTATTTGGCACCACTTGTGCTTGTAGCAACAATGCAAGTGAAGGCAAATAGATTCATAACAAAGAGACTAGTGATGTTGCGTATAACAAACAAGACGGTTGTAATGGAAAGTGATCAGCAAGGAATGAAATTCAAATATATATAAATTGCTGCAATTTAATAACAGATACAGATATATTTTAGTTGAACAATAGCAGCTGAGGATGTTACAGGTTTTGTTATTGTCAGATAGATGTTCCAGAGAGCAGAGAAGCTCTGCAGTGATAAAGGCTGAGCATTATTCTTCTGCTACTCTGGCATTACAAGTAGCTTTTGAAAACTGAGGGCGTAGTTGCAGTTCCCTGTAGGAGTTCGAATTGTCACTCGTAATTGTGCAATTTTTCTTCAAAGAACTTGAATATTAAGCAGTAGTCGGGTTTCTCCTCTAGACAAGATTCCTACAGTGGCTTGAACACCCCTTTGATTCTACTTCACAGTATATTTCTTCTCTGGACCTGCACTTCAGTCAGTGTTGGACTGGGACAAAGGGACACTGGGATTAAAACTCTGTGGGCCTCAGCCCTCATGGGCCCCATCAGCCCAGACCTGTTCCCAGCCAGAAATTGCTGCCGCTCCCTCTGGTCCCTCAGCGATTGCAGCAAGAAGTAAAAGATACACAAGGGGCAGACAGGCCGTTGGGTATCATACCTTGAGAAGCTCATGATTGGCATGGGGGCCCTTCATCGGGTGTGGCGCCCTTGGGCCCCATAAACCCTAGTCTGAAGATGACTCCAGTTCAGAAAAAATCGTATTGGCCTTAGGGATTTTACTCACTCAAGTCCCACACTGATATCTTAACAGTATTTTCCAACGTTCCTTTCTGTTTTTTGGAGTCCTCGACTTTCAAAAGGGCACTTAAGTGTAATCTCATACCTTCCATGCACTTGTGTAAGTCTATTCAGCCCCAAAGGAATTTTGGGAAATGTTACAAAGATGTTTCCAGGGCACACAATGTTATAGAAGATAGCTCATTGTACAAGTTGATCCAGGGACTAGTCCGATTGCCATCTTGGAGTCAGGAAGGATTTCCCCCCCCCCCTCTGAGGCAAATTGGAGAGGCTTCAAATAGTTTTTTTGACTTCTCTTGATCAACTAGCAGTTAGATAAGTTATATACAGACTTGAGGTTGAACTTGATGGATGTGTGTGTTTAGGAACCATGACTTGTCAGAACCAGTAGAGTACAGATTGACCACACAGTTAGGTTTCACCGGCCACAAATGACCTCCAAAGCGAAAGGGCTAATCCATGTTGACATTGTTGGGGAAGAAAAACCTCAGAGACAATGTTTCAAGTCTCTAGTTTTTGCAAACTCTGAAATGTCCAACCATATTGCCTTTCATCATGCAGGTTATATAAAGCAAACGGTAACGCCTCTTTAGTTTTTATCCTGTACACTAAAGACGAGGAAGCCACATTGACTTTTAAAATGATTTGCTTAAAAACATTTTCTGTCTTTGTTTATTTTGCCTTTCTAGTAGCATCAAAATAATTGACACAAATGAGGACCCATAAAGGCAGACTTGCCTTTGAACTATCCAAGGTGCTGATTAGGAAGTCACTCTGTCTAATTATGATACCTCAGCCAATTAGCTGATTGAGAGTGTCTGTATAATTCTGATTTATGTTGCTCCTAAATGAGCCTCGACTTTCAAAACTGTGCAGCACTGTTTGTATCGCTGGTACCAAAGTGTGTTTGAAGCAAAGCTAAAAATAGTATTCTTCCCTTTCTATCATCTTTTATAATACTCTGTAGACTAGGCTTACTGGTTGGAATGTAGAAGACTTCTCCTGGCCCTGATTAGCACTGTAGACCATAGTTAACCTGAACTACAAGAGCTAACCTGGCACAAAATTGGGTGCAAGCCACAATTTTTTTTCTCCTAGACGTAGGCGGAAAGTGATTTTTGTGCTTAGAAAGGCTATTTAACCCATTCATTGTCAAGATGCTTCGATTATACCTTCTGCTTATGTCCTGTAAACACAGGGCATGTCATAGAAGTAATCACAATTACTGTGTTGTACTGTCTAATGCCAAGAAATGCCTTTGCCTCTCACTTGTGTCAAGATGGTTATGTGTAGTGCTTATCCCTACTGCATAATAGACTGCAGCTTTGAGAACAGTGAAAACAATGGGGAAACTGGAAATCCAATTACCTACCGTGCAAGGACCAGACTTGGAGTAGCTTCAATTTTCCCTTTAAACTTCTATTATGCTCAGGCAACACCCACTTAGTGCCTTTGCCTCTCTAAGGATATTGAGGGGTGTAGTTCAACACCAGCTTGAGACTGCAGGATGAACCCTGAAAGTAGCTGAAGTTTGACACTTGACACTCTATTTTTTCAGGATGCCCTCCTATCCTGCTGCCCCATGTACCCTCCTATTTTTACCCTTTTGCTCTCTTACTAGTTTCTCATCTGCAGGTGCCACTGCTCTATTCCTAATGTCTCCCTTTCTTTTTATACTGTTTTCCACCATCACGTATACATTGTATTTTACCCCCTTTTCTCTTGTTTCTTCTCATTTACCCAATCCATCTTCTCTTCTATCATTTCACGGGTTACTTTGCATTTGTTACTAGTAACCCTGCATTCTGGCCCCTCTCTCTATGGGAGAGTGATTCTACGTATTCCTCCACTGAAATTTGAATTTGGCGCCGTATGCAAATTAACCATCGCTAGCGTAACTTCGCTTAGTGAATCAACGCTAGCGCAACTTCGCAACCTTACGCTACCCCTGTGCGCAACTTCGGATTTTAGTGAATTTGCGGAGCGCTGGTGAAACTACGCCTGGCTAAGTGTGGCGAAGTGCGGCGAAGTTGCGCCTGGCGCAACTACGAATCTTAGTGAATTTGCCCCTATACTGTATTTCTGTGCTCTGACTCCATGTTTCCCTAACTTGATATCCATGCTTTACTATTATTTAGTGTTTCTAGACTGGAGGGTAAAGGGGCCGAAGGGAATTAAAACAAAGAGTAAAGAAAAAATGTAGCTGGGTGCTGCCCTGACACATATAACCCAGGAACAGGAAAAGTTAATCATGGCAGCAGACAGGGACTACATTTTAGATTTTTATTTCCCTCAAAGTGCAAGTCCCGGTCATGCCACTAGGGCAGTGCTGTCCAAATTCTGTGGTACAGAGGGCCAGAATTTTACTGGCCTATGTGGTGGAGGGCCGATAATGGAAGTCAATTGGCCACTCCCCCTTTTAAACCACACCCATTGTAAACCACACCCATGTTACCACAAGAACTTTTAAGATCATGTTAACGGTGGTAGCACACCAAAAAACCAAATGGTTGGTGCTCACTGCAGGCAGAAAAATTGAAGTCATGTTAAAACATTGCCCTTAAATAGTGATGGGCGAATTTGCGCCGTTTCGCTTCGCCGAAAAATTCGCGAATTTCGCGCGAAATTCGCGAAACTGCGAAAAATTCGCGAAACGGCGCCGGCGTCTCGTTTTTGATGCCGGCGTCCGTTTTTTCGAAAAAAATTTTGACGCCGGCGAATTTTTTCGGCGAATTTTCGCGAATTTATTCGCCTGCCGCGAATCGCGCAAATTCACCGCGAATTCGCGCCTGGCGAATAAATTCGCCCATCACTACCCTTAAATCCATATGCCTCATCCTCCCCTGTGGATAATACAACAACCCCCCAACACATGATGACACACACAAGCAGCACTGGGCAAGCAGAGAATGGCATAAGCAGCATTTGGCAAGCGGAGAATGGCACACACAAGCAGCACTGGGCAAGCAGAGAATGGCGCACACAAGCATCACTGGGCAAGCAGAGAATGGCACACACAAGCAGCACTGGGCAAGGAGAGAATGGCACACACAGGGAGGGAAGGCAGAACAGAGCAGGAGACAGGGAAAGCTCTCAGTCTAATATGTACTACATACAGTGACACAGTGCTGGTGCCCCATTAGCATTTTGAATAAGGTGTGAACAGGTGAACAATTTCACAGTTTCAGTCTGGGTCTCAGCTGGAACAGTACAGGATTTTAGGATATAAACAATAGAGGTGTCACAAGTGTCAACAATACAGGGGGATCACAGGTGTGAACAATACATTCTGAATTTGAGGTTTAAACAATGCAGGGGCCAGTTAATCTATATAGTGATATAGAGACTGGTAAACAGACTGGTAAACAGACAGCATGTGGGGGGCCACAGAAGGGGGCGTCGCGGGCCGCCAGTTGGACAGCCCTGCACTAGGGGATTAGTTGGGCTGCAGGAATCTTCAAATTTTGTCCACCAGCCTATCCAATCCTCTTGAGGCTGTACCGGGAT
Organism: Xenopus laevis; assembly: GCF_017654675.1. Lineage (NCBI taxonomy): Eukaryota > Metazoa > Chordata > Amphibia > Anura > Pipidae > Xenopus > Xenopus laevis. The sequence continues at coordinate 12,656,919 of NC_054377.1, read as the reverse complement.
TTAAATCTTTACGGGGGAAAAAAGGAAGTAAAGCTCTTTTTTTATGTTTTTTTTCTTGATTCTTTTTTATCAGCCAGGTTTGCGAAGGCTTAGCCTCCCCTAGCCTTAATGAAAATCCATCCATGCTCCTAGAATTCCAGTTCCTCTGAGGAAAAGGAACCCTAGATTAATGACTGTCATGGGAAGGTGGAAATTCTGGAGGGGCCTTGTATTCATAGCACATATTTTTAAAATATGCAAAACTGATGCTAGACTCTACAGTGACACATTGCAGGTGGTTTCTTTATGGTGAAAAGGAGATCATGCAATGGCAAGCCACTGTGTGCCGCTGTCCATACCGCTATTAAAATATTTTCTGAAATTGTGCTTTCCCTGTTTAGGAGCTTTGGTGCCTATAGCAAGGGTTGCTGTCCCTGCACCCCCCATGGTCCCACCACACGAAGCCGTTGTGTTAGACACAGACACACAGACAGGAGAATGGTTAGAAAACACCAGGAGCTAATCCAATGCCACTCCAGATGTGTGTTACTATCCATATGTGACATGGATGATGGACACAGACACTCAACCTTTGTCCATTTCAAGGGTTGCTGTCCCTTCAAACCCCCCCCCCATGGTTCCACCACACCAAGCCCTCGTGGCCATTTTTAGGATAGACAAGTCCAATGGAAGCCACTCAAGGTGTGTGCTGCTGTCCATACCACAATTGTGCTTCCCCCATTTAATAAAAATAGTTGCATCCTAAACAGGTGCCTCCTACTCTTCATCGTAGCCTTGGGTCCTTTAAATTTTAGCTTCAATATCCACTTGTTCAATCAAGCAGGAATAAAACACGTGAAGTTCAAGGATATAGCCACAATCATGGGTTTATTGTTTGGACAATTCCAATGCAAAAATACAAAGTGAAATAACATGTTGTCCTTCGTACCATGTTCATTCTCAAATTCTTTTCTCTTCTTACTACGAGCAGATGATGGTAATGGGAACTGACGTATATGCAGCCTTAACCGTAACCAAACACAATGCATTCAATTATTTCTCATTTGATTCAAAACAGAAACTGAGTCAGAAACCTGAGTTGGACTTTGCTCGATTCCAGTAAAATGGACTAATGTTGAGTTACGGTCCAACTGAAGTAAAGGCAACCAGGGCAGTTTCATGCATTTATCTTATTTGTGTTAATAACTACAATGTTATACACTAGGTAAGGCGAAACAAGGCAAACTCAACTTCTTGTTGAAGATCTACTGAACTAGAATATTGTTATAAAGCCCAAGAGCCAATATAAATTGGAAAATATAGACATACATAACTCAATGATGTCATTAGTTAAAATTTGTTCTTAGTGATGTCACATATCACAACTCGTTGAAGGCTGTGTAGCAGAAGAAATAATGTAGCCTTTACTTCAAATACAGGTCTGTTATCTGATAACCTGTTATCCAGAAAGCTCTAAATTACAGAATGGCAGACTCCATCTTATTGAATAATCCAAATGTTTAAAAATCATTCCCTTTTTCTCTATAATAATAAAACAGTAGCTTGTACTTGATCCCAACTAAGATATAATTAATCCTTATTGGAAGCAAAAAACAGCCTATTGGGTTTATTAAATGTTTACATAATTCTCTCCAAATCCAAATTACATTATCCAAAAAACTCCAGGTCCTGAGAACTCTGAATAAAAGGTCCCATACCTGTAAGAGGATATCATAATTCAACTTGGAATTCCATGATCTCAGGAACAAGAGGTCACTATGGACCACTATGAGCTCCTAGCTTCTTGAATTGCTTGGTAAGGACCAATTAGGAAGGTGAGCTGGGACACTGGTGGGACAAGTTCTTGGGGAATAAAAACAACAGGCAAGTTACAAAGCAAAGTAAGGTACAGGGTAGGCACATGCACAAGAAGGGTAAACAGGCAACACAATACAAGATTATGGCACACGGGCAGGCACAAAAATGATTAAACAGGCTCAAAGTTCAGGTCAAAGCAATAGGCCTGGGCAGTTCTGTCAGCTGAGGACACAGTTACACCACTGCTCCGTTTACTAATTTCACTGTTTTGGTCCAAATGTCATTTCCTCCACTGTAGGCCAGTGGCCTCCATCTGTTTGTGTTGGAAGCTAACAGGCCACCAGGAGGTCAAAGCAGCCTCAGTTTTCGACACATTCCCTTTTTAAAACTGGTCATACGTAGGTGGACTTTCCCTGCCAAGTTGACCAGCATTTCGTCCCATGTCTTGGCTCAAATATATTTTTACTAACACAAATAACAGGACTTTATCTGACAAAACAAGGGTTTACTGGGGAAAATTGTGGAAGGGCATTGGTAATGAAGAACCTAAACCATACTGGATACTACACATTGATAGATATTACTTTCCATCAAAAAATGTCTACATTGTTAAGAGGAAACAGCATGGGATAGGTCATTTAGAGATATCTTCTCTGACATAATTGTTCGGAACAAAGAAAAGCAACTATGTGTCACATTTTAATGCATCAGTGGCGCATAGGACGTCGTAATAGTGAATCATTTTCTCTTCAATGGAATATAAAACAAATGTGCTTTAAACCCCACAGGGAATTTTCTTAAATTGCACATGCCTGTGTATAAGTGTTCTTTAACAGGGCCTCAAACCTCCTCTGGAAAAAGTCCCAGACACCCACATCTTGTGTTTATCTACTGTGAAATCTAAATGGGGAATATTAACTAGAACAGTCTATTAACTGTGTGGCTGCCTTTGTGACTATTTGTTAGAGGTCGTGGTTTATATGAGCGGAAAGAAGGAGAGAGAAAATGAAACAAGAAAGGAAGAGTAAGATAAAGAAACAGAGAGATAGAGAAAGGAGTAAAATAAAAAGAAAGAATGGAAGTGTAAGATAAACAGAAAGAGAGAAAGAGAAATGAAGAATAAGATAAAAAGAAAAAGAGAGAAAGGAAAAGTAAGATAAAAAGCAAGAAAGAGAGAGAAAGGAAGAGTAAGATAAAACGAGAGAAAGAGAAAGGAAGAGTAAGATAAAAAATGAGAAAGGGAGAGTAGGATAAAAAGAGAAAGGAAGACTAATATGAAAAAGAAAAAGAGAGTAATAGAAAGAGTTAGATAAAAAAGAGAAAGGAAGAGTAAGATAAAAAAAAAAAAGGAAGCCTAAGATAAAAAGAGAAAAAGAGTAAATTAAGGAAGACAAAGATGAAAAAGAAAAAGACAGAAAGAGAAAGAGAAAGGAAGAGTAACATAAAAAGAAAAAGAGAGTAATAGAAAGGAAGATTAAGATAGAAAAGAGAAAGGAGAGAAAGAAAAAGACAAAGAAAGAGAAAGAATGAAAGAAAAACATGAGAGGAAGGAAAGGAGAAAGAGGAAAACTTTTACTTTACTTTATATTATTTTTCATTTCCGATGCTATTCAGCATTCTAGACGGCTATTCAACCCACTGCCTCGTTGCTTGTGTAGATTGCACTTTAGTAACCAGATAGTGTATGTTCCAAGCTGGAGACCCAACTCAGTTATTTGCCAATCAATACTGGTTCTATTAGTGGATCATGTACAAACTTCATTAGAATCACAGGCTGTTTTCATATCATTCTCGATTCTACTCAAAATATTTGTCCATCATGTTTAGATTTCAGATTTCATCTGTTCTAATCTGAAGGAAGGTTAACTCTGAAGCTGTGAAGCATACGCTATCTTAGACTCGCCGTTATAACGAAATCCTTCCTGATCCCGCACTAGCAATTAGTCGCCTTTTTTGGATCAATCAGCATTTAATTATCTCACGCAGGTTTCCTGTAGCATTGAACATTTTGTTTTGGAAAAATTGGCTAAAACCTTTTAACGTTTCTACTGATGGAGAACTCGTAATTAGCTCTAGGAACACAATAATGCCCTGCACTTATGTGAGCTCTTTCATAGGCAGCCTGTTAATTTTTTCCATTCTTCCCATTATTAAGTTTTACATGTTTGATTCCTCCTTCATTAGTAAATTAGGTTTTGCTTTTATGTGGATAAAACTAAATGCCAAGGAATTGCTGGTTCCTTTCCATTCCATTCTTAGATGTTGTTGTCTTCCTGAATGCAGAAACAGCACATTTGTTAACTGCAGTTCAGTCCCAAAGAATCAAGGAAATATTCCTATCCTCAGGGGTGATCCTGGCCCAATTGCTGCCCTAAGACGGCTTTCAATCGGCTGCCCCACTCTTCCCACGGCACTCACTCTTTTTCCGTGCCGGAGGGAGGGGGAGGGTCATGTAGCAGTTGGGCTGTCTGCACCAGAAGAACCGAATTTCCTGTTTGAAATTGGAAATTTATCTCTAAAAGTTACCAGGAGGGTGCTCTTTGCTGCCCCTGGTATTTTGTGGGGCACTGTTGCCTGAATCGAGTTTCTCAACTAGCCTCATGGGAGCAGCGCCCCTGTTTATCCTGCCACATGTTCTAGGGAAATTATATATAGAACTGGCACTGTATTTACACTGTGTTCTGGGGGCATGATATATGGAATTGGCACTGTATTTATCCTGCCATGTGTTCTGGGGAATTATACATGGAATTGGTGCTGCATTTATCCTGCCGTGTGTTCTGGGGCATTATACAGTATATGGAATTGGCACTGTATTTACACTGTGTTCTGGGGACATTATACACGGAATTGGCACTGTATTTATACTGCCATGTGTTCTGGGTATTATATATGGAATTGGTCCTGTATTTATCCTGTCCTGCTGTTTGTTCAGGGGATATACAAAGAATTGGCACTGTATTTATCCTGCCATGTGTTCTGGGTATTATATATGGAATTGGCGCTGTATTTATTCTGCCATGTGTTCTGGGTATTATACATGAAATTGGCACTGTATTTATCCTGCCATGTGTTCTGGGGCATTATATAAGGAATTGGCACTGTATTTCCACTGTGTTCTGGGGAAATTATACATGGAATTAGCCCTGTGTTCTGGGTATTATATATGGAATTGGCACTGTATTTATCCTGCCGCGTGTTCTGGGTATTTTATATGGAATTGGCACTGTATTTATCCTGCCTTGTGTTTACATGGAATTGGCATTGTATTTATTCTGCCCTGTGTTCTGGGTATTATATATGGAATTGGCACTGTATTTATCCTGCCGCGTGTTCTGGGTATTATATATGGAATTGGCCCTGTATTTATCCTGCCTTGTGTTCTGGTTATTATTTATGGAATTGAAACTGTATTTATCGTGCCTTGTGTTTTGGGTAATATACATGGAATTGGCTCTGTATTTATCCTGCCCTGTGTTCTGGGGCATTATATATGGAATTGGCACTGTATGTATCCTGCCATGTGTTCTGGGGCATTATACTGTATATGGAATTGGCGCTGTATTTACAATGTGTTCTAGGGACATTATACATGGTATTGGCACTGTATTTATCTTGCCCTGTGTTCTGGGTATTATACATGGAATTTGCACTGTATTTATCCTGCCTTGTGTTCTGAATATTATACATGGAGTTGGCACTGTATTTATCTTGCCATGTTTTCTGGGTATTATACATGGAATTGGCACTGTATTTATCTCGCCCTGTGTTCTAGGTATTGTATATGGAATTGGTTTGTATCAGTGGCAGAACTACCGGGGAAGCGGGGGGTGGGAGCCTCTCTCTCTCTCTCTCTCTCTCTCTCTCTCTCTCTCTCTCTCTCTCTCTCTCTCTCTCTCTCTCTCTCTCTCTCTCTCTCTCTCTCTCTCTCTCCCTCTCCCTCTCCCTCTCCCTCTCCCTCTCCCTCTCCCTCTCCCTCTCCCTCTCCATCAGTGAGTATCTACATTTTCCATTATTATAAAAATAGATCCCATTCAATTTCAGATTTGTAAGGTCTTAAGCACACACAAAAAAAAAAGAATCTTATTTAACATCTTGGCTAGTTCTAATGCATGTAGAAAACAGTACTGCTTGTGCTCTGAATGTCAGGTCAAATAGGATTGGAACTGCATGCAAATATATCCACTCCTAACGTTTCCCTTTTGTAGAGAGGCAGCATTAGACTTTAATTGCTCTGGTCCTGTGCGAAATAGAGGAGCAATTAAGTTGTCGAGGAGACTATCTGTTTAAACAAGGTTATGTCCGACCAGAAAGGGGACGCGGTTCAGAAATAAAACGCGCACAGAATGCAATGTAATTCCCATTTACAATCCGAGGCCAGCCAGGGAAAAACGCCAATTACTCATAATTTATTTATTTTTCTTGAATTTAATTGGGGAATACAGAAAATGCAAGGAGGTGGGGTAGAAAAAAAGCAGAAATAGACAAAAAGTAAATGAGTAAACGTAACAATCTGAACAAGTAAGTGATGTTCCATGGGGAGACAGAAAACCCTTTTAGAAACATTTACTAAGTGGCTTCTGTGCACTGATGTCTTGTTAAAGGAATCTCCTGCTTTCAAATCTACAATCCTGCATTGCTCTAAAATGCTGGCGTATTGTGTTTCAAGGCATCCAGGGGAACATCGCTGGTACTATAAATGGCCAATTGCTATACTTGTACAATAGGAATATTAAGTGGCAAATATAATTCACCCATAATTCCCATCCACACAGCTTTTATTAAGGTGTTACTGATACAATATTTATGACTGCATTATCTCACAGTCTGGCCCATACATTGTTGTAGCCCATTCAGATTAAAGGAGCCTGAACCTAACCTGAACTAAAGAAGTAGCTAGAAATGTTGTACATTGTGTTTTGGGATTTTTGTACCAGCCCAAGGCAACCACAACCGTTTAGCAGTAAAGATCTGTGTCTCCAAAGATGCCCCAGTAGCTCCCTATCTTCTTTTCTGCTGATTCACTGCACATGCTCTGTGCTGCTGTCACTTACTGAGCTTAGGGACCCACTCACAATATACAGTACACATAGAATAGAAATGTCACAATATAAGGCTGATTAGTAATTAATACAGATAATTACTACATGGCAGCACAGAAACCAGTGCAATTAGCATCAGAATTTAATAATCAGCAAACCTGTAGCATCATCTTATATTACAGCCAGGGAAGCTCATTTTCTGCTGGATAATTAGTGACGAGCCCTAAGCTTAGCTTCTCAACAGCCAATCAGAGCCCACTGAGCATGTGAGTGTCACAGACACTTTACAAGATGGTGACCCCCTGTGACAAGTTTGAAGTCCTGGATCATTGCTGCTATTGACAAGCTCAAACTTTAGCCTCGTGCAATGAGTTCACTATATAAAATATGGAATTTTTAGCTGTATTGATTTTGATTGATTCCATGACAAGTTATTCTGTTTCTGTTTTCCAGGGAGATGAAGTTCTAACAGTAATCAAAGCCAAAGCTCAGTGGCCGGCCTGGCAGCCCCTCAATGTGTAAGTGACAAATTATTCTTGGCATTTATGTTCTTTTTTTCTATAATGTTAATAGTCTTTATGTGAACACTTACCTGTACTTACCGGTACTGTAGTACTTATATATTATACATTGCTTATTGAACATCCAGCAACTTGGATAATACAGTGGTGCATATCCAGGGTCGGACTTGGCCAGCGGGAGATCGAGAAAAATCCTGGTGGGCCGACTGACCCAGACCCGATCCCACCTGCCCTCTGCCATTGCTCTCCTCTGACCTCTGCCAATGCTCCCTACCAGGGCCGCCATTAGGGGGCACAAGAGGTACAGCTGTAACGGGTCCGGACCTAAAGGGGGGCCCGGCTGTGCAGCACTCTTCGAATTAGCCGGGCCTACCCTTAACAGCTCCGAAGACCCAAAGCCTTCAAAATAGCTGAAGCCACGAAAATATCCGAAGCCTCTAAAAAATGGAAGTTAAAGTCCTGAAGCCGCAAAAAAAAACCCAAAGCTACGAAATTAGTCGAAGCTGAAGCCCCCAAACCAAGTAAAGACCCGAAGCCACGAAAGGAGCCGATGGAAAACGAAGAACTGAACACCATGTTTTATTGAACTCCTGGACACCAATGTTTTTTTTCAAATATTCTATGGGGCCGCTGACCACCAATGTTTTTTAAAAACTTTTATGAGGGGCCCTGGCGCAATTTTTTTTTTAACTTATTGGGGGACCCTGACCACCAATTATTTTTTTAGGGGGGCCCTGGTGTGGGGTGGGATCACTTTTAAAAGAAAAAAGCTTTTATAGGGGCCCTGGCATTAGTTTTTTTTTTTAACTTATAGGGGGCCCCTGACAATCAATTATTTTTTTAGGGGGGCCCTGGTGTGGAGTGGGCGGGATCTGGGTGGGGCTTGGGAGGCGGGATCTGGGGTGGGTCAGGACCATAAAATGTTACTGTATGATGACTCCTGATTTCTGATGGCAGCCCTGCTCCCTATTAGTGATGAGCGAAATTCGTTGCCAAGTTTCACATCGAAAATGACGTCCATAGTGGGTGGAAGAATTTGGCACGCGTCAAAGATTTGTTGTGCAATTTGTCACCCATAGACTTCAATGCACTTGGGCGAATTTTCTCAGTTTACAGCAAAGTGAAACGGGTCAGATTTACCCATCACTACTCCCTACTGCTCTCCCACCCCCAATCATCGCAAAAGTAAGTGTAAGGTGCGTGCGGGGGGGGAAAGGACATGTGGTGGGTGAGTGGGTGAGCAACGAGGGCCCCAGAGGGGGTGTGGGGGCCCTGCACACCCCAGTCCAACCCTGTGAACATCCAAAGGGCTCATATCAACAAGAGGTCAGGAGGAAAAACCCAAAGACGTAGTGGTCTACTCTTGTAGAATGGTTACACTTTTGGCTTATTGCTGCAAAATAGAATTAGAAGGTTTTTTTTGTTTGTTTTTTTACAAAATCGAGAAACCTCGAAAGTCTTCAATATGTCTGTTATTTAAAGGAATTGTTTAGTATAATAGTAAGTAATGATAAATGATGATAATAGTTTAATAATGATAAAAACTGGGTAAATAGACAGGCTGTGCAAAATAAAACATGTTTTCAAGCAGGCTAAAAATAAAACTCGATCGTCGCTTGTCACAGCTCTCTCATTCATAAATGCGCTGTAAAATAGACTGATGGAAAAACCATACACCACATGCAAGCAATAACTGTGAGTGCTCAGAATACTATAACAGACGTTTCAAATTAAAATTAGAAGAATAACCAAATAAATAGAAAAGGTAATTCACTTCAAATACTCAGTTCCCTGTATAACTCAGCCTGCAGCCTTGTGCCTTTATATGGTCACAGAACAACCCCTCAGTGACTTCTAATATCCTTATCATTTACAGTAGGGGGTACGTTATCCCTTATAATACATGAGTGATACTCAGAGTTCCCTGTATAACTCAGCCTGCAGCCTTGTGCCTTTATATGGTCACAGAACCCCTCAGTGACTTCTAATATCCTTGTCATTTACAGTAGGGGGTACTTTATCCCTTATAATACATGAGTGATACTCAGAGTTCCCTGTATAACTCAGCCTGCAGCCTTGTGTCTTTATATGGTCACAGAACAACCCCTCAGTGACTTCTAATATCCTTATCATTTACAGTAGGGGGTACATTATCACTTATAATACATGAGTGATACTCAGAGTTCCCTGTATAACTTAGCCTGCAGCCTTGTGCCTTTATATGGTCACAGAACCCCTCAGTGACTTCTAATATCCTTGTCATTTACAGTAGGGGGTACATTATCCCTTATAATACATAAGTGATACTCAGAGTTCCCTGTATAACTCAGCCTGCAGCCTTGTGCCTTTATATGGTCACAGAACCTCTCGGTGACTTTTAATATCCTTATCATTTACAGTAGGGGGTACATTATCCCTTATAATACATAAGTGATACACGGAGTTCCCTGTATAACTCAGCTTGCAGCCTTGTGCCTTTATATGGTCACAGAACAACCCCTCAGTCACTTCTAATATCCTTATCATTTACAGTAGGGGGTACATTATCCCTTTTAATACACGAGTAATACTCATAATTGAATTATTTGCTTAAAATGGAGTCAATGGGAGATGACCTTCCTGTAATTCGGAGCTTTCTGGATAACAGGTCCCACATCTGTATTAGCTGACAGCCAGCAATCTTCCTATGATAGACACTCTTTACCTACATTAAGTCGAATAAAGGAAAGCTGAAAGATGTGGATATTTAAGGTTTTCTTCCTGGATTTTTTCCCACCGGAGGTGCAGAACATATGAAAAATGTTTCTAACAGCCCAACACTAAATACTTATTATAAATTCCCATCTATATCCATAGCCAGTCAATAACTAAAGTAATATGTAAAAATAATTCTGTATTTTTGCCAGGTATGTACATAAAACGCCTTAGATCTTTCCATCTCTCTGGGATCCATAAATTGTTCCCAAGCCATTGGGGCAGACTGACAGCAGGTTTATTTTATTGGAGATTGCAGCCTGTGATTTCCCTGCTCACATCTGATTGCTGCTCTCACTGCTGGAGAGTTCAGTCTCTCTCGGGCTTCAGCCGGATTTACTGCCACCCCGACACTCGCTGGGAAAGAATTTGTGCTCTGCTTGAATGGAAAATCAGTCCGGAATAAAACATGTCTGTTTCAGTGTATCTAATAAAGCTGCCAATACACAAAGAGATCCGCTCGTCTGGCGACATCGCCAAATGAGCCGATCTTTCCCCGATATGCCCACCAATAGCAGGGCTACATCGGGGTAATCCGAACGTTTGGCCCTAGGGCCGAACGATCGGTTTACAATGAGGAGCAATGTGCTCCAATGGGTCAGATGCCCCGAAAAAATGAATTCTTCCCGATCAATATCGTGACCAGATATCGATCGGGAAGACCCGTTGGAAGCCCCCATAGACGGGCAGATAAATTGCCGAATTGGTCTAAAGGACTGATATCAGCAGCTTTAATCTGCCCGTGTATGGCCACCTCAAGTCATGGAGGTGTTGTATGAACCTTGAGCTACAGCAGCTGCACCCTGCAAAAGATGGGCTCCCTTACATAAACCCTTACATAAATATGCACCCACACGCTGATCCTATCATTGGCTGATGGGCATTTTTACCTGACCTTCTATACATGGGTGCAGCCCCCTACTGGAGACTCAGCTCATTTAACTCCGGTGCAGTGCAATTACTTTATAATGTGGTGTTGGACTGGGGGGCATCAGGGTTTACAGGGTGGGGGCATCAAAGCCCCCCAACAGCTCCCTGCCGACCACCCCTCCACCACCTCTACTGCCTCAAACCACCTCTTCCCACCTCTCTCCTGCCCCCCACCTTCTCTTTTCTGTTAACTATATGGGATGGGAGAGGTCCGGGTGCACAGCAGCCATGAGAGTAGGTCTGGGCCAGCAGGGTCCACCAGGTTGTTTCCCCAGTGTCTGAAAACCCCAGTCTAACCCTGGGGGAATGTAATAAAATTTAATACCAACTAAAGTGCAAAGTAAATGCTACCCTGTTTATTGTCAGCTCTGGGTTACTAGACCAATGGCAAAGTTTGTGCATGCTATAATATCACCCCCTTAGATTCAGTCCATGATCTCCTTAAGAATCATACTTTCCTATAAATACACAATACCTAAAAAGAAAAACTACACTCCCAAACAACGTAGGACTCTATAAAAAAGATATTGCATAAAACAACTACTGTTTCATGTAAATAAACCATTTTCATAATATTATACTGTTTTAGTAGTATGTGCCATTGGGTAATTCTAAATAGAAATAGATCGTATGATTCACGGTGCACACAAACAAAGAAAACAAACTTGTTAGGTCACATGAGCCAATTAGCAGACAGAATTCTGTCTTTCGTTTCCACACCTCTTCCCATACACGGGTCGGCCGAGACCGAGTCGGCAGCTTATCGGCCCATGTGTAGGGCCCTCTGATGGGCTTTCCCGATCGATATCTGTCCGAAAGTCAACCAGATGTCGATTGGGCAGGGTAAAACCTGTTTATAATGATACAGGTATTCCAGCACAGCCTTTCCATAAAGGCATTTTCTCTTTGCTCCAGAGTCAGTGCTGATTCCGTGCATCTACCTGTGTATTAGATCCACTAGTCTCTGCCCACTCCCATGCACTTCCATTTAAACGGGAAATTTATTTGTAGGCTGAAATGGGTTTTCAGGCCCTGAACAGAGAAGTAGAAAAGTTGAAAAGCTTTTGCATAAAATATGATGGTTTTGCACCATAATGGTCATATTGCCGGGATATATTCATTCATGCGGCGGAAAATTGATATCTAGGCACTTTCTTATTTCCATGGTAACAGAAATGTGTTTAAGGGGTTGTTATCAAATACAAGGCATGTGTGCAGCACAGAAAGGGTTTTTTTTTTTTTGATGTATCAAACTCAACGTTTGTAGCAACAAGAGAAGCGGATGCTCAAAAGCTTCATGTGAAATAAGCAATTTAGGCCATTTAATAACTCGGTTTTCTCTACTTGACATTGGATACATAACTAGGCTAAATTTTCCCTCATCTACTAGTGTTAAGTGGTACATTGCATCGGGGCAGTTACCCATAGCAACTAATCTGCAATTTGCTTGGATCAGACAAAGTTTCTTTGGGTAACTGCACTGGTACAATTTAGCACCTTTAAAGGGGTTGTTCACCTTTTAGTTAACATTTAGTACATTATAGAATGACTAATTCTAACAAACTTTTCAACTGCCCTTCATTTTTTATAGTTTTTGAATGAATTCATATTGGGGGGGTCACTGACCCCATCTAAAAAACAAATGCTCTGTAAGGCTACAAATGTATTGTTATTGCTACTTTTTATTACTCATCTTTCTATTCAGCCCCTCTCCTATTCATATTAAAGTCTCTTATTCAAATCGCTGCATGGTTGCTAGGATAGTTTTGACCCTAGCAACCAGATTGCAGAAAATGCTCAAAAACCACAAATAATCAAAAATGAAAACCAATTGCCAATGTCTCAGAATATCACTCTCTACATCATACTAAAAGTTAATTTAAAGGTGAAAAACCCCTTTAAACTACAGACGTACCCTCTACTGCTTGCTTGGCTCCACCCCTAATAATGTGCTGCCCAGTCGGTCCTTATTTAATGGATTCTAATTATACAGTAGGATTCTTTCTAATGCCCTTCTGTGAATATGTGTCTTTTTATTACTTTGTTGGCATAAGATTTATTTTCTCTTATAATAAAAGCCAACCCCATTTGGATTATTTCCGCAGCCACTAATTGGCTCATTTTCAGTAATTGCCTAAACCCAAGGTTTTACTGAAAGTGTTGTGTTATTTCTGACTGCTATTATACTACACAACTACAAAAGGCAGGAATATAATTTCACGCTAGTAAACCGATGTCGGTCATTTACAATAAGAATGAACGTTTTATGGAAATCATTTTTAAAAAATTCTAAACCAAAAACCTATGGCTGATTAATGGAAAACAGAATTGTCTAACAAGCGGAGTGTTTTAATTGGGATGTTTACTTGCCTTGAATTATAGATATAAACACATTAAAAGTGAGTGCACATCAAACAGTCTGGCAGATGGTGCTACAAAACAGACTAAAATGTAAAAATAAAACTACTTTGTCCACCCTCTGAATATGAATAGGAACACTGTTGCCTTAAAGAGGATAGAAAACCCAAAAATATCCTTTTGCCTAAAGAAGGAAAATGTAATCAGAAGCAACTTCCCAATATATATTCATTACATTTGTTCAAGGGTTTTATAGTTATTAGGAAATGTAATTGCAATTAAAGGCATTATCAGTTCAGCCATTTTTCAATTCCTGGCTCGGACTTTTGAAACAATGTTGTAATGAAATGTCTGTAAAACTTCTGTTACATTGTTGCGAAGTCAAAGCCACCAGGGCAGAGAGAAGACATGGCTAGGGGGATGCTGCTTTCAACAGCAATTTCACTTACAAATAACTTTTGGGAACAGGGCCGCAATCAGGGGACAAAGAGGGTACTACAGGCCTAAACAGGGGCCCAGCTGTGCTGCACTTTTTGAAATAGCCGGGCCCCCCTTGACTGCCGAGTAGCATCTTCCAAAGTCCTGAACAGCTGAAGTTGTAGACCCAAAGCAACAAAAGGAGCTGAAGTTGAAGTCCTGAAGCCGCGAGAAGATCCGAAGTCATAAAAGGAGCCGGAATAAAAGTCCTGAAGCTGCTAAAAGACCTGAAGTCGCGAAAAGAGCCGGAATAAAAGTCCTGAAGCGGCTAAAAGACCCAAAGTCATGGATGGAGCAGAAGTTGAAGTTCTGAACTATGATGGGCGAATTTGTCCCATTTTCTTCGCTGAAAAATTCGCAAATTTCCTGTGAAATTCGCGAAACAGCGGAAAAGAGTAGACATACAAAGAGCAGACAAATATTACAAGGACAGGGCCCTGTTTGGCACAAAACCCTTCACCCCAAGGTACCAGCGTCGGACTGGGTAGCCCACCACACCCCCGCCTCAGATGCAAAGTCCCCTTCGGCCCTCCTGCTGAACTGCAACCCCCCCGCCTTCCTTCTTCCTCTTGCAGACGTGCCGTGGGCCAGGGAGGGAGGTCGGAAGTCACGGAAAATGATTCATGTAGGTAGCGAGTCTGGGCCAGCAGGGTACCATTGATAGTTATTGTGCTACAGGGCAATGCCATGTTAAAGCAGGGGCAGCTGTATGGTTAACTGGATCACAGCCAGTTGCATTTCAGATTTTTGCCCTATAAAACTACAAAATCAATTCCCTCTGTCTGGCACTAACTCAATACAGCACTTTTCTTGCATACTAGATGGGGTGGGGGCACTAACCTTAGTTTCCCGGTAGAGCCAAACCTGATTAACTCTCTTTAATAGACTGCAACCTGTGCAGCTTGCTAATTAGTGGCCAATGGCTAGAACCTGCCTGTAGGGGGCTCAACCGCAATATGGGAGATACAATAGCTACCCCCCTCCAACAATGGTTCCTGCTGTTCAATTTAATTGCCTTTTTGCTTAATTTTTCTACAGACTGTGACATGGCAATTGCAATCTAGCAAGAACGCATTGGTTAGTTGTGTGCACACAGAGTTATTTCTATACAGTCCCATAAAAAAAATATATATATATATTTATATGTACAGTACACCCACGTTTGGTTGCAGATTCCCCCTCACGTTTATTAATCTCTTTCCCCATTTATTATTTCATCCGTTCCTCCTATTCCTCTCATAGTGATGTTTCTGGGGCTGCTGCCACCTCACATTTGTACGCGGTACATTTACAGTGTATACACAATTTAATTCTGAAAGGAGAACGAAAGCCTTAAAAATGAGTATGGCTAGAAATGCTGTGTTTTTTAAACTGCAATAACTTTAGCAGGCCAGAAATTCGACAGCCCTTATAACAGCTATGATCCAGGCCTTCAAAGTTGTCCACAGGATCTCTCCATCTTCTGAATTGCTTACTAATTAGCCTTGTCTGTGACATTTATAACATATATATGTATATACTGTATTTTGTGAGCGGGTCCCAAAGCTCAGATTAGGGACAGCAGCCCAGGGCATGTGCTGGGAATCAGCACAAAAGAAGATGGGAGAGCTTCTGGGGGCTCTTCGGAGGCCCAGGTCTTCTGCTAAAAGGCTGTGGTCACCTTGGCTTGTTCAGAACCCCCAAAACACAAGGTGAAACATTTACAGCCTACTTTTTTGTTGAGTTTTAGTTGTCCTCTTCCCAGTGGTTCTAACCCTTTTTGCCACAAGTCATCAACAGGGTTTGTGACCCAACTGGAGGCTGCCTGGGAGATGCCATTGATCAACAGCTTGAAGGCTGCCGAAGACACCCCTGAACAATCTGTGGCCCCATTCTGATGCTCCATCCTGGCTCTGATAGCTGTTGTTCCTTCTACATGGCAAAATAAGAGCTTTACTAAAGTGTAGCTAAGATTCCAAATGAAACTTTGCCTCCAAGTTTAATGGGCTTCCAGTTAAACAGACTCGCTGTATTGAATTAGGCTGACAATTGACGTTAATAGACTTTCCTGGCTTCCAAGCTGGAGAACAGTTTATGTCAGTAAACCTCATCCCTCCATAGGGTTGTACAGCCAGCAGGATCACAATTCATTAGGGCAGAGCTGCAGCTTTTTGAAGGACTTGTGGTTAATTCATTCAGCCTCAGGATTCTATAAAGCCAACTCAGTTTCCAGTCTTTGTGTTTACTTTATGGTCTGTACTTGGAGCAAACTTGGAGCAAACAGCCTGCAGTTCTGATTAGTAGGCAGCTCAAACCCATATACAGGCCCTACACCATCCCTACATAAATAATATATGAAGGCCCTGTCCTTAAGCATTGTATTTACTGTGGTTAAAACCTACAAAGGAACTTTTTTATATGCAGGAGTTTTCTTTCCCTTTTAGGTATAATTGTATAGGGAACAGTGTATAAAAAAGGCAAAATATATTTCATTATAGTTCCAAAAGGGACATATTGTTGATAGATTGTGTTTTGTTAAAGTAGCATGTCTATCTAAAATAGTAACATTGAGGCCCATGTCACACAGGGCACATATTGGGCACTTCTCAGCTGGTTGGAAAACACAAACAGAGAATACGCACCATGTACCATGGGCTAAATGATTGAAGTCCTGCCTCCCTTCCACCTACTGTGTGTTGTAATTGCCACCAGACCCAATCTTCCCAATGCTGTTCCTAAGTATAAGTTATAGGATGGTTACAACAGTTGCAGTCAAGGCTTTGGATTTGAACAGTAAAATACCCTATGGTGGCCATACATAGGTATACTTTCCAACTAATTGGAGGCCCAACAGATAGGAAGAGCACAAGGGGCCACACACAGCTGCAGCTCATAATCTACCCTCAACCTGTCCTATCCCTGAACTAAC
This sequence comes from Xenopus laevis, assembly GCF_017654675.1. Classification (NCBI taxonomy): domain Eukaryota; kingdom Metazoa; phylum Chordata; class Amphibia; order Anura; family Pipidae; genus Xenopus; species Xenopus laevis. The sequence goes on along the minus strand of NC_054377.1, from coordinate 12,640,132 downwards.
CAATATTCATAGTACAGCCATAGTTTTATCTGTGCATATGTGGCCAGCTTTAAGAAAGAGCTGTGGTATACCTACATACAATATAGAGCACCTGCCCATATCAGGGAAAGTGGAGTCTTCTTCTCCTCCTCATCTAAACACTACTTTGCTTCATCTCTTGTGGCATATGATGGGACACTGACAAATAAGTCCTTTGTGTCAGGAGGAGTTCAATGGTTGGGTGGGACTGGGGCAGTGAATAAGGCAAGAAGCCTCACCTCCAGAAGAGTATGGCAACATTTTGAGGAGGCCACCAGGTTGAGTTTGGGTTATCTGTGCCCAGCTGCAGCACTCTCAACTTTTTATTTGTGCACTGGGCTCCAGACAGCTAGTGTTTTTGGAGTCTGTCCCCTCTGAGGTCATCTTTAATGTTAGCTAATAAGGCCAGTTCAAGCTTGGGTCTTTAAGTCCCTTATCAGCCTTGGGTTGGGATTGGTCTGGATTGAGAAGGAACCACAGGCAAAAAGGTAGCAATATTAAAATTGTGTGCAGTCACCTTGTACTGGTTTGAGAAGGCATGGGTTAGGGCTGGTAGGAAAAAGGCTATCGTTTGATAATGTACTCTCCCACCCCAGTCCAGAGCCACTGATCTGAGATAGGTTTATGGTCAGATGGACACATGCTTATCAGCGATAAATGTGAATAATTAATTGGCTCTGACTGCCTTGTGGTTTTGGGTCAATGGGTTAATGAGAATTTCCTGTATATTTTGTGCACCCAACCTCAATAAAAAGGAAATAGTTCAGTGCCAGCCCTGCATTCAGGGTTAAAGTCCTGAAACTCTTTTAACATAAATTCTTTATCACCAGCCAGGACCTGATGGAAGCTCTGCCTGCTGCACGGCCGTTGAGAGCTTTTTTTTCCCCCCTCTCCATGCATTTTTTAATATCCGTCACCTTAAGCGGGGTTATGATCTTGCTGGAAGTCAGAAACAAGACCGCAGTGTCATTTAATTGCCCAGTCACTGAATCCTCTGTGTGTTTTCCAAAAAGTAATTATTTGTTAAGGAGGAATATATCTGCCCGAGACGTTCTTCTAACAGACGACCGGAGTACTAGAACATTATTGATCTGCGGGAAGTGGTTGGGAGGTATCTCTCTCTTTCTCTCTACAGTAATTGCTACAGGGAATTGCTATTTACCTGAATAATAGGTCTTCTAGTAAATACAGTCAGGTGAGCAATAGCCCAGCAGCTTAAGAGTAGTACATCTGTGTACTCACTATAATAGTCCTGTATCTAATAACACCAACCGTATTCACAAAGAAGGGAACCAAAGTCATTTTAATTTAGAATTATTCTGGCCAGTTTTTAAAAATATCTACCCCCCCACATACACACCCCGTAGCTCTGGTTTGACCATGTGTTCTTGCTTGCTTTGGACAGGAGGGCCGCCCCTTCAGCTGAGTTCTCTGTGGACAGAAGCCGTCACCTGATGTCATTTCTGGCCATGATGGGTCCTAGCCCAGACTGGAATGTAGGACTCACCTCCGAGGATCTCTGTACCAAAGAGTGTGGCTGGGTTCAGAAGGTGGTCCAGGATTTGATTCCATGGGATGCTGGCACTGACAGTGGGGTGACCTACGAGGTAAGTACACATGTGTATATCATACCTACCAGCATTTCGTAGTGGGAGGAGATGGGGCTCATGATCTCCTTCAAACATGGTCATTTACATTTAAATCTCAACACACCCATAGTTTCCCAAGAGCCCTCCTATTTTTAAGCATCCCTAGTTTGCTGTCTTATTTTGATATGCTATTTCCAGGGTTTCCTATATCCTAGGGCAGCTCAGGTCTGACTTGGCCCTTTCATTTGGAAAGCCAAAGGAGAGTAGGTACACTTAGGGAACCCCTTTTAAGGAAACCTAGGATATAAAAAAGCGGGGTGATTATGAGAATATCCAGTTCTATGTCTCAAAGGAGTTTTGTGATCATATTAATTTAGATGGGTACCCTAACTCTGGTCTTCTCACATTTAGGTACTTGCTACCATTAATGCTCCTTCGCAACTTTAAACGATCGGTAATGCACCTAACCATCAAACCGGTTTCATGCAGTCAGAATTTATGCTCCGCCCCTAGGCCAAGGTATTTGTTTGCAACTCCACCCCTTTTACACATTCTTTTCTCTGCTCACACCAACTCCCTTCCACTCCTACCCCCCAATAGAGCTTCACGGGGAGCTAGAAGGGCTGGAGATTTGAGAAGCCTCCAACAGAGAAGAAGTCAGTTGAGGTCATGTCCACAGAAGCTTCAACAATCCCCCCCACACCAGCCCACTAAATAGTGACTGTCTATGAGAACTTAGAGCAGCCCCATTTCCCCCAAAATTTTGACCTCCACAAATCTGGGCCTGCATACATGGACACAAGGGAACCTTGAAATTACAGACATTTTGGTGATTCCATGATCTGGGATGTCCCACCTTAACTGTGACCATTCGAAGTTATATGGCATAGTACAATATTCAAGCTTATATTATATTGAAGCCATTTATTGAATGTAATCATCTCATCCATAAACATTTGGGGTGCAATCCTGTCTTTACTGTACAGAAATATTTATCACCATTGAATGTGTATTATTTTATATTCCAGACACTCAGCTCATGAGTTAAGTTATAAAAGTAGGTCGCTGTGATCAGACAGATGAATAGGGAGCTTATTGGGTTAAACCGAAGTTCTTTTAGAACCAAAGCTGACTTGGATTTCTGTTGTATCCAGACCATGTAGTTCAGCTTGTCAGATGATATTAAGGCTCATATATCTAATACTTATAATATGATCATGGAACCAATAACCCCTTAAAAGTGCTGCATAAAGCAGATATATTAGCAGGAGGCAGAAATGTGCTCGCTATAGCCACCTATATGTCAAAGGCTGGAGATGTATTAGGAGGAAAATTCCAGCAATAACCGAGTCATTTGGAGTTTATGATAGTTGGCAGATTAGTGTTAAAAATGTCCCCAGTCTGTAGTTCTGCAAAATAGATCGGGAGCCAGAGTTTTCCTACGTTCATAAGCAGTAAAACTAATATATGCTCTTTGGTTGGAGAAAAATCGACTGTATTTTTATTATAACTTATATTAGCTAAGGGGGAACTGTCATCAGAATAAAAAGTGTGTACTTTTGCCTGAAAACAATGCGTTGTGGTAGCTGGGGGGCTGCGGTTCTGGGCTAGCCTGACAAAATGATGAAATTTGGGGGTGAAGACAGAATTTAGATGTCCTAACCCAATGTCAAAGGCTATGAAACCCATATGGGTTATACTCTCATCAAACAGTGGATGCTCAACATTGGATGGTGAATGTCATTCTCAATGGCTTCTGGGTAAAATTTATGAAAATGTTTGTATGTCATCCTAGATATTCCTGGAAGCCCAGCATGAAGGACATTTAGGTTATGTTATTGGGGCTATAACAAATAGAGTGACAGAGGGGTAACCTGACTACCCCAGGATCCCAACATAGAAATCTGGTGGTGATGCCTGGGGGGCACTAGGGGTTCCCTCTTTCCCTGGGACCCACTTCAATCATAGAGCTTGCAGCCACTATGATTTCCCCACTGGAAACCCAGCCTGAAGGCACTATAGGTCATTTGCTGTCAATAACATTAAATGAGCTACTGAAGGGTAGATGACAGTTTTATAACTTGACCTCTTTAGTACTCCAACACAGAAATCTGGTGGTGTAGGCCAGGATGGTCATGGGTCATTATGGGCCCTTCCTTTCTCTGGAGCCCCTGCTATAGTTACACTATTGCATCTCCCAGCACTGAAATCTGGTGGTGCATTTGCAGGGAAATTTCGGGTCCCTTCTCTCTTTTGGGGCCCTCAACAGTCATAGGGCCTGCTTACCATATAGTTACACCACTGAAAGCCCAGCCTGAAGACAGTTTATACTATTGGCTGCCCATAATATTCCTGGAACTGTAGTAGTGATATTCACAGTGGCAGAACTTGAACGTCCAAGGACCTCAACATAGAAATCTGGTGGTGCATTTACAGGGACATTTAGTGTCCCTTCTCTCTTTGGGGCCCTCTGCAGTCATTATTAACCATATGTTACAACACTAAAACCCCAGCCTGAAGAAAGTTTATATTATTGGCTGCCCATACTATTACTGGAATTGTACTAGTGATAATCACAGTGGCAGAACATGAACGGTCAAAGACCTCAACATAGAAAGCTGGTGGTGCGAACCGAGGGGATCATGTCTTTTATGTGATCCTTCTCTCCCTTGAGTCCCACTTATAGTCTTATTGTCCTCCTTCCAAGTTTTTCAACTAGGGCTTGACATGACAATGATCCAATTAGGCTTCTTATGTTAACAAGGGGTTCCTGGCCAAATGTCAGATCACAAATGGAGAACTTTGGCACAAAAAGATCACAAAAACCCATTGATCTAGAACATGGGGGGGAAACGTAAAGAATGGTCACTCTGTTTTCCCACAATACTGTTGAATTATGCAGATGTGTGTACAATAGGGAAGTCACGGGATAGGGTGCATGGATTATTTAAAGCTACGGTAAGTCTACAGTTTTAGGAGGTTTTTTTATAGAAATATCCTAAGGCAATTCCTATATGTCTGCAGTTACAGGATATTATTTGAGTAGGACAGAAAGGGCTGTTTGGGGATTTCTTTGCCCCCTTATTATAAAAGGTACATATGCAGACCTATTGGGACAGGGCCCGTGTATGGCCGATTCAAAATGAGGAAATATTTTTCCTTTCCAGTCAACATGGAGTGTTAATAGCAGCTGCCTTGTATTTTCTCATTCAACCCTTTCGTGAACCTATCTAATGTATACTCGAGTATAAGCCGCCCCGAGTATAAGCCGAGGTACCTAATTTTACCTCCAAAAACTGGGAAAGCTTATTGACTCGAGTATAAGCCTAGGGTGAGAAATGCAGCAGCTTCTGGTAAGTTTCAATAAAGAATTGAGGGTTTCTGCTCCCATTGGAGGTGCCGGCATCTCGTTTTTGGATGCTGGCGACAATTCTTGGACGCCGGCGAATATTCTTGGAGACTATTCTTGGACGCCGGCGACTATTCTTAGGCGCCAGTGACTATTCTTAGACGCCGGCGACCGTTTTTGCGCTTGACCCGAGTATAAGCCGAGTTTTTTTTTTGGGGGCTGAAAAACTCGGCTTATACTTGAGTATATACGGTATCTGCCAGTACGGTGCTACATAGGAAACTTGCCAATCTATCATTCCCTTGGCCAGCTTTGCAATCATTTCCACAGTTCCCCTATTGATTTGAGCCATTTGGTTTGCCTCAAATACTTCTTCATTCGAACACACAGTTCCTTTAACAGCAAGAAGGTTAATGTATCCGACCATGTATCTGCACCATTACTTTTCCACTGGACTGGGAATACTGAAACCTTGCAATTGCTTACATTTTCAGAGAACTATTGATTTTTAAATGCTGCCTCTTCTTTTCTTTTTTTTTTTTTTAATGGGAACAGTGAGCCGCCCGATATATATTTCTGAATTCAATTAATTTTCTAGCTAAATTCCCTTGTATTTTGTGCAGACAATTTGATGCCCTTGATGTCGGTGGGAATGGGGACATGAGGATTTGGGCTTTAAGTCTCCATTGGGACATCTCGCACCCATAATTGAACCTGATGCAACTCCTTCTGAGAAGCAGGCTCGCTTAGCTGTTTCAATTTAAAGTAAATAGTTGAATGATTGCTTTGAGTGTCTGATCTCTTGACGCTGTCGGGTTCTTTTGGTTTCCCAGATTTCCTGACCTGAGCTTAGTGTTTCTTAAAGAAGGGCAGTTCATTGGCTGTATATGTTTTAAAATATGTTAACCCTTGTTTGTGAGGACACTTATATTGTTTGCGTTGACTCTTTTACTTTCTCTGTAAACCCTAATGGTCCAAGCATTCAGACAGCCATGATAGCCACCTTGGGCAAAGGTCTTCTTATGGCGGGCAGTGTCTATATGCCTTTTTAACTCTTTAGTGCACAGATGGGCCTTTGATCCATTATTCAAGGAGGGGTTGGTCTTTACTGAACTAATCCTTGTAGAAATGCCTGGAGGCATCATAATCTCATAGAGTTCTCTTGGCGGTCTTTGGTGGCTTCCCAGTAGTAATCAGTGGCACCTAATAGACTTATTTGGTTGTTCCAGTCCACCTGTAGCTGGTGGGAACACATATACATACAGGACCTTTATTATAGAAGAGAGTGAGTGAGAAGAATTCAAACACACTTTATTGATGAACAACCTTCTGCAGTGAGGCAGACTTCAAGGAGAACTAAACCACAAAAATTAATATGGCTAAAAATGCCATGTTTTATATACTGAACATATTTCACCAGCCTAAAGTTTCAGCTTGTCAATAGCAGCAATGATCCAGGACTTCAAACTTGTCACAGGGGGTCACCATCTTGGAAAGTGTCTGTGACACTCACATGCTCAGTGGGCTCTGATTGGCTGTTGAGAAGCTAAGTTTAGGGGTCGTCACTAATTATCCAACAGAAAATGAGCTTCCCCTGTAATATAAGATGATGCTACAGGTTTGCTGATCAGCAGAAAAGAAGATGGGGAGCTACTGGGGCATCTTTGGAGAAACAGATCTTTACTGCTAAAGGGCTGTGGTTGCCTTGGGCTAGTACAGAAGCACAAAACATAATGTACAACATTTGAAGCCTACTTCCTTTAGTTAAACTTTAGTTCTTTAAGATGTGGGCTTTCGGCTGCTGACAAAGCATAATATGTATACAATTATTATTACTTGTCCAGCCGGAATGATTGTACAGAGTGCCGTTAGCTGTTCCCCCCTCTCTCTGCTGTGACTGCACCTACAGTGCCCAAGCTTCAATCGTAGGTCCCCTCTAACAAATCCTACACCTACATGCTCAGATCCCAGACACTGGCGCACTATTGCTTCAAGAGGCTCTATCCACCACCCAGTCACTCCTCGTTAGTAGTGATGGTCGAATTTATTCGCCAGGCACGAATTCGCTATGAATTTGCGCGATTTGTCGCCAGGGAATAAATTCACAAAACGCCCGCAAAAATTTGCCGGCGTCAAAAAAAATTGTCGTCGGCGTCGGAAAAAACGGACGCACACGGCAAAAACGAGACACCGGTGCCGTTTCGAAAAATTTTGCCCGTTTCGCAGGAAATTTGAGAATTTTTCAGCAATGCGAAACGGCGCAAATTCGCCCATCACTACTCGTTAGGACAACAGGCTATCCATGCTTATTGGCCCTCTCTAACTTTCACTCGTAGAGTGAACTAAGTTGCCACTACTATTCTCTAGCTAGCCCAGACAATACTATCCTCCCAGTAGGTCTGGCCACATTGGTCTGAATGCTGTCTCTAGATGTTCTTATGTCAAAAGAGAAAGTGCCTCAGCTCAGCACAAGTCAAATAATATCTGCCAGAAGCCGATACAACAAGACTGATTAATAATGAGAATATACAGACTGCACTGGGTCCTGTGTTGTCATGTAATCTAATGTGGATTTTATCGTTTTTGTATTGTTTAATACAAACTTTCTCCAACTCTGCAGAACCAGTGACTGCAGCAAAATAATCCTCCAAATAGAATCCCAGTTTATCTGTTTAAATCTGGCTCCATGATCTTTGTCCCTGCAGCTGGAGTTGGAAACAGTAAAGGGGATGTAAAGCCAAAATAAAATCCAATTCAAAACTCTACAAAGTCGCCGACTGCTCTACAGGGAAACAAACAAAGCTGCTTGAGTTCTGCATGGCTGGGAAGTAAGGCGGGGGCTCCCCCTGCTGTTCATAAGTATGATTGTTTCCCTGCAGAGCAGTTAGGGACCGTCTCACAATTCCTCTCCACAGCAGTAAATGAAGGGAGAATTTCACTGCATACAGTCAGGTCTCTTATAAAAACAGTACACATTTTTTAATTAAAGTATATTGGAGATAGGTTGCTTTTTCATTAAAGATAGTGAAAATTGGATTTCATTTTTTTTGCCTTTACATGCCCTTTAAACCTGACTGAGAAACTCATCTACCAGTTCCAATATATGAGAGAAACATGTTTTTCTTCTCCTTTATTTTGAAATAACATTCCTTCGGATCTTGGGCTGGCAGAGCCATAATTGTGGAAATGGTTTACTTGCAGCTGAGGATGAATCACAGAGAAAAAAAGTGCAATTTCTCAGTCCTGTCACAGAACTCAGCGCTGGGTACGATGGAAATTTGCAGCTGATTTTCTGCCCTTGCTAAAAGGGAAAATATCCACGGATTCAAAGGGAAACATGATCTACAATTTTAAGCTAATGCCTATAATTTATTCAGAAATTCTTCACTTTAAAGAGGTGGTTCACCTTTAGGGCTATTCCACACGGGGAGATAGCCACGCGTTTGCGGTCGCGGCGACAAAGCGCCGCGCCAGTCGCCGCGACCGGCGCAGGCGACAGTTTTGTCGCCTGAAAATGCCTCGCCAGGCATTTTCAGGCGACTGTTGAAAAGCGCATCGCCTCGTGTGGTTAGCACAGGCGTTTTTACATAGGCGCCCATACAAAACTGTCGCCTGCGCCGGTCGCGGCGACTGGCGCGGCGCTTTGTCGCCGCGACCGCAAACGCGTGGCTATCTCCCCGTGTGGACTAGCCCTTAAGTTAACTTTTAGTTTGTTATGGAATGGCTAATTCAAGGCAACTTTTCAATTGGCCTTAATATTTTCTTTTTTATAGTTTTTTAATTATTTGCCTTCTCTTTCCATCTTTCAAATGGGGGTCACTGACCCCATCTAAAAAAACAAATGCTCTGTATGGCTAAAAATGTATTGTTATTGCTACTTTCCCCTCTCCTATTCATTGTGTAGCCTCTTTTTTAAATCAATGGATGGTTGCTAGGGTAATTGGACCCTAGCAACTACATTACTGGAAATTGCAATCTAGTTGGGAGATATAAAAGCTGCAGAGCTTGCACCTGGTCTAGTAACCAAATAGCAACCAATTAAAAGTGACCATTTACTGGTTAACGGTTTAAAAGCAAGCATCCGATAGGAAAGAGTCAGAAGAAAAAGGCAAATAATTCAAGAACGATAAAAAAAAAAAGACCAATTGAAAAGTTGCTTAGTATTGGCCATTCTCTAATATACTAAAAGTTAACCTGAACGTGAACCACCCCTTTAATCCCCCGCTTTTATTGTGCGGACCAAGTTCTGAAATAATAAGCGAAATACACGGTTTCCAGTGTTTAACTCTTTCATTTATTCGGAAATCACTGCCATGCTGTGAATCAGTTCAACAATCTCTTCGATTTCAAGATTTACAACACTCGCTATAAATGCCAGACTGTTTTATGTCCTTGTTTTTTTCCTTTGTGTTCCTGTTTATTTATTTATTTATTTTCACTGCCCTTTAATCACCCGATTTCTTTAAAGTAGCGAAAATATAATTTTACTTGGAGTGGAATCTTGGAAAAGAATCTTTTTCTGTGTTTCTCTACTGCCTCCTCCTGGGCACCAGCAGTATTGCAGACTAAACATATTTAATACTGATGGGGTGCTACTAATTCTAGACAGTTATCCCTCTAGATAATAGAAAGCGCTAAGTTTGCTCTTGTGTGCAGTAACCCATAGCAACCAATGAGATGTTTGCTTTGAAACCAGTGACTGGTAAATGCTCCCTGCTGATTAGTTGCAACAGGTAACAGCACCGGGGCAAAGTCAGTGCCTGTTTTTATAGAATATAAACAGAGGTTGGGTCACACCAGGGTGCAATGGGCAAAGTGTAATTAAGGCTGCTGTTTCACCCGCAGTACAGAGGAATTGTACCTACAGTCTGACACTACAGTCTGACACTACAGTCTGACACTACAGTTGGGACCGATGTGGCAAAACAGACACCATTGTGCTTTGGACACAGATGTAAATTGAACAGCTCTGCTAATACATTATTTCTATTGTTTCCAGTCTCCAAACAAGCCCACCATTCCCCAGGATAAAATCCGACCTCTGACAAGTCTGGATCACCCACAAAGCCCCTTCTATGACCCAGAGGGTGGGCCAATCATACCTGTAGCGCGAGTCGTGATTGAAAGGATTGCCAGAAAGGTAACTTACATTAATACACCAATTTATTATCTATCTATCTATCTATTTATAACCTATATATTATCTATCTATAATCTATCTATCTGTTATTCTATCTATCTATCTATCTATCTATCTATAGGGATGTAGCGAACTGTTCGCCCGCGAACTAGTTCGCGCGAACTTCGACCGTTCGCGTCCGCCGAATGTTCGCGAACGTTCGGGAACGTTCGCATTTTGAGTTCGCGTTCGATTCGAATACAAGTCGTTCGACCATTCGACCATTCGAATTCCTTTGACCGCTAAAAATCGAACGATTTCCATTCGTTCGAACGATTGTAAGCATTCGATCGAATGAAAAGCATTCGATCGAATGGCTTCGATCGTTCGATTCGAATGAAAATCCTTCGATCGAACGATTAAAATCCTTCGATCGTTCGAATCGAACGATTTTAGCGGGTGTTCGAAGTTCGCAAACTGTTCGCGAACGGTCGCATTTTTTGCCGGTGTTCGCGAACACCAAATCGGCAGTTGGCTACATCCCTATCTATCTATCTATCTATCTATCTACAGTATCTATCTATCTATCTATTTATAACCTATATATTATCTATCTTTCTATCTATCAATCATCATCTATTATTTATCCATCATAAATCAAGCAATCAATCTATCATCTATCTATCTATCTATCTATTTCTCTGTATATCTATCTATCATCTATCTATCTATCTATTTCTCTATCTATCTATCTATCTATCTATCTATCTATCTATTTCTCTGTATATCTATCTATCTATCTATCTATCTATTTATAATCTATCTATACATTATCTACCTATCTTTCTATCTATCAATAATCATCTATTATTTATCCATCAAGCAATCAATCTATTATCTAACTATCTATCTATCTATCTATCTATCTATCTATCTATCATCTATCTATTTCTCTGTATATCTATCTATCTATCTATCTATCTATCTATCTATCTATCTATTTATAATCTATCTATACATTATCTATCTATCTTTCTATCTATCAATCATCATCTATTATTTATCCATCATAAATCAAGCAATCAATCTATTATCTAACTATCTATCTATCTATCTATCTATCTATCTATCTATCTATCTATCTATCTATCTATCATCTATCTATTTCTCTGTATATCTATCTATCTATCTATCTATCTATCTATCTATCATTTATCCATCATCAATCAGTCTACTTATCTATATACCCATCTATCTGTCTGTCTATTTTCTATCTATAATCTATCTATCTATCTATCTATCTATCTATCTATCTATCTATCTATCTATCTATCTATCATCTATCTATCTATCTATCTATCATTTGTCTAGTATTTATCCACAATCAATCAATATATCTATTTATCTGTTTTATATGTGTCTATCACATTAGCACAAACCTTACTGATCTGATGAACAAGTTCAACTCAATGGAAAAAAAACATAGCGGCTGCAGTTAATCATTCCTTATGTTCAGACATGAATTACAAGAGCTAATAAAGCTCACCAGTCGTTAGTTAACATTACATGAAATATACCAGCCTGTCAGGCTAATTAGTGACACGACTGCTCAGAAATTCAATTCTCTCCTGCTGCGGCACATTTTATTGATCCTCCATGAAATGCTTTTTTTGCTCTCAGGGAGAACAGTGCAATATTGTGCCCGACAACGTGGATGACATAGTTGCGGATCTGGTAACGGAAGAGAAGGAAGAAGGTAAGTGTCCGGCTGTGAGCCTGAGGTATGTTGGGAGGAGAGGGAGGAAACAGCGGCTTTGTCACAATAAGATTTAAAGAGAAAGGTAGATTATAGGCAGGTTTTGATATATCAGCTATTTCCAAATGAGGAAATCAGTCTCTGATATAACCAGGGACCGGGGTGTGATTATAGATGGAGCAGACCCTGCTTCTATTGTTACACTTCTGCCAAACCCACAACCTCAGAAAGACCAAACTCATGGGGCAGACTTAGTATGTTAATGACTGGCTAATTCTAAGCAACCTTTCACTTGGCCTTGATTTTTTTCTTTTTTTATACTTTTTTTTGAATTATTACTCTTTCCAGCTTTCAAATGGGGGTCACTGACCCCATCTGGAATCAAATGCTCTGTAAGGCAACATATTTATTGTTTTTGTTGCGTTTTATTACTCATCTTTCTATACAGGCCTCTCCTATTCATATTACAGTCATTATTTATTCAAATCAGTGCATGGTTGCTAGGGTAATTTGGACTCTAGCAACCAGATGACTGAAATTAAAACTGGAGAGCTGCTGAATAAAAAGCTAAATAACTCAAAAGACACAAATTATAAAAAATCATATCCAATTGGAATTGTCTCAGAATATCACTCTCTATATCATACTAAAATTGAATTTAAATTTCAACAATTTGAAGGGGATGTTCACCTTCAAGTTAACTTTTAGTATAATATAGAATGGCCAATTCTAAGCAACTTCATTTACTTTTTTTTATAGTTTTTGAATAATGTGCCTTCTTCTTCTTCTGACTTTTTCCAGCTTTCAAATAGGGGTCACTGACCCCATCTAAAAACAAATGCTCTGTAAGGCTACAAATGTATTGTTATTGCTACTTTTTATTACTTATTTTTCTATTCAGGCCTCTCCTATTCACATTCCAGTCTCTTATTCAATTCAATACATGGTTGCTAGGGGAATTTGGACCATAGCAACCAGATTGCTGACATTACAAAATGGAGAGCTGCTGAATAAAAAGCTAAATAACTCAAAAACCACAAATAATAAAAAGATTAAAGCCAATTGCAAATTATCTCAGAATATCACTTTCTACATCTTACTAAAAGTTAATTTAACATTGAACAACCCCTTTAATCCACCAAGATAGGTTATGCAGGCACTGCACGTGGACATTAACAGCAGTGGGGGGAAATACTGCAATTTATAGGCTGCGGAGTTGCAATTGCAATGAAATATTCATGCCTCGTGTGCTCCATCTGTAGTCAGAATCATGTTGGAACTATAACATCCTCTTCCTGCAGTCTGAATATGCCGTTATTTTCCCATCCTAAAGCTCTTTATTTTCTCCAGCAATGGCTCTACAGAAATGTTACATTTACCTGTCATTTGCTGCCCTCGAGTGGTCATAATGTAGAACTGAAGTTACTAGGACTTATCATTTTGAGAAGCCCGAGCTGCTCCTTATCTAAAGCATGACAGGCTGCGGCTGGGGGAAGGATGAGCTGGCAGTAATTCCATGGTTCCCACCACAGGCTTGGGCACAAAGTCATTTTGACATTGATCGCTGGAAATGACGAGTATGTATAGTTGTGATTATTAATATTTTTGCTTTCAGATGACACCCCGGAGACCTGCATCTATTCCAACTGGTCCCCCTGGTCAGCGTGCAGCTCGGCCACCTGTGACAAGGGCAAGCGCATGAGGCAGCGCATGTTAAAGGCTCAGTTAGATCTCAGTGTTCCCTGCCCAGACACTCAGGACTTTGAACCCTGCATGGGGCCCGGCTGCAGTGATGATGGTACGGTTCAGTTTTTGGTTAGACATGTTGCATTGAAGTATGTCGTGTGATCATTGTGGTGATGCACCTGATCTGTCAATGTGGCCACAAAACTTGATCTGATGAAACATCGCAATGTAATAGTGCAAGAGTATTTGGTGCACCAAATCAGGTCCGGACTGAGAATTAAAATAGGCCCTGGCATTTCAGGTACACAGAGGCCCAATCAGCCCTCACACAGCACCTACCAGCCCACTTAATAGTGATTTTCTATGGCACCTTATAGCAGCCTCACTTTCATTTGCCAGAACCCACAGATTGCCAGTCAGGGCCTGCACCGAATCCAGGATTCAGTTCGGGATTCGGCCAGGATTAAGCCTTTTTCAGCAGGATTCAGATTTTGGCCGAATCCTTCTCCCCAGCTGAAGCAAATCCAGACCCTAATTTGCATAAGCAAATTAGGGACGGGAGGGAAATCACGTGACTTTTTTCCCCACAAAACAAGGTAGTAAAAATGTTTTCCCCTTCCCACACCTAATTTGCATATGCAAATTAGGATTCGGGGGTTCGGTATTTCGAAAAGGATTCGGCCAATCCAAAATAGTGGATTCGGTGCATCCTTCGTTTTTGGCATCAAAAACAACAATCAATTGGTGCAAGTAGGATCTATTATAGGTGCAACACAACTGATCGCTTAGCCTAACCTTGGCACCCTTTCCTGCAAAGCAACCGCAAACCAGCTTAGAATCATATTCACTGTGTGTTTCAGAAGCCTCTACCTGCATGATGTCCGAATGGATCGCCTGGTCGTCGTGCAGCGCCTCCTGCGGGATGGGAATGAGGTCGAGGGAGAGATACGTCAAGCAGTTCCCAGAAGACGGCTCCATGTGTAAAGTCCCAACAGAAGAGACTGAGAAATGCGTTGTCAATGAGGAGTGTGGTAGGTTCCTCGTCCCAAAAGAGCCCTATCAGCAAAAAGTCTGTTTAGTTGTATTTGTGCCTGAAAACTATGTGATGATTAGGGATGTAGCGAACGTCGGAAAAAAAGTTCGCGAACATATTCGCGAACTTGCGCAAAAATGCGAGCGGTTCGCGAACGGTTCGCGAACCCCATAGACTTCAATGGGAAGGCGAACTTTAACATCTAGAAAAGACATTTCTGGCCAGAAAAATGATTTTAAAGTTGTTTAAAGGGTGCAACGACCTGGACAGTGGCATGCCAGAGGGGGATCAAGGGCAAAAATGTATCTGAAAAATCTGCCTGTGTGTGCTTGGAAGAGATAGTGTAGGGGGAGAGCTGTTAGTGATTTCAGGGACAGATGATAGTAAGCTTGCTGGCTAGTAATCTGCTTGATACTGCTCTGTATTGGAGGGACAGAAGTCTGCAGGGATTTGAGGGACATTTTAGCTTAGGTAGCTTTGCTGGCTAGTAATCTACTGTTCTCTTTAAACAACTGCCATACGTTGACCTTGTAGGCATTGTTTGCCCAGTTTTTTTGGACGCAGCCACTGAAGCACAGTTGCCAGAAAAAATATGCCATATAAATGCTGAAAATAGTAATTTTTCGCCATACGTTGACCTTGTAGACATTGTTTGCCCAGTTTTTTTGGACGCAGCCACTGAAGCACAGTTGCCAGAAAAATTATGCCATATAAATGCTGAAAATATAAATTTTTTTGGTTGCAGCCACTGAAGCACAGAGGCCAGAAAAATTATGCCATATAAATGCAGAAAATATGCATTTTTTTGGTCGCAGCCACTGAAGCACAGTTGCCAGAATAATTATGCCATATAAATGCTGAAAATATAAATTTTTTTGGTTGCAGCCACTGAAGCACAGAGGCCAGAAAAATTATGCCATATAAATGCAGAAAATATGCATTTTTTTGGTCGCAGCCACTGAAGCACAGTTGCCAGAAAAAATATGCCATATAAATGCTGAAAATAGTCATTTTTTGCCATATACGTTGAGTCAACGTATGGCAAAAAATTACTATTTTCAGCATTTATATGGCATATTTTTTCTGGCCTCTGTGCTTCAGTGGCTGCGGCCAAAAAAACTGGGCAAACAATGCCTACAAGGTCAACGTATACACTACTACAGCGGTGGATACGGATTACGTAAAATATATGAATGCTGCTTGAAAAAAAGTAACTCAAGTGGTTTTTCTAGAGACGATAATATTATCAATATTTAGACAAAATGTGAACAAGCTCACACAGCTCGATGGCGGGTTGAAGAAAACACTGTGCAAATAATGCCTACAAGGCCAACGTATACACTACTACAGCGGTGGATACGGATTACGTAAAATATATGAATGCTGCTTGAAAAAAGTGACTCCGGTGTTTTTTCTGGAGACGGTAATATTATGGATATTTAGACAGAATGGGAACAAGGTCACACAGCTCGATGGCGGGTTGAAGAAAACAGTGTGCAAATAATGCCTACAAGGCCAACGTATACACTACTACAGCGGTGGATACGGATTACGTAAAATATATTATGGCTGCTTGAAAAAAGTGACTCCGGTGTTTTTTCTGGAGACGGTAATATTATGGATATTTAGACAGAATGTGAACAAGGTCACACAGCTCGATGGCGGGTTGAAGAAAACAGTGTGCAAATAATGCCTACAGGGCAAATAATGCCTAAAAGGTCAACTTATACACTACTACAGCGGTAGTAAAATAAAAAAAAGTAAAATAAAAAAAAAAAGAATATTAAAAAAAAAAAATTAAAGTTGGTGCTGCTGAACTACTAGGAGCAGCAGATTAGCACACCAGTCCCACTCCCCAACACTGCTAGACTAATAGCACTGGGCTCTTATAGTAGTAGTAGTAGTAGTAGTAGTAAAACAACAAAAAAATAAATAAAAGCAGTCCTTACAAGGACTACTGTTATTGCAGCAGTCAGCAGATGAGATCAGAAGCAGGACAGCTGCCCACTGCAGCTACATACAGAGCACTGCAGTAGAAGGTAGATTACTAGCCAGCAAAGCTACCTAAGCTTAAATGTCCCTCAAACCCCTGCAGACTTCTGTCCCTCCAATAACAGAGCAGTATCAAAACGATTACTAGCCAGCAAACTTTCAACTGTCCCTGAAATCACTAACAGGCAGCAGCTCTCTCCCTACACTATCTCTTCAGCACACACAGGCAGAGTGAAAAAACGCTGCAGGGCTTCGGTTTTTATAGGGAAGGGGAGTGGTCCAGGGGAGAGCTTCCTGATTGGCTGCCATGTACCTGCTGGTCTGGGGTGAGAGGGCAAAAAAAAGCGCCAACAATGGCGAACCCAAAATGGCGAACGTCGCGCGACGTTCGCGAACTTCCGGCGAGCGCGAACACCCGATGTTCGCGCGAACAAGTTCGCCGGCGAACAGTTCGCGACATCTCTAGTGATGATAGAAAGAAAGGATAATTTGGAGGAAATGGCATTTAACTCGTAGATTGGCAGCTCTATCTTGCTTTATGCCTGAGATTCTAGCTATCTGTATAACAGAGCATTCTGTCATATTTTTAGAGTCCTGCAAATAGATTACTTACCGTGAAACCATAAGTGAAGTCACTCCGGAACCTAGCTGATCCCCATCGTAAGCAGCAGTCATGTCCTGCTTTACGGTTGAGATTCTAGCTATCTGTATAACAGATAGTGATGGGCGAATTTATTCGCCAGGCGTGAATTCGCGACAAATTTGCACGATTCGCCACCGGCGAATAAATTAGCTAAACGGCCACGGAAATTTGCCGGCGTCAAAAAGAAATGGATGCCGGAGTTTTTTGGACGCTGGCGCATATACGCCAAAGAAATGGATGACGTTTTGTGAATTTTTTGCCATTTTGCGAATTTTGCAGGAAATTCGCAAATTTTTCAGCGAAGCAAAACGGCGCAAATTCGACCTATCACTAATAACAGAGCGTTCTATCCCAGTGGCTGCACAGATCCTATCTGATCCCCATTGTAAGCAGCGGTCCTGCTCTGCTTTACGGCTGAGATTCTGGCTATCTGTATAAGAGAGCATTCTGTTATATTGTTGCAAATATGACAGAAATAGATACTTACTGTGAAACCATAAGTGAAGTCACTCCGGAGCCTGCTCAGACATGTAAGGGGAAAAAATTGCCAGATCCCTAGGGGTAAAGGGAAGGGGATCAGTCCTGCACCTTAGCTGGGTACCGAGGTGGGTTACCTGCAGACCACCCACATGGTCAGGGAGTCGAGGACTTTTTGCCCAAAACCCGACCATTTTGTGGGGATTCTGCAGGTACCCAAACAGATGTAGGACCCCACATCAGTGATATGCCGGCTGGGACGAAACCCACGGAGGACCTGGGATTTTCCAGATAAGGGATTTTTTCATAATTTGGATCTTTATACCTTAAGTCTACTAAAAAATAATTAAAACATTGAATAAACCCAATAGGCTGATTTTGCTTCCAATAAGGATTAATTATATCTTAGTTGAGATCAAGTACAAGCTACTGTTTTATTATTACACATAAAAAGGAAATCATTTTTAAAAATCAGAATTTCCCGTAATTCGAAGGGGGGGGGGAGGGCAGGGCAGGTGCAAGTCTATTTATTGACAGGCCGGAAGCCGGCAGTGTCAGCTCTTGGGTGGGATGAGCAAAGGGGAGAAACCTGAAATTAATCAATTCGGGCTTTTAGAGGTCTTCTAATTTTTTTTAGGAATTATTAAAAAAACTCACATTTTTAAAGGTGTTCCAGGTATTTGTATATATTTTTTTGATCATTCAGTACTTTTTTCATTCTTGGTTTTTTTTTAGTTTGGATCTTTTAATAAAATTCACGACATTCGTGGTTTTAGAGAAAGTGGGTTTAGTCGTGGTTTCAAAAACCATTAGAATGCGACTTTTGATAAATCGGCCTCCGCGTGTTAATGGTGGTACTTATTCTGCCTCCAGTGCTTTGTAGTAAGAAAGTCCTTCAGCAGGAGATTGCTCACCAGCCTTCAGGTCTTATATTTGTACTTTTATTTTCACAGTTAAAGGATTGGAACTATGTTTTGGTTTATATGCTGCATGATGAGACTGACATTTTTCTTCAATGTCATCCTAGAGCCAAGCAGCTGCATAGTGACGGAATGGGCAGATTGGGAGGAGTGCAGTGCCACCTGCGGGATGGGTATGAAGAAGCGGCACAGGATGATAAAGATGACTCCAGCAGATGGATCAATGTGCAAAGCCGACACAACGGAGGTTGAGAAATGCATGATGCCCGAGTGTCGTAAGTCTTCTCCCTTCCCTTTCTTCTCAGAACCCACTCACATAGGTTCGGAAACATTTTTGGGACCAAAAATTTTGAGAGTATATACAGAAACAAACAAATGGAGCAGACTTGATTTAGCATTGACCCTTCATTTACAGGGAACGTAAAGTCTAAACTAGAACAAGGCTAGAAATGCTGTATTTTGTATACTAAACATAAACATGAACTTACTGCATGATAAGACTAATCAAACAAATGATTTATGCTTTCAAAGTTGGCCACAGGGGGTCACCATCTTGTAACTTTGTTATACATCTTTGCAAGACCAAGACTGTGCACATGCTCAGTGTGGTCTGGGCTGCTTAGGGATCGTCATAAATGATCAAAGCAGCACAAGTCAAATAATATCTGCCAGAAGCCGATACAGCAAGACTGATTAATAATCAGAATATACAGACTGCACTGGGTCCTGTGTTGTCATGTAATCTAATGTGGATTTTATAGTTTTTGTATTGTTTAATACAAACGTTCTCCAACTCTGCAGAACCAGTGGCTGCGGCAAAATAATCCTCCAAATAGAATCCCAGTTTATCTGTTTAAATCTGGCTCCATGATCTTTGTCCCTGTAGCTGGAGTTGGAAACAGTAAAGGGGATGTAAAGGCAAAAATAAAATCCAATACAAATCTCTACACAGTCGCCGACTGCTCTACAGGGAAACAAACAAAGCTGCTTGAGTTCTGCATGGCTGGGAAGTAAGGTGGGGGCTCCCCCTACTGTTCATAAGTATGATTGTTTCCCTGCAGAGCAGTTAGGGACCGTCTGACAATTCCTATCCACAGCAGTAAATGAAGGGAGAATTTCACTGCATACAGTCAGGTTTCTTATAAAACTGTACACATTTTTTAATTAAAGTGTATTGGAGATAGGTTTCTTTTTCATCAAAGAAAGTAAAGATTGGATTTAATTTTTTCACCTTTGCATGCCCTTTAAATAAAACTCACCTCATTCATAGAAGGGAATGCCTTCACAGTGTTCCACAGTGATGTTTGTGATGTCCAATCAGAATTTGCTCCATCTCTATGTGATGTTACCATTCATGCATGGGGGTGGAACATTTTGTTGAAGGGTCACAACCGATCTTTGGGCCTTCAGCTTGGTTGCCCTGTTATAGATAAAGGATCATTCTTATTAAGGTGTTGCAATCAATAGTTCACCTTTATGGTATGATGACATAATATGCAATACATTTTCTTCATCTATTTGTATATTTTTTATTATTTGCTTTGGTTATTCTGCCATGCTCTAACATAAATCTACTTGATGTTGGGTTCAGCCACCACCAGTAATCAAATTTGATTTTTCCACCAGACGAGGACCATAACAATGTATTCATCTGGTCCTCATGAAGCCAGTAGGCCTCTCTGTATGATCAGATTGGCCAATGATCAGTTTAGCTCAATGTGCCCCTAACTACACCCAGTTCCACCTCACCAAATCAGCTTAAAGAAGATAGATGCCTATTGGATAGTAAAGTCTGTAATCCAACACTTGAAGGTGCGGTGTCCTGAATGTCGAAATATCCTTTTTTTTGCTTGGTTTCAAAAAGTCATTAATATTAAGAATGTCTACTGTACATCTGGGCAGTAGCCATTGGGAGTTGGCTTTGAGAAGATTAATGAAAGTGCCAGGTAGGTTCAGATCGTGGCTTCCCCATTGGTTACTGAATTGGCACATCATACCCCATTTATATCTACATTATTACACCTGACTGGTGTGCCCCAATTCATACGTTCCCCAAGAATATGGTGTATGTGCCATGCAATTAAAATGTATAATGTGAAAGAATTTTGCAGTAGGATAATAAACCTCAATATAAGAACTCTGCAAAGTACAGTACATTTTCCTTGGACCAATGAAACGCTTTTCCAAACTTCTGCTGTACTCTAATGAGCCCCAGAGGAGCCTCTGCTGAGGAGCTTCTATTCTGTACTCCCTGAAAGCTTTTCACTCACAAATGTGCTCTCTCTGTGGGTTATTGTCATCTCTCTTTACATGTGCCGTAATGATGCATAGATCATTGGCTGTCCTCTCTGGGCTCCTTTCACAGAGATAATGCAAAAGCCAAACAGTCTGGTAATCTCAGAGTGATTTATCACAAATTTCCTGCGCCCGTCTAAAGCTACAATTTATTGTCATTACATAGTTACGGATATGCACCGAGGAACCCATCCAGAGCAGATAGTTTCCAGAATACAGTAGCCATTTGAGTTAATGATTCAAACCAGGCTACAGGCTGAGAAGAAGGCACCAAACTTTTAATTTGGAAAGTTTTATTGTAATGATCTTCAGCAAATCAGTTAACCCTCCTTTTATCTCAGAAGCTTCAGCAGTTCTACCATCATGATTCCCTCTACAATATATTATGGAACTAATCCAAGATACACATATTATTTTGGAAATCTGGCACAGTATGTCAATTTGAAAGACAGATAATAAAAAGTAAGTCCAAATATTAATAGTTGACTTAGAGTCTTCTCATATGATATGTTATATAGGGATGTAGCGAACGTCGGAAAAAAAGTTCGCGAACATATTCGCGAACTTGCGCAAAAACGCGAGCGGTTCGCGAACGGTTCGCGAACCCCATAGACTTCAATGGGAAGGCGAACTTTAACATCTAGAAAAGACATTTCTGGCCAGAAAAATGATTTTAAAGTTGTTTAAAGGGTGCAACGACCTGGACAGTGGCATGCCAGAGGGGGATCAAGGGCAAAAATGTATCTGAAAAATCTGCCTGTGTGTGCTTGGAAGAGATAGTGTAGGGGGAGAGCTGTTAGTGATTTCAGGGACAGATGATAGTAAGTTTGCTGGCTAGTAATCTGCTTGATACTGCTCTGTATTGGAGGGACAGAAGTCTGCAGGGATTTGAGGGACATTTTAGCTTAGGTAGCTTTGCTGGCTAGTAATCTACTGTTCTCTTTAAACAACTGCCATACGTTGACCTTGTAGGCATTGTTTGCCCAGTTTTTTTGGACGCAGCCACTGAAGCACAGTTGCCAGAAAAAATATGCCATATAAATGCTGAAAATAGTCATTTTTCGCCATACGTTGACCTTGTAGACATTGTTTGCCCAGTTTTTTTGGACGCAGCCACTGAAGCACAGTTGCCAGAAAAAATATGCCATATAAATGCTGAAAATAGTCATTTTTTGCCATACGTTGACCTTGTAGGCATTGTTTGCCCAGCTTTTTTGGTCGCAGCCACTGAAGCACAGTTGCCAGAAAAAATATGCCATATAAATGCTGAAAATAGTAATTTTTTGCAGATTAGCACACCAGTCCCACTCCCCAACACTGCTAGACTAATAGCACTGGGCTCTTATAGTAGTAGTAGTAGTAGTAGTAGTAAAACAACAAAAAAATAAATAAAAGCAGTCCTTACAAGGACTACTGTTATTGCAGCAGTCAGCAGATGAGATCAGAAGCAGGACAGCTGCCCACTGCAGCTACATACAGAGCACTGCAGTAGAAGGTAGATTACTAGCCAGCAAAGCTACCTAAGCTAAAATGTCCCTCAAACCCCTGCAGACTTCTGTCCCTCCAATAACAGAGCAGTATCAAAACGATTACTAGCCAGCAAACTTTCAACTGTCCCTGAAATCACTAACAGGCAGCAGCTCTCTCCCTACACTATCTCTTCAGCACACACAGGCAGAGTGAAAAAACGCTGCAGGGCTTCGGTTTTTATAGGGAAGGGGAGTGGTCCAGGGGAGAGCTTCCTGATTGGCTGCCATGTACCTGCTGGTCTGGGGTGAGAGGGCAAAAAAAAGCGCCAACAATGGCGAACCCAAAATGGCGAACGTCGCGCGACGTTCGCGAACTTCCGGCGAGCGCGAACACCCGATGTTCGCGCGAACAAGTTCGCCGGCGAACAGTTCGCGACATCTCTAATGTTATATTGGGATGTCCACTATATGGCCAAAGGTTCTCGATGCATCTATAGCTGAATCTACCTGGACGCGTCCTCAGTTTTTGACATGTTTCGGCTAGCATGCCCATTGACATGCTAGTCAAAAAAATGAATCGCCTATAGACTTCCCTGCACTTTGAGAGAGAGAGAGAGAGAGAGATTATAGATAGATAGATAGATAGATAGATACTATTAGTACTATTTTTCTTCTTCTCACTCAACCTCTAATCTCCTAGTCTCTTATCTTTAAATACTAATACTATAATATTATAATCTATTATTCCATCTATTTAGCCTCTTTGTTCTCATTGAAATAAGGAATGGCTATGAAATAGGTCAAATTTTTAGAAGCCCACCATCTTTGGGCCCACCAGGAATCCTGGTATCCTGGTGGGCCAGTCCGACACTGCATTTAAAGAAAACCATAAAATGGCATTTATAATGATTCTGTGCTTTCTATTTTGAGTGAGTTTGGGGAATATTGATAATACCCCAATGAAGAGAATGAGGTCTGAACAGATTACGTTTGCTGAGATGGATGAACTTCCAACACAGTGAACATCTATGAATGGACTGGAACGCCAACTACAAGCCATTGTCCACTTTCACTAACGCTCTTGTGGCTGAATGGAAGCAAATCCAACCAACAATGTTCCAAAGCCAACTAATAAAATATCAGAAGCAGGAGACCCAATTTTCCTACTTCTTCTTGTTTTGAGTGGTTTACATTGATACATTGATTGTACAAAACAGATTTGCTGGTGTAATAACGTCAACAAGAGGCAAGAATAGTTGTTTATCTATCTTATATTTGTGTTGTCCACAGACACCATCCCGTGCGTGCTGTCCCCTTGGTCTGACTGGAGCGACTGCAGCGTTACTTGTGGCAAAGGCACCAGAACCAGACAGAGAATGTTGAAGTCCCCGGCTGAACTTGGAGATTGCAATGAGGAACTGAAACAAGTGGAGAAGTGCATGCTTCCTGAATGCCGTATGTACAGTGGTTGGGGGGGGGGATTTTTTATGAAATTTAGTGCAGAATGGCCTAACTCCTGTCATCACTAGAGGAAGAGTATAATCCTCATGTCTCTCTACTCCAGGGATTATTCTACAGGCATTCACTGGGGTGGTTTGACATCCATTAATAAAATACAAAGCCCATTATGGGGCATCTAATACAAGCCCAGAGAAACCAATATTTACTGTCTTTCACAGGGATGTGCATAGCATGACACCGATATAGTAATACAAGCTCAAAAGAAGAAGCAATTGGATGGCTTCTATGCTTCTCTCTTCCCTTCATTTATGGTTCTCCTTCTCCCCGTCTGACACTCCCTACTTGAACAAGGTGGTTCAATTCCCTTCATTCCTGACACCCCCTCTCTGCTGTTTTTTTACTGCCCCTTGGCTGTCAAGGACTACTGTAAATATGGAGATATAACAGCCCCTTCTTCCTGTCCCCATTATATAGACACAAAAACACTTCCTTTATGGTTCTAGTCAACTTTTCTCCTGTCTGGCACTCCCGACTTTAACAAAGTGGTTTCATTCCTTTCATTCCTGAAGCCCCCCATCCCTGCTGCTTTCTTCCTGCCCCTTGGCTGTCAAGGTGTAAATTGGGGTTTATCAATTGTGGAGTGCTCAAACCCTTAATTTCACACCAGAAAAGGGTGTCAGGTGCTCAAACTGGATGACCTTTGCCTGCCCCTCAGGTCCTGCATTCCATGTGAAATGAAACCAGTAGCACTCTGATAATAGTGAGAAATGAATCCGTCGTTTAATTGGCCCATGTGCATACAAATTAAGGGCAACGTTTCAGGCTCCACTGAGTCCTTTATCAAGCTTCAGGTCTAATTCAGGACTAAATTGGGAGACATAACGGCCCTTTCATCCTGCCCCCTTTGTCTGGCACTAACTACTTGGACAAGGTGGTTCAATTGCCTTCATTCATGGCACCCCTTCTCTGTTGCTTGTCCCCTGCCCCTTGGCTGTCAAGCACTAAATGGGGAGATATAATGGCCTCTTCTCCCCTACCACCCACTATAGACGCAAATACACTCATTGAGGAAGACAAGACAACAGCCATATTAGACTTAAGTGACCATTATCTGATTACACTACAGTATATACCAACTATGGATGTACCAAATCCAGGATTAGGTTCAGGATTCGGCAGAATCCTTGTGCCTGGCAAAACCAAACCCGAATCCTAATTTGCATATGAAAATTAGGGGTATGAATGGAAATCACGTGACTTTACTTCATAAATAGTGATGGGTGAATTTGCACCGTTTAGTTTCAGCGAAAAATTTGTGAAACGGTGCCGGCGTCTCATTTTTGACGCCGGCGTCCATTTTTTTGGACAGCGGCGCATATTCGCCATCGAATTTTCGCGCCCGTTTCACAATTTTATTCGCTGGGGGCGAATCGCACAAATTCGCCGTGAATTTGCGCCTGGAGAATACATTCGCCCATCACTATTCACAAAACAAGGAAGTAAAAAATGTTTGTCCCACTTTTTCCTTTCCCAACCCTAATTTGCATCTTCATATGCAAATTAGGATTAATTTTGGTATACAATGAATCTTTCACAAAGGATTCTGGGATTCTGCCGAATCCCAAGTAGTTGATTCTGTGCATCCCTAATACCAAAAAGCATGACATACCACCTAATGATCCAAGCCATAGCTAGGCTAATGGAAGTCAACCAATATGCTCCATTATATTTTATGTTTCTTTTCTTTTAGCTATA
Source organism: Xenopus laevis (assembly GCF_017654675.1). NCBI lineage: Eukaryota > Metazoa > Chordata > Amphibia > Anura > Pipidae > Xenopus > Xenopus laevis. The sequence goes on along the minus strand of NC_054377.1, from coordinate 12,614,570 downwards.
AGCTGTGAATTAACTGAGTGGTCTTACTGGTCTGAGTGTAATAAGTCATGCGGAAAGGGTCACATGATTCGTACCCGAATGATTACAATGGAGCCACAGTTCGGAGGTGGCGTCTGTCCAGAAACCGTGCAACGCAAAAAATGCAGATTACGTAAATGTCAAAAAAGTTCCGGGACTGAACGAAGGCGTTTAAAGGATGCCCGAGAGAAGAGAAGGAGTGAAAAAATAAAGGAAGATTCCGATGGAGAACAATACCCTGGTATGTAAGAAAGAACGGCTAAACTGAAACGTATCAGCTCTGTCAGAACATTAGGATTCATGACTGTAGCACCAGACAGTTCTTGCTCAATTGTTCCCAACTAATTTGTATCCATAGAAACAATACAGACGATGCCAGTGGTAAAAAGCACCTTTTCAAAAAGTTGAACACGGTTCGGTTTTTGCGTTGGCGTCCCTCTCAGCTTCCATTGTTGTGCTGTGACATGGGAGTACACCTAGATAAAAGATTTTAATGACAAATGTAGGCGTATCAAACGGGAGCTGAGACTAGTTCAAATCATTTAAACCTTTCAGAAAATTGTGTTATTTTACATTTATACATATATATACGGTTATAGCTCAAGTGAGATCACTTCTTGGCACAAAGTATCAGGAAATGAAAATAACGTTTCAATCTAAGTTTTGTTCTTCTCTTGGTGCTTACTGTGCAGTACCTTTATTTATTACAGAGAATCGACCCAAACCCAATACCTTTTTTTTACTTTGATTGAAGTCTAAAGTTACAGGGAGAGGAGTCTGCTTAGATGTTAAGTGATCAGTCTTTGATGTGGGATCTCATGTTGGAGACCCTGGCTGGTTCCATTCTCTGTGGCAACACCTTGTGACCCTGGGCATCACTTAAAGGACCAGTAATAGTAATGGGCGAATTTCTCCTGGTGAAAAATTTGCGAAACTCGAAAATTGACGCCCACGTCAATTTTGATGCCAGCATTAAAGTCAATGGGTGTCCAAATAGTGTTGACGCGCAACGGTTTTGACGCGATTCGCCCATCACTAATAAGTAACAAGTTTTTTTTAAAGAATTCGTTAGAATACATTAAAAAAAACACCAAAACAAATTAAACTTTCAAGTCTTTATTAAGAAATAACTAAAAATTCCGCTTGCGCTCCTCTTCAGAAAAGGCAACACAGCGCCGATCCATCGTGCGTTGCTCGATTACTCCTCCCTGACTATCTCCTATAAGGAAGGCAAGGAGGAGAAATCGAGTGCCGTACGATGGATCGCCTGATCGCTTTCTGAAGAGGAGCGCAAGCGTAGTTTCGGTAAGACTTAGCGATTTGAAAGTTTAATTTGTCTTAGTGGTTTTTTTCCATGTATTCTAACGAAATTTTAAATTTTTTTTTTGATGTTACTGTTCCTTTAAAGGAGAATTCAGCCCCAACATTAAAAAAAACCCTACCCACCTACCCTACAAAGACCCCCCTCCCTCCTCCCCCCAAATGAAGTGTTACTCCGGGCAAATGCCCTCTTTACACTTTACTTTTACTTACCCTTCGGTGCAGATTCAGTCATTGGAGTTACGGGCACCATCTTCAGCCGCTTCGGTAAATCTTCTTAATGAGACCGGCGCATAAAATTGCTTCAACTGCGCATGCAACGATATGCCGGTCTCATTCCGAAGATTTCCAAAGAGCTGTAGATGGCACCCGTGAACTCTGATGCCTAAATCTGCACCGAGGGGTAAGTAAAACGTTAGTGGCATTTGCCCGGGTAACAATTAGGCTGGGGGGGAAAGGGAGGGGGATCTATGTAGAGTAGGGTATTCTCCTTTAAGGTGGACACACAAGGTCCCCTCTCCAACCAGAGAGTGGATAAGGCCATACATAGTATGGCACCTTTCTTTTATTCTAATCCTTTGGGCAAAGCACACAGATGGTGAATTTTTATCTCCTGTTGGCCTGCCATACTTTGATGGCTGCCTTGATCCTTGTAAAGCACTTTAAGTTTCTTGGAAGCTCAATGCAAACATATGTATCTTATATTTCAGCCTAGTACAAATGAAGCCATCTGGATTTCACGTTTTGTTGCGTTTTATTTGGTTTCATTTTGTTAGTGCTACGTCCAGCCTCTAGATGGTGCTAGTTTTCATCAGAAAAAAATGTATTGAAAAAAAATGCACTCTATCACCATCTAGAGGCAGGATTTAGCTCTAAAAAAAATGGTGTCTGGACAAGGTGCAACAAAATGTGAAATCCTGATGGAATCATCTGTATATGGGACACCAAGTAGCCATCTTCATCGTGGGGGTAAAAGAGAGGACATACAGAATAAGTTTAGAAAGGAACTTGGGGGTAAAAGTATGGTCCATAGCAAGAGTTCATGGGACATTGAATGGTTATCAATTATCTTGGCAAAGCCACACTCGTGGCGAAACGGCTGTTGAGGTGCTGCATGGAATGAGCAGGGATTCCTCTTCTGGAGATTGGTGTTGCGCTAAAGTTGAGGAGACTCAGGCGTATTGGTGACATAGAGCCACTTTGAAAACGGGACAGTGACTACATTGGAGATATGGTTGGTAATATGTTTCCATTCATTGCGGGGGCAGGATATTGCTAAGCCCAGGGCATTTTACTGACTTTTTACCTTATCATTCAAGCAAGGGTCACATATTACCCAGTGATTTGGTGACGACCAAACCTCTAGTCCCCGCCATTTGGATTTGATTGCCGACCCACTCACTTTCTTATTATTGGACACTCTCAAACTTGGTCACCACGCCCATTCAACAATTAACATTATTGGGCCATAGTAGCCACTTACGGATACAAAGGCACGGAGGGTGCCAAATACTTTTGGAATTTTGTATTCATACACAACCTGGGATGGTGCGCTCCACAAACTCTGGGCTTTTTTATTTTATTTGTGTCTGCCAAAAGATTCCACATCTACTTAGGCTGGTTGCCTTCAAATCAATATTGGAATATTTCCCTATAGACCTTTATCTGTGCAGACTTGTTTGATTTTTCTGCCATATATGTAAATGGTGCTTCATGCATCGCTGCTTGTTTTTAAGTTGTTTTTATTGGGGTATCATGGCATGGTGTTGAATATACTGTATATTGCCTTTTTATTTATGGTGATCCTTGTGTGATGTTCAATAATTTATATTCTAGGGCCTATGGGCTGGGGGTTTATGTCCCAATTCTCGAATTTTTCATAGATTTCCAGAATCCTAATAGAACTGTCATGGAGGTAAAGACAATGGTGTCAATCAGGGCCGGACTGGCAATCTGTGGGTTCTGGCAAATGCCAGAGGGGCTGCTATAAGGTCCCATAGAAAGTCATTATTTAGTGGGCTGGTGGGGGCTGTTTGGGCCTCTGTGTGGGCTGATTGGGCCTCTGTGTACTTGAAATGCCAGGGACTATTTTGATTCTCAGTCCGGACCTGGTGTCAATCATCATATAGGATCTCAGAAGTCGACAGATTTGTAGTTGAGGCCATGTCTGCTAACTGCAATAGTCGCTAATAATGCGTTGTCACCCTTCATAGATTTTTCAGACTGTGTTTTCTTTCTTTTTAAAGTATGTAAAATGAAACCATGGACTGCATGGACAGACTGCAGCAAATTCTGCGGGGGTGGAATACAAGAGAGGTTCATGACTGTGAAGAAGCGGTTCAAAAGTTCTCAGTTTACCAGCTGCAAGGACAAGAAGGAGATACGGGCTTGCAATGTCCAACCATGTTAACCGGCCTGAGAAGATGGGATGCACTACAATCGGAAAACGGAAGTCAATCTTTAGTAGATATTTTTTATCATAGAATATATACAGTGCTTTCATTTTGCAACGTACTTTGGCTTACGACTCTTGCAGGAGCAAGAACTATATTTTCTAAATATCCAATGGTGATGACTGACTTTGTCAGGTTAGTTCGATATATCGACGATAACGTTTGCTCCCTTGATCGTTAGCAAGAGAAAAGCAACTCTGGACAAGTAAATGTATCCTCCTTAACACATCTCAAACTTCGGTAGTAATAGCGTCTATAATGATATGCATGGCAGAGAAAATGACCAAATTAAGACAAACCACCCATGCTTGTTATTTTTCAAACGCACATCAATAGACCGGACAGTGGAGTATTCAAGACACTCCCAGCTGTACATCTGCTTTGTTTAAAATAATTCATTTTTTATTTTTATTTTTTAAATAGGCTGAGCATGTGCTTCACAAAATCTTTCCTGTTTGTTGTAAAATGTAAAATCTACTGATATTTACGAGAAATGCCAACGTTTATGGTGTAGCGTGTTTCCACAGCTTGGTATCGCCATATTCTCGGCACAGAAAGATGGACTTGAAATTTCAGATTTTAGCTGTACTGAATGGAAGAGCTTGCACTTTTATTTTCCCAATAAGAAACATACCCCTAAAATTAAGAGCTGGTTCCAAACTGCCAGCTTCCAGACGAAGATGGGAGAAGTCATATGTAACATTGTCAAAAGAAGCACCAATAAGAACAATTTATATATATATATTTTTTAGGCCTTATTAGTTCCTTTACCTAGGCATTCTTGCCGAGTTTCGCCACGGAAATGACGCCCATAGACTCCAATGGGAGAAAAAATATTTTGTGCGTCAAAAAAAATGATGCAAAAAAAATGATGCACGTCTAAAAAATTAAAAAAATTGTCGTCCAGAGAAATAGGTCAAATTCGCCCATCCCTAGCAATGACACATTCATTTGCATTGGTTCACCCAAGTAATTGAGAGCTTGGGAATCCACTCTACATATATGTTGTTTTTGCATTCAAGTTGAAGGGTAAAACATTATGGGGCAGATTTACTTAGCTCGAGTGAAGGAATAGAATAAAAAAAAGTTTGAATTTCGAATGATTTTTTTGGCTACTTCAACTATCGAATAGGCTACTTCGACCTTCGACTACGACTTTGAATCGAACGATTTGAACTAAAAATAGTTCGACCATTCGACCATTTAATAGTCAAAATACTGTCTCTTTAAAAAAAACTTTGACCCCCTACTTCGCCACCCATAGGCTTTCTAATGTTTTTTAGGTCGAAGAAAAATCGTTCGATCGATTAAAATCCTTCGAATCAAACGATCGTACTATTTGCGGTAAATCCTTCGACTTCGATATTCGAAGTCGAAGGATTTACATTCGGCAGTCGAATATTGAGGGTTAATTAACCCTCGATATTCGACCCTATGTATATCTGCCCCTATATGAGCTTGACCTTGGCATTGCTCCGAAACGTTCTTTTTTTAAATCCAAGCTTAATACATGGTAATAATGTTTCTCCCCTGCTCTCGCCGCCATATTTGTTCCTGCATTTATTGAGCTTGGAAATGTCTTACAGTACCACCATCTGCTCAAATATACAGTTAATAGACATTTCAACCATTGCCGAATCTAGTATTTGAAAAAGTACTTTCCAACCGTAGGTTTGTTGTTATTTTATTGACATTAATACATAACTCAGCATTTTGTCTGTTGTTCATATTGGGGCCCATTTACTTAGCTCTAGTGAAGGAATAGAGGAAAAAATACTTCGCATTTCGAATAGTTTTTTTGGCTACTTCGACCATCCAATGGGCTACTTCGACCTTCGACTACGACTTTGAATGTAACGATTCGAACTAAAAATCGTTTGACTATTCGACCATTCGATAGTCGAAGTACTGTCTCTTTAAAGAAAAACTTCGACCCCCTACTTCGCCACCTAAAACCTACCGAAGTCAATGTTAGCCTATGGGGAAGGTCCCCATAGGCTTTGCTATCTTTTTTTGGTCGAAGAAAAATCGTTCGATCGATGGATTAAAATCCTTCGAAATTGAACGATTCAAAGGATTTAATTGTTCGATTGAACGATTTTTCGTTCAATCGTTCGATCGAACGAATTGCGGTAAATCCGTCGACTTCGATATTCGAAGACGAAGGATTTCAATTCGGCAGTCGAATATCGAGGGTTAATTAACCCTCGATATTCGACCTTAAGTAAATTTGCCCCTTACTGTTTCATTCTGAATTGCTTCTTCCAATTCAACAAATTATATATTTGCACTCACTATTAAATATATATTAAACCTGTGATGTATGCATGTTGTTATACGTATACATAGACATATTTGAAATTATAAATTTATGGCTAAAATGTATCCAAAATGCTTTTTATAATTAATGCTATCGAGATATTGGTTTAAAAATTCTTTACATGTTTATAATCAAAACTATGATATACGCAAACCTAATGTTGTAAAAAAAATAATAGCCATACATTTCTGGAAAAAAAATTATGGTAGAAAATTAAGTATACGCATTTAAATAAAAAATATATAAATATAATTTTTATCATGGTAATATTATGGTAGTCAATTAGGCAAACACATATGAATAGAAAATTATACATATTTTTAAAAATCTAAAAAACAAACATTTATATATAGTTTTATCATGATAAATTTATGGTAGAAAATTAGGCATACACATATAAATAAAACTATATATATATATATATATATATATATATATATATATATATATATATATATATACTGTATATATATATGTTTTTTTAAAAAAATCCATAGCTTTTTTTTATGTATAAAATGTTTTAAAGGATAAGTAAACCTTTAAAATAAGTGAATGTAAAATTGATGAGAGTGCTATTCTAAAAACTTCTGCAATTTATTTATTTAATTTTTTTCCCCAAGATATTATAGGAAACATGTACTGTTAATATGACTTAATTTTGTTACAACAGCGCCACCTGCTGGTCATTTTCTGACCCGTCTGACCACCAAGTAGTCAAGGAAGTTGTCAGGAGAAAGAAAGAGGCTGCTCTGATTTTCTTTTGCTTAGGAAAATAATTGGTAACCTTTTTCAAATCTTTCAAATGCAGGGAATATAACAAAAAAAACCTCCCTTGATGATAAAAAAAAAAACCTCCCTCCTAAATGATAAAAAGCCAATTGGATAGATTGATATTTATCAAAATAAACTAGTAAATACATTTCTCTGGCTATAAGGACAACAATAAACTCAGCAAGGGCATGAACCCATGATTAAGTGCCCTGGGGGTACGAAACACGTAGGGCCAATGGAGATACTATGAATGTACAATAAATAAATGTGAATAAAGTACTCCCTCTTGTAAAATATAAGGATATTATATGTTAACGAGGAGTTCCATGACCATATAAAAACACAAGGCCGTAGGCCGAGGTCATGCAGCTTCGAGGTAACTTCTAATATCCTCATATTTTGCAACAGGAGGTACTTTATTTATTATAATACACAAGTTTCACTGAGTCATGTGACAGAAATGACATCACTAAACTCCGATTTTAAGGATTACAAGATTGAGTATTATATAGTGACTAAATTACCCCCTCTTGTAAATTATAAGGATATTATAAATCACCAAGGAGTTTCATGAATATATAAAAACCGGAGGCCGAAGGACGTTTTTATTCAGGTCATGGAACTCCGAGGTGACTTCTAATATCCTCATATTTTACAACTGGGGGTACTTTATTTATTATAATACACAAGTTTCAGTGAGTCATGTGACAGAAATGAAATCACTACTCAGCGTTTATAACTGATGACTAGGGATTGGCGAATTTGACCCGTTTCGTTTCGGCAAAAATTCGCCCATCCCTACTGATGACATCAGCACTCACTGTTTATAATATAATTTATAGGATATAATTTACAAGATATTCATGGTTTTTGTGTATTATATATGTTTATACTATTTTTGATGGCCCTTACATTTGATGATGAATGATATTCCTAGTTTAACATTAATTTGGAGAAAGAATTTTTTTTTTAAAGAAAGTTTTCAAGTTCTTTTTTTCACGTGCTCTGGATATTCTGTTTAAGCTGCCTAAAGGTCCCACTGCTAATAATACTGTATGTGAAAAATATCCTTCATAAATTTGGTTCTTTTTCTGGAAAGCCTTTATTTTTAATGACTTCGGAATGTCCCTTTGCTGCTATGGCACAATGGTGCTTAGAGGACGGCCGTAGCTTTAATAGCCCAGATGACGTACATTTTTAATTTAGTTTTAATCACCTGCTGCCTCCCTCTGTTGCTATTGCATATGAATAGTCTGAAGGCTGCAAGAGGTTATTAGAAGAGTATTCCAAATTTTATAGATGAATACATTTTGCTTACGGCACATGATTTGATTTGATTTCTTTTTCGAGTGTTGGTTGAAATGTTGCCTCCAAGTGTATTTTTAACTGTACATTTTGGGGCAGATTTATCAAGGGTCGAAGTGAATTCGAGGGAATTTTCGAAAGTAAAAAAAAAAAATCTAAATTCGAAGTAATTTTTTGTATACTTCGACCATCGAATAGGATACTACGACTTCGAATTTACTTCGAATTTGATTCAAAGTAAAATAGTTTGAATATTCGATAATCTGAGTACTGTCTCTTTCGCCAAATTAAACCTGCCAAAGTGCTATGTTAGCCTATGGGGACCTTCTAATGCATTTTTCTAAGTCTTTACACATCGAAGTAAAATCGTTCGATCGTACGCTAAAATCGTTCAAATTGATTTTACTTCGATCGTTCGATGGCCAAATTCGGTGAAAAATACTTCGATGTTCGAAGTCGAAGTATTTTTATTCGATGGTCGAGTTTCGAAGTATTTTTTACTTCGAAATTTGACCCTTGATAAATGTGCCCCTTAAAGACAGATATACCTTCAGAAGGAAAGCAGAGAAGTGATCTGATGTTACTCTGCTCAGGAAAGAGATTAGAAGCCTCAGAAGGCCTTTCCCATCTCTTTCTTGATCAGAGCAACATCAGAACACGTCTGGTTTCCTTCTTTCTGAACGTTTTATGAAAAAAGGGTCCATGTCTCAGACTTGAATTTTAAAGGGATACTGTCATGGGAAAAACCTTTTTGCAAAATGAATCAGTTAATAGTGCTGCTCTAGCAGAATTCTGCACTGAAATCTGTTTCTGAAAAGAGCAAACTGATTTTTTTATATTTAATTTTGAAATCTGACATGGGGCTAGACATATTGTCAGTTTCCCAGCTGCCCCAAGTCATGTGACTTGTGCTCTGATAAACTTCAGTCACTCTTTACTGCTGTACTGCAAGTTGGATTGATATCACTCCCTTCCCTAACACAAGATAACAGCTGCCTGGTAGATCTAAGAACAGCACTCAATAGTAAAATCCAGGTCCCACTGAGACACATTCAGTTACATTGAGTAGGAGAAACAACAACCTGCCAGAAAGCAGTTCCATCCTAAAGTGCTGGCTCTTTCTGAATGCACATGACCAGGCAAAATGACCTGAGCTGCACCTACACACCAATAATACAATTAAAAAATACACTTGCTGGTTCAGGAATGACATGTTATATTGTAGAGTAAATTATTTGCAGTATAAATTAAGAAATAAAAAATACATCATAAAAAGTATGACAGAATCCATTTAAAGAAATTTCGAATACAGATAAATTTGTATGCTTCATATGAGGCCCACTTCTTACTTGCACAAATAATCAGACTAATGTATAAGTGTTTATTATGCTGAATAGTATAGAATACGCTAGTGATCCCCAACCAGTGGCTCATGTGTAACATGTTGCTCCCCAACCCCTTGGATGTTGCTCTCATTGGCCTCAAATCAGGAGCTTATTTTTAAATTCCAGGCTCGGAGGCAAGTTTTGGTTGTATAAAAACCAAGTGTACTGCCAAGCAGAGTCTCCTGTAGGCTGCCAGTCCACATAGGGGCCATCAATAGCCAATCACAGCCCTTATTTGGCACCACCCAGGAACTTGTTTCTTGCTTGTGTTGCTTCCCAACTCTTTTTACATCTGAATGTTGCTCACAGATAAAAAAAAAGGCGGAGAACCCCTGGAATACACTTACATGTAGAATTCACAATATGGATCAGAAAATGTTGACCTTATGAAGCTCATCATTTGTTTAACATATTATAGTAGACCTATAAAGTCTAGAGATGTATAAAATAATGTCAAAATGGTCACTCTACTCAAGTAAGTTAGATAGTATCTAGAAGACCAAATAAACTCACACCCTCAAATTTATCCTGATGGCTCCTTAGGCTCAGACCTTGCAGTGCACATCTATGTTGTCCCATGGGTGAAGAACCATAGTTTGGTAACTAGGATGGAAATGTGCCCAGATAATAAGTATATCTAGAATAGGTCAATCTAAAAACAACTGGACTTGCTGAGTTGTTTTTAGATTGACCTATACAAGATATACCATGACCTGGATGAATGAAAATCTTCATAGTCAGATAATAAGTAGAATCTCCACGAGCAAGAAGCACAAATGCATGAACTTGTCTCTCAGTTTGGCTTCGAAGTCAAAATCTTCACCAAAAAATACTAAGGAACATATTTATAACTCTGTGAAAGTGGCGTAAAACACAATTTCAACCCAATTTTACAAACTGTTATACTGAATAAATTCTCCAGGCGCAAATTCGCTGCGGATTTCTGCGTTTCGCCACCAGTGAATAAATTTGCCAAACCGCGAAGAAAATTTTGACACCCATTGACTTCACTGCATTTTGCGAATTTTTTCGCTGTTTCGCGAATTTTGCAGGAAATGGAACAAATTCGCCCATCGCTAAAGTGTTAGCGACTGTTTTTCGTTCACCGACCTTCACCGAGAACATTAGAGAGTATGGTTTGGGCAGAAATTGACCACAGCAATGGTAGTTTAGAATTAGCACTATCACCACCGCTTTATAAAAAGTTTACACACCTGAATATATTCAAAAAACGCACGACATTGTGTCAAAATACAGTAAACAGTAAAAGTCTTGCCTCATTACATTTTTTTAACATGGAATAAAATGCAACAAATATTTTGTACTACGTAAAATAAGCTGCGTTTTTCCTCTTCACTTCCTCCTTTCTTCCCTTGGTATTTTTCTAATTGGTAATTTTCATTTGCTTCTTTCAAAAATGATTTGGTCTTTCAGAGCCTCTTCTTATAACTCAGAGTCGTAGTTTAAAGTGAAAAAATATAAATGTGTCTCATAAGAATTTTATTTCTATTTGTTGTCATTTTGTTGTGTAATTTTGATAACTCTGTCTTGAGTATTTTTCCTACCAGAGTCTTGTGTAATTGTTTTCTAGTTGTATGTTTAACACGCTATTATTTTGGAATAAAGACATCTTTACAAAGATTGTGTTTTTTTTTATGTGCCTACATTTTATTTTGAATGATATTTAGGGCTGTTGTTCCCAAAGGTATTTCGAAAAACTTCCAATAAACCCAACTTCCAATACACCATTCAATGGGGTTCATAATGACTCTTGGGGTCAGATTTATCAAGGGTCGAATTTCGAAGTTGAAAATACTTCTAAATCCGACCATCGAATTGAATTACTTCGACTTTGAATATCGAAGTTGAAGTTTTTTTTCATCGAATTTGGCCATTTGCAGTTGAAGTAAAATCGTTTGATTCGAAGGATTTCAGCGATCGATCGAACGATTTTATTTCGACTTCAAAAAACGACGAAAAATGCTCTAGAAGGTCCCCATAGGCTAACATAGCACTTCGGCAGGTTTAATTTAGCGAACTATCGAAGTCGTAGGTTTTTTTAAAGAGACAGTACTTCGATTATCGAATATTCGAATATTCGAACTATTTTACTTTGAATCGAAGTTGAAGCCGTAGTATCCTATTCGATGGTCGAAGTATCCAAAAAATTACTTTGAATTTCGAATTTTTTTTACTTCGAAAATTCCCTCGAATTCACTTCGACCCTTGATAAATCTGCCCCTTGGTATTTTGTTTTTTTACAAGGTATAGAAAGGGAATATGTATATTCATAAAATACAAGTATAGTTATGGGACCCATTATCCAGGGGACCTGGCCTTTTCCGGACAAGAAATCTTTTTATTATTTGGATCGGCGCTACATGGGCCATTCTCATGTTGGTTTACTTTAAATATTGGTTTAATAAAAAATATTCAATAATTCCCCCACGTCCAAATTATTTTAGTGACTATGTATTTCGCCAAATTTTCGCCTGTCTTTGCAATGTAAATGGGCCGCTCTCTGCTGTCCGGATACTGTAGATTTAATGAGGCTGCTGTTGCTGACAAACACCACTAGATGTCGCTTATTTCTCTAGTGACTGCAGCTCCTCTGCAGTTTTTCAAAGTAATCACTAGGTGTCAGCACTTCTGGAACCTGTAAATTTTAAAAATTTCCTCTGAACACCAATGATCTTTTTTTTTCTTTGAAATCCCAGACCACCAATGTTTTTGTTTTTTTTTTAAATTTCAATAGAAAACCCTGACGACCATTTTATTTTTACCTTGGGGGGGGTGGCTGGCCACCAATGTTTGTTTTAACTGGTCACCAGTTTTTTTTTTATTTTTTATCGGAGGCTCTGACCACCTTTTTCCCCCTGATTTTATTGGGGGGGGCCTGACCACCTATTTTTTGTTTTAGCTTTTGTGGGTGGGGGAGCTTGTTTGCTAATGTCATACATGTATACAGGTATGGGACCCTGTTATCCAGAATGCTTGAGACCTGGGGTTTTCCAGATAACGAATCTTTCATTAATTTGGATCTTTATATTTTGTCTGATAGAGAATCATGTAAACATGAAATAAACCCAATAGGCTGGTTTTGCTTCCAATAAGGATTAATTATCTCTTAGTTGGGATCAAGTACCAGCCACTGTTTTATTATTACAGAGTAAATTAAATCAATTTTAAACATTTGGATTGTTTGATTGGAATGGAGTCTATGGGTAGTGATGGGCGAATAAATTCGCCTGACGCGATGAACATCAGAGCAGCCTCTTCCTTTCTCCTGACAACTTCCTTGACTACTTGGTGGTCAGACTGGTGGGAAATTGACCAGCAGGTGGCGCTGTTGTAACAAAATTCATTCATATTAACAGTACATGTATCCCTTAATATCTTGGAATAAAAACAAAATAAATAATAAATGTTAATTACAAACGTTCTTAGAATAGCACTCTTATTAATTTTACATTCACTTATTTTAAAGGTTTACTTATCCTTCAAGTGTTTTAAAATACTTTAAAGTGAATTTGCACTCACATTTGTTTTAAGTCACATAGAAAGTATAGATAACACTATAGTGCAGCTGATTATTTATACTGTGTGAACCAATATTGGGCCAAACAAAGAACTTTCCAATATACATTCATTCACCAATTCCAAGGGAAAAAGTGCCTTTCTGCACTGCTGGTTCTGCCTCTTGAAACACCATAGCAGAAGCCTGTTAATTCAGGTCTGAAACAATCACAGTGCACTAGATTTATGTAATTCTTCTGGGTTTTTTTTTTGCCTTTTTGCATTTTACTCTCTAGATGGCACCCATATCCAACAAATGTCCAACTCTCCACCAACATGATCAACCAGGCACTTGCCCCAGTGTGAACATTTTATCCCAGCTTTGATAAATACCTGGGCCAGAATGTTTTTGGCTCAAATAGCAATGAATTGGCTACTGCCACAATATAATTGAATTCTTTTATTTCTTTTTTTTTTTGTTGTAATCGGTTTTATTGACAAATATGCATATATACATACATTTCATATGTACCATACATCACGAGTAGTGAACAATTACCGTGCAAGACTTGCATGAAAATTATACATCATTTCCAAACAAAAAAAAAAAAACAGTTCAGTTAGTCATATTTGCCTATCTATATATCACACAAAACAAAACAAAACTTGTACGCTGCTTTGACAAAACATCTTATTAAGGTCGCTCCCAGTACAATAATAAATTTCCCTTTGCCATTATTAGCGGTATAACTGTTATCTCTACCCGTCTCGACTTGGTAAGTATCTTCTGAAATGTCAATAAATTGTTAAAAACCCCAATCTACACAATTTTCAGAAAAATATTAAGCTATTGATCAACTGTCGTTATGTATTCTCTCCACGGCAACCACGTGGCAATGTAATTCGCATATTTATTATTTAGGGAGGCTGTTAGTTCTTCCATCACGCATATCTCAGTCACTAGCTGAAACCACTTTTCCTTACTAGGGGATAGCGTAGTTCTCCATAACATAGGAATTTGTGCTTTAGCTGCTATAAGAAGATGTCATAGCAAGTCTCTTCTTAGGGAACCGTCAGGAGCATAATCGTGAAATAACAATATAGCAGGTGCATTTCTCTCAACTGGCTCCCCAACAATCAAAGAGCATATATCTAATATCTCCCTCCAATATATCTGGATCCTAGGGCAGTTGAACCAAATATGATCTAATGTTCCTGGATTGCTGTTACATCTCCAGCAGAGATCAGTAGGCACTAACCCCATTTTCCGAAGAACCACTGGAGTCCTGTACCAACGAGATAACAACTTGTATGAGGCTTCCTGTAGCCTATTACTAATAGAGCATTTACTTATTGTTTGGAACACCTGATCCCATTCATAGTTAGATAACGTAATGTTCAAGTCTTTTTCCCATTGCTTGGTAAAGGACGGATAAGCAGGGTATTTCCTATCTATAATTATACCATATAATAGTGATAAAGTATGCTTTAACGGGGCGTCTAACGCACAAAGTTGTTCAAAAGCCGTAAGAGGTCTCGCTACTGTCCCTTTTAAGTGAAGTTTGTGTAACAGATTTTGCACCTGATGATATCGCCAGTGATCCTTGTAAGACCATCTCTCTTTCGTCTGTACAGCTTTTGGAACTGGGTCTATCTGCGAGCCCATAAAGTGTCGTAATAATGGGTTAATACAAGCAAACGCCGTACCAAATCCCGTGTCAAACTGCCCAGGCAAAAATTCTAAATTATTTCTAACTGGGAACAAAGGTGAGGGGTAAGGAGCTAAGCCCAGTTTAGCATTCACTTTAAACCATGACGCCAAGCAATTATCCAACAGAGCATGGCCCTTAAAATGTTGAGGAATACTACCTTTCTGTACCCACGGCAAGCTATGAAGCATATTCCCAATCCATAAGTCAGTTATTGTACGCCATTGACAAAGTGAATCCAATTTATTATATTCTAATAAAGTAGAGAGCACCGCAGCCTGATAATACGATTCAAAATCGGGCACAGCTAGACCCCCTCTCAATTTGGGCATATATAAAGTTTCCCTATTAACTCTCCCCATCTTTGCCTGCCAAATATAATAAAAAACAACCTTATTTAGATTTGCAAAGTACGTGGTATTGACTGCGATAGGTAAAGTGGAGAACAGATAAGTAAATTTGGGTAAAATGCTCATTTTAATACTATTAATTTTCCCTTTCCACGTAAAGTTTTTCGTCGCCCATTTCAGCAAGGTGGTTTTAGTATCCCTCAAAAGTGTCATATAATTAAGATCAAACAACTGTCCAAGATCTGCTGAAATCTGCCCACCCAAATATTTCAATTTAGTATCTTGCCACTTAAATGCGAAAGAATGTTTCAATTGGTGCTCTAAAGCTGAGGATAAATTTATGGACAATACCTCCGATTTCCCCATATTAATTTTGTAATTGGACAAGCGACCATAAATAGTGAATTCCTTAATAATATTTGCCAATGAAACTATTGGATTAGATATTATGAAAAGTAAATCATCGGCAAAGGCCGCTATTTTATAGTCGTGGGACGAGGTATGAAATCCAGTAATATCTATATTATTCCGAATTGCTACCAACAGATATTCCATACAAATCACGTATAATAAAGGCGACAATGGACATCCTTGTCGCGTCCCATTACGAATATCAAAAGGGGAAGACAAAGTTCCATTAACCCTAATTTGTGCTGCAGGAATCGTATATAACGACATAATTTTTTCCCTAAATATAAGTGGTAGACCCATGTTCTCTAACGCCAACTCCAAAAAATCCCATTGCACTCGATCAAATGCCTTTTCGGCATCTGTCGATAATAATAACGAGGGAATCTTTTTATTTTTACTCCAAATCACCCAATTAACTACTTTAATAGTATTTTCTTTCGCCTCTCGTCCTTGAACAAATCCTACTTGATCTCTGCCAATACAATGGGGAAGGATCGGTTTCAATCGCTGAGCTAATATTTTTGTAAAAATTTTTAAATCTAAATTTAATAGCGAGATAGGCCTATAATTTCCACATACAGAGTTATCTTTATCCGGCTTCGGTATGAGTGATATATGAGCCAACAAGAATTCAGAATTTAGGGGAGAAGCTTTAGAAATCGAATTGAAAAATGGCAATAATACCGGGGTTATATTGCTCTCACATATTTTATAAAACTTGGCAGTATAGCCATCGGGGCCAGGCGCTTTACCCGATTTTAATTTCCTAACAGCATCCTGAATTTCCGCACCTGTAATAGGTTCTGACAAAGTGTCTAGAAATTGTTCCGAAATTAGTGGTAGTGCATTTGCCGCTAAATAGGCCCTAACTTTTTCCCTAAATACAAGTTTACAATTATCAGGAGGATTATTAAGGTTATAGAGCTGTTCATAGTAAACTTTAAAGGTTTCCGCAATTTTGTTTGGTGCCCAATGTAATTTGCCTTGTCCATCCTTAATTTGTCTGATATAGGCATTGGTATGTTTCTGTCTCAGGGCATTTGCCAGCAGTCTCCCGGTTTTATTGCCGTGTTCATAATATTTTTGCCGAACTTTAACCAAAGTTTGTCTAAGTTGTATATTAAGAAAGTGGTGAAGTTCCAACCTAGCTGCCGTTAAGTGGTTTAAAACAATATCAGACCGAGTCAATTTGTGCTGTGATTCCAAATCGAGTATTGTATTCAACAATTTACCTATCTGTGCAGACCGTATTCGCTTTAATCTAGCACCATGTTTAATTAAAATGCCCCTCGCCAGACATTTAAGAGCTTGCCATTGTGAGAGAAAAGAAGCAGTCTCAGTCTGCAGAGCTGTCCTATAGGTCATCAAAGTCTCCTGCAGTTCTGTAATACAATCATGATTGTCAAGCAGAGATTCATTTAGCTTCCATCGCCAAGGTGTATATGGTTTAGTCGGAAGCCGGAATTTAAGTTGGACAGCTGCATGATCGGACCACAATATACCCTGAATTTTGGTGAGAGAAACCCAATCTATATGTTGTTGTGACATTAAGACATAATCAATCCTAGAGTAGGTTTGCCGAGCGTTAGAAAAAAAGGTAAAATCTTTTTCATTCTCATGGTAGCACCTCCAAGTATCTATCAGCCTAGTTTTTTGAAGTGCTTTTTTAACCCTATTAATCGCCGAGTACGGCAGTGGGGAAGTACCTTTTGAAGTATCTAATAAAGGATTAAGCACCATATTTAAATCGCCTCCAATTACCGTCAAACCTTCCGTAAAATTCTCCAATTTACGCAATATTTTCAAAAAGCACTCAGCCTGACCATAATTAGGCAAATATACAGATCCCAACGTACATTTAGTTTGAAATAACATGCCTTTCACAAAAATAAATCTGCCGTCTTCATCTTTAATAGTATCTATAGGCTGAAAATTGGTGTGTTTATGAAGTCCTATAGCAACCCCTTTAGTTTTAGCATGTGGATTATTACTACAGAACCATTGAGAATAATTATTACATTTATATAATGGATTGACTAGGCCTTGAAAATGAGTTTCTTGTAGCAAAAATATATGAGCCTTTTGTCTAGACATTTCTCTAATCAATTTACTCCTCTTTTCAGGGATATTCAAACCGTTCATATTAAGCGAAACAACATTTATCTCAGATGCCATCATGCAAGTAGGTTAGTAGACCATCATTGACCACATCGAATCCAATTACCTGTAGAGGAGAGACCTTATAGTAATGGAAGAACCTAACTGTTGCAGCAGTGTAAACAATAACAACATTATAAACACAAAACCAAAAACATAAGTTTAACTTTAGTATATCGTACATAAATATACACAAACAATTGGGGTAAAGTAGCCTAGAAAATTGGCTAAGACTAGACAGGTATAACCTGTCAGAAACCCCTGGGGGGGAGGTAGGCCTCTAGGCTAGAAGTACCGGGTCAATACCCGGTGTGGATCAAGTGAGTCATGACTCAGAACTCACATAACGAAGTGCCACGGAGATAAGAAAAAAATATAAAGAAGAAATATCAACATTCTGAGTATAGTTACCAACATTTCGATCGAAACACGAAGGAAGTCCCAAAAAAAAAACAAAAAGAAACAAAAACTCTAGTAAGTCCCAAAAAGAAGGACAGAAGCCAATGTGGAAGTATGTCCCAAGTTCTGGGCCAATATTCATCCATCTGGTACAGTCCCTTTCTCCGGAGTCATCTTGCTTTTCTTCCTTCGTCCCTTAGGTGTAGAGACTTCGCACCAGTCTCCCTTATTGGGCAACTCCGGAATTTTAGGAGTAAATATAAGCTTTTTCCATTCCGTTAAATCTGGTTCAGCAATGTCACAATATTTTGCAGAATTGAGAAACATCTTCTGGACCTATCAACGCTGCAGTTTTCCCATCTTTAGTCACTTGTAGACCAAAGGGATATGTCCATTTATATAGGAGACCTTTATCTCTAAGGCGCGTAACAAGTGGTTGTACCAGCCTACGTTGCTGTAGGGTAGACCAGGAGAGATCTTGTAATATTATCACTTCCGAGTTCAGGAATGGTATAGTTCTCAGTTTCCTGGCTTTCATGAGAATGTCTTCTTTTATGGCGAACTTCAAAATACAGCATATGACATCCCGAGGTCTATCAGCAGGAGCACTTTTAGGTTTAAGCGCCCTATGTACTCTTTCTATATCAAGAGACCAAGATGCTGGCTTATCAAGAACTTGCCGAAATAATTGCGTCACAGTATCTAGAAGATTCTCCCCTTCTGAAAGTTCTGGGATCCCCCTTAAGCGCAGATTGTTACGCCTACCTCCATTATCGAGGTCATCCAGTCTCCTCTGCAATTGCACGATCGTTTTAGCACATAAAGTATTAGCTTCTCTCAGTGCCTCGACTGTAGTTTCAACTTGGTCACTGCGGGCTTCCATATCTGTGACCCGTGTATGCAAAGCAACAATTTCAGTCTTAATAGTAGTGACTTCCTCCTTCAATGTGGTTTTAAATTGCGAGATCGTATCAGTAAGATCCGCTTTAGTAGGTAAAGTCTTTAAGTGCACCAACGCTGATTGCTCTGAACTAACAGAATCCGCATCCGAGTCTTCACCGGGACTCCTAGCTCGGCGCGCCGCCATCTTGGATCGCCGCGTATTGGATTCCCCCTCTGACGCACCGAAAAATTGCTTCAGCGAGCGTTGCGATTCACTGGGCTTAACGGTCCTGCTGTCGTCTCCACCCTGATCTTTACCTTTCCCGTGTTTTCCCATGGCTACTGTCCTGTTCCTCAACCACACCGGGCATATCTTTAGAGAGCTCTGGTTTCACACGGCCGCCATCTTCAGCAGTTAGCCACACCCCCCTGAATTCTTTTATTTCAACATTTCAATTTCACCCAAGGTTTACAAGTTTTGTTCTATTTTTTGCAAGAGCCATGATAGACCAGCAAGTGTTCCTAGGAATAAATTCCAGAATTTGCCCTTTATGTAACTGCCAGTAACAAACTGTCGGCTAAGAGGCAGCAACTGCTTACATCCAAATCATTGTTGCTTTACAAACGTGAGCAATAATCAACTGCCGTTACCATTTACCCCCAAATGGGGGTGATTGCTAAATGCTTTCAAGGGCTCCGTGTGTTTACAAAAATTTATTCATCCATGTGAGTGTAAGCCTTATGGGTGCTACTATAGAGGAATCCCTATTGATAAACTGTCATTCTTTAGTAATATGGAATCTGACCACTAGGTGTCAGTAGAGTATCGGTGTCTACAAAATGCCCCTTTCTAATGTAGATACAGAAGGATGGAGTGTGGGGGAAAAGAAAAGTGCCTTCTAGGGCTTGATAAGAGAGCTTGGGAGAGGTTCGTACCCTTTGAATCTACAGGGAAATGGAAAAAAATGAACCCCAAGCCACTATTCATAGAAAATAAGGATTCCTCTCTGAGATCTCCAGCACATGTGAGCACATGTGGCTATAGGAAACGCCACACAGGTTACATAATCCTGTTACTACTTAAAGGAGCAGCTCATGATAGAGCCGTGTTAGAGCAGGAGGCAGCAATTACCTGGTTTTCTTTCCTCGTACCTTCTTCCTTTTTAACCATATCCTTCGTCTTGGCTGAGCACAAAATCTTAAAAAAAAAAGGCTGAACTCTGGGACAGGGTCTGTGGGACAGAGGGAAAAATCTCAGTGGGCTCAAACCCTAATGGGCCCCACTGCCTGAGGGGGGAGCAATTTGCAAGACGGCGGGGACCTCTGTGGCTGGGGGTCCTAAGGGTGACAGCCAGCAGTGAAACTAGATGTTTCTTGGCCCTACAGCAAATTATTGTTAAGGCTCCCAAAATGTCTAGAGATTGACCTGTTTTACCAATATTTATTGAAATTGTATATGAATTAGGGCCTCATGGGGCCCCTATACTGCATGGGCCCCCCTGCAACCACATGGTCTATTTCCTCTATAGTTACGCCCCTTGTCAATGTCAGACTGGTCTGGTGGGATGCCGGAAAAAACCCGGTGGGCCCCGCCGACCCAGACCTGTTCCACAGAGTGAGACCTCCTCCCCCTCCGCTCCTGACCTCTGCCTGGTTGCCCAGCTCCTCCTCTTGCTGAGCCTCTTGCCCCGCCTGCTCTGCATCTTGCCCCGCCCACATTTTGGAAATAAAAAGAGGGACAAAAAAGTTGCTGCGCGCAGCCACACCCCCTAATTACCATGTTCATTTTACAAAATTTGGCAGGTTATGAAAATTTGAACATATTTCTGAGGTTTTTTTTCCAGTTATTACAGTTTTGCTAATGAAGGTACATTGCCCTTTAATCTGTGAGTCTAACTTCACCCAAGAGACCTGTTATCTTATCTCATTTGCTTATCTCGAAATTGTTACAAAAGTATCTTATCTGCAGCTGTGGCTGTTCTGGGCTCTCGGCTAAAAGCCAATTAAGTTAGAAACATTGTTTCTTTTTCTGGCTGTTCCGTGCAGAGAAAAACGTGATGTTCCAGTAAAAACGAGGGACTATGGGTTAAGCTGTCAAAAGAGGGACTGTCCTTCCAAAAATGTGACAGTTGGGAGGTATGCCGGTGGGCCCTAATACCCCCAGTCCGACCTTGTCCCTGGTGACAGCCCCGGTGGGCCCCACTTTTTGCGGATTGCCAGGGGCGAGACATATTGGCCCAATATTAAAGGAAATTCTTGCACTGCAGTTTATAGGCTGTGGATTAGCACCGATATATAATGATGGGCGAATAAATTCGCCTGGCACAAATTCGTGGTGAATTTCCATGTTTTTTTTCTGCATTTCGACATCTGCAATTTTTTTTGCGAAACTGCAGCAGAAAAATTTGCTGTGACAATAAAGTAGCAGAGAAAAAAACAGCCATACGAAAAAAAACGCCCATTGACTAATGCATTTGGAGGGAGAAAAACGTCACTTGCAAAAATTTTGACGCCCATTGACTTCAATGCATATGCAAATTTTTCAGCGTTTTGAGAATTTTTCAGATTCGCTCCTCACTAGGGATGCACCGAATCTATCACTATTTTGGATTCGGCCGAAAACTCCAAATCCTTCGCGAAAGATTCGGCCGAATTCCGAACCAAATTTGAATTTGTATATGCAAATTAGTGGTGGGAAGGGGACAACATTTTTTACTTCCTTGATTTGTGACAAAAAGTCACGTCATTTCCCTCCCCGACCCTAATTTGCATATGCAAATTAGGAGTTGGTGTGGTCGGGCAGAAGGATTCGGGTGAATCTGAATCCTGCTGAAAAAGGTCGAATCCCGAACCGAATCACTAATTTTGTCAATTTTTTAAAATGATTTGTTTAGCCCAGCTCTTCAGTTCATTCTGTGATCTGGTTGCTAGAGTGCTGCTGACCCTAGCAACCAGACAGAAGTTTGAACAAGACTGGTTGAAGGAACAGGAGAAGAGTTGATAAAACTCTGGGATGTATGCTGGAATATTAAGCAGATGCAGTGTTTGTTTGATCCCCATGAAGTCCAAACTGCTGCCTGGTTGCTAATGTAATTACAGCTTAGCAACTAGCAGGTGAAATTTCAAGCCTGGGAGCTTGGATGTGTTGCTTTGGTTACTGGACTACAATTCCCATCATGCTTTTACCCCTGACAATATACCTGTAGCTGCTAAGTAATCCTGCGCTGCGATGGGAGGTTCATGTTCCCCTTTAAAAGGAAGAATTATGCAATCCATGTAATTAAAAGGGGAAATGTATATTTTATGCGCAACATGAATTAAAAATGAAAAAGAGAGAAGGACGGTGGGGGGTTCCAATGACTTGTGAATGGGTAACGCTGATGTGATGTTAAGTGACAGGATCCCAATCTGAAATGCAGAATTTACTCTGCTAATGAAATTCCAGGAAATCCTATAGGGGATTATGGCGTCACTGTAAATACTGTATAAAGGAGCAATAACATTACAGGCAAATTCTCTAATTCCACCCCGGGAATAAATCTCAAAGCAAACGCTGAGGGGGCGGGGATCTGAAAACAAAAAAGAAAAACGGCATTTTCCTATGTGCAAAGTACTTCTTACTGCGTCTAGGAACATTTCCTTCTGTTTCTAAAAAATCACTTTCTAAGAGAATTATTTTTTTTTTTAAGCAAAGCAGGTTTTATGTTTTTAACACATTTTTCACAGAAAACTCTGTGCCTGCTCGGTCTGTTATGCGTTGAATTAAAGGGAAAGTAAAGTCTAAAATAGAATAAGGCTAGAAATGCTATATTTTGTATACTAAACATAAACATGAACTTACTGCACCACAAGCCTAATCAAACAGATGATTTATGCTTTCAAAGTTGGCCACAGGGGGTCACCATCTTGTAACTTTGTTATACATCTTTGTAAGACTAAGACTGTGCACATGCTCAGTGTGGTCTGGGCTGCTTAGGGATCGTCATAACAGGGAAACAAACAAAGCTGCTTGAGTTCTGCATGGCTGGGAATTAAGCGGGGGAATTATGCGGGATTGTTTCCCTGCAGAGCAGTTAGGGACCGTCTGACAATTTCTATCCACAGCCGTAAATGAAGGAAGAATTTCAAGTTTCTCATAAAAACGGTGCACATTTTATAATTAAAGTATATTGGAGATAGGTTTATTTTTTTCATTAAAGAAAGTAAAAATGGGAATTTATTTTTTTGCTTTATATGCCCTTTAAAGGAGAATTCAACCCTAAAGTTTAAAAAAAAACCCTACCCTACATACAGGGCCGGAACTAGGGGTAGGCAGAGTAGGCGCCTGCCTAGGGCACAATCATGGGGGGGAGAGAACTTTTAAGGGGAATTTTTTTCTTTTTTGTAAACCCTGGTTTTTCAATTTTATAAATCACCTGTTCCAACCCCCTCTTGCCCGTGATTCATTCTGTGGGAAGCAGAAGCACTCCTTACCTGCCTCTTGGCGGCTGCTGGCACAGGTACATATTTGGGGGAAATATTGTGGATTATTTGGCTGCTGTTGGCACAGGTACAGATTGGGGGCAATATGAGGGATTGGCTGCTGCTGGCTCAGGTATATGGGACAATATGTTGTCTGCTGGCACAAGTACACAGATGTTTGGGGCAATATGATGGATATTTGGCTCCTGCGGGCACAGATAAAAATTAGGGGCAATATGATGGATTTTTTTTGTCTTATGCTGGCACTGGTACAGTTTGGGGGCTTGGGGCAATTTTAGGGATTAACTGCCGTTGGCACAGGTACAAATGGGGGCAATATGACAGATGCTGGCACAGGTAAAGGGGGAATATGAATGGTAAGATGGAAAATGGTAATGCAAGACTGGGTGGGGGCACTGATTGAAGCCCTTGCCTAGGGTGCCAAAATACATTGACCCGTCCCTGCCTACATAGACTCCCCTCCCTCCACCCCCCCAGCCTAAGTGTTACCCGGGCAAAAGCCCCTAACGTTTTACCCCTCGGTGCAGATTCAGGCATTGGAGTTCACGGGTGCCATCTTCTTCTCTTCAGAAATCTTCTGAATGAGACTGCCGTAGCGGCACATGCACAATTGCCGAAGTGCCGTGAAATCCGATGTCTAAATCTGCTCCGAGTGGTAAGTAAAATGTTAGGGGCATTTGCCTGGGGTAACTCTCAGGCTGGGGGGAGGAGAGAGGGGGATCTATGTTGGGTAGAGTTTTTTTAAGTTTAGGGTTGAATTCTCCTAATGGAGAATTAATGGGATTTGAACATCATAGGGCCCCCCGAGTGGTTGGACACAAAGCCTGGGGTAATGGGGACCCTGTAAATGAGATTAGCAAGTAAAAGGCTAGCATCCTGTTAGGGTAGGGACACACTGGGCGATTTGGGGAGTTTTAGTCGCCTGGCGACTAATCGCCGCGACTTTTCTCCCCGAATGCCTCCCCTCGCTCTGCGCCTGGCTAAAATGAAAAATCGCCTGCGCTAATCACACGCGGCGATTCGTTTTCCGAAATCGCCCGAAGTTGCCTCACGAGGAAACTTCGGGCGACTTCGGAAAACGAATCGCCACGTGTGATTAGCGCAGGCGATTTTTCATTTTAGCCAGGCGCAGAGCGAGGGGAGGCATTCGGGGAGAAAAGTCGCGGCGATTAGTCGCCAGGCGACTAAAACTCCCCAAATCGCCCAGTGTGTCCCTACCCTTATAGTACACCCCAGGGCTGTAAGGTAGTTAGGTCTAGTGAGTAATGTTGCCACCTGTATGGTATATTACCTAGCCAGTAAAAATAATGTCTGGTGCCAATGTTATTAATAAGGGGGGGAGAGGCGGGTATTTTATTCCCAAAAAGTCAGCAACCCTACTAATGAACAGGTCCGTGCTCCACGAAGGAGAAGCAGTGGGATTAATATTCCCCAGGTAACACCGCCAATGTAGGGACATCACTGTCAGTCCCTTCGACTAGACTCCTGCGCGGAACCAATTTTTGAGACTCAGACCTGACCCGAATAGGGTTGCCAGCTGGCCGGTAAAAATGTTGCTTGATGTCAATGTTATTTATAGGAAAAAACATAAAAATATAGGAAGGGCAGTATTTTTTTCCAGAAAAGGTGGCAACCCTAGATCCGAACCTGACACTCGCAGCCCATGACCCAAACCGCAAAACCGCATCTTTACCCACTTGGATACGCTACCCGACCTCGGCACACAACTGCCTTATCCACTACAGATTGATATTGGTGGATCTAGGCTAACGTTTCTGCACACTTAAATGGAGCAGGTAAATTAGTTCAAATTACTGACAGTTGGTGTTGGACCTGGAAGTCTTATTTACCTGCTACTTAATACTTATTTACGCTGCTGCCTACTGTGATGTGAATATACTTTATAGCAGTGATATCCAACCAGTAGCTCGTGAGCAACTTGTTACTCACCAACCCCTTGGATGTTGCTCGCAGTGGCCTCAAAGCAGGTGCTTATTTTTGAATTCCAGGCTTGGAGGCAAGTTTTGGTTGTATAAAAAGCAGATGTACTGTCAAACAGAGGCTCAATGTAGGTTGACAATCCACATAGGGGCTACTAAATGGCCAATCACAGCCCTGGTGGCACCCCAGGAACATTTTTCATGCTAGTCTTGCTCCCCAACTCCTTTTACTTCTGAATGTTGCTCACGGGTTCAAAAAGTTGGGGATCCCTGCTTTATAGTGACTTATAGAGATGTCGCGAACTGTTCGCCGGCGAACTTGTTCGCGCGAACATCGGGTGTTCGCGCTCGCCGGAAGTTCGCGAACGTCGCGCGACGTTCGCCATTTTGGGTTCGCCATTGTTGGCGCTTTTTTTTGCCCTCTCACCCCAGACCAGCAGGTACATGGCAGCCAATCAGGAAG
The DNA here is from genome assembly GCF_017654675.1 of Xenopus laevis. Lineage (NCBI taxonomy): Eukaryota > Metazoa > Chordata > Amphibia > Anura > Pipidae > Xenopus > Xenopus laevis. The sequence continues at coordinate 12,588,689 of NC_054377.1, read as the reverse complement.
CTCTCCCCTGGACCACTCCCCTTCCCTATAAAAACCGAAGCCCTGCAGCGTTTTTTCACTCTGCCTGTGTGTGCTGAAGAGATAGTGTAGGGAGAGAGCTGCTGCCTGTTAGTGATTTCAGGGACAGTTGAAAGTTTGCTGGCTAGTAATCGTTTTGATACTGCTCTGTTATTGGAGGGACAGAAGTCTGCAGGGGTTTGAGGGACATTTAAGCTTAGGTAGCTTTGCTGGCTAGTAATCTACCTTCTACTGCAGTGCTCTGTATGTAGCTGCAGTGGGCAGCTGTCCTGCTTCTGATCTCATCTGCTGACTGCTGCAATAACAGTAGTCCTTGTAAGGACTGCTTTTATTTATTTTTTTGTTGTTTTACTACTACTACTACTACTACTACTATAAGAGCCCAGTGCTATTAGTCTAGCAGTGTTGGGGAGTGGGACTGGTGTGCTAATCTGCTGCTCCTAGTAGTTCAGCAGCACCAACTTTAATTTTTTTTTTTTAATATTCATTTTTTTTTTATTTTACTTTTTTTATTTTACTACCGCTGTAGTAGTGTATAAGTTGACCTTTTAGGCATTATTTGCCCTGTAGGCATTATTTGCACACTGTTTTCTTCAACCCGCCATCGAGCTGTGTGACCTTGTTCACATTCTGTCTAAATATCCATAATATTACCGTCTCCAGAAAAAACACCGGAGTCACTTTTTTCAAGCAGCCATAATATATTTTACGTAATCCGTATCCACCGCTGTAGTAGTGTATACGTTGGCCTTGTAGGCATTATTTGCACACTGTTTTCTTCAACCCGCCATCGAGCTGTGTGACCTTGTTCCCATTCTGTCTAAATATCCATAATATTACCGTCTCCAGAAAAAACACCGGAGTCACTTTTTTCAAGCAGCATTCATATATTTTACGTAATCCGTATCCACCGCTGTAGTAGTGTATACGTTGGCCTTGTAGGCATTATTTGCACACTGTTTTCTTCAACCCGCCATCGAGCTGTGTGACCTTGTTCCCATTCTGTCTAAATATCCATAATATTACCGTCTCCAGAAAAAACACCGGAGTCACTTTTTTCAAGCAGCATTCATATATTTTACGTAATCCGTATCCACCGCTGTAGTAGTGTATACGTTGGCCTTGTAGGCATTATTTGCACACTGTTTTCTTCAACCCGCCATCGAGCTGTGTGACCTTGTTCCCATTCTGTCTAAATATCCATAATATTACCGTCTCCAGAAAAAACACCGGAGTCACTTTTTTCAAGCAGCATTCATATATTTTACGTAATCCGTATCCACCGCTGTAGTAGTGTATACGTTGGCCTTGTAGGCATTATTTGCACAGTGTTTTCTTCAACCCGCCATCGAGCTGTGTGAGCTTGTTCACATTTTGTCTAAATATTGATAATATTATCGTCTCTAGAAAAACCACTTGAGTTACTTTTTTTCAAGCAGCATTCATATATTTTACGTAATCCGTATCCACCGCTGTAGTAGTGTATACGTTGACCTTGTAGGCATTATTTGCACACTGTTTTCTTCAACCCGCCATCGAGCTGTGTGAGCTTGTTCACATTTTGTCTAAATATTGATAATATTATCGTCTCTAGAAAAACCACTTGAGTTACTTTTTTTCAAGCAGCATTCATATATTTTACGTAATCCGTATCCACCGCTGTAGTAGTGTATACGTTGACCTTGTAGGCATTATTTGCACACTGTTTTCTTCAACCCGCCATCGAGCTGTGTGACCTTGTTCACATTTTGTCTAAATATTGATAATATTATCGTCTCTAGAAAAACCACTTGAGTTACTTTTTTTCAAGCAGCATTCATATATTTTACGTAATCCGTATCCACCGCTGTAGTAGTGTATACGTTGACTTTGTAGGCATTATTTGCACAGTGTTTTCTTCAACCCGCCATCTAGCTGTGTGTATTATCGTTTCCAGAAAAACCAACTGAGTTTTTGTTGTTGTTGTTGTTTTTTTAAAAATAATGCCAGGCAAAGGCAGGCCGCCACGCAGAGGCCGTGCTAGGGGCCGTGCTGCTATGCAATCCTGTGGCCCTAGCAAATTGCCCAGTTTTAAAAAGCCAATGACCCTGAACTCCCAAAATGCTGAAGAGGTAGTTGACTGGCTTACACAGCACACCCCATCCTCTACCGTTTCTAACTTTACCACAACATCCTCCTCATCCTCCACTGCTATGGCCACCCCACGTAACACTTCCTCCACCACCGGTGCCCCTTCTTCACTGGGGTCAGAGGAGTTATTTTCCAATGAGTTTCTTGAACTGAGTAATGCGCAACCATTATTGCCAGAAGAAGATGAAGGAGATGAGGACCTTACACCAGATTTAATTCTGGCAGAGAACACGATAGAGATGGACATAATGAGTGATGAGGAGGAGGTCCCCGCTGCTGCTTCCTTCTGTGATGTGTCAGAAGAAATTGATGCATCTGAGGAGAATGATGATGAGGAGATTGATGTTTTGTGGGTGCCTAGTAGAAGAGAGCAAGAGGAGGGTAGTTCAGATGGAGAGACGGAGAGTCAGAGAGGCAGTAGGAGAATAAGACTTAGAAGAAGCAGGGAGGACAGCCCGCAGGGATCAGCAGGGCAACAACATGTATCGGCACCTGTGTTCAGCCGGCCAACGCACCCGCCATTGCCGCCAATACCGCCAACTCCGCCAACTTCTACTGTTACCGCCAGATCGCACACTTCCAAAAGTCAGCAGTGTGGGATTTTTTTAATGTGTGTGCCTCTGACAAAAGCATTGTAATTTGCAATGAGTGCAGTCAGAAACTGAGCCTTGGTAAGCCCAACAGCCACATAGGTACAACTTCTATGCGAAGGCACATGAGCGGCAAGCACAAAGCACTTTGGGAGCAACACCTCAAAGGCAACAGGCAAACTAAAAGCCACACTCCTTCTGGTCCAGCATCTTACTGCTCTACCTCTGCTCTCCTTGACCCGTCTGAACCACCCTCCACTCCGCCTTCCACCTTGACCACCTGTTCCCATTCCCAGTCATCTGCCACCAGCCAAGTTTCTGTGAAGGCCATGTTTGAGCGTAAGAAGCCAATGTCTGACTGTCACCCCCTTGCCCGGCGTCTGACAGCTGGCTTGTCTGCACTCTTAGCCCGCCAGCTTTTACCATACCAGCTGGTGGACTCTGAGGCCTTCCGCAAATTTGTAGCAATTGGGACACCGCAGTGGAAGGTACCCAGCCGCAATTTTTTTTCTAAAAAGGGAATACCACACCTGTACCAACATGTGCAGAGCCAAGTTACCGCATCTCTGTCACTTAGTGTTGGGCCAAAGGTCCATATGACTACTGACGCATGGTCCTCCAAGCATGGTCAGGGCAGGTATGTCACCTACACTGCCCACTGGGTGAACTTGGTAATGGCTGGGAAGCAGGGAATGGGTAGCTCAACAACAACAGTGGAGTTGGTGTCACCGCCACGGATTGCACGCGGTTCTGCCACCACCTCTACTCCTCCATCGCTCTCTACCTCGTCTTCTTCTTCTTCTTACTCTGCTGCTGGGTCCTCCTTCTCCTCCTCCACACCTGTGCACCCCCAGCTCCCCCTAGGCTATTCGACGTGCCAGGTACGCCGTTGTCACGCTGTCTTGGGGATGACGTGCCTGGAAAGCAAAAACCATACCGGATCTGTACTCCTGTCATCTCTGCAGTCACAGGCCGATCGGTGGCTGACCCCACACCAACTGCAGATCGGAAAAGTGGTGTGTGACAATGGAAGCAATCTGTTGGCAGCGTTGAGACTAGGCAATTTAACACATGTGCCCTGCATGGCACATGTGTTAAATTTAATAGTCCAACGTTTTGTCTCCAAGTACCCAGGATTCCAGGACGTTCTCACCCAGTCCAGAAAGGTGTCGGCCCATTTCAGACGTTCCTACACAGCCATGGCACGCCTTGCTGACATTCAGCAGCGCTACAACATGCCAGTCAGGCGTTTGATTTCTGACAGCCAGACTCGCTGGAATTCAACGCTCCTTATGTTGGAACGTCTGCTGCAACAACAAAGGGCCGTCAACGAGTACCTTTTTGAACTGGGTGGTAGGACTGGATCTGCACAGCTGGGGATTTTTTTCCCCCGTTACTGGGTGCTTATGCGCGATGCCTGCAGGCTCATGCGACCTTTTGAAGAGGTGACAAATATGGTCAGTCGCACCGAAGGCACCATCAGCGACCTAATACCCTTCGCTTTCTTCCTGGAGCGTGCCGTGCGACGAGTGACAGATGAGGCTGTAGACCAGCGTGACGAGGAGCTGGAAGCGCACGATTTCTGGTCGGAATCACCAGAACGAACCCAGGCACCTGCTGCAACGCAGGGAGAGGTGCCAGAAGTGGAGTCAGAGGAGGAAGGTGGCTTTGTGGAGGAGGAGGAGGAGGACCAACAGGAGCAGGCTTCCCAGGGGGCTAGTGGTGACCTTTTGGGGACCCCTGGTCTTGTACGTGGCTGGGGGGAGGAGACCGTGGATGATGCAGTCCTTGATAATGAGGAAGCGGAGATGGATAGCTCTGCATCCAACCTTGTGAGAATGGGGTCTTTCATGCTGTCATGCCTGTTGAAGGACCCCCGTATCAAGAGGCTTAAGGAGAAGGACCTGTACTGGGTCGCAACGCTACTAGACCCTCGGTACAAGCATAAAGTGTCAGAAATGTTACCAACATACCACAAGTCCGAAAAGATGCGGCATTTACAAACCAGCCTGCAAAACATGTTGTACAATGCTTTTAAGGGTGATGTCACTTCAGGAACTCATCAACATTCCAGGGGCAGAGGTGCCAGTAATCCTGCCACGAGCACACCTGCAAGGACAAAGCCCTTTGGCCAGTCTGTAACGTCAGACATGCAAATGTTTTTCTGTCCAAGGCAGCGCCACAACCCTTCTGGATCCACCCTCAAAGAACGCCTCGACCGGCAGGTAGCGGACTACCTGGCATTAACTGCAGATATCGACACTCTGAGGAGCGATGAACCCCTGGACTACTGGGTGCGCAGGCTTGATCTGTGGCCAGAGCTGTCACAATTTGCCATGAACCTCTTGTCTTGCCCAGCCTCAAGTGTGCTCTCAGAAAGGACCTTCAGTGCAGCAGGAGGGATTGTAACTGAGAAGAGAACTCGCCTAGGTCACAAAAGTGTCGATTACCTGACCTTTATTAAAATGAATGAGGGGTGGATCTCGGAGGGTTACTGCACGCCGGAAGACTTGTTCTGACTTCTATGCAGCTGTCCTTCTCTTCAAGCCTCATGACTCCACACACAGCTGTCCTTTAGCGTCCTCCTCCTCCCTCCGCCACCGTTACAAACTAGGGTGCAAACCCTACTGGTTTAATTTTTTCTGGCCTCTGTGCTTCAGTGGCTGCAACCAAAAAAACTGGGCAAACAATGTCTACAAGGTCAACGTATGGCAAAAAATGACTATTTTCAGCATTTATATGGCATATTTTTCTGGCAACTGTGCTTCAGTGGCTGCGTCCAAAAAAATGCATATTTTCTGCATTTATATGGCATAATTTTTCTGGCAACTGTGCTTCAGTGGCTGCGACCAAAAAAATGCATATTTTCTGCATTTATATGGCATAATTTTTCTGGCCTCTGTGCTTCAGTGGCTGCAACCAAAAAAATTTATATTTTCAGCATTTATATGGCATAATTTTTCTGGCCTCTGTGCTTCAGTGGCTGCAACCAAAAAAATTTATATTTTCAGCATTTATATGGCATAATTTTTCTGGCAACTGTGCTTCAGTGGCTGCGACCAAAAAAATTACTATTTTCAGCATTTATATGGCATATTTTTTCTGGCCTCTGTGCTTCAGTGGCTGCGGCCAAAAAAACTGGGCAAACAATGCCTACAAGGTCAACGACGTTGACCTTGTAGGCATTGTTTGCCCAGTTTTTTTGGCCGCAGCCACTGAAGCACAGAGGCCAGAAAAAATATGCCATATAAATGCTGAAAATAGTAATTTTTTGCCATACGTTGACTCAACGTATATGGCAAAAAATGACTATTTTCAGCATTTATATGGCATATTTTTTCTGGCAACTGTGCTTCAGTGGCTGCGACCAAAAAAATGCATATTTTCTGCATTTATATGGCATAATTTTTCTGGCCTCTGTGCTTCAGTGGCTGCAACCAAAAAAATTTATATTTTCAGCATTTATATGGCATAATTATTCTGGCAACTGTGCTTCAGTGGCTGCGACCAAAAAAATGCATATTTTCTGCATTTATATGGCATAATTTTTCTGGCCTCTGTGCTTCAGTGGCTGCAACCAAAAAATTTATATTTTCAGCATTTATATGGCATAATTTTTCTGGCAACTGTGCTTCAGTGGCTGCGTCCAAAAAAACTGGGCAAACAATGTCTACAAGGTCAACGTATGGCGAAAAATTACTATTTTCAGCATTTATATGGCATATTTTTTCTGGCAACTGTGCTTCAGTGGCTGCGTCCAAAAAAACTGGGCAAACAATGCCTACAAGGTCAACGTATGGCAGTTGTTTAAAGAGAACAGTAGATTACTAGCCAGCAAAGCTACCTAAGCTAAAATGTCCCTCAAATCCCTGCAGACTTCTGTCCCTCCAATACAGAGCAGTATCAAGCAGATTACTAGCCAGCAAGCTTACTATCATCTGTCCCTGAAATCACTAACAGCTCTCCCCCTACACTATCTCTTCCAAGCACACACAGGCAGATTTTTCAGATACATTTTTGCCCTTGATCCCCCTCTGGCATGCCACTGTCCAGGTCGTTGCACCCTTTAAACAACTTTAAAATCATTTTTCTGGCCAGAAATGTCTTTTCTAGATGTTAAAGTTCGCCTTCCCATTGAAGTCTATGGGGTTCGCGAACCGTTCGCGAACCGCTCGCATTTTTGCGCAAGTTCGCGAATATGTTCGCGAACTTTTTTTCCGACGTTCGCTACATCCCTAGTGACTTATAGTGACTTTATATGTTTTGACCAACTGTACCAATCTCACACCTGGCTGCCAAAAATCTCTCCTCGGCATTCACCCCCCCCCCACTCTACCCACCCCACGTCCTGACAATGTACAGTATCTGGGAATTTTTATATCTTTTTTTTCCTCATTTCACATCTGAACTACTCCTCGCTGCAACAGACCAATAATCTATGTTCAATGTTCTTCATCTCCCAGCCTATAATAGCAATTAACGGGCGACATTCGTTCTGCTGGATGGAGCCATTTCGGTCTCTCGCTGACTGGGACAACATATATGATGCGCAGCTCCATCTGCCAAGGAACAAAACAGAGACTAAGTGACTCAGTTGCCATATGGACTTGGTAGCGGGACTATGTAAACCGAGTGAGAAAGTAAAAGTCTGGGAGCGGCGTCAAATACACATACACAGAGACGGAGGATGAGTCAGTGATAGAAGTGAAGGAGCTGATTGTGAGGAGTCAAGCAATTAAAGGGAATCGAAATTCACATAATAAAAAAGCTGTACTGTTTACAGGAACATCTCAGTGTTTAGTTTTCCAGCATATATCTATTAATATATGACGCCTGTCTATATGTATAAAGATTTGTTTGCTCAGTTTTTGCCCTTCTTCTGGCTGCTGATGCCCTTGCTAGCCCATGACGCTCATTAGGACATGGAGCACCAGCCAATCAGAAACAAGGTAGGTGGGTTTATGTACATCTCAGATATTTCTTTCCTGATGTTGTCTCAGTTTCTAGTTACAGTAGCTGCCCCTCAAAACACTAAGGGTGGCAGCAAGGGGACTGGCAGTGAGAGGATGAGCAAAAAAAGAACATACAAGCATTTATTAAAAGGTACTAAATTTAATAGATATTAGGAATAATTAATTATGTGCATAGAAGATATGGTTCTGATTCACTAAAAAAAAAATTCCCCTCCCCCACCTCAATTCACATAGAAGGTATCCTCCCCTATCAAGGGTGGGAAGAGGGATCCTCCCATCCCCTAACTTTATTCAGATGCACAAGTTAGCTGGCACACAGCCTTACCACCTGCCCTATGGTAAGGACGGAACTTGTATGTTGGGAAAGAGAACAGTGGGAATAGGTTGACTTTGCATGGTCCAATAGGGATTGTTAAGCTTCGGACCATTTGTAGATATAATATGAAGAGTGAGGTATAGGAAGGCAGGGTGGTAGGATTAATGCACAGGTTCATGAACAACCTGAACTCCATTATTTGTTTATTGAGCTACAATTCCTACATTGGAGGACCACAAGCAAGCCTTATAGTACCTGAACTCCTGAACACTGCCTAAACTAGGGTCTCCTGGGCAAGGGAGAGTTATAGCAAGAGGAGAGATCTCATCTCAGCTCAGTAGATATTAGCATACCACAGACATCAGCAATAGCCAACGAATTTATTTATATGTTTATAACTGGACAGATTATTTTAGATACCATAATGGGCTCCTGCCTCTTAAAACAGGATTCAACTTCCTCCTGGTGTCCTTGGAGCTTTTCCGGTTGACTACCTCCATTGAGTACTGTCTAATTTTTGTCCATGTAGCCACCATATTGCCTGATGCAAAACAGACTACATTAAAGCAGTAAACTTTATTTGCACGGAATAAAATCCAAAGATGACTCTCTGTGGGACATTAATGAATGCACTCCCAGAAGGATCAAGAGTGTCCACAAGGCATATCAGTGCCGGTGTCCCTATCAGAATCTAATAAATGGCGGACAACCTTTCAGAAAACTTCAATTACTGACACTTTTGTCCCTGCGGTGTCACTTGCATGCCAGCGATTAGCAAGCGGAGACATAAACACCTCCGAGGTGGGAGTAATGTCTCAGTAATGCCCATCCTGGATTCTCCAAGAAGCCACGGTGATAAAGCCTCTACTTAAGGGCATACAAACACCATATGGAAATTGTGTCTCTATCTTTCTTTTCCACGCCTGGCAGATCATTTTCTCTTGCAGTATCCCAGGTAGATAAGTAAATAACCCCTGTGGTGAGCTTGTGTCTGATGTTTCTGTCAACTTGTATTTATCATCTGTATTTGCCAATTCCTAACATATAGTTATAGCATTTTCGGCACGGATGTCCAACCTACAATGCTCTGCTTTTTGTCAAACAAATACTTTTGGCAAGTCCCTGATACCTCAACACACTAGGGTTCTGTGGTCAGAAGGCCTCTGATTAATTAAAAATGATTGATTGGATTGATATCCATTCTTGAACCTGTTGACTACAAACTTAAATCATTGTGGTTACAAATTCAGCACACAGCTAATTCAAGGGAAATCATTAGATACTGTCACGGCCGGCACCCAATACCAGAACAGGTGCCAAGTACCCTGGTCTTGGCTCGACTCCACCGGTAGTGTGACCACCGTTGGGCTTCGGGAGGAGCCCTCAGCTTACTTGGGTGCCACCTGGACTTAACTTAAATCATTGTGGTTACAAGATGTTCTGGCTAGCAGAGGGGCACGGCAGGTAGCAGAGTCTTTTGGGCCGAAGGTCACGGTACAAATGGAACAGGCGAGAGAATCGTCAGACAGGCTGGGTCGAGGCAGGCGGATATCAGAATCGTCAGGCAGGCAAGGGTCAAACCGGGTTGTCAATCGAGGGGTTAAGCAGGAGAGTTGTCGTAGGCAGGCAAGGGTCAGGATACAGATTGGAGAGTAGTCAAGAACAGGCAGGGTCTAACACAGATAATCAGATCAGAATTTCCAAGCTCAGGAAAACCACTTAGAACAAGTTCTATCACGGGCAATGTACTGTGGACTGAAATGGGCTTAAATACTTTTTGAATTTCGCGCCTGCACCTTTAAATGGACGGAGGCGCGCCGCGCGCGCCCTATAGAGCAGCCGGAGCCAGCGAAAACACGCTGACGTGGCTAGGAAGAGGAATGGTGCGGCGGGCGTCCCCGCCGATGGCGCGGCGGACGACCCCGCCGCACAGGTATTCTTACAGATACGTTCTCTGAATTTTGATATTAGTGACCATTGACAGACTGGGTCACCTAGGACCCACCAGAAAGCCTAAATCTAGGGCCCACTTTTGCAACTCATAGATGTTGGTGTTATAGAGGCCTGGATGGGACCTGGGCCCACAGGAGCGTTCTCTGGTACTCTAGCAGGCCAGCCTCTCAGTGATGTCATGAAGATGGCCACCATGTTCAACATCCTAACAGCTCATAGGATTGATGTTTACGATGATTCTAATACTGACATCCATTAATTGGCCCCAGTCATTATAAATGGATGAAAAGACCATGTTCGGCACAAGTGGGCATCAAAATGATTCAACAGGTGGGCACAATTTGTACAAAAACAAAGAATATATTTTTCTGTAATCCTCCAAATGTCTACTAAGATACTTGTGTCCTCTGGGGAAATTTAATCAATATTCTAATAACATGTATTGATGTTTTAGGTTCTAGCCCTGTCATGTCTCTTCTTCTCATTTCATATGAAAAGCAAACACACCAAGAGCCCGATTCATTGCCTATCAACGTTTTCATTTCATTTCAACGGTTTTCACTGAATGTGGAATATTATGTAGTATCAAAATGTTTCCTTACGAAATTGAAGGAAAGTGAAATCGATGTCAATTCTACAACAGAAATCCCAATAGAGTAAATTGTTACTGAAACCTCATTATTTATTTTTTTTACAACACTGACGAAATTATCAACAGGTGGGAATATGTTATACGTTCTTAAACCTCCCATAACAGATAATAGCGGGATATCGCTGGAATAGTTTCAACATTTTCATCAAAAAGAAATCAAAGTTCTTTGAGCAAAAAGAAGAAATGAGCAATTTGATTGAAATGGAAATGCATCAGCGGGGGTTGTAAATAAAAGTTTTAAATTACAATATAGTTGGTATCAATAGCCAAAGCAGGAAGAACTAAAAAAGTAATTTTCCCTGCTCAGTGATTGGTATACAGGATGGCAGGATAAATGCAGTGACATTTTCATGTATAGTACCCAAGAACACACAATATAATAAATATAGTGCTGATTTCATACATCCCTTTCATACACTGCAAGATAAATATAGCGGCAGTTCCATATTTAATTTCCCCCAAATACATAGCACAATAAATATATCACCCAATTTCATATATAATGCAAAACAAAATACATTGCAGGAGAAATACAGTACAGATTCCATATATAATGCTTCCAGAACACAAGGCAGGATAAATACAGTGTCAATTCAATATTAAATGCCCGCAGAATACATAACAGGATAAATACAGTGCCAGTTCTATATAGAATGCCCCCAGAATAGATGGCAGGTAAATACAGTGCCAATTTAATATATAATGCCCCCAGAACACATTGTTGGGTAAATACAGTGCCAGATTCATATATACTGTAATGCCTCCAGAACACAAGGCAGGATAAATACAGTCCCAATTCAATATTTAATGCCTGCATATTACATGGCAGGATAAATACAGTGCCAATTCCAAATTATGCCCCCAGAATACAACGCAGGATAAATACAGTGCCAATTCAATATTTATTGCCCGCAGAACACACGGCAGGATAAATACAGTGCCAATTCCATATAATGCCCCCAGAATACATGGCAGGACCAATACAGTGCCAAGGCCCTGGTGCCTTGGTAACAGGCTCAACCCAAAGGTCAGTTAAGGTGAGATTTTGGGAGGATTCTTATTTGCCCATAGACACCCCTGAAATCCTAATTTAAAGGTCAGATAGGCTGAGATTTAAGATGAAAATGTACTTGCTGCCCTGGATGGTCTTGAAATTATGGCTGAATGACTGTTGACCTACATCTCTAACCTTGTTATGGGAGAATAGGGATCCTGGACAATGGTTGGACCTCCAAGAAGGACTTAAGCTGAAAACCCCAACCACTGCCCCAAAAGATTTCCGTGACTATGGCACCTTTGGTTTTATTATGCCTGGTAGCTGTGGCAGCAGTGAGGGCATCGATTAGGCCCGTTATCCAAAGTTCACTGTACTTCCTTGCACTGGGAGTGAAAATAGTACTAAATAATTATCTCTTAGTATTAATTATTTCAAGGTCTTCTACCTTGAATCAACAGATTTTAGTGTAAGTGAATGCCAGATGCTGCATTTGAATCTATATATCACAAGAGCAGATAGACAGATCTCTTTTTCAGCACAAGCCCCATTTATAACGGATGAAGGCAGCCTCCAAATGATCAAACTTTCAGTAGCAAAGCGAAAAAGAACTGTAGTGATTCTTTTGTTTGTCACTGTTCATCATTTTCTTCTTCGACTGCTATCAAGATGTATTTTCTTCATCTCTCAGCAACGGAGGAATGTGAATCTCAAATGAAATCAAGCTGTGTGAATGCACATGCCTTTGGCAGACAAATAGACTCATTTCAGATATTTATGTTAAAGGGGCGCCTTCACTGAAAGCCGTATTTCATTCAACGGCACAAACAATAAAGAGGGGGAAAAATAATTTTATCCAGGTGAAGCCTTTAATTTGCAGGAGGTCTAAATGTGTAGTCTGTTTAGGTAGAAATTAGAAAAAAACCTCTGCAGGTATTGGCTCATTATGGTACCACAATCCTCTACATTGTGGCTCAAACCTCAAGGTTGGACATGGCGGAAATGGGGTTGAGTTATTCTTTTTCCTATACGAGCGGAGAAAAATCCACCTTCCTTAGAAACATAAATTAGTTGGGCTTGAAAGCTGACCAAAGAGGGGTTTTTCACCATTGCTCCCAATGTTATTAATAGGGGACTGTATTATTAATTTACCGGCAATCAGGGTTAGACTGGGCTGGTGGAGGTGGCGCAACTAGACATTACTGGGGCCCAAAGTAAAATATTTTTTAGGCCTCCAAAATGTCTAGAGGTTGACCAGCTATGCCAATATTTATTGAAAAAGGGTCTGCTTCTTCTATAGTAACACCCCTGGCTGGTGTGCAATTCCGGACTGAGAATTAAAATAGGCCCTGGCATTTCAGGTACACAGAGGCCCAATCAGCCTACACTGAGGCCCAAATAGACCCCACCAGCCCACTAAATATTGACTTTCTATGGCACCTTAGAGAAGCCCCTCTGGCATTTACCAGAACCCACAGATTGCCAGGCCTGCTGTGGGACACGGGAAAAACCCCAGGGGGCTCCATCCCTAATGGACCCACCTTTTTTGGGAAAAAATACCGGCTTTCCTGTATATTTAGATTTTTTCCCCTATTAATAACATTGGAGTCAAGCATAATTATTCTCGGTCAGGCCATTAAAATACTGGCCAGTTGACAACCCTACTTGGCCAGCGGCCACAGAGAAAAAACTTGGCGGGTCTGGCCCACGTGGGCCTTGATGGCCAAAGTCCGCTCCAAACACAAAGCCTAATGCAATTTCCGAACCTCCTCCCTGTTCCCCCTCCCTCGAGCCCGCTAGAAAAAGAAAATAGGTGAGGGGGTGCCTTAGGGGGGTTGGAGCTGGGGGTCCTGGGGGCTCCCCAGTCTGATGCTTAATGGACCCCGCTGACCAAAACCCACTTCTCGCAGCTATTTAGTAAATCAGACCCACTTTCTGTAAATGGCGCACCATTCCTATCCCATGGTTGGAGAAATATCAGCAACCGTAAAAAAAACCCCACAGAAATAATGTTCCTGAAAGTCAAAGAATTCTGCTGCCGGCTGGAACGGAATAACAGCCTAAACAGCAAGGATAGGGCCTTCCGCTCACAAAGCTTACCTTGTCCCCAGTTGTGTACAAACATGACATCTAGGGATTGGTGACAGCCCTTTAAGCATTTCAGCGCAGAACAGAACACAATACAGAGAGAGAGAAAGAGAGGCTTTTCTATTGTACAAAGCTAAAACCTTGAAAAGGAATCAAAGGGAAAATATCATTGTTTTTTTTTCTTAGAAAAGAGAATGAAAAACAAAATACTTGATTGTGTGGGATCAGGTGTTTGTACACAGCTCTTCCAGCGTTGCCTTCGCTGTTTCTCGAAAAGGCCAAATGGGGCTCCTTGAACCGTTTAAAAGCAGGGGTTTCTATTTTAGGAATTTTAATACCAGTTTATTCTGCCCTACTGCTAACCCCATTTGATGCGAGAGAAATAAAATTCATTTTATGGGTCAGAGATGCTCGCGGTGGATGTGTGGCGTGCGTAGAATACTCACCGCTGCAATAACAATAACATGAAATACGTGCGCTCTACTATATAGTCCTACGTGGGATGAACATTCGAAACACAATGGGCTCATTTATTAACAATGGGCATATTTGCCTGTAGGCAGTAACCTATAGCGACCAATCGGTGCTTGCCTTTTTTTTTCAGGCAACTACAGGTAGAACAATGAATGCAACGATTGGTTGTCATGGGTAACTGCCCACCGGCAAATTTGCCCAGTGTTGATAAATGATCCCCAATGTGTGATAAGGGCTGTATTTTTTATTATAGGCACCCAAGGGCCCATGTCTAAGGCACAGCTTTAGGGTGACTGCCATTGAGTGCCTTTATAGAGAAAAACAGTTCACCCAAGCACACTGCTGGTGAATTTTCGCTGGTGAATTTACGCAGCACTTTTGGAATTTAAACCTGGAAATTTGCCGCCAATCCGCGTCTGGTGAATTTATTCACTCATCACTACCCACAGCTTGTGCTGGGAATCAGCAGAAAAGAAGATAGGGAACTACTGGGGCATCTTTGGAGGCACAGATCTTCCCTGCTGAGTGGTTATGGTGGATTTGGGCTAATACCAATAGATATAATTGGGCCCCACAGTAGATTATTTTTCAGGCCCCAGGTGGACCAGTTCATATTTATTTAAATTGTATATGAATTAGGGCCTCATGGGGCCCCTATACCTCTGTAGTTATGCCCCTGGCTAATACAGAACCCCAAAACATAATGTGCAGCATTTATACCCTACTTCTTTGTTAATTTTCCTTTATAAAACTGAAAAACCCGGCACGGTTACCAGTTACACCCCCCAGCTCATTAACAATCCCCTTTTATTCTTACCCATGTTAATGCTGATTTAATACTCACCCATCATTTCATATTCACATGCAACAGGCATATCAACAGGCACCCTATTACCGGCGCAAATTGAAAACGTGAACTGAATGGGCCAAGCCGAGAAAATGGGATGAGAGTTAATTCCAAGGTATTTATATTGGTATTAATACAGATTAATGGAAAGCCCACGGATACATGTCTCACAGTCACATACCGCCAACCAATTTGAAAGCCTAGAAGATTAATAGGACCTGGGTATTGTGGGACTAATGAATAACATGTCACGGAATTAAATCCAAGGCAAGTACGCTTCTCACTAACTAAAGACTACTTAAAGGCATCAGGCACAGGCAGCTTTTGGAGCTTCAGATCCTGCAGAACTATAACTCACGTCATCCCTACACCCATGCTTTGCACCCTGCTCTGAATCCAGTGCAAAGTGCAGGGTTGTGGGTGCAACATTGTGTTGTATTAAAGGGCATGTAAAGGCAAAAAAATTAAATCCCATTTTTACTTTCTTTAATGAAAAAGAAACCTATCTCCAATATACTTTAATTAAAAAATGTGCACCATTTTTATAAAAATCCTGACTGTATGCAGTGAAATTCTCTCTTCATTTACTGCTGTGGACAGAAATTGTCAGACGGTCCCTAACTGCTCTGCAGGGAAACAATCATACTTATGAACAGCAGGGGGAGCGCCCGCCTTACTTCCCAGCCATGCAGAACTCAAGCAGCTTTGTTTGTTTCCCTGTTTTGATCATTTATGACGATCCCTAAGCAGCCCAGACCACACTGAGCATGTGCACAGTCTTGGTCTTGCAGAGATGTATAACAAAGTTACAATATGGTGACCCCCTGTGGCCAACTTTGAAAGCATAAATCATTTGTTTGATTAGGCTTGTGGTGCAGTAAGTTCATGTTTATGTTTAGTATACAAAATACAGCATTTCTAGCCTTATTCTATTTTAGACTTTATTTTCCCTTTAAGCCACCAGTAAATGTATTTATCCCCTACAACATTTAAGGACCATTGATATCTGCAAATGAGCTGTTCGTCTGGTTTCTATGGAAACCTGCCTGTTTGAGGAGACGTTAATGTCCCCCACATGGCATTCTCTTTGAAGGGATGCTTTTAGGTCCTGGATTGGGGGTCTTGCTACCTGCAAACTCCATCCTTCTGTTACGCTGGTTCTTAAAACCTGGATCATACAATTAGCCTCACAGCTTCCCCTCCTTGTATCCATGGCAACAGAATCTTTGTGCTGAGCCTTCAAAAAATATATATCTATATGAAATAAAGAATGGAACCACTTCAAAAGTAGCTGCACGCAAGTGAGTTAAGCGCGGGTATGGAGGGGATCTCAGCAGGGCAATTATTGCTGCATATTAATAAAGTGGTAGATAAGAATTCTGGAAGTCATTGAGTAGTTTTATGCAGGGCTAATTCCTTTTATACTGGAGTAGGGAGTTCAATATCCCAGCTGTCAAGGTGCCCACGGGAGCGACGGACAATAGGAGGTAGAGGGTGTGAGATGTGGGGTGTTAGTGCATATGGCACAGAGTCATTGGCTGGACTGAGGATGTTAGGTAGACTTTGAGCATTGTCTGACATCCAGTAGTAGAGGGTTCGGCCCACCAAAACAGATCTTTTAGATAGATAAATAGATAAAATAGATTGATGCAGATGACAGAGACAGATAGTTAGATAGATAGATAGATAGATAGATATAGAGGTAGATAGATGACAGAGAGAGAGAGAGAGAGAGAGAGAGAGAGAGAGAGAGAGAGAGAGAGAGAGAGAGAGAGAGAGAGAGAGAGAGAGAGAGAGATAGGAATGGATAGATTGAGAGATGACAGATTGATAGATAGATATAATTGATTGATAGATTAGATAGATAGAGGGATGGATGGATGGATGAATCGATAGACAGATAGAGAGATATATAGATATATAGATGATAAATAGATAGATAGATAGATTACATAGATAGACATAGACAGATAGATTGATAGATATACAGAAATAGATAGATCGATGATAGACAGATGATATATAGATAGATAGATAGATGACAGATAGATAATAGATAGATAATAGATAGATGATAGATAGATAGATAGATAGATAGATAGATAGATAGATAGATAGATAGATGATAGATAGATAGATAGATAGATAGATAGATAGATAGATAGATAGATAGATAGATAGATAGATTGATATATATAATCTGAGTTCTTTTTTCAAGACTCTTCTTGATTAGACACGTTTCCTCTATTGGGCAGGTTTATTGCACATGTACTATCCATTCCTGAATATGGACATTCTTATCAATGTATATGGAAACACTATACTTTTTTCAGAAAACCATTCCAAGTTATTCATGAATTCCTCATGGTCCAAGTGAGACTTTCTGAAGTGACTTCTAGTGTCTAGTGACCTGCTCTGACCCCCACATATACTAATATTTGCCTCCAATGCTAAGCCTACCTACATCTTCCCCTCTCCTGGCCCAGCGCAGACACAGAGACATAGATAAATCACTGATTTAATGAACAGAAAGCCTTTGATGTTTTTTTTTCTTTGCATTGGGCAAATACTGTGAGCAATGAATTATAATTATGTAAATAATTGGGCCCCAGGGGGGATACATGGCTTTCCCAGACATAAGATGATTAAAGTCTTCGGAACAATTCAATTTGCAGATGACAATTGTATTTTTCTTGTGTCTCATGACCTTTGCTACTCAATTCGCAAGTAAATTCGGTTTTAGATTCAGAACAGCGAAATGCATAATGCAAGAGATATTTATATTTACATAAACAGTCAGCTCTTTATAGTACACAACAAATAACCCATAAAACATATCCTTATGATCAGTGCTTAGTGATGATATATATTTATTTAGTTTATATAGTTATATTATATAGTTATACATCCATTTACATAACTAATGAGGGTCAGACCCTGGTGCAGCCGGAGCTGCCCACTCCCCTCCGGACGCAGCTTTTTGTGCACCTTGGCATCGGCGAGAGCGTGTTGAGGGCCCTGAGGGGGTGTGGGCCTGGGTGCGGTTGCACCTCCTGCACCCCCGGTAGTTACACCCCACCCCCGGTAGTTACACCCCTGTATATATCTTTAATTCATTGTACACCATATTGTTTGCAGGTTGTTCATGGCTTGAGTGTATACTATAGAGAATAATGTATTCCTACTGTAAAATATATATGGAATAATATACCCCCTATTGTAAAATATAAGGATACTAGAAGTCATTATGGAGTCTCATGGCCATATAAAGGAACCCGCTCTAAGGTAGAGTGCTTTTAGTCACGGAACTCCAAGGTGACAGCTGCCATTAGACCCTGGCGTAGTGGAAATGCATCCTCTGGGGTGAGAAATGGCATGTCAACATCTGACAGTTTGATAGGAATGAAGATAGAAGCCAGAAGAACACTACATCCCTCAATCTATACTGCCAATGGTGAAGTTGGGGGATGAAGGGGAATAATAGTCTAGGGCTGGTTTCCATGGTTTGGACTAGGGCCCTGGTTCCATTGAAAATAGTAGATCTTACGGCTATATCATGCCATAAGGTCCACAATATAGGGAAGGTCCTTTTTCTGTTTTAAGCACAAAAATACCCCCATGCACAAAGCAAGTTATATACAAAATAAGTTTGCTTAAATGGGATTGAAAGAACCTCAACCCAAATGAAGACTGGTGGAATGAGATGGAACATTGACTTTGAGGTAGACCTCGCAAATGTTGTTGTGGCGGAATGGAAGCAAGTCCTACCATGAAGATCCCAACATCTATTGGAATGCTTTTCTAAAAGAACAGAGGCTGGTATAGCATCAAAGAAAGATCTGTTAATACCCTTGGATTTGAAGAACCTCAACCCAAATGAACACTGGTGGAATGAGATGGAATGTTGACTTTGAGGTAGACCTGGATAATGTTCTTGTGTCTGAATGGAAGCAAGTCCTACCATGAAGATTCCAACATCTATTGGAATGCTTTTCTAAAAGAACAGGGGCTGGTGTAGCACCAAAAGAAAGATCTGTTAATACCCTTGGATTGGAAGAACCTCAACTAGTGATGGGCGTCAATTTAAATTTTCACGTTTTTTGCGAAAACATTTGAATTTCACGATTTTTTCGGGAAAATTTAGAATTGCCAGAGGCTGGCATATCATCAAAAGAAAGATCTATTTATACCCTTTAGTTTTCCCCACTAAAAGCATCATTTGTTTCCAAAGCCAACAACTTGTCCATGATATGCACTCTTTAGCATTCTCAGGGAAACAGAATAGCTGAAATATGCCAAATATGAGATTTCTTTTTTGTCGGATTGTGTTCAACATTTTCTTATGAGATGTTGTGGCAACACACCACCAGCTCTTATATATGCTTTACTATGACTCTTGCTTGACTCATCCTGTGTTTATATGTATCCATAATGTCACTCAAGAAGCATGACAGGACTGCTGCTCTTTGACAGGAAGGAATGAAGCACGTAAATACACCTTTTCATGCAAGCTGAAAATATCATTAGAAAGTTTTTTCTGATTAAATACATACGATTCTTCTGGATCGCTACTCCTACTGAAGATCACATTTCATTTATCGGTAAAAGCATAACCTTTAATTATGGAGCAGTATCCATTTCAATGTGAAATCTGTGTGGAGCAAAGAAACGTCAACGGGTAAGCCTTTAAGTTACTAATTAGCGTCAAATTAACACCTCTCATACATATCTTTACCAAGTCATGTTCAAATATAAACCATATTGGGTTGAGAACATACTGATCTGGGTCAGAAATAAATCAATTGCAAAAATTATAGAGGGGGAGAATTTCATTAAAACATCTTTTTAAAGAAGTGGTGACAAGAGATTGATCGGAAGAAGAAAAAAAGACCAGCGAACCCAACCATAATTATCATTCTATTGATACAAAAATTAAATCGTTCCTATCAAAAAACTTTAATTAGCCATAGAAGGAAAAATTACTCTGTTGGATTTATTATACCGAAACTGTTTAACCATCGCAGAGCATCTAAAGAAAATCTTTCTTCTCCACCCAACATTCAGTAGACCCACTTCACCTCTACAACTCTATAGGGACAATATTGCAGAACCCTTTACTATACATAGAGTAATGATCCCTAGATTTGGCTTTCTTCTTGTTTTGGCTACTTCTACAGCATCAGGGAAAGACATAACTTACTTCAATGACCCAGATCATGCTCTTTCATGATCTGGGTCAAAAATAATTTAATTAGGAGCAATTTGTAGGTGAAGAACTTCATTAGAACTATTTTTACAAGCACTAGGCTTGAGGGCTTGATAAAATCATGCTAAGGAGGAATGAATAATACATGTTTTCTTTCTCTATTATTCACTATTTTCTTTCTCATAGTAGAGCATCCAAAGAAACATGTTCTTCTCCACCCAATGTCCAGAAGATCCTACAGCTCTAAGCTAATCAATAACTTTTATTGTTGGGAGAAAAATTGAAACCCCTTTACTATACTGAGAGTAACAAGCCCTAGACCTTTATGAAGCAGTCCTGGAAATATAAATAAAGAAGTTCTTCTTCTTTTTTATCTGATTCCACAGCATGGGGTGAAGGCATAGCTTACATAACATCAACAATGCTGTTGGCTATCCAGTGATGATGCATCTTGAATATAGTAAATACTATATATATTTCAGGTTGCATTTTTCCTATTACATGTATCTCCAGGGAGCATCAATATAAACATTTTACATACTGTAAATTACACACCGGGCTATGTGTATGAAAAAAATTCTCCACAAAACAAATACATAGAAACATCTAACTTTCAGGGGCCTATTTGTTAAACCTCAAATTTTTCTGGTCAAGTTTTTAAAGGGAACTGGAATAGGTGTGAGAACAAGGTAAGGATCAGAGCTAAGGACATGCCACAGTGCTCATGAAACAGATGTCAATGCTCAGGCACCAGCTGTGAGGAGGGCTGGGCTTTTATAGGGCAGAGCCAGCCCTGACTGCCAGACCCCACCCAACCAATAAAGCGGCTAGGGTGATGCAATGCAACTAGGGCAATAGGTGGAAGGGAGGTGAGCACTTGCTGGCTGCTCTCCTTGACCAGTGATTAGGGAGCTCAGCAGAGCCTTACAATATACTTTAGTATCCAGAGGTACAATAAGAAGAATATTGGGAACAGGGATATAAAGGGACAAAAAAGGGACCCAATTTAAGTTACATTTTATTATAGTATGTGTGCAGATCATCCAATGTAGAGTAGGGAGAGAGAAAGACAGCCCCTCTTCTCCATACCTGACCAGATAAAGCAGAGCTCCACACCAGGGTTGGTGGCCCTTATATCTGCCTATGTTTCCAACCAGGAGTATTCCCACTGGAATCCAGCTGCGCCCATGGACCTGTTCAGTAATTAGTGATCCATAATTAGTTTTGTAACCTGGTTTTCTAACTTGTGTGTATGGAACTGAGTGCACTGCAAAGAGAGAATATTGCAACTGTTGGCTTCACAAGATGAGTTTCGGATCAAAACGCCCATAGTGTTGTGCGTTAAAAAACTTGACGTGGGTCAAAAAAACAGGCTTCAATACATTTATGTGAATATTCGCTGTTTTGCAAATTTTTGGTGAAGCAAAACTGACAGATTTTCCCATCACCAAGCCTGCAAGATTAATTTGTCTCCAAGAACAAGCTGCCACTTTACCGTATGTAACAAAGCTGACCCAATGATTATTTGCAGAGCTGAAGCAATGCAATTCTCTTTCAATAACCTCTGTAGTATTTCACATCTAGAAACAGTTACATTTGCTAAATTCCTTCCTTTCACGGCTTTTTAATGGAACAAAAATCCCGTTAAGGCGAGTGCATCCACTCCTATTGCAAATGTTTGTGGGGCATCCGAGGCTAAGCAAATGGAGGCACAATTTGTAACTAAGCCTCTAAGCCCTCACATCTGTTGTACAATCTAATTTTACATGTTCAAAGGATAACAAAAAAACATTTTATTAGGATACCCACACTTAAACAAGTATTTAAATTGCCATTTAAATACTTGTTTAAGTGTGGGTATCCTAATAAAATGTTTGTGAGATGAAACAGAGTATAGGCAGAAAAACATTGCTAATAGGACCAATTTGATATGTATGTTGCTTTAAGAAAAGAGGCGAGGTGGCAACACGTGATTGGTTTTAACGTTTGGGGAGGGATTTCCTGGGGTATAAATTTTGTGACCAAATGTAACAACAGTAATGCCTATGAATAAGTGCCTGTGGGTGCGAAACGCGTAAGGCGGAGTATCAATTGGTCTGTATACCTACTTTTTTAATATTTATGGTTTAAGGTTCACCTCTAGGATGGAATGTCCCGTCATAGGGAACTATCAGGGAAAATAAATCTTAGTCTGATTCCCTATCCAGCTGCAGTCCCTTCACTTTAGGCAGACTCAGAACCTAGGGGAGAACTTGTGTCTCCAACATTCTGCAAGTGACATTTTGCCCATCTGGCCCTATGTCTATCTAGGTGGCAAAAATGTTTTATTTGAGCCTCAGCCATTTGAAGTTTTATACAAATTAAAAATTCTTCAGGCTATGAAAAGTTTACCTTCTTTGCCAAGATCCCAACTAAGGGTTTAAACCTAAATGTGGATTTATTTATTTCTACATTATCAGATCTGCCCCAATCAACACAGTAGGGTCACTTGAAGAGTTTTCTCTGCTTTTAGCTCATGATCCACCAAATGCAGATTGCAGTTTCTATTAATACATAATATCTTTCATTTATATAGTGCCAACATGTCATGCTGCACAGTGTTTCTCCAGAATGCCTGTGACCTGCTTTGTCAGGACCTTACCATTCTGGAACCAGGAACCTTATATTTGTGGGCCACTATTCCAACTGGTTGAGCCACAGGAGGTTGTGTGAATCCAGTCTTTATTATTGCTGAAGTGTGTGTTCTCTCCCTTTGTCAAACTCATTTCATACCTGTAAACCATCAGGTCCAATTGCAGGTCATTTCCCAATTAAGGAGTTATTTAAAGGAAAACTATACCCCCAAAATGAATACTTAAGCAACAGATATTTTATATCAAATTGAATGACATATTAAAGAATCTTACCAAACTGGAATATATATTTACATAAATATTGCCCTTTTACATCTCTTGCCTTGAACCACCATTTCGTGACTCTATCTGTGCTGCCTCACAGATCACCTGACCAGAAATACTACAACTCTAACTGTAACAGGAAGAAGTGAGGAAGCAAAAGGCAGAACTCTGTCTGTTAATTGGCTCATGTGACCTTATATGTGGTTTGTATGTGTGCACAGTGAATCATAAGAACTCAGGGGGCGGCCCTTATTTTTTAAAATGGCAATTTTCTATTTATGATTACCCAATGGCACATACTACTAAAAAAGTATATTATTATGATAATGGTTCATTTACATGAAGCAGGGTTTTACACATGAGCTGTTTTACTCTGTCTGTTAATTGGCTCATGTGACCTTACATGTGGTTTGTATGTGTGCACAGTGAATCATAAGAACTCAGGGGGCGGCTCTTATTTTTTAAAATGGCAATTTTCTATTTATGATTACCCAATGGCACATAATACTAAAAAAGTATATTATTATGATAATTGTTCATCTACATGAAGCAGGGTTTTACACTTGAGCTGTTTTACTCAGTATCTTTTAATAGAGACCTACATTGTTTGGGGGGGTATAGTTTTCCTTTAAAACTGCCTCTTCCTGCTACCTATGCTAGATCATTGAAGTCTTTTACTGTGGTTTAGCCTTTGATTTGTGATTTTTTTTTGTAGTCCTGAGAAGTTTTGAGTCCTAAGGAGTCCTGAGTCCTGGGAAGTTGTGAGTCCTGAGGGGTCCTTAGTCCTAAATCTTGAGGTGTCCTGAGAAGTCTCGAGTCCTAAATCCTGAGAGGTCCCAAGTCCTAAATCCTGTTGAGTCCCGAGTCCTAAATCCTGAGTAGTCTCAAGTCCTAAATCCTGAGAAGTGTCGAGCCCTAAATCCGAGGAGTCCTAAATCCTGAGGAGTCCCAAATCCTAAATCCTGAGTAGTCTTGAGTCCTAAATCCTGAGAAGTCTCGAGTCCTAAATCCTGAGAAGTCCCAAGTCCTAAATCCTGAGGAGTGCAGAGTCCTAAATCCGGAGAAGTCTCGAGTCCTAAATACTGAGAAGTCCAGAGTCCTAAATCCTGAGGAGTCCCAAGTCCTAAAACCTGAGAAGTCTTGAGTTCTAAATCCTGAGGAGTCCCGAGTCCTAAATCCTGAGGAGTCCCGAGTCCTAAATCCTGAGGAGTCCCGAGTCCTAAATCCTGAGGAGTCCAGAGTCCTAAATCCTGAGGAGTCCCAAGCCCTAAATCCTGAGAAGTCTTCAGTCCTAAATCCTGAAGAGTCCCGAGTCCTAAATCCTGAGGAGCAAGAGGTGTAGAGTCCTGAGTGTTACTGCGAGTGAATATGGTTCTTACCTTGCCCTTACACCAATTTTGCTGATCTACAAGCTTTTACCACTGGCTAGTTGATGGACTTCTTCTGACTGCTGCCTGCCCAAGCCCTGTGTCTGTCTATGGCTTTATAGTACCAGCCACCTGCTTCAACCTCAAGTCTTTTATGAGGACTTGCCTCCCTGCCTGCCCCTTGTACCAAATATCTACTGTTCATTTTCATTTCTGAAATCATGCTTAAACCAAACATTGTCTCCAGTTTTCATCAAGCCACCATGTATCCTTAGGTTTATACAGCGCACATGCTTTTCTCCAGACATGTATATCTTCAGACTTTAATGAAACAGTGTCCCTACTGGCCAGGTTTTAATGGAAAATATAGTAGAATAGTTGTGTGACTTAATAAAATAATAGTATTGACTGAATAACAGCCGGCTAAGGCAGTACCTTTGTATTACAAGAATGAAATTCATAACAGCTATTGTTTACAAAATCCTGACCTGATCACTACAACCTCCCTTCAATTAACAAAAACATATGGGAACATAAAGTTATATATTTTTGTCTTTTCCAAAATGTTCTCTGACACTAAAGCTCTTTCCTTTATCATCAGCAAGCGTCAGAAATCATCTACAGCTCAAAGCTGTAATTGGACGTTAATTCTGTTTTGAATTAATTCTAGTTCTTTTTCTAATTTAGTATAATTGGCTTCAGCTTGGAAACTGTAGACACAACTCTAATTGAGTTTTTTTTTTATGATGTTGGAATACGATACCAATTTGCAATTTTACTGTCTCAACGAGAGATTCACTCCAGAAGATTTGACGGGTTAGCAAAGTAACGTTGTCTCATAGGATAGTAATGTTTTCATAATTACCAAAATTGTGTTAGGATTTCTCTTTTGAGCTTGAATTATTCTCAGAGCTTTGAAAATCCCAGACATCCAGACAGTATATTTGTATTCTATTATTTTAAAGGTTGCAGCATAATATCATGTGCCCCATGAAGAGGTGTAACTAAAGAGGGTACAGATGTTGTGACTCCATCCAAGAGTTGCAGCCTGAGGGATTCTCATGGGCAAGTGCATAGTTTATAACATACAATCACCAAAGAAAGAGTTTGGGAAAATTGGTGGATAGTTTACTGGTGGGAATGAAGGGAAAGGACAAAGCCATGCAATAAATCAATGAACCAGTGGTTCGTGAGCAACATGTTATTCACCAACCCATTGGATGTTCCCAGAGGTCTCAAAGCAGGCACTTGTTTTTTAATTGCTTTTTTAGCTGCATAAAGGTGTAATGCCAAACAGAGACTCCTGCCGGCTACCAAATGACCATTCAAAGCACATATTTTGCATCACCCAGGAACATTTTTCATGCTTTCTTTGCTCCCCAACTCTTTTTACATCTGAATGTTTCTCATGGGTAAAAAAAAGGTTGGGGTCCGTAATAAATGATGCACAACAGGTTTTACGTTGCCAAACTGATCATTATAAGCAGAGGGCTAAAAAGGGTGATTTTATTTTCTAGCCTTCATTAAGACTAAGTGGACATTAATACTAATGCTAATAATTTTGAGCACCTTAAACTTTAGCAACGTAGTGTCTGTTCTGTAGACATGCCAATGGTGGTAAAGAACCACAGTACTCTGTAATAAATTAGTGTTGCCCAACCCACAGCCTTTACTCGTCATTGACCTTACAGCACTCAACTGGTGAAGGCTGTTGAAGGGGGCAGGGAGTTCTATATTACTAACAGCTGAAGCCCAATAGGTTGGAAATTGTTTTGCCACCACTAAAGGTGGTCTTGTTTTATGGTGCTGTGATTGGTCCTTCTAGCCTCCATGGGGCCATAGCCACCAACCTATGGAGTCTTGTGCATATTCTTACTCTGTCTAGTGTCTACAATAAACTAAATTGGTGGAAATTTGTGGGTTTATGTATTTCTGACATAACGGGGGCTTCAAGTGAAAATATTGAACACGGAGCACCAGCAGTCGTTAAAATCCGTATTTTATTAATTCTTCATTAAAAAGTTGAGCAGGACATGTATCCCAAAGCACGCTTAACGCGTTTCATGGGCTAAGCCACTTTCTCAAAAGGCTGGATTGTGAACCTGGATAAAAAGAGCCAGTAGCTGCAAAATTGGTTCCATCAAAGAAAGGAGTGGAAATTTTTACACCATTAGATAATAATGTTTTTAAAATAGTGTTTGGAGTGCTCCTTTTTTAGGCTAAGATGATAGCCCTAAGGTGCACTGCACAAATGATGTGCAGATAGGACCCATTCCATGAAGAGAAACTGGCCTTCTCTAGACCGTTAATCAGGTAAGAACTGGATGGAAATGGAAAGTAAGCGTTCCACCATAGTGTTGCATATTTGATAAGCTTCCTTCTGTGGTATCCCCTTGACCTTAAATGATTATTATTTATGTTGTGCTATTGTCTTCCCGCAAAGTAAGGGTAAGCAAACTGAAAAACATGAAGCATTTTCACAATTTTATCCAATCTGAAGAGATAAAAAATATAGAAGAGGGATTTGGGATTGCCGGAGAGACAGAACAAAAGAGATTTTCCCATCGGCAGGGCCAGAGAAGGTTCCGAGTTAGCAGCAGAAGAGGCAAATGTCTAGGGTCCTACTTATGTGCTCTAGACACATACCTCTTCAGCCTTCCTCTAGTTCAGACCATAACGATGTCCCACCCCCACATGACCAAACAGAAAGCACATTCTACATGGGAAGTGTCAACTCTGTGGAAAACTTTGCAACCTTACATACTGGACCCAGTGTCAGTATCACTTTACAGGAAAATCCATAATGCTTTCTCAGCAGTCAATGGGACAAAGCAAAAACCCTCTTGCCCGATATATTATCATGAATAAGAGCATAATGCTCATACGCTCTGGCATGTACAAGTAACCATGTCCATATATACTCTTCCATTCATTCTTCTATCACCCATGAATTACAAATATGCATCACTTGATTTAATTGGGTCAGGGTGCTTGAGACTTTATTGTTTCTGGCTGGCACCATAAGAGCAGGTTGATTTTGTGTGTGTAGGTGCAACACACTGTCATGAAATATGTATTTGTGGTCATTGGTGAATCTTGTAGAATTTCCCTGGTGGGTTTGGTGCATGTATAGTTCTGCTTAGTGCTGTGATGCACCCAACCCAAGTGACCTAAAAGGAAAACTCAAGAAAGATGGCACCACCAGCAGTACTCCAGATCGATAAGAATGTGACTAACAATATGGCATCCAGTGGTGTTGTCCTTTAGTGACTTGTGATAATATGAAGCCAAGAATAGTAAGTCAAGTGTAAAAAGTGCAAGTTCAATTCTCACTGGACAGTCCTTTTGAATCATTTGGCCCATTGGCATTAGCAGATGTGGAATTCATAGTGTTGTATCCTATGAGCCCCCTGTATATAATCAGGGAATGGGGGTCAGAATACTGCTATAAATGAGTCTTACGCTACATGTAATTACTACAGAGAACTAACACAAACGTTGCTGGGAATATTAGCAAGGTCCTGGTCACGGCACATTATGATTTATACTGATCTCTTTGGGGGACCCTTCTTGGCCAACAATAACTGATATTTCTTTTAACTGAGAACAAATAATTCAGCATCACCACGAATGGTAGGAAACAAAGACATCTGTTTCATTTTAATTCAGAGCTCACTCAGGTCAACACAATGATATATCCAATTCAATCAATTGTATCATCCAATTACCCCATTCCCTATAGTATCATTTATGTGAATCCCTGCTCTTTTCTCCTTCCCATGATCTCTCATGTCCATGGAAAGGGTTTGCTGTAGGTAAACACACTAAATCACTGTTTCAGAGACTCTTCTAATCAAATTAGCCTTGGCTCCCCATTGGCTTTCACATCTTGTTACAGTTTATTCATCTTAAATGTTCATTTCGCTGTGGTGCATTCAGCAAAACCTCCAGTGTTTATGTGCCAGCCAAGAATATCAGAGGGATTTGCAGGTTTTCTGTGGAATATAAATGTATTGTGTTAAAGGAACTTGGTGCCTGACAGTTTCAGGCCATAGAAAATCCATTTTCTCTTCCAGAACTCTGTTTACACAGCTCAATTGTTCCAACCAAGATCTGTCCTGTCTGCTACTAACAAACTTGAGTGCAAGGGAAGCCACCAAGCAGGGCGCAGAAGAGGTAGCAGTGAAGGTGCTTAACCTTATACAGCATCAAAAATAGGAAAACATCATTTGATTGGCAAGGCAATGTCTAGAGAGCGTAGTGACCACGCAACCTACTCCAGTAGAAGAAACTAATTAAAGCTGGCTAGTCAACCCAATTTTAAATGACTATCCAGCTGACTTCCATATTTGAGTTCCTCCAATCTCCAACCCCTACTTTTCTAATGAGTAGCTCTCGGCATTAGACCATTAAGTCTACCTTTGATTACAGATTACAGAAGTACCCCCCTTTCTTTTACAGAAGTGACCTATCCACCTCTAGTCCCCTGACCCTTGACCACAGATTAGCTCTCTCAACTGTCCCCACTAGAGTGACTTTTCTCTTTAACCACACAGTATGCCATCCAACACCTAGCGGTGGTCAAAATGCCACTAGCATGTCAAAACAGTGCCAATGAATTACAGGAATGTAAGCAAGGATACACTAAATGATGACTTCTTATTTACATTGCTTTAAGATTCCTCCTGTTCTGCCGCCATAAATCACTAAATCATTGATGTGTGATTGTCGGCCCGTTAGTTAGTAAGCCAAAGTTCAGGGCAAATAAATCAATAGCGAGCATCTCAGTGTATTAAGGTCAGGCCATGAGGGAACAAGCACAGATTCACCCAGCTAAAAAGAAGGAAGCACGTAAAGAAATTGATTTCTACAAAGTGGTTCCAACCTTACAATGTCCATGAATTCCTTCTGTGTCTTCAGCAACAGAGAATAAATACATCTATTTTTGAAAAAAAAAATTGTCTGCTTGCACTTTGGAAACCTCCCTTATGGTTGTGAAAAAACCTTTTCAACTACCCCTTTGCCTTCTGGTCATAAAGATTGATCCTCAAGTCCATTTAATTTGGCCAGGACAAGCCCATCAAATTTCTCTGATTAAGATGCAGACATGTCAACTCCCTATATTTGTTGGAAGTCTCCCTGGTTTAGGGGTTGTCACCTGGCCTAGCCGGTAAAATACCAGCCAAGAAGAGGCCAGTATTAAAAATTTACCAACACTATACCTGCATTGAGTTATTGAAATGCACATATTCCAAAGCAGTGGAGTAAAGAGCATGGCAGGGGTGTAACAAGGGTGGATAAGGAATGTGGCCAGGCTACGACAGGTGCAACCAAGATTTCCCTACATCACTTCATATACTAGTTGGCATCTCAATGGGGCTCCATACTGCTAAGTTAGCAGGGCCTTCCTCCCAGGAGCCTCAATTATTAGCCCACCAGTCATCTGGACCACCTTGGTGATGGTCCTGCAAACAGGTAAAACAGGGCTGCAATTAGTCCACCTGGACCGTGCCTCAACTTCAACCATGATCTACTGTTGGGAATTTTTAACTGACCAGAATCTTATTGTAGAACCAGACTCTGAGACAAGGTCCTCAGTATAACTGATGCGTTATTTACAGTATGAAACAAATACTGAATATTGTCTCAATAACACAAAACATTATGTTACAGGAGAACTTCAGATGAGATCCTACAAGTCTCAGCCTTTTATTGGAAACAACATATGTTTTCTTATCAGAGATGGCACCCACTTCATAATTTGATTACTCTTGTGGAGTGTCTCCAACACTACCCAAACTCCACCCACTTACTGTCAATATTGTCCCTTTAAGGTCCATGATCTGAGCACTGGAGCCTGTAGTGTAACGGTAAAATACTGGCCAGGCGGCAACCTAGCCTTATATTTTGTTATGGTTTGGAGTAAATAGGTGAGCAGGAAAACACAACAATACAACCTAGAGCAGGGATCACCAACCATTTGAACCCGTGACCAACATTCACAAGTAAAAGGAGTTGGGGAGCAAAGCAAGCATGAGAAATATTCCTGGGGTGCCAAATAAGTGCTGTGAATTGTCAACCTCCATTGACACCCTGTTTGACAGTGCACCTGGTTTTTATACAACCAAAACTTGCCTCCGAGCCTGGAATTCAAAAATAAGCACCTGCTTTGAGGCCACTGGGAGCAACATCCAAGGGGTTGGAGAGCAACATGTTGCTCACAAGCTACTGGTTGGGGATCACTGATATAGAGAAACAGCAGAAGGGCAAATTAACAAAACTTGACACCATTCAGGGCTCTGAAAATAGGGGTGGCTGAATTTTTGTTTGTTCTGTTGTTGCTGCTTGTCCTTCTGCCGAGCAGTACGGCATCTCCTACCCCTTTGTAAAAATATACAGAGAACAATGTTGCAAACAATCCTAAGTACTGCTTAATAGCAAATGAAACCCAAATCCAAACGATAAATTAGGTACATTTTACCTTTCGCAGCTTCTCTGCCTGCCCAGTTTCATTTGTCAATGTTTATAAAAGGCACAATTTTGCTATCCTTCGAGTCAATATACTTTCATCTTAGTAACAGTTCATTTCAGCTCAGCTTTCAGTTACTGGACAAGCATCCGAAGGAGATTGCAGTGGCTGCGCTTGGAAAAGTGTCACTTCAACAATAAGCGCAGGAAATTGAGAAATCATTTAATTGAGCGCGATTGGGTAAATCAATGTGAGTTGTGGGATGAAGCAGACATTAAACAAGTATGGCAGAACTTGTCACACCAACTTACCCATAACATCTTTGCTTGTCTTGACTTACCGCGCACACTGACTCTTAGAGGGAAAAATTAGTCAAGAAAACTAAATTGGAAAACTGAAAGGATATCGTACTGGCTATGTTTAGGGTCATATATCTGTTTATAAATGGCAAATAAATCTTAGGCAATCAACTGGCAAAATTGCTGTACTGAATGTGAAAATATTTACAAACAGAAGTGAAATTCCATGTATCTAGGGACCGGTGCCTTGCAAAGAATTAGGCGAAGTGGGGAGTAGGCTAGACAGCCATGTGTTTACTCCTAGGAACTGGAGGATGTGGGGAGTGGGCTGGAAAGCCTTGAGTTTTCTACCTGGAATTGGGGGACAATGGGTGCTGGCTCACAAACCATGTTTTTACTCCTAGGCACCTGTACCTTGCAAGAAATTGGAGGATGTTGGGAGTAGGCTGTGAAGCCATGTATTTAATCCTAGGCACCAGTGCTTTGTAAGCAACCAGGGAAGGGGGGAGTAGGAAAATTCTGCCTTACAAGGAACTGGGGGGAAGTGGGGTGAAGCCTGGAAAGCCATGAATTCACTACAGGGGCCTGTGCCTCGCAAGAAACTGTGGGTACTGGGTAGCAGGCTGAGAAGCCATCTATTTACTCATAGGAACCTATGTCTCACTGGAGGATGTGGGGAGTAGGCTGGGAGACCTTGAATTTTCTCCTAGGGATCTATAATTGGCGGACAGTGTGAGTTGGCTGGGAAGGCATGTATTTACTCCTAGGGACCTGTGCTTCGCAAGGAACCAGGAGAAGTGGGGAGCAGGCTGGCAAACCATGTAATTCCTAGGGACCTGTGCCTCACAAGAGAACTGGGGACTGAGTAGGCTTGAAAGCCATGCATTTACTACTGAGAATCTGTGCCTTGTAAGGAATGGGAGGACAGGTGGCGTAGGCCAGGAAGCCACGTACTTACTCCTAGGGACCTGTGCATTTCAAGGAACCAGTGAAGTAGGCAGTAGGCCAGAAAGCCATGTATTTCCACCTATGGACCTGTGCTTTGCAAGGGACATTGGGATATGGGAAGTATCCTGGTAAGCCCACTGCTATTACATTTGAAAAGATCAGGAATAGAAATGGGATACACCAGGATCCTGTTTAATCACTCCATACCAAAGGATCTGCCACTGGGCCTCAGCCTAAGACCTTTATTATTTCCACCACTTGTTTATATGAAACCTTTTAGCATTTCCTTCATCAAATTGTTTTGAAAGTGAGCCCACAATCTCAGGTTCTCTGGATGGCCCTAGATTGTACAGTCTTACATTGTCCACCCTAAGGATTTGGGAAAAGTTAATTTTGCGCATAAGAGTGACCTGCAGTGCACAAAGGCTTGAGAGGCAAAGAGTGGGGTGAGTTGCAAAGCTTTTTCCCCCACCAGATTTCCATGGTAAACCCTTAGGATGATCTAATGGAACACAAGTTGCTCCTTTAATTCTGTTATACAGGAAAGGCAGATTGTATGCATCCTATGCGTGATACTTGGTCCCTTGGTCTCATATGTCCCATGACCTACCAAATAGGAAAACAGACTACCGCCCTTCTGTGAAACCACCATTGGGTATAAGTGGAATGGTAATCCGGGTCCACTAGGCATCACAAGCAAAGTCTGACTTGATCAAGAAAACATGTTACTTACTATGTCTATCTTAATTGCATTACAGATGGGGTTGCAAGATCATTAATGCCAAGAGCTTACATTACAGTATACAGCATTTCCTGCACATTAATTATCCGATGGCACATAATAGTTTTAGATTACTAAACAATGCATTCAATTCACTTTCCAGTATCTTGGCTCCAAGGTCTTTCTGACGAGCGTGCCGGGCTTTGCTAATGAGCCTATCTTTCTAGGTACATAAATAATGAAATACATCATTTAGAGTGGCTTAGTCTGCTCACATCCATACATTACTGGGCTCTGCTGGAGGTCGGCTTTAATGAGTTCAGTATCTAGGATCCGGGCCGTGTCTCACAAAGGATACTCTTTAACTATTTAAGGCCTAGGACGGGGTCTCTTTTTGTTTTAAAAAAATGACTCAATGTTCCCAATTTGATTGAATAGATTTGTACTTGATTGTCCGGACCTTGCCTGCTGGGCGCTGACATTTAGAGATGAGGAATAATTACAATGGGGAAATAAAGTTTTCATGAAGAATAATATAACTTCGGTTTGGTTCCTCCTCTCTTTCTCATCATGAAATGTTGAGCAAAATCACAAATGTTCACATTTAATTAGACTTAACATTGTGCTCAGTTCATCTAGTATCATTCTTTAGAAGTCGCCTTTTTATTGTTTGAGGTTCTGAAGTTTGACTTCTCCTTCATTTTATTTGATAGTTCTGCAGGAGAATGTACAGTAGATGGAACATGTAATAGATGATTCAAAGCAAATTGCTAAGCCTCCCCAAAAAGAGGTCAACTGCTACTCTACATATTCATATATATTTATATATATATATATATATATATATATATATATATATATATATATATATATATATATATATATATATATATATATATAAGTTCTCCAATATTAAGTCTTCCATTGGCAGCCTAAGAACCCACCGTCCTGCCAGCACCATATGATTCATACACTCACAGTGTTCCTGTAAAGAACTAGCATGTAGTCTCTTAGCCGCCCCCTCACCGTCTCTTGGGTTCTCTGGGTGGTCGGTGTTTGTTGGAAATAGCCAACGTCTCGCGAAAACTATTTCGGATCTCTTTTTGCAAGTCTGAGGGAGAACAGATATCTGTAAACCGGCAGAGGAAACGGACGGCTACAAACGTCAATATCCTTTTCTATTGTTTAGCAATACAATCTTGACAGAGTCCCATGAAAACTTTTTGGATGGAGGCTTGGGAATGTCAACTTACACCACTGCTTTCATATGGATTCCTTCAGAATTAAAATGTGTAAATGTGTGGAGAGGATAATAATAGAGTTCAAGGAGGGCAGGCCACCCAAAAAAAGACCAAATATATATAGTTATAGGCTTTCCAACTCTCAACCTCCCCAAACAAAAATGGTACCCTCCGCCTAATATTATTCCAGTCTTGAATGTTTTGTAAACCGAATTCCTCTTAACTCTGGATTGGATCATTATCACACTATCATTATATGGGATTAGTTTGTGACCCTGTTTTTTATCACAATCTTCTGCTAAGGGCAACCTATGGAAGTGACAACTTGAATTTTTATTGGTTTTACTCAGAGCCAGTAATTCAACCACCCAGCATGCCAGAGCACTTCATTTGCCATAGTAACTTATTTGGCCCAAGAAGGGATGTAGCCAATCGATAACACTACCAATCACCTACAAAAGAAAGCAAAAGTAACCTAAATATTGATCGTCCACTTCCTAAACCTCAATTCTTTCTCCTGTCTAACCTGACAAAGACTTTCTGCCTTTATAGGTTACATTATCCATAATATAGCTTTCTTCTGGAAATGAACTGCTAATAGCTGTACATGCAATTGTATTGAAATTCTCTTTACTGGATGGATGCACCCTTGGGTTTACTTATCAGTATCTAGAGGGGACATTTATCAACCACAATGGAGTCCAATTACCACATTATAAGTGTTATCGTGGTTGTTGAGTCATTAGATTGAAAAATGAACCAATCAAGAACCAGTGACTCCTAAATGATTCCCACTTTGTTATTCTTGATGAAGGATGGACCCTTTGCAATGGTATCTTAATTTGTCTTAATGGTGGGGAGGAGTTATTCCTGTGTAATGGTCCCATGGCTGACTCCACTCTCTTATGAGTACACAGATACAACAATGCTGGCATCATGTCCCAGATGCTTAGCAACACCCCAATGAACTAATCATTTTTGATGAATGGCCACCAGTGGAACTTCTTATAAATACACAGTAGACGTACCAAAAGCCAAAAATGCAGGGACACATAAAATGTTCTTATAAAGAAGACTTTCTCCCGCTGTCACCCACAAGGACCAGCCTATAACCGCCCCATTAACCAAATAAGCAGAGGGTGTCTCAGTGGACATTGGACACCTGTATTAGTATGTTAAATATCAGCTCAGGCTTCCATGTTTTTACCCATAATGTGTTTTACCCAGGATTCCAGGGTTATTGTGGACACTCAAAATACTCAGAATACTTGAACCCATTAAACAAACCTGTTGCTACTTGCTAAGGTAGTTTCTGCTCTTCACACCACCTGAAGTGTCCTTTCCAATTCCGACTCCCACTGGAGTTGGGGAGGCCACATCACTAGTTAAAGAGTGCAATTCTGCTCTTAGGAGATCTGAATTTTAATACATGTAAAGAAAAAAGGATTTCCAGCTACTAGGGGTGGCCCAAGACAAGGGTGACACCTAGCCTCATGGCAGGAGCAGTGTTGCTACTTTCTGTGGCTTCAGTGTAGACATGCCACAGTATGCACTGCCAATAGCATCATTTTCACATGATACAACTGGTGCAAGTGCCTATTGCAAAGGGAACTATGAAAAGAACAGAAATACTTTTGCCAGAGGGCCCTACCGGATTTTGAAAAGATGAGCAAGTGGGAGCAAGAACATTATTGAATGGTATTTGACTGCAATGATAGTTGCACCTTAGCC
Organism: Xenopus laevis; assembly: GCF_017654675.1. Taxonomy (NCBI): domain Eukaryota; kingdom Metazoa; phylum Chordata; class Amphibia; order Anura; family Pipidae; genus Xenopus; species Xenopus laevis. Next base: position 12,552,775 of record NC_054377.1, on the reverse strand, counting down.
CTCCTATTGTGTTATGTTCCCCTTACAAACACTAGAGGGTATGGACTGATGACATTTGGCACGTTGAATGCGCCACTAAAGAGTCACTCTATGCCCAGCATTACCAAATACAATTTCTACTCTGCAGGAAAATATTATGGTACTGTGGCCCTTTAAAGACTTTTGATATTTATGTTTAAATTGGGTCAGCAATCCTTGCCAGACTATCTTCCCCTATTCCTCGTTCAATCAACTTTTTTATTTCTCATTCTGGTCCTGTGCTTCTAACATTAATGAAAGCCAAGGATGAATGTTTCATGAGCGTCTCCCTGGAATACGACTGGAGACCATTTATGAGAACTTCAGAGAGAGTTGCATGAAAGAGCCCGAGTGCTTTCCCTCATGTTGCATTAGAACCTGCTTCTGTATGAACGAGTAGTTTTCACTATATATATATATATATATATAGTTTTAGTTTCCATACATTGAGATAAATATTATATATTCACTCCTCTGCTTTTTCACAGGTTGGAGAAATATTTCCATTTAATTTCTCTCCTCTTGTTGCTTATTGCCATGACACCACAGAGATCTGCAAGCGAGAATAATAAAGAAGAGTTGGTTCCGCAAAGCGAGTTGCAAGAGAACAAAACTACCTAATCTTAATAAAGGCAGAACACAGGTAATTATGATATAATACACAAAAGCCATGAATATCCTGTAAATTATATCCTTATAAACGGTGAGTTCTGATGTCATCAGTTATAAACGGTGAGTTCTGATGTCATTTCTGTCACATGACTCACTAAAACTTGTGTATTATAATAAATAAAGTACCCCCAGTTGTAAAATATGAGGATATTAGAAGTTACCTCGGAGTTCCATGACCTGTATAAAAACACTCGGCCTTCGGCCTCGTGTTTTTATATGGTCATGAAACTCCTCGGTAACTTATAATATCCTTATATTTTACAAGAGGGGGTACTTTATTCACTATATATATTGGTTAATCAGTTCCAACCGCAGCTAAGTGCCATCTTTCAGCCTAGTTGGTCTTTGTGCTGGACCTCTAAGCTGCTGAGCACTCCAAGTCTATTGAGCTATTGAATCCAGAATCCAAGAGATCTAATATAAATCACTGGCACTTTTGTTGATTATGTTTCAGTACAAACAAGAAACAAGAGTGCATTTACCAAGTACAGGGCAGGGGCAAAATGCTAAATATTTTCTGCACACTTGATCCAAAATGAAGTGCAGAGACCTCTATTTTCCCCATGAATACAGTGCTGGGAGGGGTGTTAGAGCTCCCCCTCCTATTATTAAGGGAGCAATGGTTGGTGCATTTCACTACAGAGTGGCGTACTTACTCCCAGCCCAGCATTCTTCACCTCACTTTGGGCACGAGGTGTAACATGCAGATATGCCTCTGCCACAAGTGCTTTTCTCATTCCCTTTAGCCCTAAAGGGAATTTGCATAAATTTGCACCCCTTAGTTCTCCTGCATGTGACCCCTACAATGTAAGGCTAATATAAAAACCTATATTATTCTTAAGTGGCTCAAACGCAGTCAATAAGGTTGTGCTTCAGCTTAATGCCACTCTTACAATGGTTACATGGTCGACTGGACCGCTCCGATAGGCTCTCCATCTCTGGTCTCTATCTTGAGAAGCTCCTGTGCTTCCCAATCTTTAATAGTTCTCTCCAAATGAAACTTGGCAGAATCCAGCAGTATTGACAGACCAGACAAGGGAACAACGAATCCAATAGGAGAGGGTGTACACAAGTAAAAAGAAAAAAATGATAACCAGCTGTTGGAGTTGATGTTGGAAGTATTGTAAATAGAGTTACAATTGCTTTTGTAATCACCAAGGTCTGGCATCTTGGTAGGTACTCAAGGAAATCTTTCACTTAGTTGTTGGCCTCCACCATTGTGAGGGCCATCCGCCCCATCTCATGTATTTATTGAGAGGGACAACCTTCCTGGGCATTGTATATCGCTGATAACTATGGAGAACTGGGGCCTGTATTACAAATCTGTTTTTCCCTGTTCCCTGACCTGCTCCACTACCCAATCCAGCCTTTTAGGCCCCCAAGTCCTGCTCCCACCTCCTGTAGCTCCTGTCATTTTAAAGCCAGCCCAGTTCACCACACATGCATTAGGCAACTAAAAATATCAGCCTAAGCTTCGGCACACCCGTGGCTTATTTGCATGGAGCAAACAAGTAGTTTTCCAAAATCTCTCCTCTGACAGCAATGACAGAATCTCGCAGTACAAGGAAAGTTCTCAGAAGAGCCATTTCTCAAGACAGATTTATCTGTGGCGGGTTCTAACTTCGAACTATTTAGGAGGCCAATAAAAATGGAACGTTGCCTTTACGGGATTTGTGCCATATATACATAATTCCTAGAACAGTAGGACGGTAGCGCCCTGGTGATATACCAAAATATCACCATAAATGGCACAGTAATTTATCATATAAGGCCACAGGCAACATCCAAAGAAGGAGAAAGTAGCAGCAAATAAAATATTGTACATATGATTAGAGTCACATCCAACATCTAACAGTATTATCCAATAAGCAGGGAATGTGCAAGGAACCCTGCAATTTGCCAGTTTTCTACCCACAATGCACTCTGCCTCATACCCGTTAGTCTCTGCTGACAGCAAAAACATTTATGCTCAATAGTCAACAATGCATCTATATTCAATAGACCCATCTTAATTGCTCCACTTGTGTGTAGGATGGGATCAGGGAGAAGGAGTAAATTATATATAAAGCGTAACATTTATTAAAGGGATATTGTCATGGAAAAACATGTTTAACACATCAGTTAATAGTGCTGCTCCAGCAGAATTCTGCACTGAAATCCATTTCTCAAAAGAGCAAACAGATTTTTTTTTTATATTCAATTTTGAAATCTGACATGGGGCTAGACATATTGTCAATTTCCCAGCTGCCTCCAGTCATGTGACTTGTGCCTGCACTTTAAGATGGAACTACATTCTGGCAGGCTGTTATTTCTCCTACTTAATGTAACTGAATGTGTCTCAGTGGGACTTGGCTTTTACTATTAATTGTTGTTCTTAGATCTACCAGACAGCTGTTATCTTGTGTTAGGGAGCTGTTATCTGGTTACCTTCCCATTGTTCTGTTGTTTGGCTGCTGGGGGGGAAGGGAGGGGTGATATCACTCCAACTTGCAGTACAGCAGTAAAGAGTGATTGTAGTTTATCAGAGCACAAGTCACATGACTGGGGGCAGCTGGCAAATTGACAATATGTCTAGCCCCATGTCAGATTTCAAAATTAAATATAAAAAAATCTGTTTGCTCTTTTGAAAAATGGAATTCTGCTGGAGCAGCGCTATTAACTGTATTTTGCAAAAAACATGTTTTCCCATGACAGTATCCCTTCAAGTACGGCTGCAAATGGCAGTGAAAATGCAATCGCTGAAATAACCGTGAAACATTACACAGAAATTTTTAACCAGTAAATAACTTTGTTTGGGGTTTTGCTAAAGGCACAGATAGGAGGAAAGAGTAAAGGCATAGTGGGCCTCATTCAAATTGCTCAAGTGCAGCGACCCATAGTGACCAATCAGGAAGTAGCTATCAGTGGTGCAGGGGGAAAAGTATAAAAATGGACTCAAAACAACTGCCTTTTTGCACTTAGCCCCCTGCCCCATGGGTTGCACCCCAGGCACAGGTCTGTGGTCTTGAGAATGAAGGGTAAAGACCTGCACCTTTACCATGAATGGAGAATTCTATTTAAGAGGGGTTGGCTGGGGCGAGCTCTTGTACCTTTCCGATCCACAAGGTACAGGTATAGGATCCGTTATCCGGAAACCCATTATCCAAAAAACTCTGAATTACAGAAAGTTCATCTCCCATAGGCGCCATTTTAATCAAATAAATCAAATTTTAAAAAATGATTTCCTTCTGTAGTAATAAAACAGTACCTTGTACTCGACTCTTAAATGGGGTTGTTTACATTTGAATTAACTTTTAGTATGATGTAGAGAGTGATATTCTGAGACAAATTGCAGTTGGCTTTTCTTTATTATTATTTGTGGTTTTGGAGTTGTTTAGCTTGTTATTCAGCAACCCTTTATGAACAGGAGAGGCCTGAATAGAAAGATGAGTAATAAAAAGTAACAATAACAATACATTTGTAGCCTTACAGAGCATTTGTTTTTAGATGGGGTCAGTGACCCCCATTTGAAAGCTGGAAAGATTTTAAAGAAGAAAGCAAATAATTTAAAAACTATAAAAAAAATAATTTCAAATGAAAAGTTGCTTAGAATTGGCCATTCTGTAATTTACTAAAATTTAACTTAAAGGTGAACCACCCCTTTAAGCTATAATTAAACCTTTTGGATGCAAAACAATCCTGTTGGGTTTAATTAATGTTTAAATTATTTTTCGTAGACTTAAGACATGGAGATCCAAATTATGGAAATACCTCTTATCCTGAGTGTTCTGGATAACAGGTCCCATACATGTACTTAAAGGACACATATCACCTTAAAAATTGATTCAAGAAAATCGTGGCAAAAAATGTGATCTGTAATTCTTTAAAATTTTCTGAAATAAAAATTTTCAGATCAATCAATAGAATCTTGAAAACTTAAACAATAAAAATTGCCTGACAAAACCTACCAAGCTGCTATAGTCAGTGTGAGGTATAGATTCAACATTTAAGTTATTGTTTTATTTTTAAATTGAAGATTAAAAAAATAAATGCACTTTTCTAGTATTTTTCAGCAAATTAATGCAACCCAGTTTTTCCAGTTTGAGTTCTTCCTTAAATACGCTTGTGATTAAGAGACGAAAATTGCAAAAAAAAAAAGCTTGATCAGTGTTTGTTGGAATTTTTTTCCTGCAATCCAATTTCATTAAAAAAGCTTGTAAAGTTTAAGTGTCACCTGTTTAAAGCAAACAACGTATTAGTATGCCGGGGTGATGTACTAAAAAAATCAGTTGCATTTATTAACAGGAAAAAAATCACATTCATTTTCTAAATATTGACTTAAAGTGTACCTGTCACCCAAAATTGTTTTCCATCTGAGGTTGGGGGAAACAATAGCTTTTTTTAAAAATTTTAAATAAAGTACAATGCACCTTTGGTGGGGGAAACCATTGTTGGGTAACAGGTGCCCTTTAATAGCCTGAATGTTGGAAATGTACCTCCCATAGCCTCACCAGGTTTCAGCTTCTGAATTTTTCCATTCAAATTTTCATGATTGTTTCTGATTTATACATTTAGAAATATTTGAGACTATAGAGAACTCAAATTGAAAAATATTTCTGACCACAATTTGCTCTTAGAGCGGAAAAAATCTCAAACTTAAAAGGACCCTAGTGACTTTTATGTTGTATTAGATTTGGTTTTTCCCAGCCTCCTAAGTTAGATCTGATGCTTTACTTAGGGAAGTACATGAAAATAAGAGAGTCTCTAGAATAATCCTTTAATTTGTTGCTGAGCAATTACCTAAAATGCATGTTCTCTCTTAAACCTGAGAATATTCATCAGACTCCATGATGTTGCAATCAGCCCAGACAGGATTAAAGGGCAAATGCACCGAGGCTTTTATCAAACACTTGGAGTTCCTTTGGTTCCTTTTCACAGTGAGGGGATTATTCTCTCCCCAATAACGAGGCCTCGTTCCAAGTATATGAATAATGCCCTTATTATCTGTGTATAGACCTAATGATGAGTCTGTGGGGATTATAAAGGATCAAGTTTTTAATTAACCACTGCCAGGAGAGCAAGGATAAAAACTAAATATTCTGAATGGAAACATAACCAACAGATAATTGATGTGCTAATAACTGACTAAGTAACATTAACTAATTCTGACAGATGATTGAGAGATAGATATATAGAAATAGATATATAGATAACACATAGTTAGGTAGAAAGATAACCAATAGATAAATTACTGATTTATTGGATAGATAGATAGATAGATAGATAGATAGATAGATAGATAGATAGATAGATAGATAATGAGATAGATAGATAGATAGATAGATAGATAGATAGATAGATAGATAGATAACAGATTGACAGATATAGAGGTAGATAGATGACTGATAGAGAGATATATAGAGATGGATAGATTGTTCGATGACATATTGATAGATAGATAGATAGATAGATAGATAGATAGATAGATAGATAGATAAATAGATAGATAAATAGATAGATACTAGATAGGTAGATAGATAAACAACATATACATGATTGATTGATTGATTGATTGATTGATTGATTGATTGATTGATAGATAGATAGATGATTGGTTGACTTATTGATTGGATAGATAGATAGATAGATAGATTTATAGATAGTTGACAGATAGATATAGAGGTAGATAGATGGATAGATGACAGATAGATAGATAGATAGAGAGAGAGAGAGAGAGAGAGAGAGAGAGAGATAGGCACCTCCTTCAGATGCAAATTCAGGTGATATGTTGGTTTTATTGCCAGTAATTTCAGTTATTTTCATTGGAGATGCATTTTTGGGAGATGTTTTGCTCACAGTCACGCATAAATTATCACGGGCGACAAATCCCCCCCCGCTGGCCACTGCCCTAAAGGCATTAATAGGATCATCCATCACAACATCATCCAGCAGTGCATTCCACAACCTCCCTGTAGGCTTAGACCCGTTTCTTTTGCCAAAAATTCGCCACTGGCGAAATGTCACAGACGCCCACTAGCGTCAAAAATGTTTTTGGATGCGCATCATTTTTTTTATTTGACACTCAATGGCATACAAATCAATTGGCGTCATTAACTCGGCAAAACAATGCGAAAAAATTGGCCCATCCCTACCTCCCTGTCCTCACTGAAGAACCCTGTATGTTGCTTCAAATGAAAGTTCTGTTCCTCAGGTCTAAATGGGAGGCCTCTGGTACTTTGTTAGAGCAGCTGTAGCTCAGCCAAAGTCAGAAACACGAGCAGCACAAGGTTTAGTTGTCCTTTACCTGTTTGCTATTTTGCATTCATTGAGAGAAGAGAAGACAAGCAGAAGACTGGCTCCTTTGTGTTCTAAGTGTTACTGAGATACCCATTCAACATTTATATTTGAATCACCATTCTACATTACCAGGGAGCTTGGATAGAAGGAAAATATGAAATGATGTTCTTTGTAATACTAAATGCATAAATCTGTCATACCATCCCCACCAATCTTTTGCAGAAGATACGAATGAGCCGAGTAAAAGAACCCATAACCTGTAAATTTCACTTTTCCTTGAAATGTAAGTTCCCACCGCATTCTCTAGATGTATTCGCTTCTGAATTGTAATTCATTCATATTTTTAACGTTTCATGTTGCAGAGAGAAGCAGCTTTTTCCCTGATTACTGTGCCCCGGCATTTACTGACACTGATTGTTCCGTATACATCAATATTTATAGGGCAGGAAAGTATTTGAGCAATTGCTAAGTCCAATGAGACATAAGCCTTGGAACCTGAATACCTAATCCTTCCATTGGAATCTCTACAATACCCATCTGAACAGGTCTTGTAACATCAGCATTTGTATTTATTGATTACCCGGTGTAACTTCCTACAGGCATCGGACCTGTTATCCAGAATGCTCAGGACCTGGGAATTTCTAGATGGATCTTCTTTCTGTAATTTAGATCTTCATACCTTAAGTCTACTAGAAAATCATTTAAACATTAAATAAACCCAATAGGCTGGTTTTGCTTCCAATAAGGATTAATTATATCTTAGTTGGGATCAAGTACAAAATCCTGTTTTTTTATTACAGAGAAAAAGGAAATCATTTTTAAAATTTTGGATTACTGGATGAAAATGTAGCCTATGGGAAACGGCCTTCCCATTATTTGGAGCTGTCTGGATTATGGGTTTTTGGATTACAACTATTTGTGGTTTTTAAATTCTTAAAGGGATTCTGTCATGATTTTTATGATGTATTTTTTATTTCTAAATGACACTGTTTACACTGCAAATAATTCTCTCTACAATATAAAATTTCATTCCTGAACCAGCAAGTGTATTATTTATGTTGTAATATTGGTGTGTAGGTGCATCTCAGGTCATTTTGCCTGGTCATGTGCTTTCACATGGATTGAACTGCTTTCTGGCAGGCTGTTGTTTCTCCTACTCAATGTAACTGAATGTGTCACAGTGGGACCTGGATTGTACTATTGAGTGTTGTTTTTAGATCTACCAGGCCACTGTTATATTAAGGAGCTGTTATCTGGTTACCTTCCCATTGTTCTGTTGTTAGGCTGCTGGAGGGGATGATATCACTCCAGCAGTAAAGAGTGACTGAAGTTTATCAAAGCACAAGTCACATGACTTGGAGCAGCTGGGAAACTGACAATATGTCTAGCCTCATGTCAGATTTCAAAATTAAATATAAAACAATCTGTTTGCTCTTTTGGGAAACGGATTTCAGGGCAGAATTCTGCTGGAGCAGCACTATTAACTGATGCATTTTGGAAAAAAAAATTTTTTCCCATAACAGCATCCCTTTAAGATTTTATTCAGCAGCTCTCCAGGTTGCAATTCCAGCAATCTGGTTGCTATGGCCCAAATTACCCTAGCAGCCATGCAAAAGAGACTATGAATAGGAGAGGTCTTAATAGAAAGATGAGTAATAAAAAGTAGCAATCACAATACGTTTGTAGCTTTACAAAGTGTTTGTTTTCTAGACGGGGTCAGTGACCCCCATTTGAAAGCTGGAAAGAATCAGAAATAAAAGGCAAATAATTAAACTATAAAAAAATAAATAATGAAGATTCTATATAACATACTAGAAGTTAACTTAAAGGTGAAGCACCCCCTTTAAGCCATTGAGACCCCCACAAACATCTTTTAGGGGCAATTTCTCAGCCCCTTTCCCTCTTGCAACTCGGGTGATCAACCTGCAACTTTTTCAGTGCTCACCAGGTTATAATGAAGCTGAAGAGAGACACTAACCCAAAGTACAGGTTCCCCTACGGCCGTGGTAGTTACACCACTGGTCTCTTATACAACAAAAACATTCTCATATAACCATTGAGTTAGCGAGAGTAATTTCCCTTCCAATGAGAATCATATCTTTGATGTAAAACCCCCATTTCGTTTCATTATTTACAACTATGAATTTTCAGATTCCTGAATATTTATGAGGATTGCTGTACAACTTGCAACAAATCCTTTGTACAATGTTCATGGCGGTGGTTGGGGCGACTATTTCAAAAGAACAGCCCGTGTTTCTGAATTACTTGCATAACACACGCAGATAAAAATAACCAATAATTGCCAAATTCTTCTATAATTGAATCTAGATAATTGCTATCGAGAGCTGCAGCAGCGAAACGTCTGACTGTTTTGATTGAAGCCCCCACTTCAGTGCAACTATTCTTTCCAATCGCATTACAGACTAATCCCATACAAAAGAGATTTCTCCCTATTAAACTTAATTCAGATTTATTGAGCGACAGAAACAATTTCTGCATTGAATTAGTCAAGTGATTTATTCGCCAGCACGCGTTTCAAAGGGGCGGATATTATTTCGAGTTTTCCTTTTCGGTGTTGCCAACTGTCAGAAAAGGTACCGACCGCCAGCGCAAGTCAAATTTCCTTGTGTCAATAAGAGGTTGGTAAAGTTTGAAGTTTTCATGATAAAAATAGACGGAAAGATAAATGTTCAGTAATATGTTTTAGTCTTGTATTTCAATAATATTCTGTATACCACGAACAACAGAGACCACAACAAAACCTTTTAAATTGCACCGTGGATTGAGATGTTACATTGCACAAAAATATTTGTAAATAAAAGCCTGAACATTTTTCCAGTATTCCCTATTAATTACATAGAAATGCTTTTATGTGGTGCTCCAGCCCCAAACCCATTGTTTAGGGGAATGGATAATACCATGAAACTACAAATAGAAGTAAGAACACTGAAGATCCACAAAAAACAGGCCATCAAAAAGAGGAATTAATGTAAAAAAATCTATTTCATTTGATATTTGATGTTTTTGGGGAATCAAATTATCTGGCCTTTCTTTTATACTGATATGTAGTTCTAGTGATTTGTCCCCTCCCCACTCCCAAGCCTGTGACTTGAGCATGCTCAGAACAACCTGGTGCTCTCTGCAGGTCTACTCAGTGGTGTTGTGTCCAGTTAGATACAAATAGCCAATATGGAAGCAAACTGATAAGTGGCTTTGTCTGGGAGTGAGTACAGAACGTGGAAAGGGCAAAAATAACCAAAGAATCTAGCAATAAGAGTAGTCAGGTCATGAAAGGGTTCAAAAGCAGAGGTCCAACCAATGTTGAGGATAAACAGGAAACCTTTTCAAACAATAAATTCAGGTAAAGGGGAAGCAGAACCTGTACCCGCAAGGAGTGGTCTTGGCACCATCCAGGGGGCCCATGATTTTCTGTTGTTGTGACTAAGCAAGAGAGCAAAGTAAGCGGTAGTTTCTTTAATGTATATGATGAGTGATCAGGCCAACCAAAGTACCAGAGGATGTCTTGGCGAGTCTAGAGTAGACTCTAGTGGGCAAAAGTCTAGGACAACTTTCACATTTTGTGATGCCCTATATGCCTGGTTCTCTGATGGGCACAAGGAGTCCCAATCCAGCATTGTGTGTGATTGGTTACTCTGCATACATGCTTACTGGGGATTAGTGTTGGATTGTAATGCAAGAAGTTGAATAGAAAACTGTAGACCATGAGGCCACTTTCAAAGTCATTTTTGTCTGCTCACCTTCACCGATTGCCATAGTTACATCTGTTTCTCCTCCCTTCTATCATATTCAACAAAAAATGAAAACAGGTAGAAGAGGCTGGTAGACATGTGCCTATCAATAGTCCCTATTTATTCTAGTTTATACTAGTCAGCAACAATTCCAAAATCGGTTGGAGCTTGTTGGAGCAGATGTGGTTTGGAGAACATTGGTAAGTAGCTGGGCATACACCAGGATGGACAGGTTGTATGATTTGGATTCTTTTAATTTTTCAATCTGTAATGTTGATAGAGACGCCAATACTTGGGTCCACTCATGATATTTTTTCAGCCCTTTTCCTGGTGTCTTCATGTTTTCATGTTACATCCTTGTTTGCTCCCTTTCGTATAGTTACCTGTGTCTCCTACCTTCTATCATATTCAAACAAAAATGGAAACATGTAGAAGAGGACCCAAATTTAGGTGATATCTGCCTATTAATTGGCCTGGTTTATACTAGTCGGCCACAATTCCCTAACCCAAATCTGTAGGGGGTTGTTTGAATGGGTGTGGTTTGACACATCTTGGGCATACACCAAGATGGACAGGTTGTATGATTTGGATTCTTCTAATTTTCCAGTCTGGAATGTTGAGAGATTTGCCAATAATTGGGTCCACCTATAATATTTCTGGAGCCTAATGGTCCAATTCAACCCTTCTCCACTATACATTTCTTATATGTTGTGTTTTCTTATCTGTAACATTTGGAGAGGAAGAAATTGCTGTCAGTGTAGATGCAGGGGACTTTCCATTATGTTTTATCACACAGTTACTAAGAGCAGTAATGGAAGTGTGAAGCCCATAAACATCTATTACATCTATTTAGTGTTATATCTGATGTTAGATGGCACATTCATCTCCAGTTTTCCTCTAGCTGCCTTCGTGTTTTCAGCAATATAATCATCAGTATCCGTGCTATGAGCTATTAGGGGAAGATAATGCTTTAATATTGGATTAGTTACCACAGAGGCTGACTGCAGAACCCACACAGCTATTTTATCATTTCAGAGCAGTGTAAGTGTATTTGATACCGTTATTTAAGGAAGAAGCCTGCACTGACAAGAAGAAAGCTTCCCCAAATTCTGTTATTTATTTCTGCATCAGCTTTAATGTGATATTGTAAAACAAGAGCGATGTAAGTATATAGGAGACATGGAACATTGTGAGAAAGGGAGAACATTGAAAACTGTGTTCAAATATTGATCCATCAATTCAAAGCAACTTACTCCAGGTGATATAGCAATCTTGTAAAGGGCATGTGAACCCTTAAAACTCTTCCATTGCACTTCCCAGTTCTCCAGACTTGGGCGGCTTCAGGTCAATTAGATATGCAACGGGATTCTCCAATGAGAATTGCAGTGCGGTTCTGCATTGTTCCCTATTAACCTAGAATAATACGTGTCAAAGGTGGTCTTGTTTATTAGTTTAGAGATGATCTATGGTGAGATAACAGGGAGCCAAGGGTGCAGAGAGAAGAAGGACTCTCTTTGGAGGTTCAAACCTTTTTTCGGAAACATGTTACTGTCCCTAATAAACCACCCGTAAGGAATTTGTGCCAGAATCTGACTCAGCTTCTTACCCCAATGTCCCATCAGTCAATTCTTCACTCTTAGGGCTCTTAGAACCCCTGATAGGCTTAAGATAAATGTACACAATGTCCCAGTCCATCTGAACCTTGGGCCACCTTACAAAGTTTGAAGTCATCTACTGAGGCATTATGATAGAAGCTGCAGAAGGATTGGTAATGGGGTAAGCAGAGGGGTACATTTCTCACCACAGAGCCTATCAAATGATTGTGAGACCTGATACCTGATAAATATGAGATGTATTACTATCACTTCAAAGGGTGTACATGTTACTACTGATTCATAGGTACACAGAAAATGATTGGTAATGGTAATTATAGGAAGTGGTGTAAATATAGAATAGAAGTCTTCCGACGTTTAGGTTCCTAAGCCTCACTAATTACAGGAAACCATTGCCCTAACAGATACCGATCCTATAAATCCAGGGGTGTCCAAAACAGTATTCATTGCCTCTCATTGGCCTTCACAGTAGGCCCTCCCTTCCACTGCATTAGGCTGTCCTATTCCCATACAGTTTAGGAACACCTGCTGTAGAGAAAATATGGAGGAGAAGGGGAAATTTATGTTTAAAGAGGCAACCAATGGAGAACAAATCTTTTGGGGTGGATTCATCTTCCTAAATCATCATTATTCTCCAATGAGGACGAAGAACCTGTGACCTGTGGCTGTTGAGGAGTCCTGATGGAATAGTATAGTGGAGCAGTGATAGATGCAGTCAATATATGTCTATGGACATAGCAATTGATATTGCCGTGGGGTCCAGTATTCTAGTCAACCCGATGGTTGTGAGAATCATATGGTCATTAATAATGAGTCTGTTAAAAGTGGTCCATGCCTTGCCATGTCATCAATCATTCCATTGACTCGTTTTCTTACTTAGAAACATCTGCCAAGCCTAAACAGAGGATATTCTCTCGACCTAAAAATGTTAGCTCATTAAAGGTTACTTACCCTTTACAAAAGCAATGTTGCTACCCATATCCTAATTAGTCATGTCTCTCACAAAGCTTTGAATTAAAACAAAGAAATCCAAGTCTCTTCCTTGGTATATGTACAGGGCATAATAGACTCCCTGTGGAACGTTCTGTAATTCTTATTTAGAAACAGAAAATGACAGGATGGCCTATTGTGATAGGGAAAGTTAAAGGTCACGTTTGATGCACTAGACAATAATAAGAAAATTGTGAGGTTTTTTTTCCAGTTTTCTGCACTAACGAGTGACAGTGTTAATGAGGGAAGAACTCTTAAAATGAAATCATTATCTGGTCGAGGCAAAGTGTAAAAAATAATCTAAAGGGATACTGGTGAACGATTTATATTTAGCCCACGGTAATTAAAATCCTTTATTTATTTATAGCACCAACATATCCTTGTAGATTATGCATAATTTATATCAGTCCCTGGCCCTATGGAATTTACAATCTATCATAGTCACACAATTAGTAGGGTACAAAAGAAGGGGTTAGGGGGAGCAGCTGGTATAGGAAACAGATAACACTATGTTAAGGTTACAAGAAAAAGAAAATATGACTGTTGGTTGGGGTGCAGGGGGCAAAGCATCCTCTTGCCACCCCTTTTCTAATAGAAGTCACTGGTTCCAGTGGAAGAGCCTGGTTGTGTTCTGCCAAGTGCCAATAGCTACCAAACGGCTAGAAGGGTTGAGACCATTTTTGTTTTTCCTACTTCACCTCATAAGAATGTAATATCACAATGAGCCCAGAAATGCAGGATTACTGGGACTGATGTGTAATCAAAGATGCCCAACATGTAACAGTCAAGCTCAGTGTTGGACTGGGACACCAGGGGCCCACCCAAAAACCTTAGACCAAGGGCCCACTCTCAGTTCTATTATTCTTCCTCTCCTCACTCATACTCTATTCCCCTAGTCTATTTTATTTACATTCTATAATCTATTATTCCATCTATTTTGCCTCTTTCTCAATAGAGAATGGCCATGAAATACGCCAAATTTTTAGCAGCATAAGTTTTCCTGGTATCCCAGTGGGCCAGTCCAACACTGATCAAGCTTTTGTTTCATTACAATCCCAGCGTTAAGAGCACAAACTTAAATTGATGGATTGGTTCAAGCCTCCAATGGACTATGACCAAGACTGTAAGGGCTTTAGCGCATGGGCAGATTCAGGGAGATTTAGTCGCCTGGCGACTAATCGCCTCTTTTTTGGGGCGGCAATCTCCCTGAACTGCCTTTCCCCTGCCTTCCGCTTGCTAAAATGAAAAATCACCTGCGGCAATGCACTTCGATTGTCACCTCGAAGAAGAGGCGATTAGTCGCCAAGCGACTAAATCTCCCCGAATCTGCCCATGTGCTAAAGCCCTAAATGTAATTCTGTAGTGAGTAAATATGGTTGACCCTGGATGAGCTGGGGCTATTGGTGGATCTTCCAGCTTTTACAGAATAATCAGCCAGGAGCCAGCATGATACTAGTAAATAAAACATCATCTATGCAGCTAACTGTGCTGAATGAGCGAACACACCAGCTATAAAATTCTCCTGCCGAAGGGAGTTGTAGACCCCCCCGAAACTGTACTTTGTGTGGCAAATCTAGCTAAATTAAGGAATAATTTCACAGCAAGAAGTGGTGAAGTGCTATGACCTTTTATGGTGACGTGACCGTACATCTAGGAATAGCACCACCAGGGGTGCTTCGCCAATGAGGCGAGTTGAGGCTGTCGCCTCAGGCGGCAGCGCCCCACTAGGTACCAGGGGCAGAAAAAATGCTGCTCCTGGTACTTTAAGAGCGAATTTCCGGGGGAGGGGGGCAGCAGCAAATGCTGCGGCCTCAGGCGGCGGAGGGGCCAGGATCGCCCCTGAGCACCACAGTGTCTATCAGCAACCGAAAAGTGAGAGTAGGGTTCCCTACCTATAGTTATTTGTGAACACACCAGCTGTACCATCAATATACTCCATGTTCCATGTAGATGCTGCTCAGCCAATGAGGCTATGAACCACACTGAAATGCCTATGTGGTTTAAGTCAATGTGAGTATTCTATTAAACCATTGGGTTTTAGCCTCTATACTTTAACATTGAGTATACTTATTAATCATAGTAGCTTTCTCTTGGGAAAACCAGGGGCACGGTTGGATTGACTTGCAAGATTACCAGAAGATCTTACTGGGCCCAGTTCCAAGTGGGCCCCAGTCTGGGACAATTCTCATTAGCCCATCCAAATTTTCAACCTATGGGAACCTTATATCATTTGCCACTGTCTCCGTCTAATTATAGTTATACGTTAATTACAATAGAGGGCTAAATGACCAACACGGCACTCTATACAACATCTAGAAACCAATTTTTACCTTCTTTTACCCACAAAATTTTCCAGAATCCCCGTATAATTGCAAGGTATATTTATCCACTAGCATGTAATTGACTTTTTTATTAATTTACTAAAGGGCTTTACTAAAGTGACTAACGCGGGCGAAAATTTGCCAGCGTGACGAGATTTCTGTACTTTGTACGGGCGCAGGCATAACTTCGCTAGTGAAGGAGATAGACTCTAGCGGTACTTCGCTCCCTAACGCCTGGAGAATTTTCCTTTTGGTGAATGGACGTAACTACACAAATTCACTAAGATGCGGATTTTACTGAACGTAACCTCTTGCGCCAGACTTGCCTTTGCCACCTCAGACCAGGCGAAGTGCAATAGAATAGATAGGAGTTGCTCCAAAAAACTCTAGCATCTTTTCCTTTTTCAGGGTGCGTACATTTTTTTGGGGGTAACCGGCTTGCCCCCTACATTTCCTAACATATGGCACATAAACTATACACTGGGCTCGTGTGTAGGGCAATATAACAACTTTATTTTATTCTATTAAGGTTTCCCGGGCTTGTGTAGTGTAATGTATTTGCTGCAACATATACGTCCATTCAACTTTCACTTCCCGCTGTATGCAAATTAGCCAACGCTAGCGCAACTCCACTTCTCTTGGCGCAGTAACACTAGTGCAACTTCGCCAGCGTTCGGCGCCCTGGACGCAACTTCGGATTTTAGTGAATTTGCATTGTCCTGGCAAATCTACGCCTGGCGAAGTGTAGCTCTGTGAGCAAAGCCGTCGCTGGCTAATTTTTGGAGGTTAGTGAATTTGCCCCATGTGGATAGCGGGATCAGCCCAGAAAGGAACGCCAAGAAACCAGAAAGAGCCATTGACCAGCAGTCAGTTGGGATTGATATGACAATATATAGGGTGGTGCTATCTAAAGGGGGGTTGTAAATGGAGCTTCTCTGTACGTTTTCTAATCACCTATAAAGACTGACAGCATAAAAAGAGGATAATATGAGCATAAAAAGTCATTGGGCATAAATATACTGTAGCAACGTTTGACTAATGCCGGGAGAGAAAATAATAGTAAATACATGTATGGACAGTAACCCCATGGGAAACATAAAATTGTTTACATCAGAATCCAGGCAATTGGTACTTCAAAAGTCATTTTGATTCCCCAGTTCCCATGGATACCAATGCCCTGCATATGTGTCTCCAATCAAGTGCGTAAAAGTCAAAGTAAAGTAAATTTATGGAGGGAGGAAAGAAAGAGTTGCACCTTTTAACAGGACGCAATATATCACTGAGGATGAGTTCGAAGGTTGCGCATTTGGCACCGGCGTGGGGGCACTACACTTAGCATGTAATTAATCTCAAGTTCAAAGTCATCTGGGTTTTTTTATTGCAAGTAAGAAAAACAATCCAATTTTAATCAAAATGGTCCTTCAAAATGTTATTGTATCACGGATATAAAAATAGAAATGTTAGGGTTTTTGTGTCATGTAAGGTACTGATTAATTCCAAATTGCCCTGGATTCACAAAGGGGGATGTATTACTTGTTTATCGTGAATTATGTAAAATAGAATGTATTGTTTGCCTAGAACATTGTGAATAGAAAAATAATAACCATTTATTGTCAATAGCGGCTGAGAAGTTGTCGTTCCACTTTATACATCTCAGGTCAGACATTCTCTTGAATATGGTGCTAGAGACCTTAGGGTTCATTTATGAATGAAAGAGCAGTGTGCAAAGTGCAATTCCAGTTGCAATTTGCCATGTTTTATTCCCATAATCAGCACTGGACCAGGGTGTCTGGTGTCTACCAGAGCTGCAAACTCACTGGCATTTCTACCAACATCAACCCCTCCCTAGCCACGTACTGTATAACCCCGAGTATAAGCCGAGGTACCTAATTTTACCTATGAAAACTGGGAAAACTTATTGACTCGAGTATAAGCCTAGGGTGAGAAATGCAGCAGCTACTGATAAGTTTCAATAATCAAAAATTGAGGCTTGAGTGGGTATAAACGGTACCTTCAGCACTAGGCTGCCAGTTGGTGCCTGAGGCACAACAAAGACTGACAGGCAGGCATTTTACTTATTTACAAAGGCTTGGTACTACAGGTTATCATACAGAATCGACCAAACCT
The DNA here is from genome assembly GCF_017654675.1 of Xenopus laevis. NCBI lineage: Eukaryota > Metazoa > Chordata > Amphibia > Anura > Pipidae > Xenopus > Xenopus laevis. The sequence continues at coordinate 12,535,009 of NC_054377.1, read as the reverse complement.
ATCCCTTTGTAATCGGGTTGTAGGTCTACTACACACCTAGAGGATCAACCCATTGCCTCTTATAAGTGCGTCCCCCTGCCTTCTACGGTACCTTTATTTTAATAACGATAATGCCAGTTGGACATGGTGTTTTAATATAACGGTACGGTAATACAATAAAAGTTATGTTTTATTAAGCAATCTCGTGGGTGCTGGAGGTGATGGATGGGACGATGCAACTATACAAGTCTTTTCTTTTCTCCCAATTGGCTGTTACGGTATATACGTAAGCCTGTTGTGTGAGAGTTGGGCCCAGGGCTTACCTTGGTGTGCGTGTGGGGCTAATGAAGTTGAAACAAGCGTGATGTCACGTGATGCGCAGCCGGTAACATCACTTGTAATGCATAATCCGGCGATCTGTTTTAGTCCTCATCTGAGTTGCGGGCCCCATCAGGGGAGCAGGGGCACGGGACTCCGGTCAATAGCACAACCACTCGTATACTGACTCGAGTATAAGCCGAGGTAGACTTTTTCCAGCACATTTTCGAGTATATACAGTACTTTTACCTCTCTTCTCCTCCTTAACTTTGCAGAGCATCCTCAGTGTCCACAGTTGAGGCCCTGGGTCATCAGAACCCATGAAGACTGGGGCCAGTGTCCCACTGGCTTAGTCCAACCCTGCCCATCATGCAGCATTTTCCCCAAATTCTAGTTTTAATTTTTTTTTTTGAGACAGCACAAGGTTGAAGTTGGAAGTGCAACATCTGGGGGCAGCGGGCTGGGACACATAAGAGAGAATTTTGGCTTCCCATGACGCAGTTTCCCCTGAGCCTTGGAAATTCCAAGTTCTCATCTCTGATTGAGATTAAAAAAGATGCCCCTGGTAACTAAAAGGGCCAGATATCTGTTTTTTGTTGTCATTCAGAAATAGTAGTGTGGTGAAATCCAATTGTGCCCTCTGCACTAGTGAAATAACATTCTGAAAGGGGGAAAATGAGCTGCAATCAATATTAATAGGAAAGGTTAATTTCCTGTTCCTTCTATGGATGCTTTTATCGACACATCTGCGAATGCAACTGCAATTCTAATCCCTGTGTTATAAATGTTATTTAGAATTTGCATTTCAGCGTTTCATCCTTCACATTCAGGCACTATTCATCCATTCAGTGATTCTCGATTTTAGGAATGGCCTCTGTATAAAGAAGAGGTCAAGCATATTTCCTGCAGCACAGTGTAAACGCTTGCACACATATTCATTTGCATACTGTATATATATATATAATATATATATATATATATATATATATATATATATATATATATATATATATATATATATATATATATATATATATATATATATATATAGGTGCTCCCATCATAACAAATTGTATGACACTTGTGTGATTGTCCCAGTCCTATCCGGTCAACCCAGTATGGACCATTTCCAAGTTCTTGCCTCAGGCAGCAGCCCAAGGCTGGTTACCAGCGATGGTATAAGGCAGCTTTTGGTACAGGTATGGGATCCATTATCCGGAAACCCATTATCCAGAATGCTCTGAATTACAGAAGGGCTGTCTCCCATAGACTGCATTTTATCCAAATAATCTAGATTTTTAAAAACTATTTCTTTTTTTCTCTGTAATAATAAAACAGTAGCTTGTACTTGATCCCAACTAAGATATAATTAATCCTTATTGGATAAAAAAAACAGCCTATTTGGTTTATTTCATGCTTACATGATTTTTAGTAGACTTAAGGCCCCCATACAGCTTATTGGCGTACCATATCAATATCTGACCGAATGTTGGGCACATGTCGATCTGGCAGGGTAAAAAATCCCATCGGGTCACGGCCTCTTTTGTTCGTTGATGCAGCCGCGCAAATCCAACCGCCCACAATGCCTCCATTTTGATCCAATGGTTGGGCTCTAGGGTCAACAATCAGATCAGCCCGATACCGCCGAACTCAATGTGGGCATATCGGTGAGAGATCTGCCCATTTGGCGACATCGCCAAATGAGCAGATCTCCCCGTGTATGGCCAACTTTAACATATGAAGATCCAAAATACGGGAAGATCCAAATTAGGGGAAGATCCATTATCCAGAAAACAACAGGTCCTGAGCATTCTAGATAAGAGGTCCCATACCTATACCTGAAATGGGAATTCAGCTTTTCTATAGCGCAATAGTGCTCCAACGCTACAGTATTTCAGTCTGATCCAGCAACCTGATTGGCTGACTTTTTTTTTTTTTTAAAGAATCAGTTACTTACCCAGTATGGTTAAAGGAAGGCTGGGGTCTGGAAACTGAGTTATTTCCTGCTCTCCCAGAGTATAGACATGATGCAGGTCTGAAGATCCAGATCCAGGCTTGGATTCAAAAATAAACCCTGGCACCCCCATATTCACCCCCACTATTGCCATTGCAATGAGTGCATTTTCATCAATGACATCTTCTATTATATAAAGGTTGCAGTATTATTTTTCATAGTTTATAGAGCACATTCAACTTTAAATACAACTTAAAAAACGTAAAATAAAAATTGCCTTCCTCTTCTGCGTCCAACCTGAAGCTGCCATTTTTAGCTCTGCAACAGTAGATTGGACAACCCTGATTATGTAATTTTCCCCCCCTTGAGTGGGGGGCCCCCCTCCTTTCCGTATTGCTTGGGACCACTGATATCTGATCCCAGCTCTTTCCTCCTACTCACAACCACTACTCATGAATTCACTTAGAAGGTGAATCCGCCAACAGCCTCTGCGATTCTTATTTTATAGAGAAAAGGTCAAGCTGATTTCTACCCCTGCCATGTAATAGCCTGATTCCATTTGATTTATCTTTTCAGTCTAGAAGAAAGACAAATTGTTGGTTTCTTTGTTATGTGCACATTACTCACTCGCATATTCTGTTCTGAAGAGCAAAATGTCTTGGCAAACGCATGAGCCAGCAGTTATTACGAGGAGAAATCCTGGAGAGCATAAACATCCATAAAATGACAATAAAACGGCTTGTAATCCTAAGACATTAAAGGGTTGGATAAATCGTCTCTATCCATGTCACTTCTATATAGTTATGGATGTATTGTACAGTTGGATGAGGATAAATAGCTCATCATTTACTTAGTGATTCCTAAACGTTGGGTCTGGTCCACCTAATAAGGCCCAGCCATTAAATTAGTTAGGGTGAGATATAGAGAGAATACTTTTCTATATTATTTTTATATGCTGTCATAGCTATTCTGGGAGCTATGGCTGAATTGCTGATACAGGAATATATTTGTATATAGTATTTGAAAAGATTTTATGAGCAAAGAGGGCCCAGCCTTGTAGCCCTGTAGGGTGACATTTGGAGTGATATTTCTTTGCTGCCCTGAATTCCCTGATCATTTTTTTGGTACTTTGTTCCATAAGCAGATGAGCACCAGTTACTATCTTTACTATGTATCTTAAAAAGATTTCTTATGGGGATACCACTTACCATTTAACTGAGCAGCACCACTTTTTTGGCAACGCTTGCCATCATATAATGATGATGATGTAGCTGTGGTTTCCACGTGCTGATACAGGAGGTTAACCTCCTTTAAAGTTTGTATGAGAGTTGTAGATCAATCAGCCGGCTCTTCAGGAATCATTCATCTAATCAAGTATTATACAACAGTATTTCACCGCGATTTATTCATTCATATTTGGAGTAATCATATAGCTCATTTTTATCATTTGCAGGACCATCATTACTAGGCATCAATGTTGATGAACTTTCCACGATGAACTGAGGTTTATTGTATTTATAACAAAACAATATAAACTTCTCTGTGCAAAAAAATCTTTACATTTTATTGTATAATTAGTGATGGGCGAATTTATTTGCCAGGTGCGAATTTGCGTGATTCGCTGCCAGCGAATAAATTCACGAAACGGCCGCGAAAATTAGCTGAAAAAATGAGTTTTTCCGGGAAAATTTTTTTTGACGCTGGCGATTTTTTTCCGCGAATTTTCGCGGGTGTTTTGCGAATTTATTCGCTGGCGGCGAATCGCGCCAGCGCCGAAAAAATGGGCGCCGGCGTCAAAAACGGGCGCCGGCGTCAAAAACGAGACGCAAGCGCCGTTTCGCGAATTTTTTGCCGTTTCGCGAATTTCGCGCAAATTCGCCCATCACTATGTATAATACATATTAGAATTAGAATTTAACATGCTCCATGTTGACCTATGCGGAGCAATGCTTCAGCACATGCTTTTAACATTTAGGGGCAGATGTATGAAGGGTCGAATATCGAGGGTTAATTAACCCTCGATATTCGACTAGGAATTGAAATCCTTCGACTTCGAATATCGAAGTCGAAGGATTTAGCGCAGATAGTTCGATCGAACAATCGAAGGATTATTCCTTCGATCAAACGATTAAATCGGACGATTCGAAGGATTTTAATACAACGATCAAAGGAATATCCTTCGATCAAAAAAACTTAGGCAAGCCTATGGGGACCTTCCCCATAGGCTAACATTGACTTCGGTAGCTTTTAGCTGCCGAAGTAGGGGGTCGAAGTTTTTTTTAAAGAGGCAGTACTTCGACTATCGAATGGTCGAATAGTCGAACGATTTTTAGTTCGAATCCTTCGATTCGTAGTCGTAGTCGAAGGTCGAAGTAGCCCATTCGATGGTCGAAGTAGCCCAAAAAACACTTCGAAATTCGAAGTTTTTTTAATTCGAATCCTTCACTCGAGCTTCATGAATCGGCCCCCTAGTCTGGTAGAGAACTGGCTAAAAGATAGACTACAAAGAGTGGTGGTAAATGGAACATTTTCTAATTGGACCAGTGTTGTTAGTGGAGTACCGCAGGGCTCTGTACTAGGTCCCTTGCTTTTCAACTTGTTTATTAATGACCTGGAGGTGGCCATTGAAAGTACTGTTTCTATTTTTGCAGAAGATACTAAATTGTGCAGAACTATAGGTTCCATGCAGGATGCTGACACTTTGCAGAGTGATTTGTCTAAACTGGAAAACTGGGCAGCAAACTGGAAAATGAGGTTCAATGTTGATAAATGCAGGTTATGCACTTTAGCTAAAATAATATAAATGCAAGTTATACACTAAATGGCAGTGTGTTGGGAGTTTCCTTGAATGAGAAGGATCTAGGGGTCTTTGTAGATAACAAGTTGTGTAATTCTGGGCAGTTGAATATATCGAATATAAATCGCACGCTATTTTGATAGTAGTCAGTAAAAACGTAGAACAAATCTTAGCTGCTTGTAGAACTCACCGGTTGTGAAGGGAGGTCCAGGTGCACTGCCCTGAACCCTCAGCTTAGGGAGCGGACCACCGTATAAAGAAAAAGGTCAGGCACAAGCAGAGACCAGTCTTCCAGGCAGGCTTATCAAAACATAAAGTAGTTTATTGTAGAAGTCAAGGGAAGTGTGAATATCTAACATATGATTAAGTATCTGAGAGATATGAAAAGAATAAGGTGGTGAGGTTGTATCCTTGAGTTCTACAATAAATTACTTGATGTTTTGACAAGCCTGCCTGGAAGACTGGTCTCTGCTAGTGCCTGTCCTTTTTCTTTATACGGTAATTCCAGGCAGTGTCATTCTGTGGCTACTAGAGCAAATAAAGTTCTGTCTTCAAAAGGGCATTAACTCAAGGGATGAAAACATAATGATGCCTCTTTATAGGTCCCTGGTGAGGCCTCATCTGGAGTATGGGGGCAGTTTTGGACTCCAGCCCTTAAGAGGGATATAAATGAGCTGGAGAGAGTGCAGAGACTAAGTGCAACTAAACTGGTTAGAGGGATGGAAGACTTAAATTATGAGGGGAGACTGACAAGGTTGGGGTTGTTTTCTCTGGAAAAAAGGCGCTTGTGAGGGGACATGATTACACTTTACAAGTACATTAGAGGACATTATAGACAAATAGCAGGGGACCTTTTTACCCATAAAGTGGATCACCGTACCAGAGGCCTCCCCTTCAGACTAGAAGAAAAGAACTTTCATTTGAAGCAACGTAGGGGGTTCTTCACAGTCAGGACAGTGAGGTTGGGGAATGCACTGCCGGGTGATGTTGTGATGCTGATTCAGTTAATGACTATAAGAGGGACTTGGATGATTTCTTGGACAGATATAATATCAAAGGCTATTGTGATACTAAACTCTATAGTTAGTATAGATATGGGTATATAGAATTTATGTGAAAGTAGGGAGGGGTGTGTGTATGGATGCTGGGTTTTCATTTGGAAGGGTTGGACTTGATGGACTTTGCCTTTTTTCAACCCGATTTAACTATTATTTTAACTATTGTAGAATCTGATTCATACAGACTAATTTAACAAAGCAAGCCACCATAAGGAACCAACCCCACTCCTTCTCCCAATTACCAAACAAAACCCCTAGGAGTTTAGCCCAATTGATCCAATGATAAGTTCTTAGAGTTGAAATTATGAAGAAGATCCCCAGAAAATAATTTTAAGCTGTATTGAAAATCTTCAACAATTTTTTACTTTATGCCTTTACCTTATATTACTTTCCAGTGATTCATATGATGTCTCATGAGGATTTTCAATTGAAAGATTGGTCTTACTTCTCTCGGTTCGCTCTACTGCCTCCTCCTCAAGTTCAAGTAAATCCTATTTAGTTTTTATTTGATCCAGAGGCAAAATAACCCCATCTGAATCCCAATTTGAAGGGGGGTAAAATTCCTTCCTGACTCCAAAATTAGAACAGTCCCTGAATCAATATTGTTCTATGTTTATTAATATGTATAGCCTTGTGTTTAGTGATGGGCGAATTTATTGGGCAGAGGCGAATTAGCGACGAATTTGCGCGATTCGCCGCCAGCGAATAAATTCGCGCAACGCCCGCCAAAATTTGCCCGAAAAAAAACGGATGCCGGTGTCAAAAAAACGCCCGCCGGCGTCAGAAAGGGGCGCCATTTCGTGAGATTCGCAAATTTTCCGTGAAGCAAAACGGTGCAAATTCGCCCATCACTACTTGTGTTTCTTTAAATTTTTTTATTACATAGAATGCCATTTCATGGAACATCATCTAAAATCCTATCTCTTAACAAACCTTCAAATTGCTATTGTTTTCTTTGCCCTTTATTTTCCCAGCTCTATTTTTATGAAATTTGGTACAACAACAGCAGAAGGATTTACATAATTTAAGCCACAGGCCTTCTTTTTTTTGCTCCTTTTAACATGTTTGTCTGCCATCTGTTTTGTGTTGCGGGAATAAAATTCTTTACAATCAGGTAAATGTTCTGTTTGGATGGTGTTTGCATCATTAGAAACAGGGGAAACTTCAGTTCCTCTACAGCCTTGGCTGGTGCTTCTGGACTCAAGTCTTGGAATTAATCAGAATGAAGGATTTAGCTTATACTGTATTTCTATGAAGAATCTTGTGCCGTTGTGTTTCTGATACCTTGTTTTTATTCCAGGCCACTATGTGAAGTTTTGATAAGTAATTTAATTGAATCCCTTGCTCCTCTTCCTTGGCACAGGCATCTCATATTTTTCTTTATCCGCTTTCTATGCCAGTAGAAAGAGCGAGCCAATACAGCTGATAATAAGAAGATGGATACAATGTTATAGGTGTAGAACGTGGCCTACAAAAAGAGGGTAAAGCAACAATAAGAAGAATTTTCCACATCACAAAAAATCTAATGATGCATTCCCAACTCATTAAGCTTAACATTTATCTTCAATTATCAGTAATACTGAGTTATGCCATTATAGGTTATGGCTGATGGTTCAGGATCAGGATGGACAACTAACAAGCAGACAAGCACAACACTCTAAAAACACATAATTGATATCAGTTGTCTTTTAAGCGGATCTTTATGACCAAAGGTCAACTCATCTTCTCTTATAAATATTTTAACTTACTATTTCAGTTTTCTTACTTCTGTTCTGTACCTCTTCATGCTATGATGAGCCATTTCTTTTTTGTCTTCACACACCTCGAGTTTCTTTTTACCCTCACAATAAACTATTCATATTAGCTAACATCATAGATATATTCATCCAGTTGGGTTTTATCATAACTCTGTGTTGAAATGGACTCTCCAGCTTCATTTTAGTCTTCAATTGGAGTTTTATATTGGTTGGTCAAAAGTCTTTTCTATACAAGACATTGACCAAAAAGAAGGCAACTGAGAAAGTCTAGATTTTCTAACAATATAACTGGGGAAATCAGAGTAAAGTTACATCTTTGTTGATGTTTAATAACTATATGCTCTTCTGCTGTAGTGCCTCTTATATAATATTAATAATATTAGCACATTATGAGTAGTTAGTAGTAGCCTGGGAGGAGGCCACCAGTTGTTCCTCAATGGGCAGGAGAACCAGGAGTGGAGCTGTGTTTTGGAGGCGACCTTAGTCGTAGTTGGTGGGGAGTGCCTTAACTCTAAATCCCAGGGTGATTATAATGGGTAGCTGGTAACTGGGTAGGTCTGGGGTCCTTGGGGGAGCTGGCCAGACTTGGAAGGGGACTTAAACAAGACCTAGACTCCAGGCCCCATCTCAGGGCAGTCCCCCATGGAGGATATTTGTCATTGTTTTATTGCTGGTAATGGTTCTGTTACAATAAGTTATGGATATCTCATATGTTGTTATGGTTAGTAAACAATGGCAGTCCAGCTATTGGGTAGGGTGTGAGGGATGAATGAGGGTAAGTGTAAACTGAATGCTGCCCTTGTCATGGATGCCACTAGGGGATTCTAACCCAAAAGGATCAGCTGATGTTTGGGACAGATATAATCTTCTCAGAAAAGGTCAAGTGTTTAGTTAAAACTGAATGTATGTTTGTAATGAATGGCAAGTGAAAGCATCTAATGTACATCAATTATCCACTTCTAATGCACATCGATTAGGATGTAAAGGTATATGTCTAATGAATGGAGACTGAACTGTCTAATGCACATCCATTTCAACTCTCTTTTAATTCCTTAAAGACATGTCCTGTCAGTTTGTACATCACTCTTATCAGCCTGGATTAAAGGATCAGGAGTGGGTTGAGGTTTTTTTACCTCTCTAGTTCTAATAACTATGATTGCCACCTTTTGCCTGTTGTAGGTCCAGACAGGAGAGCAGGTTATTGCATGGCAGTCAGTGACTGGCTTAGATTTGCGTCAGTCAGAAAGAATTCTTTCCATTATTCAAACTGCTAAAACAGACCAGGCAGTTTTGAACCAAACTGCCCATTTAAAATTCAAAGATGTCCAATTCAAAACTGTGGCATCCTTACTAGTATCCTTTTAATTGGTTTCAGCAGAAAACCGCAACCTTTTCCTTTTTTCCAACTATACTGTTGGTAGAATGGTGGAACCTCCACCAACCCAGGAGCATCTACTTTACGACAACTACATTTCCCAGAATTTCTTCTCCTACCCCCTCCCAGACACTGGGCCCCATGGCACCATCTGGCTGAAATCAAGGAGAAGTGCCATGAAGTTCACTGTAAATATAATCCTTAATTTTTGAAAATCTCCACTAGGATCCAGGAACATAAATCCCATGCTGTTCTCACCTTCAGCCATATTTGTTGTAATAATATATTGTCAAACTTGGCTATCAAGCTTAACCTACCTAATGGCTTCCTCGGTGTGCACCTGGGAGTCACAGTGCTGACATTGCTGGGATAACTGCGCTCAACAACTGCACAGCTTTCTGGCCTTTTGACGTTCTCTCTATTTCAGCACAGCTGGGGAGCTCGGATAATCCCTAATGAGCTTGAATCTCCCTCTGACCCGCTCTTGCTTTGAATTTCCTGCAAATCTGCAAAGCTCAGTGTTAAATTTCAGTATCAGCAATAATCTAAGGCAGGAGAGTCTCTAACCCCAATATTCATACATAACATTTGTTTGGCTTTAATTCTGCAAAGCTGCATTAACTCTGGTAGGATTTGTAACAAATCTATTGCTGCACAACCATAAAACATGCACCATCAGTGATGCCAGAGAGACCTCATTATTCTGCTAGTGGCTGGATTATACTTGACATACGTCATCAACATTTTAAATTAATTTTGCCCCTAATGAGCGATCCGGAAGAAAAATGATGCTGATAAGCAAAATAATTCACCATTAATTCTGTGGTTATTTGAAAATGAGTGTTTTGTTTTCAAAACAAAGTAAAATTATATATTTTTTTTTCTGCCTAAACACACTGGGGAGTGTTTTATAAAGTGAGGGGCATTTTTGTGTCATCCAGTGGACCAGATTTACTTAATTTTGTGCCAAATCTTTTTTTTAATTTTCAAAAAGAACAAAATAAATAGAAAAGCAGGGATCAGCATTAGTGATGGGCAAATTTGTCCCATCTCACTTCCCCAAAAATTTCCCGTGAAATTCAAGAAACGACGCAATAAATCAAAGTGCATTACAAAAATTTTTTTTAACAATTCTTTATTTTAGCATTTTTAAGAGGAAATGGGGAAGGGAAAGGGATACAGAAAGAGAAAGGAAGGGAAGGTATGGCCACAATCCACATTATATACATTAAATACAATTATGACAAGAAACATCAAGTTCTAACTCAATTCAATATCACTAAACATATGAATAATATTGATAGCTTTACATTTCAAACAAAATGAAGAGTGACATATCCATTATAGTGGCTCCAGCTATGATTGAGGCTAAAACGTCATATAAATGCTAATTTATCGCCTTCATAAATTCTGCCATATTGTCCAATATTTATAGCTTTGATTGTGGATGAGTCAGGTTAATTCTTCCATTTGTCTCACTTCTTCTACATTAGATAACCATTCTCTACACGTGGGCAAAATGCATTAGAGTTAATGGGCGTCAAAATTATCTTAACGCGTATCAATTTTGAAGACCACGGAATTTTTATAAGCCTGGCTATTTTGTCCAAATGCATTAAAGTCAACGGGCGTCCGAATAATTTTGACGCGTGACAATTTTTATGCGCGCGACTATTTTCTCGACTTTAGTGAATTTCCCCTGGCTGATGTATAGCAGTCATCAATACCAGCCATCAGCAGCAGCTTCTCCTTGCAGGGCACAGTGTGTGACTTGCTGATCTTGTTACCCCAAAAACCTCTACGAACAGGAATGATGGACAGTTTGGCCTGGATGATGGCACCCCAGATGGCGGTGGACACTTCTTTGGAGCATTTCACACTGAGACCAACGTGACAGTTGTAGTCACCAATAGCCACAAAAGCCTTGAACCTCGTTCTCTGTCCGGCATGTGTTTCTGCACAGACATGATCTTCATCACCCCGTCCTTCAGGGAGGAGCCCAGGAAGAAGTCAATGATCTCAGACTCCTTGATTGCCAGGGAGAAGAGATAGATTTCCTCCAAGGACTTGATCTTCATGTCCTTGACCAGTCCTTGACCGCCACGGGCCCTGCGTCCTCTGCCGCGTCCCCTGCCTCTTCCGTGGCCTCAGGCACCACCACAAAAACCCTGTGGAAACTTCCCCTGTTACCATTGGCATCGTCCGCCATTTGGTGATTTCAGTGGATGGAAGGGTGTGTTTTTTTTGAAGACTTTCACCAGTTATCCGACTGGATTTCTCAATTCAAAATGACTTGTAAAAAGATCTTTCTGGAATAAATAAATTCTGTCCTATTCTTCCCATTTAAAGTATAGTGATACATAAAGCCCCCAGGTCCCAAGCATTCCATATAATATATTCCATACATGTATCATGATATCTACACAACTGAAACCATTCCAAGAGTTTTATTTAGAAGCTAAATACATTTACCACTTAATAAATCCAGGCTGATGATTCTGCTCAAGTATCCAATGACAGCACCATCTCCAGTTCCTGTTGTATCTAAATGAAGTATAAAGATACATTCGGTCCCTTGATGAATAGACTTTATAGAACAGAAATAGAATTTGTAATGATTGGATCTGCTGGAATCATATTCTCCCCAGTCCCCACGTCAGAGTTCATGTTACCTTTATGCACTCTCTTCATTCTCACATTACTCACTGGACATTCTCCGGTGTAAATACCAAATGTACAAATATATCCCGTCATTTCCATATCCCCAATCCGAAACTGCTCCCCGTTGAAATCCGCCTGGATGCATCGTCTTTATCTGATATTTGTTAGACTACATTATTTGATTGTTGGGGCGTCTGGGAAATTGATTGACTTTATTGGCTTCATAAATTTAAGAGAATTTGGCAATCCGATTCTTGGAATGATTTTTGTATTGTCCTTTTCTGCTTGGTGTAGTTATGGATTCTGTTCTACGGTAAGCATCTGATTTAATAGGAAATATAATGACTTTTACTAGTTCTGAGAACTGTATTTGGCCCACTAATGGGAGGACCTAATTAAAGGTCCTCTGGGGTATAATAAACCCTTGGGTCCTGTGAGTCTTGGAGCTGAGACAAAGAATAAATCAAGTATGGAATGGCTTAGTGTATCCTCTGACTTACTAAGACAGTGGTGTATCACTAGGGGGCATTGATGTAACTGGAGGGGAAGCAGACTCTGCAGCTTATGGGGAGGCAGGGCCGAGGGTACAACTGTACCGGGCCCGGGCCTGAAGGAGGGCTCGACTGTGCTGCACTTTTTGAAAGAGCCAGGCCCCCCTCGACAGCGCCAAAGCCGTGCCACCCTTTCGAAGTCCCGGACCGCCGAAAAACCAAACAGCGCGAATGTTTTTTTAAAAAATATTCTCTGGGGCTCCAATTTTTTTTTTTACTTGTAAGGGGGGCCCTGGCACCAATGTTGTTTTAAAAAAAACTTTTATTGGGGGCCTGGTCACCAATTATTTTTTTTAAGTTGTAGGTGGGCCATGACCACCAATTTTTTAAAAAAAATACTTTTATGGGGGCACTGGCTCAACAGTTTTTTTAAAACTTATATGGGGCCCTGACCATCAATAGCTTTTATAACTTGTGTGTGTTGGGGGGGGGTTAGCGCTGATTTCTGTGTGGTCTTTTAACTGTGGTGTGGAGTGGCCGGGTTGGGAGATTGGGTGGGCGTGGCCCAGGGGGCCCCAAACATTTTGTTGTACGGAGCCCCGTGATTTCTAATGGTGGCCCTGTGTTGAGAGCAGTGTTGTTATCCTGGGTGACCCTCTTCTTCCCAACCAACAATTTTCAATATGTCAAGAGTATCCTGCAATTTCATGGGGGAGTTAAAAGCAATTTTGTGGCAGGGGCCTGAGTCCCTGAAGTTACACCACTGGAGGGGGCAGACCCTAGACCCTGTGACCGCAAGGGAGACCTGGAGGAACAGAGAGGCTTAGAAATGTGTCAATAGCACAACTTCATTCAGTTTGGAACAGGAGTCAGGCTAAAGGCACAAAGTGCAACTATACAAAAGTGCAAGTACCTTTTCATGAATGGTATTTTTAGCGCAGCTGACTGCAGGGAGATTTGCGGCCCTGTAACTGCAGTGCAGTGACGTTACTTTAGATGAAGCAGACCCAGTGGTCGCGGGTTGGGCATGGGGGTCCAGACTGTGGGATCTGCTTCCGCTATAGCTTTAAAAAAAATCCCCACTCACCAAGCTGCATAAAGTTGGGGACAGGAGAGGAAGGCAGGATGGGCAGGGGAGAGGGAGGAAGGGAGGATGCGTGGGTGAGAGTGAGAAAAGGTGGGCGAGAGGGAGGATGTCTGGGCTGACATGAGGGTAGGTGGGAAGAAGGGTGGCCATTAGGCCGAGAGGGAGGGAGCATGGGCAAGTGGGAGCAAGGATGAAGTGTATGCCAGGCCCCTCTGAAGTTTTTTTTGCGGGGGGCCCGGCGTGGTCTAGATACCCTGCTGCTTCAGTGCAGTAAGACTCTTAGTTTGTGCAGCATCAGAAAAAATCCTTTCCAGGTGGAGGAAAGAAGAAATAAGGAAAGAACTTGGTAAACTCCTCCATGTTGGCTTCTACTGGAACCAGCAATGGAGACACATTGGGCGAGTACATACTGAGTCATTTATTACATGCAGGGCAGGGTGCAAAGGAGAAAACTTGCAATTCGCTGTGTTTTTTTTTGGACTTGGAACCCTGCCCTACATGTATGAGAATTGATGAGAATCTCTGCACCCTGTTTTGGAGCAGAAAGACCTGAGCAGTGTATTCATAAGGAGCAGGTGTAGATTCTCTCTACCCATTGCCTAGCCACATCAAACCACATCCAAACTACTAAGGAACCCTGTACCCGATACGGACTGCATTGCACCTGCAAATACTGTGCTCTGCCCCTTACACTGAAACATTTTGCCCCACCCCCCAGAAGGTGAAGGTTGCAGTCAGTCAGACCTGAGCCCCTTAGGGTCTTGTTGTTACACGTGCCTTTTTCTTCACCATTGCACTTCTGTAGTCCCCTGACTGTAGATGTCTCTAGGTAAGGTCGGGGCACCTTCATTATAGACACCTGAGAGTTATGTACACAGATTTAGGAATACAAACAAATTCATCATATTATCCACATGTCTGCCAACATTTGATGCCCATGGTGCAAGCAGAATTAATCACACCAGCATCTCATATTTTGGGGTTGAAGAAGCAAAAACATATGTCCCCGTGTAAAGCCAACCAACAGAAGCTGCTTGACCTTACATTGATTTCTGATTAAATGAGTTTATAAGGCTTACTATTCATACTTTGTACCCTGAATTAACAGGAAGTTGATGGAGCGTTCTATCATGAGTGCAGAGAACATTCCATATGAGTGGATCCATAGAAACTCAGACCCTAAATGAATATAAAAGAGATATTCTGTGCATACAATAAGGTATTTCCTCTTTGATCTTCCATCACAAAAATAAATGAAAGATGAGCCCTAATTACTGTATGAATAGAATGTTTAAATTGACTATAACAAATCAGTGACTCTCATTCTATAAATATAAAAATAAGTGGGGTTAAAAATAAGTGGGGGTTATTCTTAATTAAATAAGAAGCCTTGAGGTGGCAGCCCTTGTGGGCCCACTAGTCCAACGATGGTGTTAATAGACCCATTTGGCCACCATTCTTCAGAAGGTGCAGGATGAACACATTGGCAATCATTTGGATTAAAAGTGAAAAGACAATGGTCCCGCAACCCAACTTCAAAGGCAGATATAGGACAAGGTTGAGGTCAAGCTTGAGGGACATTAGGCAGATATAGGACAAGGTTGAGGACAAGGTTGAGGTCAAGCTTGAGGGACATAAGGCAGATATCTAGGTTACCTTGAGCATTGTCCAGTTGGAGTAGTTGAAAAGTTATATTTTCCAACCCAAAGCAATGGGTTTGCCCTCGCCAAACCAACGCCTTGTAAAAATCCACAATATTGTTATACGCAATATCATTCAGATTCCACCTTTTCTAATCAATGCTAATGAAACCTGCTCCTACGGAGCACCGCTGGCTGCCGGGTGCAGAGCTGATTAACATGTAATCTCATAAACACTGTAATCTATCTTATTAAGTACAATTTGCAAACTGAGCGACTGTTTTACTTGGCGGGAAATACTGCGGCAGGATGCTTTTAGATGATATCAATGTCAAGCAATTTCCGAAGGAACCCATTCTTCTTTCTCGTTCCCCCGTTTAACACACAAATCCCAGTTTTAATTCACACTTATCTTGCTGTCAGAGGCTGCTCAGTGCAGAATACAAGTGCGGAGACAAGTCTGTTTGGGATTAATTGCTAGTGAGATTTCAGGAAATGGGAAAGGAAAGCACATTAAGATCTGAAAGGTACATTTCTTCTTGTCAGAATCTCACACAATTTTGACTCTGTTGTTATGTAATAGGCTGATCGGTAGACAACGGGCTAACACCATCAAGAGCCTAACCACAATGGGATTCAAGGCTGGAACGGTATTTGACGAGTGGCACGTAAGAAATGGATATTGATAATGGTAATGCTGGAGCGTAGAGATAGGGTGCACACTCAAAATGATACTAAGGCATCAACACTAGTGCAGCGTTGGCCTCCTGATGTAACATTACCCAAGAGTTCAGACTGGTAGGATATTATATGACAGTGGTGCCTAAACTGTGGGACTGGGACAGCAGCAGGGCCATCAGAGGGTACTACTTTTGGGAGCCCCAAGATAAAAAAAAAGCAAGATTCGGGGCTTGTGATGGAGTGGGTCCTGTTTAAGTGCATTGTGAGCTGATTGTGGCATAATTGGGCAGTGGCTGGGCTTTTTTTTCATTTTACTTGTTGGCAGAACCCAATAATCTGCGGGAACATCTGAAGAGTGGGCTAAATGGGGCCACCTGGGGCGAAAGACCCTGCTAACTTAGTAGTATGAGGCCCCATTATTCCTGATGGCAACTTTGGCACAGGGGCTCAGCCAGACCATTTAGGCCAGACCATCCTGCAAAAAAATCTTTAAAGGGGCCCAGCGCACTCCGATTACCATCCTCTCAGCCCACTTCCCTTCTCCATCCACTCCCTGTCCCATGTTGACTTGCTCACCCTTCCCCATCTCAGGTAAGAGAGCAGCTGGGTGGGAGAGTTTTTTGTTAGCTATAGACGAAGCAAAACCTGTTCCCCGGGCCCCCTGCAGGGTCTGCTTCCTCTATAGCAGTGATCCCCAACCAGTAGCTCGTGAGCAACATGTTGCTCTCCAACCCCTTGGATGTTGCTCCCAGTGTCCTCAAAGCAGGTGCTTATTTTTTAATTCCTGGCTTGGAGGCAAGTTTTAATTGCATAAAAACGAAGTATAGTGCCAAGTAGAGCCTCCCATAGGCTGCCAGGCCACATAGGGGCTACCAAATAGCAAATCACAGCCCTTATTTGGCACCCAAGTGACTTTTTCATGCTTGTGTTGCTCCCCAACTCTTTTTACATTAGAATGTGGCTCACATGTAAAAAAAGGTTGGGGACTCCTGCTCTATAGTTACACCACTGGGCTCAGCCTAAAGCCTATTAAGGGCAATGATCCTCAACCAGTGGCTCTGGATCAACAAGGTGCTCACTATCCCCTTGGATGTTGCTCCCAGTGGCCTAAAGGCAGGTGCTTATTTTTGATTTCCTGGCTTGGAGGCAACTCTTGGTTCAGTCCACATAGAGGCTACCGAATAGCCAATAACAGCCCTTATTTTGAACCACCTAGGAACATTTTTCATGCTTGTGTTGCTCCCCGTCTGTTTTTACATTTGAATGTTGCTCACAGGTAAAAATGGTTGGGAACCCCCGATTTAGGGTGTTATTTGGGCTTAATCCCTAATTTATGGTCTAGATACACTTTAACACCCACCTAGAAGTTTGATTAGGAATAGATTTGGAACGGAGCCTTTATTTGCTCTCAGTAAATATTCTTAGGCTGAATAGCTGATTGGCCAACATTTTCCTTTATCTGTAACCTTGTTATGAGCTAAGGGAATGTCTGAATGAATGGTGGTATTCCAAGGTTTCAAGTCAAACAACCACTGTAGTATGATCTGGCCTCACACATAAATAGCAAAGGGAGCTGATTTTAAACGAACACAGGAAAGAGACGCAACTCCTGTTAGGGCAGGTGATTTCCGGTATTGGCATAATGTAACATGTTAGGGGCCCCACAAAAAAAAATGTGGGGGTCTGGCACACATCGTCAGAGTTAAGCAACGTCTAAATGTAGTGTAGAAATGTTTCAACCCGCACCAAGCCTCACCCACTCTCACCAAACCTGAAGCCACCCAGGCCCACTGCGCCATTGTGAGTTTGCAGAAAGTTTTCAGACGGAGAATTTGTTGAAAATCATATAATTTAGAGGAGAATTAAAACCATGGGATAAATATTAGAAGAAGCCTTCATAGGGCAACTTTACTGTGATTGCCAGCGGAGATAATGACTGTCATATGGCTGCAAGCTGGAGGTAAATGAGATAAGATTCTGGATTGCCAAGGCTTTCAGAGCTAACTGAGCTTCTTCATCAGATGTTCATGGCGGACAGCAAACAAGCAGGATTTAATTGTCTTCTGACAATGCTGATTCTTTAGCTATCTATCTGTCTGTTTGTCTGCCTATGTTTCTATCCATACATCCATAAATACATCCATAAATACTTCTGATCCACTATTATCTATAATCATAGTTGCTCACTGAACACGCCTTCATCGAAGCTGAAATGACATACTCCATCTCTGTTATTATCTCCCAGCTCTCCGATCCAAGCTCGCTAGCCTGTGGTGGGATGTTCATAGCATAGATCAATATTTAATGCTCAAACATATTCCACAGAGGCTTACACATACCATCTTGGGAGGTTCAGTACAAGCAGAATTCAAATCAAAGTCAGGAGAAATATTGAATAATGGCTACTTTGCTTTGATGCAACTTTTGATTGATGGTTAAAAAGGCTTTGTTACCCACTGTCTGTAAACACCAGTGATTTCTAGCCTGCATTTCATTTGCTTGGCCAAAACTTGATGGTTTGATCTCCTTTAAACCAAGATGATTAAAGATTTAAGGGAAGTTTTAAGAGAAATAGGAACTAATGCTGGTGCCACAGTAAAAACTCAGTTAGAGGATCAGTCATGGGTAGTGCCAAGATGATTATGGATTTGAGGGAAATTTTAAGATAAATGGGAGACATTCTCCTGGGATAACTAATGCTGGGGGCACAGTGGACACTCAGTTAGAAGATCAGTCATGGGTAGTACCAAGATGATTATGGATCTGAGGGAAATTTTAAGAGAAATGGGAGATATTCTCCTGGGATAACTAATGCTGTGGCCACAGTGAACACTCAGTTAGAGTATCAGTCATAGGTAGTACCAAGATGATTATGGATTTGAGGGAAATTTTAAGAGAATTGGGAGACTTTCTCCTTGGATAACTAATGCTGGGGCCACAGTGACCACTCAGTTAGAGGATCAGTCATGGGTAGTGCCAAAGCTGATTATGGATTTGAGGGAAGTTATAAGAGAAATGGGAGACCTTCTCCTGGAATAACCATGGGTAGTGCCAAAGATGATTAGGATCAGCCATGGCTGCGATAATTAATGCCAGGGCCACAGGAAACACTCAGTGGATCAGTCATGGGCAGCACCAAGATGATTATGGATTTGAGGAAAATTTGAAGAGATATGGGAGAAATTCTCATGCGATAACTTATGCTGTGGCCACAGTAAACACTGAAAGGATCAGTCATGGTTAGTGCCAAGGACATATTATATTTTGCAACCATTTTTGTTACCAGATCATGTGAAAACAATGAAGGTTCTTAAATATCCATCTAGTGCAGCCCAGCAAAAAAAATAAAAATTTTGACATTTTCTAGTGACCTTATATTAGGTCCATTGAGAATATACATTTTGGATATCCAACCTGCAGCCCTTCAGCTGTTTTCTTCAATGCAAGTTTCAACATTCCAGCAACTTACATTGGTTTTATTATCTAAGAAGTGATTTTGAAACAGCTTCTCTGCCATGAAGGCCACAATATGCCAATAGTCTATGGACTGTACTTTTTCTAACAAGGATAGAGTATTT